>NW_026294617.1:90057559-90762559 GCF_007827085.1 Peromyscus californicus insignis
AAGCAGTGTCATTTATGGGTTCCAGCTCATGGAATAGGCCTTAAATCAAATCACTGTGGTTGGATATCACCACAATATTTGTGCCACCATTATTCTAGCATATTTTGCAGGCATGACAGATTGCATATCAAATGTTTTCTAGTTAGGTTGGTGTTTACTTTCTTTTTTTTGGTAGCTTGGAAAGAATATTTCTGCATCATTGACCCTAGAACATGGGAATGAAGGCTCTGTTTAGGCAATAGCTCTACTTCTCCATGTTCAATAGTTGTGGGGGGTGTTGTCTTCAACCATAGGGCCTTGCTGACAGTTTGTGGAAAGCTCTGTGTTGTCTTGGCAGCAGCCTAAGTTGTTTGGAGATTTCCATGGGATCCCTTCAGCAAACAACTCAATTGGATGAATTTCACTCCTAGTGCTGGAAGATTCATTTGATGACAAGAGATGGCCTGTAGTGGTTCTCTCTCCTTCAAATATGAATAGAGCTCCAGTGAACATAGTTGAGCAAGTGTCCTAGTCAAAATATGAAATGTCCTTCAGCTATATGCAGAAGAGTAGTATAGCTTTATCTTGAGATAGATCGATATCTATCTGAGGAACCACTATACTGGTTTCAATAGTGGCTGTTTAAATTTAGATCCCTACCACCAATGGTGAGTCTTCCCCTTGCTCCACATCCTCACCAGCATGAGCTGTCATATGTGTTATTGATGTTAGCCTCTCTAACAGGTTTAAGATGGAGTCTCAAAGTAGTTTTGATTTGCATTCCCTCCAATGGATAAGGATTTTAACACTTCTTTGAGCATTTCCAAGATACTTGAGATTCCTGTGTTGAAAATTCTCTGTTTAAATCTCTACCCCATTTATTATTGGTTTATATTTTCGTTTTTGAAATCAAGTTTTGTGAATCCTTTATATATTTTGTATGTTAGCCCTTTCATAGATGGGATGTTGATAAAAAATATTTTCCAATTCTGTAGGGTGCACTTTGCCCAAACGATGGTGTCCTTTGCTGTGTAGAAGGTTTTCAGTGTCATGAAGTCCCATTGTTAATTGGTGATCTTAGTGCCTGTGCTGTCAGTGTTCTGTTCAGGAAGTCTTCTGAGGCAATAAGTTCAAGGCAATTCCCAACTTTCTCCTCTATCAGGGTCTGTGTTGACATCTTTGATCCATATGGAGTTCAGTTTTGTGCAGGGTAATACTTACAGATTATTTTCATTCTTGTATATGCAGCCATTCAGTTTGATGATACTATTTGTTAAAGATGCTATCTTTTCAGCAGTGTGTGTTTCTGGCCTCTTTATGTCTAGGTCTTCATTTCAATTCCAAGGTTCAAGTTTTCTCTTTTTATGCCAATACCAAGCTGTTTTCTATCTTTCTTTCTTTCTTTCTTTCTTTCTTTCTTTCTTTCTTTCTTTCTTTCTTTCTTTCTTTCTTTCTCTCTTTCTTTCTTTCTCTCTTTCTTTCTTTCTCTCTTCCTTCCTTCCTTCTTTCCTTCCCTCCTTCCTTCTTTCCTTCCTTCCTTCCTTCCTTCCTTCCTTCCTTCCTTCCTTCCTTCCTTCCTTCCTTCTGTTCTTTCTTTCATCACTATACCTTTGTAGTATAGCTTGAGTTCAGCAATGGTGAGATCTCCTGCAGGTTTTTTATTGTTCAGGATCATGATTGCTTTAGTAATCTTATTGTGTGTGTGTGTGTGTGTGTGTGTGTGTGTGTGTGTGTGTGTGTGTGTGTGTGTGTTTCCACATGAAGGTGGCAATTGTGCTTTCAAGTTCTATGAATAAATGTGTTGGAATTTTTTATGGAAATTTCATTGAATCTGATGTTTGCTTTTGGTAGGATGGTCATTTTTACTATGTTAATTCTAATGATCCATGAGCAAAGGGAAATCTTTTCATCAACAAGATAAGGTTGCTTCCCTGATTTCTTTCTCAATTTATTTGTCATTTGTACACAGGAAGGCTACTGAATTGTTGGAATTCATCTTGTCTAGCCACTTTGCTGAAAGTATCAGCTGTAACCATCCTCCGGTGGAATTTTTAGGGTCACTTATGTATACCATTATATCATCTGCAAAAGATAATACTTTGGTTTCTTCCTTTTACTTATTTTTGGCAATCTCTTGATCTCCTTCAGTTGCCTTATTCTTCGATAGGTAAGACTTCAAATACTATGTTGAATAAGTATGGAGAGAGTGGACAACCTTATCTTATTCTTGATTTTAATGGAATTACTTTGAGTTTCTCTCCATATAATTTTGATGTTGACTATGGGCTTGCTTTAAACTGCCTTTATTATGTTGTTGAGGTAAGTCCTTTGTATCCCTAATCTCTCCAGGAATTTAATAATGAAGGGATGCTAGATTTTGTCAAAGGCAATTATGCATCAAATGAGATTATCAATTGTCTTTTTTTATTTTGTTATATAACAGATAATATTTATTGATTTTCTTAAATTGAACCATCCCTGTATCCCTGGGATGAAGCCTACTTGATCATGGTGGATTGATTCTTGGGTTGGATTTGAAGGATTTTATTGAGTATTTTTGCCTCTAGATTCATAAGAGTGGGGAAGGGATGTTAGAAGTGAAGATCTATGAAATCTCCAGTCAATGTGGGCAGAAGGGTAGGGAGACTGGTGCAGGTGTTCTGTTGCTGAGATATGGATAAAACTGGGGGATTGGGTTCGGAGGAGAGGAGGGAGTGCTGAAGGTTTTCAGTTCACTGACCTGTTTCCCTAGGCTGTTAAGTTGATGTGTTCCCAGTGAATATCTGCTGGCATTAATGTATGGAAATGGGATGAGTTGGTGGAAGGAAGATTGAGGGAGAAGAAGAGGGATGTCAGAAAGGGAAGGGAAACCAAAGCAGGTTTTCTGCTGCAGAGCTGGGGCTGAGACTTGGGGAATTATATCTGCAGGAGCATGGGAGAGATATGGATCAGGGATCAGCCTACTTATTGCCCTTACATGAGTGGCCCTTGTACATATTTTCATTTGTAAGTATTATACATACATATAAAAATATACACAGGAGATAAACATATATGTTTACTAATCATCGATAGAATTTCTTAGTTCCCATATTTGAGAAAATGCGAACAAAGAAAGGATATTGAAAATAGTAAGAGAGGATTCTGGAGAGATGGCTCAGCAGTGCAGAGCACTGGTTACTCCTGCAGAGGACCTAGGTTCAATTTCCAGCACTCACATGGCAGCTCACAAACAATTTCCTAGGGGAGTTGACACCATCATCTGGCCTCTGTGGGCACATGGTGTGAATATACTATTCTTGTAAAAGAAAAAATAAATAAAGCTCAAAAAAAAAAAAAAGAGAGAAAAGACCAAGTCTTGTTGAAACACCCATTGGAATTACAGCTGATTTTTGAGTGTGTACCTATAAAGCCAGAAGGGCTTTTGCCAACATAGTGCAAATCTGGGGACTACAAATAAAACCCCAGAATACTACACCCAGAAAAACTGTAACAAACCACAGGAAAGAAAAATTTTCCATTATAAAATCAGGTTAAAGGAATTTATTACCACCAGAGCAGCTATTCAATGGATACTGAAAAGAAGGCTTTGGACTAATAAAAAGAATAAGGATTCCCAATACATGAAGTGAGAATGTTTTTTGAAAATACATAACTTTGAAAATCAATGTCAATTTTCATTCATTGTCTTGTCTACTTGCTACTTGCTTTCCTCATGGAGCATTACTCAGAGAAAACTAATTTTTAAAGAAGATAATTTATTTTGCTGTTAATAACTTCTTAGGTGTTAAATCAGCCAAGCGATGCTTGAAGTTCAGTCTTCAGGTCAGTTGTTATTCATGTGTTTATGAGTCTGAGAAGTGGTCTTACCTCCCTGAAGGTTAGTGCAGCTACTACAAGCAGTAAAGACTTTCTGAAGATCTGGAAGTTTCTTGCTTCAGACCTTCAGAAATCTGTGAGAAACAAGCTTCACTCTCTGCTTGGTCTCCAGATGTCAGTGATTGGAATCACATCGTAGTTCAGCAGTGCTAACTCTAGGAGACATAATTGGCTCTGTGTGGCCTTCCTGTGATGGGAGCTGGGCTCACACCAAGTGTGGGCTTGTCAGCAATGTTATACTATTATTCTCATTTCTTATTTTGCTAATTTGTCAGATTTGGGTCATTCTGCTTTATTGTCCCTTTATAAATTTGTTATTGTATTTTATTTATTTTTTATGTGTGGTAGGGGGCACACATGTGGAGATCTAATGGTTACTTAAAAGAAAAAAACATTCTTTTATAGTTTTTCTATGCTCAATTTTTTAGTTTCCTACTTTTGATGATTTCAAACACAGATTCTGCATTCTTCATAATGTTTCAAGCCATTAAATCCATTAAACTTGTTCTGAGGCCAATAATGTGGTACATCATTAAGAATGCCTAAGGTTGTCTTTGTGAAAAATATGTGTTGGAATAATTTGGAAGGACCCAAACACGTGCATGCGCGCGCACACACACACACACACACACACACACACACACACACACACACACGCACCAATATACATGTACTTAGAGAATTATGTAACTATTAATTTTTAAACCTAATTTAATATCTTTAACTTGGTGTGATTGCATTCATCTATTTTATAATTAGTGTTGTATTTATTATACTGAACAATGGATTTATTTTACTAGAAATTTTAATATATTAATAGTGAATTTACACGTATTATGATGGAATTTCCCTTTAATTTTTGCTATTAATTTATCCTTTGAGAGCTATTTCCATAGAAATTGTACAGACAGTTCTTGTTAAGTTGATGCTTATATAATACCTCCATTTAAATCATTTTCTTTCATTTTAAAGTGGATATCTTCTACAAAACACAATAGATTTTTTTTTGCTTTTCCATATGCTTAATGTTCTGACCAGAATTTTTACTGTACTCCTCCTATTCTTAATAATACTGACAGATTTACACTTGCTTAACTGCTTTTTGTTTTTTGTGCCTTTGATTCTACCTTTTTATTTTCCTTTGCATTATCTTTCTGTCTGTCTGTCAGTCTGTCTCCTTCCTTCCTTTCTCTCTCTCTCTCTTACTTTCTTTTTGCTGTTTTCTGTGTTCTGTTGTCTTGGAGGTAGTTCACTCACTGTCCTGTAACTGACTATGTAAGCTGATTTGTGGTCCAGCAAGTACCAGGGATTTGCATGTCTTTGCCTCACAAATGCTGAGATCATAAGGGCATGCAATCATAGAGGTATTTTTCTTTTTTAAATTTGGATTCTGAGAGTCAAACTCCTTCTTGATGGGCAATCACTTTCATGACTGTGATCTTCCCTTCCCCTAGAAAAAGCTTAATCCTTTGTCACTGCACTATGTTTCCGACCCATTACTTTTCTTCCTATTGATATATCTATATCTATATACATATTAATTGATGCATATATATATACTCATCAAAATCATCTTTTTTTAACTTTTATTTTTATTTTGCAATACAATTCAGTTCTACATATCGGTCACGGATTCCCTTGTTCTCCCCACTCCGGCCCCCCTCACTTTCCCCCCAACCCACCCCCCATTCCCATCTCCTCCAGGGCAAAGCCTTCCCCACAGACTGAATACCATATGTAATGAAATACTACAAAATCCCATGTAAAATAATTAGTACTATATGTAATTATTCCATAATACAGGTGACAAAATTATGTATGGCTGGATATATAATATTAAAGTAGTATTTAAAAGAATAAAATTTGTAATAATAGTCAATATACAAGGATGCAATTTATGTCCTGAATGATTTACATGGAAGGTATCAGAAATCTCTTAAGTAGAAATTTTATCTCAGTAGTTGTTAGCCATCAATGTCCATCATTACAGCTTTAAGAAGGTTTATGAAAGAGCAATGATCATGATGAATAAATCTATATGATATCAAAACTTGAAAATAAAAAAGCATAGAAATATGTAACTTGAAAACTTGCATAAAACATGAAGATAGTTAGAGTTGACCTTAAGACAAAAATACAAGATAGAAAAAAAAAATAATAACAAATTATTTACTAACCTACTAGTAGTTACTTTAAATGTAAACATTAAATATAATACCTGAAATATACAAGTACCAAACATAAAACACAGCAAGATTTAATAGTATTATGTCTAAAATGGGTCCACTTTATATTTAAGACATACATTATCCAAATATTTAAGGGATAGAAGAACTTAATCTGTTCAAATGTATACTGAAAGAGTGTAGAACTTCTGACAATTCGTGCTACATAAGCAGAACTCAGGTTAAAGAATATCAGTAAGACCAAAAACTACCAAGACAAATAGTGCACACACACATAAAAAGGGAGTCTGGCCGGGCAGTGGTGGCGCACGCCTTTAATCCCAGCACTCGGGAGGCAGAGGCAGGCGGATCTCTGTGAGTTCGAGGCCCGCCTGGGCTACCAAGTGAGTTCCAGAAAAGGAGCAAAGCTACACAGAGAAACCCTTTCTTGAAAAACCAAAAAAAAAACAAAAAACAAAAAAAAAGAAAAAAGTGTTTCCCATATGCTCATAGGAGCACTACTAGGAGGTGTAGCTTTTTCCTAGTAGGTGTGGCATTGATGGAGAAAGCCTGTCATTGGGGATGGGATTTGAGTTCTCCAATGCTCAAGGAAGGTCCAGTGAATCACATTCTCTTCCTGCCGCCTGTGGATTTACATGTAGAACTCTCAGCTCCTTTCTCAAGCCTTATGTCTGCCTGTGTGCCATCATGCTTCCTGTCATGATGATAATGGACTAAATCTCTGAAACTGTAAGCGAGCCCCAATTAAATGTTTTCCTTTATAAGATTTACTGTGGTCATGGTCTCTTCACAGCAAATATAAACCCTAACTAAGACAAATTGTTTGTCAGATAGGCACCAGAGGCTTCAGAATAATATATGCTCTTGCCATTCCTCTTGGTTGCTTTTGGGACATGGTCTGAAAATGAAGTGTTGTGAATTCTGAGTGCTTGTGAGAATACACTGAGAAAACAAGGGAAGAGTCTTGTGAGCTCATTTCTTCAAATACACAAAGTTATAGTAGGAATGTGCTTTTATGCCCCCCCCTTCCCCAGGTATAGCAGAAGACAGGAGTGAGTTTAGTTCAGATTATTCTGGCTATTATTATTTGTTTGTATACCTCCATGGAATAACATATTTTTGCCACATGTGGCTTGTCCATCACATGAGGATTTTCTGCCATGTGTGGCTTGCCTTTGTAAACTTTACTCATGTGATTCCTATTAATCCTCAGAGTTTAAATCATCTGACACTCTGAATAAAGTCAGCTATTTCATGAGACTTATTCTACCTCACTTATTAGCTCCATTTTCTCAGGTTCCACCACCTCTAGAGACATTAACAGGTTATCTATTGGAATTCAATAGTAAGACATGTTGATGATAACACAGCATACTTTGGTTGTAAGATGACATAGGAAAATAAAATTGGACCTGGAGCAAGCATCATCAGTGACAGCTAACTTTCACACTGTTGATAGATGCTGTACAGTGCACTGAGAGAAAAGGATAATTGTCTTAGTCACTATTCTTATGATTAAGGCAACTCTCATAAGATAAAGCATTTAATGACAGTGTCAGATGCTTAGTCAGTTATCATCCTGGGAGGGAGGATGGCAGCAGGAAACATGGCAGAAGGCAGGCCAAGTGCTAGAGAAGTAGCTGAGAGCTACATCCTGCTCTGCAAGAAGAGAGATACTTGACCTGGCACAGGCTTGTCAATTCCCTAAATCCACCCAGAGTAACACACTTCCTCCAGGAAAGCCACACCTGCTGCTCCTGGTGCAATAGTGTCTTTATTATCATGGGGTTAAACAACTAGTTTCTAATTGTATTTGAGGCACACTTCATAGGAATAACTCCTACTTAGTATTATAACCCTGGTCAATGCCCATGGGTAAGTAAGTCATAGACTTTGGGGGACATAATAAATGAGCATGCTATTAAACTTTCTTCTATAGATTTGCTTTTGCCAATAGATTGATGCTATATTCACCCTTCATCAAATAGTAGAGAGCTGATTCAGGCATTCATATCCAGTCAGTGCTCTGAGAATAATTGACCATGGAGCGCACATCCATAAATGGGGGATCTATAGCACCCACTTCCAGGCTCCAAATTGTTTAGCATGGGTCAAAGGAATGCATCAACTTTAAGATGTGAAAGGGGACTGTAAGATGTTGACTTCTGGACATGATTGGCTGTTTTACCTAGAAACTGACAGCAGTAGTGTGTACTTGCAGAAGAACTGTAGAAGACTGGGCGAATCAGAATTCTATCATTAATGGGGGAGACTCTCATAAGGCTTAACCACTCCCTGAGGATCCATGGAAAGCTAATAATGCTGGATGGATGTGGAATCATATTCTTCAGCACTGTAGCCACTGATACATTGCCCATTTGAAATAGAAAACATCCCACTATGCTCTTGTAGACAACTCTCACTACACATACTGGGCACAGTTTTTTTAAAGACATGAAGGCACAATACAAAGTTGGGAAGAGGACAGGACTCAATGAAGTGGAAAGAAGATAAGAGAAAAAATGTGGCATGATATGGTAAAGACACAAAAACATCTGAAGAAAAGCAAATATTGCAGTGTGTTTTGTTTAGACTTCCGACATAGAGAAACTGTAAAATAATAAGGACATGATTTCCATTGTGGCCCTTTTGTTGTGCTGATGATCAGATATGAATCTCTGTACAATAAAAGCAAGAACTGCTGTGTGATCAGCGTTTCAGGGGTCATATCATGAAACAAAAATCTGACACTACTTCTCTAGAAGCTATCAAATGCTAATAGGTACTCACTACTGGTGGATTACATGCCCCCTTTTTCTCATTGTATGCTGGGATTCTATTCCATTGGAACTTTCACAAGTCTTGTGCATGATGCCCCCATCCCATTGTGTTAATATATGTGTCTGCTGTATTGTGTCTACAAAACACTGTTCCTTGAAGTTATCTACCACCACTGGCTCTTACAATATTTCTGTCTGGCTTCAGCAAAGCTCTTGAAGCTTTGGGTTGAGATGTCACTGTCTAATTGTTTATTTTCTTCTTTACACATTTATTACATTCTTCTATACACATTATATGACTGTTTTACCTGCATGTTTATCTATCTGTTCACCACATTAATGCAGACCCCACAGAGATCATAAGAGCCTTCCAGATTTCCTGTGACTGATGTTACAGATCATTATTAGCTGTAGATAAGCATTCTCAGGTGTAAATATACAGGAGCAGGAAGTTGTAATTGATAGTCTTTGTACGCACTGATCAATAATCCATAAATACTTAAACTCTGAATCTCAAGAAACAATTTTGCATTTTTCATGAGCCTGAGCCATGTGGTTAATGGTTTTGCTCCTGGGCCAGTTGATCTCTGAGTCTTCATGAAGTTGTGACCATGTCAAAAACCCATTCACTCAGGACTTCACTCACTCACGGCTTTCTCCACTCCCTACAAACCAGTGTAAGAAAAGAGAGTTCAAGATGCTTCCTAAAGCTTAGCTTGCTTTATTCATGTTTTTATTGTCTAGGATCTTCTGCCAAGGGAATAGTTATACCAACAGTCAAGATGGGTCTTCCACATAAATTAATGAGTAAATGGTAATTCCCTATGCCTAGAGGCCCAACTTCCAAGTGTTAGATTCTTTCAAGTGGATAATTGACTATAATTGTTTTCTTTAAAATATGAAGGTAAAGTTCTCATTCACATCTTTTATGTGTGGGCATATTTTGACACTTTTGTCATTTCTAAAAAATAATAATCTTTATGTATTTTATTATTGTAATGAAACATTGTGTCATTTACTTTCAGTCCAGTAAAAAATACATTATACAGTTTTATCTACAAGTTTATTAGCTTCACTAGTTATCAGTAACAGTTGCAAAATAAGAAATAATGACATGGAAATGTTTATCTGAAATATAAGGACAATTCTGAGAACTAAGAAGAGGAAATGTAACTCAAAGACTAAATTATTTTAATATAATAGCCCTGTCTAAGCACATAGTTTAACCATACATATTACTGAATATGATTCTCAGTCATTCAGACTCTGAAATGGTTGCTAGCAATATTAGCTTTATAAAAAGGAAAGAAGTAAGAAATTGAGTTATGCTAAAAATAAATCCCAAACGTCTCTAGATAACAGGTTTATACCCTTACAAAAATATGACATATTTTTCAATATTATTTCTGGTAATGGCTGGGGAACTGTTAGTTATTCTCTTTATAATAAATAATGTCATCTGAAGCTAATTTTCCTGTAGGATTTAAATGGAATAACATTTGTGTAAGGTATATTTTAATACCTACTATTACTTATATTTTAAGGAATAACATATTTGAAGAAAGAAACCCAAAATGTGTTTTCTCCTTAAGTTGGCTATGATGTTGCTTGTATTTTTTTATAAAGTGAAATTAGATTAAGACACCTTTTATATTTTCATTAAAATGGTGAATGTGAAGATAGACTTGAAGTGTCTGGTTCATATTTTAATTTGTTTTGCTTACTTCACTCTAACTGTAATTATGCTCTTAATAATGATGGTGAATCAAGTCCCTTAATTTTATTCATTGCCAATAAAGTTTTCACTTTAGAATTAAAGTGACTCTAAAACCTATTCCAGTCTTTTCTTCAGTGTTATTCCCTATCATTTGCATAATCATGTAAGTTTCTACCCAGGAATCATCCTTTTGGACAAAATTTACCATCATTATAATCTTGATTTCCATTACTAATTTAGCCCATGACACCTACAGGTTTCCAGTTGGTGTTGTAAATAGGCTCATGTGGAGACTCTGGGCATGTGGTTAGGGATGCATTCTGACCAGGGCCAACTGATATATTCAAGTTTAAAGAAGAAAAGAATCAATTGCTCTCTGTTGGTAAAGTTGAAAAAAAATATAAGCCTAAGGAAATCAATGTCCATGACTCCAGTTTACTTCAAAGTCAGGACACAAATAACACTATGTTTGAAAAGCATATAGGGAAATATGTTATTTTGTAAATTCATTTAAAATTGCTTATATAATACATTATATAGGTTCAAAAGAAACTATGTGGCCCCAAGCACCATAGAATATCTAACTACAACCCAAGTGCCACATATGAGAAACCTTCCTTCAAATTTCTGATTAGGGGGTTTCAAGAGACTCCACAAACAATATAAGCTGTTGCAATCACCCTTGACTGTCTTTTGGAACTTGAAGATAAGATTCTATTGCTGAAAGTATTACATACTGCAGACATAGGACTTGGGGGGATACATCTGGAACTGACTAGGAAGGCTCTTCCCTGAGAATTAATTCTCTGGTACTGAAAAATATTATGAAAGCTTCCAAGAGAAAAAATTAACCAATAGTCCTACCCAGATAGAATGTTTGGGAGCCAAAACAATGGCCTGACTAAAAGATGCCCCCATGTTCCAGCAGCTGCACTTTAATTTAGAGTTAACCAACCATTGTCTAATTGGATTAAGATTTCTCAACAAAAGGGAATTCATGCCTTGTTCTGTAAACCTAGCCACCAACTACCTGTAATTGGAGGAGAGATCACAGATTCTAGAGGAAAACCTAATATGGCCATGTTTCAAAACCAACATAATACCTAACTGTATTCAAAATACATTGTAATTACAGGAATGTGTGGTTTTCACAGCTCATCAAAGAATCTTTTAACCACAGAAAAAAATGACAGAAAATCCACAATTGACCAAAAAAAAAAAAAAAAAAAAGACAAATACATTACTGTGGAGTGCCCATTCCAAGTTAATACATCTGCAGTGCAACTCCTACATTGAAGGTTCAGGGAAATTTTGGAAGTAGTGAAAGAGTAAATATTGTAAGAGTCAGAGGATCTGAATACCTGCTGTGAGATAGTGTCTTCTAGATGCAACAGGGAATCCATGAAACCAATAATACAGTTGCCTAAACAAGACTCACTTAATGATAACTCTAGTTGTCATGTAGATGAGTGGAATCTCACAAGGTCCTACTCCTAGGTGACAGATGCAGGCCATCAATGGCTACTAAGAGAGGAATAAACAGTTTTCTTGAGGAATGTGCTCACTCATATGTTATCTAACCCCATGTGTCCAGTCTTAAAGACATGTACATATGAGGAACAAAAAACTGCTCAGTAGGATATCTATCTATCTATCTATCTATCTATCTATCTATCTATCTATCTATCTATATCTGTATATATATAATGATGATAATTATATAATAAGGGATCATAAATTTGAGAGAGAGTGGGAAAATCTGGCAAGGGTTGGAGACTAGAGAGGATAGAAATGCTATAAATATGGTGCTTACATATGTAATTATAAAATAAATAAATGTATTTTAAAAAGGAAGTCAGCATGATATAAGTTGAATTGTGAAAGAAAAAAATTAAACATAAATAAGAAAAAAAAAACAGAAATGATACCACCCAAACCTAACTGATTCATTTGAGCTATATATCCTTTCCCCTGGATTCTTAAGTACTTAATTTACTCCATGATATTTTTTTTGTATTATTTTCTTTTGTTTGAATTTGTTTTAACAGGCTTGGCATCTAGGTTTTCTTGTTGGAGGTTCTGACTTCCAAATGCATACCACTTGTCTCCTAAGGTAAAGATTGGTCTCTTTTCTTTACTTGTAAATTAATCAAGTACATTGCATTGTAGGGTCCTTAAGATATAAAATGTCTAAAATAAAAGGACAATTCTGAGAACTAAGAAGAGGAAATGTAACTCAAAGACGAAATTATATTAAGATATAACACAAATTGGATAAACAATTTGAAATCTTATTGGGTCACTGAAAATTCCAAATGTGTAGTGGCTTGGATAATAGTATACAGTGTGATAAATGCAAAGCTGAGAACATGCAGAAGGAAAGAATGCAAAAATTTCATACTTTTGTGCTAAAATTGTTTATGTTGACTATAAGTCAATTGAGTTTGTATATTACTTATCTTTAATCTTGCATTTCATTTTGGTGGAACTAATCCATGGCAAATATCTGTATACGCATACCAAATATTTATATATACTATAAATATAATTACATATATATATATATATATGTGTGTGTGTGTGTGTATCCTTTGACTTTGATACCAAAAAGGCACTTAAGAAACTAGAGCTAAATACATGTATGCTTAAGTCACTATTCAAATTGGGGAAATAATCTTCTCATTGAAAATATTAAATGTGTAATCATTATGTTCTTAACCATCAGTTTTATATATATATATGTTTTACATACTTGGTATAATAGCCTGTGTTGACTACCCAAGAGAGGCCTTACTCTGTATGAGGAGGGGATAAGGGTGAGATGGGGGTAGGTGCAGGGAGTGGGAGAAGAGGAGGGAGGAGGAGCAGGGATTCTGAGAACAGTTCTGTTCTCAGAACAATTACATATATATATATATATATATATATATATATATATATATATATATATATATAAGTTTTACATACTTAT
Source organism: Peromyscus californicus insignis (assembly GCF_007827085.1). Lineage (NCBI taxonomy): Eukaryota > Metazoa > Chordata > Mammalia > Rodentia > Cricetidae > Peromyscus > Peromyscus californicus. The sequence goes on from NW_026294617.1 coordinate 90,071,072, forward strand.
GTAAATTACTTGGATAATAGTATACAGTGTGATAAATACAAAGCGTATGCGTATACAGATATTTGCCATGGATTAGTTCCACCAAAATGAAATCTAAGATTAAAGATATGTAATATACAAACTCAATTGACTTATAGTCAACATAAACAATTTTAGCACAAAAGGATCAAATTGTTGCATTCTTTCCTTCTGCATGTTCTCAGCTTTATATTTATCACGCTGTATATATATATATAATTGTTCTGAGAACAGAATTGTTCTCAGAACCCCTGCTCCTCCTCCCTCCTCTTCTCCCACTCTCTGCACCTACCCCCATCTCACCTTTATCCCCTCCTCATACAGAGTAAGGCCTCTCTTGGGTAGTCAACACAGGCTATTATACCATGTTGGGGCTAGATCTAGCTCCTCCCTCCTGCATCAAGGCTGAGTAAGGAATTGAACCATAGAGAATGGGGTCTAAAAAGCCAGTTTGTGTATCCAGAGTTGTAGTGGGTAGCTGTTCCAGCTTTGGCCTGGAAGTACTACCCTTAGCGAGGCTTCTGGTAACTGCTGGGCCTACCTATGATGCACCTTTGGGGCAGGGCTGAGATAGGAGCCCTTAAGATCCAAGATCCAGATGCGTGATCTTGGTTCCTGGTGATCCTGGATGCTGGATGGTAGACTAAGTGGAGTTCTCCAGATAACCCAGCTGGACTGCACCTCACCTCTCCTGGGTCCTGTAACTAACCCCTTTACTGGCTGTAAGTTACCCCAAAATAAAATTCCTTTTTAACTATGTGAACTTGCTTTAATAATTTCCCCCAATATCTGGCACCCAACGTGGGGCACAAACCCACAACCCTGAGATTAAGAGTCTCATGCTCTAATGACTGAACTAGCCGGGCATTCCTACCTCTGCTTTAGCTACTTTGTGTATTGTCACAGTTTTGAGGTCATTGTCCTTTTACTGTATATTTGCTTACAGACTGTTTACTCTGTTTATGCAAAGCCTTAGTTCTTACATTATCTAGACTTAATGATTTATAGTCACCTATGTTTGTCATCTCTATAGTTATGTTAGTTAGATTGTCCAGACTTACAGAAACATATGTCAGAAAGATAGGCAATCTTCAAACACTTCATAGACCTGGAGACTATGGCATTTAAATGTTTTGATAACTTGGAATTCTGTTGATGTGAGACATGATTGCTCCTGGCAGCACCGATCCAATCCCGGGAGAATGTTGGACTTCTGAGACATTCCATTTGGAAGTTTGTCTTCACCTTATCACAAAATGGCCTACTGGGCAAAGAACTGCCCTTGCCTCAACTGCTGACAGCAAAATGGTCTGACAGATACTCTAGGCCTGTAGCCAATTTGAATGCACCAATGATGCTGAGACACTTCAGGTGACTGTCCAGGCTGCCAACTGTCTGTCTACTCTCCCAAGACTCCCAAAAGTAGCTTGCATATTTCTCCTGTTTCTCAGGTATTATTATATCCCTTCTCAGGTCTTTGATGGGATTGAAGACTAACAGTTATAGTTACAATCTTCTTATATCTTAGCTAGAACATATTAAGTATTAGATTTAGGTTCTTTAGGATAGGACACCTTTTGGAATGATCTCTGTAACATGCCATTTGCCTATGCTCCAGACTTCTCTGGATTTTAGTATTTTAGTATGTGTCTCTTGTTTGATGCTGTTCTTATTGGTTGTGGTTCCATCTTGTCTAGGTCATCATCCCTTATTCCTCCTGGACAATATTTGATAATCATTCCTATTGTATATAGTTTTGTATTAGGTTAGAACTTCCTTATTTAGACAAAATGGGGAGATGTAGTAGGTAGCAGTTCCAGCTTTGACCTGGAAGTACTGCCCCTAGTGAGGCTTCTGGTAACTGCTGAGCCTACCTATGATGTGTCCCTTGGGCAGGGCCAAGACAGGAGTCCTTAAGATCCAAGATCCAGATGTGTGATACTTCTTGTTTCCTGGTGATTCTGGATGCTGGATGGTAGACAAAGCAGAGTTCTCCAGATAACCCATCTGGACTGCACCTCACTTCTCCAGGATCCTGTAACCAATCCCTTTACTGGCTGTAAGTTACCCCAAAATAAACCTCCTTTTTAAATATGTGGAGTTGCCTTAATAAATTCCTCCAATACAGGGTAAGACCTTGTCCCATTGCCAGGGACACACAAACGCATCAAGACACACAACTTTCACCCACATTTAGAGGGCCTAGCTCTGTTCCATGCAGCTTCCCCAGCTGTCAGTCCAGATTTGCTCAACCAGGTTCATAGCAGCATTATTTGTAATAGCCAGAACCTGGAAACAACCTAGATGCCTTTCAACAGAAGAATGGATAAGCAAAATGTGGTACATTTACAAAATGGAATATTATGCAGTGGTTAAAAAAATGTCATCATGAAATTTGGAGGAAAATGGATGGAACTAGAAAAAAATCATCCTGTGTGAGGCAACCCAGACCCAGAAAGACAAACACAGTATGTATTCACTCATAAGTGAATATTAGATGCAAAACAAAGGATAACTGGGCTACAATCCACAACCCCAGAGAAGCTAGATAAAGACGAGGATACTAAGGGGGACACATATGGATCATTCCAGGAAGGGGAGAGGGTTAAGGTCTCCTGTGCAAACTGGGAGGGGGAATAGAGGGGAAGGGATAGGAGGTTGGAACATAGGGAAGAGATGGGGAGGGAGAACAATGAAAGAGTTATCTTGACAGAGTGTACCATTAAGGGGATGGGGAGAAATCTGCAGCTGGGAAAACCCCAGGAACTCACAACTTTATCATGTTTTTACTTTACAAATCTATGGAAAATGAACTGAGAAGAGAGGCACCAATATTCTTAAAACACTGATGAAATTATCCTTTCTAAATTGTTCTGAAGGTTGAAAATTAATTAGAAAAATACTAGCTGATAATAATGTGCATAACGGCAGCTTTAAACAAATGAGGACAAAATTGGGGGGGATATACTATTATGTAATCCTACAAAATGGAGTATTATGATGGAAGTATTATGACTGACTCGTAGATATTAAATGAGGTAAAAAAAAATGCAAGACATACTTACAAGGAAGAAAATATAAGTCAGTTTATATGGATACTACCTAGTACTGTCTGAAAGGGTGTTAAGTATGGAAGACAAGGAAAAAGACAGTGATCATCATATTCAAAACTTCTAAACTTTTGCTCAGTTTTTGAACTGAAATTCCTTTCAGATTCATGATCCATTAACAAAGGTGTTGAGACCCTTTGAAAGGACTCTGGAATATGATTAAAAATATGTCATGAGTGATCATACAGCTTTTACAAAAAATATCTGTTGCAATTACTCTAGTAACTGAAAAGGGAAACACATTTTGGGTCAGTAGAACAAGATAGCTAGACCATTGATATGACTTGTTATTGTTATGACAATTTTATCCCCAAAGTATAATTTACTGTAGATACACTAGGCCATAAAATCCACCTCATTTTTCTTATTCCTAACCATATTATCACAATTGACTTTGTGAATGTTTGGCATAACTCCCATATTGATTGCTTTAACATAACTCCTACCTTTGGTCCTTTCTCATCATTCCCACATTGATTCCTTGAGATGAAGGATAAGGTTTCTCATAATGCAGAAAGAAATGTGGAAACACTATAATCACCACACTATAAAGGCCATAAGTAGAAGACAATGCATCCTGGGACATATGATATCAATTAGTAAGTACTTGCATAAGGCAGAGATGGTGATCCCTACTGTATCTTAATATAATTTTCAAGTTAAACCCCTGAAGGAAATAAATGAATCACGAGGAATGAACAGAACTTTTACTAGTTAAAACATGAGGAAGCCCCAAGTATAGAAATAGATCTGTACTTTTTGCCGGAAGAGATTACACCCTGTTGAATGTAAGAGTGAGGCACAGATTCATTAAACACATTCTATATGGCTTAAGAAATGCTTCCTATTTGCAAGGAACAAGCATCTATTATTTCTTATTTCTTTCATCATTTTATAACACTAAAATCTCTAGAATATTTTTATATCCCATACAATGTCATATTGATCCACTACTAATAATAGACACACTATAGACATCAGTAGGACAAATTCACTACAGATATTAGAAGATCAACCATATGAGAATAAGACCTGGTACATTGTAATTAGCAGAAAATATATCTATTTACAAACTTCATTATCATAATGATGAGGAAATCAGCATTCATTGATCTGAGTGTATGAAATCTAGAACCAAAAATTGGCTTCAAAAATGAAATTTTATAAAGAAGCCAAATTAAATAATTTGAAACCACATTTGTATAACTTTTTGCTCCAAACAGAAATGTTGAGATTTCATCTCTTTGCTTTCTAAATGAGCTGATATTAAATTAGATATTTTGATGACTTGAATCAGGTTCCTCCAGCAGTTGATTTTGGTTGTTTATTATATGAATCAATGGGTACAAGCAGCTCCAAGTTATATGCAAATTAGAAGAGCTTGATGAAATTACATTGCTGGAATTTAAGATTTGCCAGCAGAAAATAAACTGTTAAAATCTTTGGAAATTAGAATAGTGAATTATTCTAACATTGCTTGTGTTGAATAATTTGAAGGAGCATTTATACACCACAGAAGAGACAAACTAGTATATGCAGAATATCTACTTTTAAAATCCATGATACTGACTGATCAGTTAGACTAATCTCCTCCTGAAAAAAATAATGTCCACATTTTAAAGTGAAAAAAATGACAAATAATTAATATTTCCAACATAATAACTTTAACCAACAACTCTAACTTGACAATTGTATTTTTCTACTCTTAAAGAAAATGTAACAAAAATTTACAAATGAGTTCAACATTATGTGTTCTTCCACATCTCTAATTAGAAATATCAAGTACCAATTATGATACTATTGCTTACCTGTAAAAATGTTACATAATCCATATTTTAGCATATTTAGTAATATAAAACTGCCTAATTCACTAAGGCTTTCATAAGGACCTGATGATGTTTATGGGAGAATGTTCTATTTTCCTTTCCTAAACTATTTTTAGAGTTCATATTTTGTGTAAAAATCAGGCAAAAATATAATAATAAATTGTTGAGATTAAAAAACACACACAAATTAACTATACCACACTTGAGTTAATTTATTTAAACTGAATGCTGACAGAAGTCTTAATATGTTAATGAAGTTTTGAGAAGATATTTATTCCAATATCTTACATAATTTAAAAATAATCACAAGTTTCTAAAGAACATGATTATCACTTATAATATTAACTTGTTAATAATTGTGTTCATTTTAATCAATATTATAATTTTTCTAAAATAGTCATTCCTCAGGCTAAAGTTGTTCCAATTGTCAATGGTGAGTCATCCTTTATCTGTGATCTTTAAGTTCTAAGACATTTGTTTGGAATGAGAAGGAACAGACATAAATGTAATAAATTGCTCTGGAAATACAGAACGATCTCTTTAAGAAGGTTGTAACTATGTTAAATAATTTAGTTATAATAAGATATAAATTCTAACAACAATAAAGCCAAGTTCCATACTGAATAGTCATATATTTCCTTTCTTCCTTTTCCTTATTGTAGAGGGATAAAAAGTAATGAATCACATATTATTTTGAAGTCTGCAATCAAAAATGTCCTAACTTTGTGAAATATTAAGTATCTCTCCATATATCAAATGATGCTTAATAGTTCTAAATGAATTGCTTCTGAACTTAAAGTCATTTTTAGAATATTTAGGCTTTATTGTATAATTGTATATTATCTATAAATTTATTTATAAGATTAATAATTTATAAACATTATTTTACTTCCAATTATTGTCCTCTGACACTTATAAGAAAAAAAAACCTGGAAGTTTTATCAGTGCTATGTTTTCTGTAGTATTTAATCAGAGTCTAAGGACTTTGCTACACATAGAGCAAGACTTTAAAGAAGTCAGGGTGTTGCAGCAATATAAATAATTGTTGAGTATTTCCAAATTGAATAATTCTTGTAAGCTGCCACAATTATAGGAAACACACACACACACACACACACACACACACACATATATATATATATATATATATATATATATATATATATATATATCACATTAATATCAATACACTAACAATCAAGTTTTATAATCTAATAATTTGGAGAGAAACTGAAGAAGAAATACCCTCAGGATTTTTCTTGTAACATTTTACTATTTCTTTTTTTCTTTTTAATAACCCCTGATAGAACAGTTGTCATTATGGAAAAGAAAAAGAATGATTTGAACAACTATCCACTAAAGGACTCAAAATCTTTTATCTACTTGAGCTTCCTACTGAGTAACATATTTCTAAGCAACCAGAAAAAGAGGAAAAATAACCTGTGATTATATTTACTTAACCAAATTTAGTATAGGTATGGTAGGTTGACTTTCTGGAATAAAATGTTTTCTAAAGGCAAAGCGATTATTTTTCTCAATAACACTGTTTATCCTTTTATTTTATATTCTTGAGTGAAGTGTCTTAATTAATTTAATAGATTAGTTCATTTCCATATCTAAAATAATTTTGAGCAAATTATATACACAGATTCTAAGATATATATTATTAAATTATATTATTTTAAAAAGATATTGGTAAAATAGAAACATGTTTAATATATATTATTTTTCATACATTCGCTGCATATTTAGAATGTGTAGTTAAACCCTAATAGTCAATATAAAGTACATATAAATATTTAGGAATTAAACTAATAAAGTATACTGCAGTAGTAAACTAGCCTTTACTTTTCCAAAAGAGACTCCAAATGAATGACTATAGAGCTTCTGAGGATTTGGTTCACTGGTTGATTTTTCTTCGTATACAATTTGAAAACAGCTTGAAGTCAAATAAATAGGTCACTTGCTGTGTTACTTAGCTTCTGGCCCTTGGCTAGTAGGTCTTGCAGCAGCAGCATTCTGTCAAATGTTGCCTTTTATTGACAAGTGCATTGATTTTCTGATTAATGTACAACTACTTTATTGGCATTTGCTACAGCAGACATCATTTTAATGTTTATATGATCAATAGTTCCGTCAAAACTAAGAAACCCTACTGATGGTCTGAATGGTTTTAACTGTAGGGAATTTTACATTTCTTGATAAGTTCATGAAAGATGTTGTAAATATTATCAAAGCAAAGAAAATGAATGTTTTATATTGTGTTCAATTATATTTTGCTCTTTAGTAAGAGAAAAACGTAAACACATCAAAACAAAAAATCTTGCAAGCAATTCCTTATAGTGGAAACAACTGAGTAAGGGCTATTTGAGGTTGAGTGGAAGTGCAAACATCTTTGCTAAACCAAGGACAGATTTCTCATCCAAATATTATGTATAAATATGTGTTCATTCACACACATTTTACATAATAATAGAATATCAAAACATCATATTCTTCAAAAAATTAGCATTTCATTAGTTAACATTCCAAAATACCATAGCATATACATACCATGTAGCTATTATATAACATCGATTTCTTCATTACAATAGTAGCATCTTTCTCATAATTATCTGTATAGACAAAAACTAAAAAACTTCAGTGTAATTATACTCTAATGTATAGTTATTTTATCTTACTAATTTTTTTCAACATGGGTTATTTAATAAGACCCAGGAAATTGAGAATGTACCAAGATCTTAAATGCTGTAAACAGTAAGCAGTAAACAGTTGCTGGCTACTAGGGTAAGAAATTACTCTTGTTTAGAACTGCCTGAAAATTGAGTAGGAAGTGCCAGGAATGCAATGTATCTGAGCTGTGCCTCATGTTAGGATGGGCTTTTCAGAGATGCAGCTGCTTTTGAGGCAACTTAATAGGCACCCTGCCTAACAACATCTCACCCATGCTTCTACCAGTAGCCTTAATAACCTCATTGTTTCCCTCAAGGTAAACTTACACAGAATCTTTTCTTAAATCTCTCATCAGATCACTACCCTCTATGAGTAAACATCTGTTCACATCTTCCAGGAAAAGCCATGTCATACAATGACACTTGTAATGATTACCATTAATACTCAAATGGACAAAATATAAAATCACTTGGGAGATGAATCTCTGTGAGAGTCTCTGAGACTTCTTTTGATTAGATTAACTGAGGTGGGAAGAATCATCAACTATAGGTGAAACCATTATCTAGGGAGGGGATCCTGGAATGTATGAATGATGGAGAAGGAACCAAGCACTAGTAGGCATTCATGCATTAATTGCTCTCTTGCTGTGAGTATAGGTAGGATGTGACAATCTGATTCAAGGTTCTGAATACCTGACTTCCTGACCCTGATGGACTATGACCTGCAACTGAATTAGAATGAATTCTTTACCACCTGAATTGCTTTTCTAGAATTAGCTATTATAGTGAAAAGAAAATTAACACATAGTGTTGAACTCACAGGGACCATTGATGTGGCTGTGAGTTTTTTGACCATGTAGTCCTTAGGCCTTTTGGAGCTGTTTTGTGGAGGCAGTTTGGAATAATTTGGAACTTTGATCTGGAAATGAAGTTGACTGCAATAAGCAGAGCCTGATGGGTTACTATGGCAGAGGTTAAGAATACAACAATTCTTGGCCAATGTGAACAGTAGAGACTCTGCTCAAGAGGTCTCAGGGGAAAGAAAGGTCTCTGTCTAGAGCTGGACTGGCGGTCATTTAAGTGATATTTTGTCCAAGAACCTGCTTTGTTCTGTCCATGTCCTGAGAGTCTGAATGAGTCTGATTTTACTGATCATTGACTAATTTGGTTGACAGAAAATACTTCAGGACAGAGCAGAATTCAGTCTGTTACTGAATAAAGCAGTTGTATTGGTTAAGGAGAAGGGCATCACTAAAAGAAAAATCTCCTAATCTTTATTGGGACAACAGAGATGATTTTTTTTTTTTTTTTAGGATAAACACCTACCTATCAAAGGCCTCTGCTGGGGATGCTGTGAATGTGTTGCTCTGATTGATTGATAAATAAAACACTGATTGGCCAGTAGTCAGGCAATAAGTATAGTGTAGGCAGGATAAGGAGAAAGGAGAATTCTGGGAAGTGGAAGCCTGAGGGAGGAGATGTGCCAGCCCCTGCCATGAGGAACAGGATGTAAGGTATCAGTAAGCCACAAGCCACGTGGCAAGGTATAGATTTACAAAAATGAGTTAATTTAAGATATAAGAACTAGATAGCAAGAAGCCTGAGCCATACAGCCATACAGTTTATAAATCATATAAACATCTGTGTGTTTATTTAGGTCCGAGCAGCTGTGAGATTAGTGAGTGAGAGAGATTTGTCCTGACCATGGGCCAGGCAGGACCAGGAGATAACCCCAGCTACAGGTCTCATCTTATGAAGATTCAGCTTCATTTAGAAGAGAGCCTGCACTGAAAGTGTTCACTGTTACTCAACTGCTAGGAAAAGTTTTCCCAAGTTCAGCACACAGACATTGGCAGAAAGTTTTGATTCAATGGGGGCCAGGCGATGTCTCTGGTTAGCAGTAGAAATTGGCAAACTTGACCAAGTTGTACTGTTTTTACAGCCATGAAAAACTTAGAATTGAATAAGTCATGGAGAGAAATTGAGCCCCTAGAGTGCATGTGTAGTGGGTAGGCTCTACCATTGGAAAGACCCTGAGAGGCTGTTGAATGCCGTGAAGATGTGACCTCAGTTGCATTAGAAACTCTAAGGAACTCGAAATGCCAGGACCATAGAATGTCTACTGAGGGGAGCTAAAGGTATGAAGTTTAGCAGACTTATAGAAAGAAGCAATGCACACTTCAGTTCGCAGAGCTGGAAGGTGGAATTGCCCATGCCATTTGAAGCCGGGAAAATTACACTAAATGTCCCAGAATTAAGACACAGAGCTGCAAGATTTGGAATTTGCCCTGCTGGCTTTGGCTTCAGTTTCTTTCTAATGCCCTGAATCATCCCTTTTGAAATAACATAATTTAATTTGTATCATCATATGTTGGACATATCTAATTTATGTTTTATTTTATAGAAATTCAAGTAAAGATACTTTGGACTCATATACTATTGAAGTTGTTAAAGACCATGGAGACTTTTAAAATCTAAGTGAATATAATTTATATTACAACATGAACCTAAACCTGTGGCTCCTACAGGTGAAATTTAATGCAACTGAGGGTTCAAGTTCACACAGAGTGGAAGTTGTATAGTATTGAACTTAAAATCTAGAGTGACCTATAGAATGGGCCTCTGGACACTGTGGGGTTATCATTTTTTTTTTCCGTTGTTGTTGTTGTTGTTTTAGATAGTGTCTGAGTATGTAGCCAGGCTGGACTGTGTAGCAGGAATCTTAAATGGTCTTATTAATAAAAATAAACCTGAGGCCAGGTATTGGGGTGAATGCTGGAAGAGAAGCGGAACAAGCCACAGCTACCTCACCTTGCCAGTTCTTCAGCTGATCCTGTTTCCTCAGACTGGAAGCCTCTGAGTCCTCATTCAGAACGGATCTCAGCTGAACTGCTGTTCAAAAGCCTAAAAGGTTAACCAGCCAAATGCTGCTAGTTTCTGGTCTTCACGCCTTATATATCTTTCTCTTTCTGCCATCACTCCCTGGGATTAAAGGCTCACTTCTTGGGATTAAAGGTGTGTGTCACCATGCCTGGCTGTTTCCAATGTGGCCTTGAACTCACAGAGATCCAGAGGGATTTCTGCCTCTGGAATGCTAGGATTAAAGGCATGAGTGCCACCATTTTCTAGCCTCTGTATCTAGTGGCTGTTCCATTCTCTGATCCCAGATAAGTTTATTAGGTTGCACAATTATTTTGGGGAACACAATACCACCACAGGACTGTAAATAGCTTTGTTAATAGTGCTGCCTTGGACCCATGGATCTACTTACCTCTGCCTCTTGAGTGCTAGAATAGCAGGCATTCACACAACACCAGGTTTGGATTTCCTTAATATAATCAATGTGAGAAGACCAATATCAATTGTGTGTCAGACCTTTTCCTATGCAGAAATCTTGAAGGATATGAGTGGAGAAAGTGAATTGTGCAATAGCATGCATGAATTCTTTGCTCTCTTCTATTGACTGCAGATATAAAGCAATTAGCTGTCTCAAGTTCTTACTTGGCTTTCCCTCAGTGGTGGAAACTAAAACCCATAGGGTCTGGTAGAGCCACACGTATATTGAGAGCCAGTGATAACAAAAGTCCATGGGAGTATATAGCAGTGACAGCTAGTGTTCAGAAGGTCAACCTATCAGAATCAAGGTTCTTCTAGTTGAAACCATCATGCAAGTCATTATGGAATTACTGCCTTTTAAATGAATTGGCTATATCTTGTAAACTTCTTGTGCAATAACAGCTATGATTTGCCCCATTTACTGTGCATTTCCATGTTATGTGTACATGTAATCTCATGATTGCATCTCAATCTTATGGGCACACATAATGTGGATAGTCTAGAAGATGGTTTCTTATTTAACTGCACATTTTTTTATGAATAGAAACATACTAAAATATGCTTCATACTAGATCTATTGTTCCATGTGGACTATAGACACTTAGAGGTCTTGTTCTCCATCCTTAGCCACTGACAATGTAAATACTGACCAGACAAAGTGTCCTTATAGAACTTTCACAGAGCAGAATTTCAGAATTTGACCTTGTTAGATCAAAACTCTTCAGAAGAATTATAGCAAATTAGAAGGGATAGTGCAGGTGTCTGGCCTTGGTATATCTTAGTCCTTCAAGAGATCAATAGCACCTGTGTTGCCCTAAGCTTCCTCCACTAGCACCTCCCCACTCTGATTCAAATAACAATTAACACTTTGTATTTATTTCTACACCAGTTTTTAATGCAAGATTTTAGGCTCAGTAGACTAATTATGTATAGGTCATGAGATTCAGGTGATTAACAGAAAAAGACTGTTAACTAACTAACCATGTCTAGATATTATTAATCACATAAAGTAGTACACGTATTCTTTTCCTTTTCCTTAAATCTCTCATTGGGTTAATTTCTTTCCTTGTAACTCTTGCAGCTATCCCTTTAAGAGATAGCCAGAACTTTTTACAACATACAGCTGGTGTCAGTCACCAATTAAGCTGAACAAGCCAACTGTGACTCTTATCAGAACACTTATCCCTGAGAGTTTACTTTGTAATTTTTACTAACAAGTTGTTCATGTGTGTGTGTGTGTGTGTGTGTGTGTGTGTGTGTGTGTGTGCATATATATATATATATATATATATATATATATATATATATATATATATTGGGGGGAGACAAAGAAGAGAGGAAGATGAAAAGAACTAGATAGACATAAGTGAACAGCAGAAGGTACTGAGAGCAGAAGAACAGCAGCAGGACTGAGAGGAGCTAAGTATGAGAACAGAAAAGAAACTGTGTAGATAGAATTTTGCTTAGAAGAATAAAGGAATGGACTAAAGAACTTAGTGTGCTTAGATTCATTTGATATCCCTCAGATTAGAATCCTAAGCTGGTTGTTAGACTCTTCCATGGACCCTGGTAGAAAACAATAAAGGCTGGACCTTTCACTGTTTTTTTTGTTTTTTTGGGTTTTTTTTGGTACAAGTGGACTGGGGAGATGATGATGCTTCCATCATCCCTGCTAACTGCAACAAGATATGTAGCTAAGACTAATAGGTCTGAGTGTTGAGATTCCCCAGGGACAATACTGATGTAGATAACTGTACAGGAAGAATAAAAGAAAGTGTGCCTCTTTGTTACAGTTCCAGCTTTGTGTTTTCCAATGTGTGTGATAACAAGTGGGGTAGATACTGAGCAGCTTGGAACTAGAGCAACTATGGGGATGGGAGAGGTCAAGAATTACTGTCGTCCTCCACATGGGATAGGAGAAGGACATCCTTGATGAGTGGGTTCTGCTATATGAGTAGGAGAATTTTCCTTAATTGAGTTAAGAATTGCAAAATATATACAATCCCTTAAAGTAGAACATATTGAGTAGGATCATAGGCAGGCTACAGTATCACTTGTCCAACCTTTGATGTGGATAATAAAACATGCAGCTGAGGTTCAAAGGTCTGCTAAGAAAGAATCTCCCCATATCAAGGATGTATTATAATGGGAAAAAGAAACATCCATTGCATCTTGTGAACTAGCATTTGAATTGACAAGAAAAGTGAAAATAACATTAAGAGGTAGAGGATGAAATAGAGGTGTTGATTGCCATTATTATAATGGATGGACATAACAAATGAGAATACAAATTAGTCCTTTGATAGAGAGCCATTCTTACAATCTATAAAGAAACTGGCAACCAATGAGAAGCATCAGTGAAATGGGATATAGTGAGGAAAATCATAAAAAGATACTATTCAGATTCAACCTAGAAAATGAAAATCTATGATTCAGCAAGCAAAAGGAGGCTGTAATAAAAGCCCAGAATACGAAATAATGATATTTGAGGAATATCTACATATGATTTTCTTGAATTTAGAAATCAATTTTTAAATAAGAAATGAAAGTCATATAAAGACTGGCTCATAAAGCTGTAAGACATGAGGCAAATACGAAAAACTAGTCCCTCCCTTGTTATCACAGAGGGGTTTCTTTCTTATTATTAGAGTATAATTTTATGATAACACTGGCTATGATTTATATCATTAATGTATAACAAATACCTGGATTGCTGTGATAAGGGAAATCAGTACTTAATGTATTATCATATAGTTATATCTATATTTGATTACAGTGTATATTTAGTAATCTTAAGTTAAATAAATACATTGGTATGAATTATTTTATTATTTTTTGTATATAGAAAAATCTCCCATAGTTGCAGTAACACACATTAAGTCATCCCTTTCCTAAATGTTCCCATAATATATTCTACATTTTTTAAAGTTTTAGATCAAATTTAAACACAAAGAAGATGAATTCTTTACTTCAGATGAATTTACATTTCTTTCATCACTGTTCACATTAATCGGAAAGGGAAATTTACTTTCTCATCTTCTTTCTTTTTTCTCTCTCTTTTATTTGATTTGAGTGAGGGAAAGATTTATTCCATCTTACAAATTCCAGGTCTCAATCATCATTAAAGAAAATCAGAGCAGGAAGTGTAAGTGGAGCCTGAAGGAAGAAACTGAAGCAGAGGGTACGGAGAAGTACTATTTACTGGCTTGCTCTCCATGACCTGCTTAGCCTGTTTTCTGTTTAAGAAATATAATTGTTTTAACTGAGATAGAATTACATAACTTTCCTCCATCCGGTCTCTACAAGTTGTCTTCCCTTAAACACCTTCCATTGTCCTCCACCCTCTCAAGTTACTAGCCTCTTTCCTTTGATTATTTTTGCTACTTTATATGTGTGTGTGTGTGTGTGTGTGTGTGTGTGTGTGTGTGTGTGTGTGTGTATGTGTGCTGAGGATGCACACATACACACACACACACACACACACACACACACAAATGTACATATTCGGCTCAGTTCATTTTTGCTGTCTGTGTGTATTTGGATTAACAATAAAGGAGTTCATCCTGGAGGACAATGGAAGGTGTTTAAGGGAAGACAACTTGTAGGGACCGGATGGAGGAAAGTTATGTAATTCTATCTCAGTTAAAACAATTATATTTCTTATGGGAGAAGTAAATAGTTCCCTAATTACAAGAAGTACCCATGTGGAATCTCTCCCCTTTCATGTTAACATGTCCATTGACATTGATACTGCTGCTATTTTGTTATTCCAGCCATGTCGAGAAAGACTGTTTAACAGTAGACTTCTTGGTGTTTGGGCTCTTAAAATCTTTCAGCCCCATCTTCTACAATGCTCCCTGAGCCACAGATGCAGAATCTGTTATGTAGACTTATGTGCTGGGTCGTGGCTAACCATGATAGCTTGATCTTTGCATGATGTTTAGGTTTATCTTTTGTGATGATCTAAATTTGCTGTAAAGAGAGGTTACTTGGAGATAAGTGGTATGTACACTTATCTGTGGGTATAAGGATAAAATTTACAATGTAGCAAAGAATTGTTCTGGTCTAGCAAAGTGTTCTAGACCTCACTAACACCGGGAAGTTGGCTAGGATTTGACCAGAGATGGTTCCCCTCCTGGTGAGTATGTGTTTGGTCCAACTGAACAGCTGATGGTTGCCAGGGACATGTGAGTGTCTCTTGAGCATCTATGCACATCTTGAAGTGCTGGTATTTAATTGTATGTATATAAGTATTGAAGCTTGGTAGAACTATTTAATTATTTCCCTCCATTGTTAGCTTGTGTGGTTTTTGTTTGTTTGCTTTTTTTTTATTATTGCTTAATTTTCTGGAAACTTAGATGGCTGTAAAAAAGTTTTCAGGTCAGACATTGAGTCCCCTGTAGGGTTGACTCTTAACAGTAGAAGGTGGGCCCCTAAGGATATTTTGCATTTCTCAGTGCTTGAACATACTAGATATTCAAGTATTTAAACCACAAGGTTCATACTTTAGTAATAGGAGAACTTAGAGGTAATTCCTTAGGCATTTAAAAATGTTAAAAATATTTCCTTAACAAACCAATAGCCAGGACATAGCCAGAGACCACAAGGGTTTTAGCAGCACAGTAATTGAGATTAATAAAAATTTGAATTGATTAGTTTGGTAAATAATCAATTGGACAATTCAAAAACATATAATTACAAATTGATTGCATTGATATTTCTTGTAATTATTTTCAGTGAAGAATAAAGTGACCTATAAATCAGTTCTTGTTCTCCATATGTTGAAATAGAAACATGGCAGGTATGTTTCAAATATTTCAACATTCTGTTTTAAAATACAGTAATAAGGTTTAATGGGGTCTTCAATGAAAGTAGCTTTAAGTTGTCACAACATATTAGAAGAAAAACTAGTATCTATATATTTGCTATACATTTTATAAATTTTGATATTTTTCCTCTTTGTCATATAGAAAAAATACATTTAAATATTGTTTCTTAAGAAACCAGTTTTTATGTATGATATAATTGTGCTATAAAAATACCACAACCATAACTTCTACTATTTCTCTGATAATTGTTGGAGACTATTCCAGATAAATTTGTTGAGACTGTCCTTTTTATTATTTTTAAAATCAAATGAGATGTTATCATTATCATTTAGTCATATGTTACTATTATTTTAATATTGGTAATAACTTATGTATAACATAAAATATGAGATTAAATATCTAAGTCTGGAGGCAAAAGGAATATTAAGAACTCTTTACTGTCAGAATTATATGACTACACTATTTCAGTGGGACTCTGGCTGATCTAAAGTTGAAGGTCACTGAGTTGTATTGGGTTTATACTTCTACAGAGAATATTGGACGAGCCACAAGACATCAATCTTAGAGTCATTAAAGAATTCATCATTAAATGGAATAGTAATGAGGCTTTCGAGAAGAAAAAACACATTGCAAATTAAAGTATTAGTTTCTCTCTATAAAAAAAGAGAACAAGAAGAACAAGTCAAAGAAAACAAAAGACTGAAATTTTCAAGTATGACCTTAACCTAGAGTTTGCATTAAGCTTTTAAAAAAATCAAGCATGATTTGAGAGGATCTATAGAAATGTTGGGAGATGGAGAAAGTCAGGATGGTTCAAGTTGGGGCAAGTGGCAGGGGGTTGCTACAGGCAAAAATAATATTTCAGCCTCAGGCATTTTGAACTGAGATTTGGGTTAGAAAAGAAAATCTTAGGTCACTTGAGTATAAAGTTTTGAAAAGGAGCCAATAAAAGTTCTTGATTACTTGGAGGTCAGAAAACTTGGACTGAGCACTTTGTACTATAAAAATTGATAGATATCATAAAGAAAGATTTTACCTCAATCTATAATTACACAGGGACTGTGACTATTAGGAGTGAGCAGAAAGTACAACGACAAATTTTTTTAATGAAATCTCATGTACATCAAGTTAAACAAAAATTTACTATGTAGTCAAGGATAACCTTATGTGTATGTGTAATCCTGTCTGGTTCAATAAGAAACCACCATTACCTGTATAAGTGAATTACATAACTGTACCTCTAGCAAAATACTACTTATCATCATTTTGTATTATTTTAAGATTATCTGGTAGCTTCCTTAGAAGAGATTTGTAGATAAGCTATTTTGTGGTATTTTCT
Organism: Peromyscus californicus insignis; assembly: GCF_007827085.1. Taxonomy (NCBI): domain Eukaryota; kingdom Metazoa; phylum Chordata; class Mammalia; order Rodentia; family Cricetidae; genus Peromyscus; species Peromyscus californicus. The sequence continues at coordinate 90,088,202 of NW_026294617.1, forward strand.
TCAGCTAGTCAATTTTAATGCTTCCTGTAAATGTTAACTCTCTTTTCGAAGGTTCACAGTAATTCTGCAAAAGTAACAAAGACAACCATTTAGTAGCAAGTACTTAAATAATACACGGAATTGAAATCCAAGTAATTTTAGAACAGTCTTTCTGTGCAAAGCAATGGTAGTTTGAAAAATGCAACTTTTCAAATACAAAATACTTTGATAAAAGTTGATTAGTCAAGTGGTTAAGAGCACTTGCTGTTCTTCCAGAGAGTCTAAATTTAGAATTGTTGAATCCACATTAGGTGGCTCACAACTACTAATAAAACTAGCACCAAAAGATTTGGCCTTATCTTCTGACCCCTGCAGGTTCCTTTGCATGTATCACATCCACTCAAGCAAACACAGAACACATATACATACTCAAAATAAGAATAAATCTCTAAAAAGAAAAAAGATTCTAATTTCCCCATTACTAGCATAGATGAAATAAACTAAACAAATCCATATTTCTACTTTATGTCATATTTGAATGACTTGCCTTATTTCATAAGACTTGCCAATATGTGACACTACCCAGAGAATCCACTTAGTGTTTATCACTGTCCTCAACTTACTGAAATGTAAAGTATGCTTTCTACATGAGTAACTTAGGGGTATGAATGGTGGCAGAATATATTACCAGAAACAATTTATAGGAAATACAGATTATTTTGGCTTACAGTTCAAGGGGACACAGTAGTACATAACAGCAGAGAAGATACAAATACATGAATGAGCAGTAGAAAGCAGAGAGTGATGAATACTTGCAATCAGTTTTTTTTTTCTGAAAATGGATTCTTCTCTCTTCATTCTAACAACAGTTTCCCCTCCCTCCACTCCTCCCAGCTCCCTTCCACCTCCCCTCTCCTCCAGCTCCACTCCTTCTCCATTTCCCTTCAGAACAGACCAGGCTTCCAAGAGACAACAACCAAACATGGCAAAACAATAAGACAAGGCAAAAACCCTCATATAAATGGACCCATCCATATGTGGTGGGTTTCAACTTAATATAACTAATCCCCCTGCAGACATGTACATAGGACTCCCTATCTAGTGATCCTAGATCCTATCAAGTTAATAATCAGTATTTTCCAATGGAAGTCCTCTCCTGAGGCTTATGACAGTGTTTCCACACTATTTAAAAGTTGAGTGTCATCTGAGATTAAAGGCAATATCTAAACTGAGAACATCTATAAAATTAAAGACATAATATATAATTATCAGATATATTTAGTGCAACAACCATGGACTAGCATGAAATATGTCAAGCTTTTCAATGGTAAAACATGGCTTTGGGAGGACAAGACTGAATTTTTTTAAATTAAGATTAATTTCTAAAATGAAGAATGAGTATGTGTTATCCAATAGAATTTCCAATATACTATTGTTTTTTATTTTTAATTATTATTATCATTATATTGGATTATGGGGGTCATATGTAAGGACAAATAATAAATATTTTTGCATTAATTCTCTCTCCCCAAATTTGTATGTTTCTAAACATTGAACAGAGATCATTAGATTTGGACGGGAAGTGATTTCACATGCTAAACCATATCACCGTAACAGTTTTAATTACAATATTTTGTTGTCTTAGTAACTACTTTTCAAGGCACATAAAATTGCATTTCATTCTATGCTACTGGTAACACTCCACATTTTGAGAAAATCTTAGAATTTTAATGAAGATCATTAATTTATGAATTACAACCCATGTGACTTGATTTTGAAATAGAATATAAAATGTTCAGGTACGTCAAAAACACTTAATGTTTCCTCTACTTAGCTGGTTTCTGTTGCTGTGGTGAAACATTGACCAGGACTAATTTGGGGAGAAATGGGTTTATGACAGCTCACCAGTTAGAGCCCATCATCTAAGGGAGCCAAGGAAAGAGCTTAAAGCAAGTACTTTGGAGGGAAACAGAAGCAGACCTAGAGAGGAACACTGCTTATGGGCTTGCTTTCAGTATTATCTTCCAAGTTCCCACATAAGTCCATTAAGCTCTTAGCATTCAGTGGCTGTTGAAGCCCAAAGATCCCAAATCCTTCACTTTCCTCCCACAAAACATTACAAGGCATAAATTTCATATGATCAGGTCCATCACAGAAAGTTCCCACTGCTGGTACAATTTCCTTTTTAAATTTTCTCTTTATTGCTGTGATAAAACAATGATTAAAAGCAAGTTGGAGAGGAAAGGATTTGTTTCGTCCTACATTTCAGAGGCCATCAACAAAGGAGGTTGAGGCATGAACTCAAGGTAAAAACCTAGATGTAAGAACTGAAGCAGAGCCGGGCGGTGGTGGCGCACGCCTTTAATCCCAGCACTCGGGAGGCAGAGCCAGGTGGATCTCTGTGAGTTCGAGGCCAGCCTGGACTACCAAGTGAGTTCCAGGAAAGGCGCAAAGCTACACAGAGAAACCCTGTCTCGAAAAACCAAAAAAAAAAAAAAAAAACTGAAGCAGAAACCATGGAGAAATGTTGCTTACTGTCTTGCTCCCAGGCTAAATTCATCCACCTTTATTATATAGCCCAGACTTACTGTTCAGAGATGGTACCACGACAGTGGACTGGACCCTCCTGCATCTATTATTAAAAAAAAATGCCCACAGACAGTTTCACAGGCCAATCTGTTGGAAGAAATTTTTCAACTGAGGTTTCCTTAGCTGTGGTTTCTGTGTCAACTTGGCAAACAAGAATAGCCTTCACAACAATCAGTGCTAAAGATAAGAGAGATTTGTGTATGAGATGTGTAAACCATCACACCTCATAACTTTTGTTTGGTGACAGTAGACAATGGGAAATTTCAACAGTGTAAAATAAAGAATGATTGGTTGGAACTTTTAATACACATTATAAATTTTATAGATACCATAATTTAAAAGATTCAGTCCTGAAATTACACTCTTTTGAAATATTTAAAGTATATTTATTTATTTTATTTTTTAAGAACCATCTTTATTATTTCTCTCCATTTCACTTTTTTTCTTTATTAAGAAATTTTCTACTCACTCTATATACCACCCACAGATTCCAACTCCTCCCTCCTCCCATCTCCCAGCCCTCCCTCCCAAGCCACCACACATCTCCACATCCCCCAAATCAAGGTCTCCCATGGGGAGTCATCAGAGCCCAGCATGGCACACTGAGCCTAGGCAGGTCCAAGCCCCTTCCCACTGTACTAAGGCTGCACAAGGCACCACACCACAGGCACCAGATTCCCAAAAGCCTGCCCATGCACCAGGGATGGATCCCGGTCCCTCTGCCTGGGTGTTCCCCCAAACAGTTCAAGCCAAATAACCGTCTTCCATATCCAGAGGGCCTAGTCCAGTCCCCTGGGGCTTTCACAGCCACTAGTCTACAGTTCATGGGCCTCCAATAGTGTAGCCGTCATCTCTGCACTTCTTCCTGTCATGATCTAGATGTCCCTCGCTTGCAGAATCCCTCCTCTCTCTCATTGATTGGATTCCCAGAACTCAGCCTGGCACCTGGCCATGGATCTCTGCATCTGCCTCCATCAGTCACTGGACAAAGGCTCTATGATGACAGTTAGGGTATTCACTAGACCGGTCACCAGAGTAGACCAGTCCAGGCACCCTCTGGACCACTGCTAATAGTCCAAGGTGGTGTCATCCTTGTGAGTTCCTGAGAGCCTCCCCAGCACCCTGTTTCTTCATTTTACCATGATGTCCTCATCTATCATGGTATCTCCCTCCCTGCCCTCCCACTCTGTCCCTGTTCCAGCTCGACCTGCCCATTTCCCTATGTTCTCATTCCCCTCTACCACGCCCCCACACCCAGTCTGCTCATGTAGATCTCATCCACTTTTTTGCTGGGTCATCATGTGTTTCTCCTAGGGTCTTTCCCTGTTAGCTAGCCTCTCTGGAGCTGTGAGTTGCAGTCTGGCCATCCCTTCCCTCACATCTGGTATCCACTTATGAGTGAGTACATACTATGTTTGTCCTTCTGAGTCTGGGTTACCTCACTCAGGATGATATTTCTAGTTCCATCCATTTGACTGCAAATTTCTTTATATATATATATGAGAGAGAGAGAGAGAGAGAGTAGTATTTCATTGTGTATATGTGCCACATTTTCTTTATCCATTCTTCAGTTGAGGGGCATCTAGGTTATTTCCAGGTTCTTGCTATTACAAATAGTGCTGATATGAACATAGTTGAGCATGCTAAATATAATTAATACCAGTAGCACAGACACTGAGAGCAACATTTAATAAATGGAACCTCCTGAAACTGAGAAGCTTTTGTAGAGCAAAGGACACAGTCAATAAGACAAAACGGCAGTCTACAGAATGGGAAAAATCTTCACCAACCCCACATCTGACAGAGGGCTGATATCCAAAATATATAAAGAATTTAAAAAGCTAGACTTCAAAATACTGAACAATCCAATTAAAAAATGGGCTACAGAACTTAACAGAGAATTCTCAACAGAAAAAGCTCAAATGGCTGAAAAACATTTAAGGAATTGCTCAACATCCTTAGTCATCAGGGAAATGCAAATCAAAACACTTCTGAGATACCGTCTTACACCTGTCAGAATGGCTAAGATCTAAAACACTGAAGACAGCTTATGTTGGAGAGGATATGGAGCAAGGGGGACACTCCTCCATTGTGGGTGGGAATGCAAACTTGTACAGCCACTCTGGAAATCAATATGGCAGTTTCTCAGAAAATTGGGAATAAGTCATCCTTAAGACTCAGCTATACCACTTGTGGGCATATACCCAAGGAATGCTCAATCTTACCACCAAGTATATTTATTTTAACTTAAAATTCTACATGTCTCAGAAATGGGTGTCATCATATCTAAGCAAACCTTAATATAGTTTCAGCAAACTAACCAGACATTATATTAAGAATTTCCAGGAAAATTGTTATTTTAATTGAAAAGATGATATTAAGATGACCATATTTTTAACTGGCTATTAAGTGTTAGAAAGATAGTTCACAAAAGCAGAGCTGTTAAATACTTAAATGGATGACGTTATTCACTGGAGTTAAAAGATTATTGTGATAATAATTACTATTTTTGAAACAGATTCTCACTAGACCAAACTGGCTGTCTAATCAACATATTGTTGAGGATAACCATAAATGTGTGGTCCTCCTGCCTAATCCCCTTGAGTGCAGTGATCAAAGGTAAGAAAAACAATGCACATTACTGCATTTAGGGACTTGGGACTCAAATCCAGTTCCTGCATCCAAGGAAAGCACTCTGATAGCTGACCTCCATTTCTTCTCTGAAAGACAATTATTTTAATGAAAATAAAATTAATACATTGATATTGTTATGTGCTTGTTAGGCATAGCTTGCATCCAGTGACATATTATTATGAAAAACCAACGCAATTTTAAAACATTTTACTTTTGATTCCAAAGTTTAACCCAGGAAATAAATTTAAGTTCAAGGCCTGCTGTCAGCAGTAACATGAATACATGAAGAGGGAGTTAAAGCTCTCCTCCAGACACACCAGCCGTGAGGTCCTGCCTTGTCTTCAATGCTTGGCATTTCTCTAAAGAAATTGATGCTGTCTATAACATTCCACTCAGTTGCAATATTGAACAAAAAGACCAAGTAGAATCTAATATCCAGATCTTCGGAGCTGTGTAAACCAATGAAAAATTGCTGTTAGCTTTGCTGAATTCTGTTAGGAAATAAATGTGTTTCAACTGAAAGGAAAATAGACAGAAGAAGTTAATATTTCATTTTTTGGAAAATTGATTCAAGATACATATTTTGACACTTGTCATTGATTTGTTAAGTTTTTTTCTGTGTTAAAAGAGAGAAAAAACATAGCCTAAGAGACAAAATCTTACAAAACTATCATTTGGAAAGTTAAATGACTGATGGATTAGATAAGTGTATTGATTACATGTAATTCAAGATCCAGTACTCTTCAGTGCGTAGGAGGCTGTTCCCACATAAGACACCTAGAATTGTCATTGTTTATGCTTGTACTACCACAAAATGTATTACAAGAAAGGACTATTTGTTAAAATACTTGATGGGGTAGTGTGGTGTGTGTTTGTGTGTGTGTGTGTGTGTGTGTGTGTGTGTGTGTGTGTATGTGTGTGTGTTTCAAAATGCAGTATACAATGTATCTACTCAGCAAGAATAATTCACATGTGAACTGTGTTTTCTTTTTAATTTGTCCACCAATCTCATTTTGTTTGGTGACACTAACAAGTTAATGTGGAGAGTCCCTAGCACTTTGACTTCTCTAAGGAAGGAGACCCATCTAACTTTAAAGGACAATGTATTCATCGAGAATTCAGCTCATTTATTATTTAAATACTCTGTAGAGCCATTTATATGTCTGTTTATTTGACAAAATATCAGGTTAATAATAGCTGGGGCATCATATCTTACTTCAGCTTGAATGATTGCACGGGAAGCATGGCTGCCATTGAAATGAGACCTCTGAATTACTGTCCTCTAGAGACTTGCACGGGGAATTTAAATTACAAAACGATCAAGAACCCAAACATTGTCAACTAAGCAAAATCCTCACTGTTCACTTGATCGCCCATTGAACATGCTCCTGTAATGGGTCTCATGCTTCAATGGGAATCTTCAGATCCTAAAGTATACTCTTCATTTCCTCATACTGGCTTCGTTTTACAAGATTATTCAAATAATTAAAGAGTAATGAAGTACACTATGTGAAGCAAAAAGTATGCCAATTTTAAAAAGGGAAAGTCTTACAACATAAAAATACATGTGCAGGCAATGAGATAAGCATCATTTTTTTTAAAATTTTTTATTTTTATTTTGCAATACAATTCAGCTCTACATATCAGCCACGGATTCCCTTGTTCTCCCTGCTCTGTCCCCCCTCACCTTTCCCCCAGCCCACCCCCCATTCCCACCTCCTCCAGGAAAGCCTCCCCCGGGGACTGAGATCAACCTGGTAGACTCAGTCCAGGTAGTTCCAGTCCCCTCCTCCCAGGCTGAGCCAAGCGATCCTGCATAGGCCCCAGGTTTCAAACAGCCAACTCATACAATGAGCACAGGACCCAGTCCCACTGCCTGGGTGCCTCCCAAACAGATCAAGCCAATCAACTGTCTCACCCATTCGAAGGGCCTGATCCAGCTGGGGGTCCCTCAGCCACTGGTTCATAGTTCATGTGTTTCCATTCCTTTGGCTATTTGTCCCTGTGCTTTATCCAACCTTGGGCTAAACAATTCTCGCTCATATAAACCCTCCTCATTCTCGCTAATTGGAGAGATGGCTCACCCGTTAAAGGCTAGGCTCACAACCAAAATTATAAGAGTTAAGCATCTTAATGCAGCAAATTAGGAAAAGATTTAAAGATCCATTTACACATTTTATTTTAATGGAATAACATAACAAAAGCATAAAACATTGGGACTGGAAATGTAGCTCTATGATAGATGGTATAAACACAAAAACACAACTATCATTTGTTTGTTTGTTTGTTTGTTTTTCGAGATAAGGTTTCTCTGTGTAGTCCCGGCTGTCCTTGAATTCCACTCTGTACACCAGCTGGTCTCAAATGCAGAGATCTGCCTGCCTCTGCCTCCCAAGTGCTGGGATTAAAAGTTGGTGCCACCACTCCTGGCTCAAAAAACACAACCCTTACCTCAAGCCAATGAGATATAATTTATTATAAAACTAAATGTGAGTGACTACAGTCCAAGAATGCAAAATTAGTTTATCCCAAATTTCATGTTCCAACATGGAGGGAATTTCCTGAAGTTTTTATAGTAACTGAATAAAGAAAGACACGAATCAAAAATATTTTTTTGACATATTGGTGAAAACATTTAGTAGACTGATTAAAGAAGAGTATATATACTATGGAAGAGGGTCTCTGTTATCGGACTCCAATGACCTCTTAGCTTTTTTGTTTGTGGAAAAGTAGCATTTTTGCTAAGTTAATTAATTTCAATTGTCTTTATATGTTAGTCACAGAATGTTAGATACGAATTAGAGGTGGGCAAGAAATGTCTGCTTGCGCTGTTGAAGATAGCAGAAGATAATTTGTAATTAGGTTCTGGACTTACAACATTCCAACTTCTCCATAACCTTTAAATTCTAGTAGTTAATGAGCCTTGCAGAAAGTTCCATCAAAGAAGTAACTTCTTTCTAGGAACATTTGCTTACCAGGACTGACAGAGCTTGTGCATGGTTCTGGGTCATACATTTTTTTTTTTTTTTTTTTTTTTTTGGTTTTTCGAGACAGGGTTTCTCTGTGTAGCTTTGCGCCTTTCCTGGAACTCACTTGGTAGCCCAGGCTGGCCTCGAACTCACAGCGATCCGCCTGGCTCTGCCTCCCGAGTGCTGGGATTAAAGGCGTGCGCCACCACCGCCCGGCCATACAAATTTATAAAGATCACTGAGATCTTTTGTCATATTCTAAAGGTGACTGACAAATCATTTACAAACTGCTAGATAACTAAAGAATAACAGATAAATGACGTGTTTTCATCTTGCCTTATCTACTTATATATACATTTGAAGCTTTTTCTTCAGCTGTGTGTAGGGGGGCTGCACACACATGCGAATGTGTGTGATGTGTATGGTTTGTTTGCTATAATATTAATTGTTCATCACATTTCCTCTAGGTGTGAAGCCTTGTAACAGGAATCTTAAAAGGTCTTATTAATAAAAAACAAACAAACAAACAAACAAAAACCCAGGAGCCAGAAATTGGGGTGAATCCTGAAAGATCAGAGAAACAGAACACACCACAGCCAACCTCACCTTGCCAACTCCTCAGTTGATTCTGTTTCTATGAATCCTCAGACTGAAAACCTCTGAGTCTTCACTGGAATGGCTCTCAGCTGAACTGCTGCTCAAAAGCTTCTAGTTCCTGGTCATCATTGAAGGATGTCGGGACAAGAACTCAATCAAACGGGAGAGGAAACAGGAGGCAGGAGCTCTTCAGAGACCAAGGAGGAGTGCTGCTTCCTGGCCTGCTCACCATGGCTTGCTCAGTCTGCTTTCTTATAGAACCAAGGTCCACCTTCCCAAGGGTGACTCCACCCACAATGGGTTGGGCACTCTTTCACTAATAACTGATTAAGAAAACACCCTACAGACCTGCCTATAGCCTGATCTTGCTGAGGCATTTTCTTCTCAATTAAGTCTTCCTCCTCTCCAGCAACTCTAACTTGAGTTAAGTTGACATAAAACTAGCCAGCAAATACATTATCTGATATTTCCCTTATTTAATTCTTGTTTAGAAAACCATATTGTTGAGATTGCACAAGTACAGTTTCCATTGCTATACCTGTTCATTTTTGTGCCTCTTTTGCATCTATTCAGAAAACCATGTGCTTTTTCGTCTTTAATCCCATTTATAAGATTTGTTATATTTCTTTATTTAGGTTTGTTGAACCATTTCTTCATCTCTGAGAAAAGACAATTTTATCTTGGCAAATTATCTTTTTGATAAATGTTTCTATTTTACATGTAAGTATATCTCTTGAGACGATTTTCTTCCTATTGGGTTGCCTTCTATAGCCTCCTTAGGAGGGCTGTTGCTTTGTCTTATTATATCTTGTTTTGTCCTGCTTGACTGTTGTCTTTTGGAAGCCGGCACTTTTCTAAAGAGAAAACTGAGGGGGAGTAGATCTTGGGGAGAGGGTAGGTGGGGGTGGGACTTGGAGGAGTAGAGAGAGGGGAGCCTGTGTATTTTCAATTTTTAAAAGATTCAATAAAATATAGTAAGAGAAAAAGATTATGACTTTGAAAAAGAGAAAAGAATGGGCATATGGGAGGGTTTAGATGGAGAATGGGAATGAGAAATGATGTAATTATATCATAATTTCAAAAATAACAGAAATACTTAAAATAAATTAAAAATACAACTCTACAACAAATCTCATATAATTCTTGCTTAATCTTTTAATGTTTTAGAATATATTTAATAAGAAAAACCCTCCCCTCTTGCATCCAAATTTAAAAGCAACCAATCTCAGGAATTAGAATAAGACTTTTTAAATTACATTCATATATATATATATATATATATATATATATATATATATATATATATATTCGAAAATGGGATTTCAATTAAATGCATTATTTTTTATTTTTTCTTTATTTTGAGAACTATCCTGATTGAATTCAGATTCAGCTTACATATTGTCACTACCAAAGAATATTTCTATAATTGAGCACCCAGGGTCCAGAGGGATGGTTCAGTATTTAAAGCTTTGCAGAGGATTTGGGTTGAGTTTCAGGACTAATCTGGAAGCTGACAGCCTCCTTTAACTCTCATTCCAGAGGACTCCAAACCCTAATCTGATCTTCTTTGGGAACAGGAACCAAGTATGTATGTGATGAATATACACATATCCTGGCAAAACACTCAAACACATAAAATAAAAATAGATATTTATAAATTAATAACCTTAATATACTTAGAAAGTGGAATACCAGTTGATTACTGGCTATGGAAGTAAAAACAAATAAGCAAGCAAAAAAGAGAAAGCTTTAACAAAAACAGTAATAAATCTTCCTATGTGTTTTTTGAATTAATATTTTAAAGTTCTCAGTTTACATTTATAATTAGAATCTATGTATTTGTGTTCTTCCCAAATAATAGCCTATGGTGATTTTATGAAATTTTCTCCTACAATGTTTAAATGTCCCTGTTGTTATCTGCCCCCAGCTGAATTTTTTTTCTCTATTTGTTTTTAATCCTGTGTAGGCCAGCATATTTGTTACTTCTTATTTCAGTGATAAACTCCATGGCCAAGATAATTTATAGAAGGGAAGGACATTGGGTTTTAGGAATAAGAATCCATGATGGCGGCCGGGCGGTGGTGGCGCACGCCTTTAATCCCAGCACTCGGGAGGCAGAGCCAGGCGGATCTCTGTGAGTTCGAGGCCAGCCTGGTCTCCAAAGCAAGTTCCAGGAAAGGCGCAAAGCTACACAGAGAAACCCTGTCTCAAAAAACCAAAAAAAAAAAAAAAAAAGAATCCATGATGGCAAAGCAGAGGTATAGTTACTGGAAGGTAAGGGCTTACGTGTTGAAGCTGAAAGACAAGAAGAGAGCAAACTGGGAATGCTGTGTGGCTTTGGAACTGAAAGCCAGGCTCCTGTGACACACTTCCTCCAGGAAGGTTAAACCTATCCAGAGAGCGCTACCAACTGTGGACCAGGTACTTAGACATCTGAGCCTAGGAGGCAAATTCCCATTCAAACCACTACAACCAGAAAGAAGCTTCCCATTGCTGGTAATCTCTTGTGAGCACCGGTAGCCCAGTAGCTAGACAAGACAACCCAGAGGCTCACAGACCTAACCCCTAATGGAGACCTAAATGTTGGATTTTAGGTACAAAGATTGGATGTTTATTTTTCGGGGATTTAATCACAAGTGGCTTATCACTTAACAGCTGTTAAAAACTTTGTTTCTGGCAGCAGTGACACTGGACAGCAGCCAGAGAAGAGTCGGTGACACATTCTGTTTCATGTCTGTAATTTGTCTCCAGTGCTGGGACCTTAACAAATCTTACATCTCTCAGGTCTAGGGTGTCAGCATCCGCAGTCTTTGACAGCAGCTGGTGTCATAGTCCTCTGTTTTTAAAATATGATAACTGAATCTAAGTTCTGGATAGATCTCAGCAAACAGTATTGCAAGAAAAATAAATTTTAATAAAACTCATTTTGAAAATTTCAAAAATCACATACATTTATATAGAATAAACTGTCAATCATGTATGCAAGGTATTTTAAATGTCATCATATGTTCCAATTAATAATAATGGTTTTCTTTAAAGATAGATGCTAAGGAAAAAAGATTTTGCAAGCAAGGGATAAGGGGGGAAAACTGTGTTTCTATTAAATATTATGTAAAACATTCATAATTCCATCTGGATGATGAAAGATTTCACAACTCTTGGTATTTAAAGCTTAGGTGTTCTCTGGAACACTTCTAGTGACAGTGACCAGGTCCCACAGGCTCTCCTACACTCCTTTTTTTCTTTCTTTTTAATTGTGTGTGTGTGTGTGTGTGTGTGTGTGTGTGTGTGTACCATGTGAGTGGATGTGCCCATGAAGGTTAAAAGAAAATATAAGTCAAAATCCTTGGGAGTAGAGTCATATGCAGTTGTGATCTACAAGATAAGGAATCTGAAAGCTGACCCGGGTCCTCTGTAACATCTGCAACCACACTTAGCTGCTGAGAGTCTCCTCAGATTCTACATTAGCTGTTTTCAGCCTTTTAATTTTGTTTAGTTTCAACCCTCCATTCTTTTTTACCTTGTCAACTCACCTCCAACTCTTGCTGCCTCTCCTGGTTGTTTCAGTCCAGCTGCTCTCTAGAATTTCACCTGCCTGTCACTGAGGCTCTCCAGCTCTTATTCTTTTCTGTTACTAGCTCAATCCATGTAATGATGAAGATTAAAATTAGGCAAGAAGAGACTTGCAAAGAGAAGTCTTTTATTTATATTGAAACATGAGGGGAGCCACACAGGAAAATGTCACATGAGTCAAACAACCTGCTTGCAACTCAGAAAGGGTGTGTGACAACGGAGTTAGCAGACGTCATGAAAATGAAAAGCTACATGTACACCAGTCTCAAAACAGAAGAGAAATCAGGAATGCATTTGTGACTACTTAGGTCTTATGCTGGGCTATCAGAGACCCTGGTATCCTTCTTTTCTGCTGGGAATTCTTATTGTATTCCCTAAACTATTCATCTATAGCTCTTATTCTTGATTTAATCTATTTTACTATATTTATTATGACTTAAGACATTGTATTTGAGTAAATCTGTATAAAATTATAATCTTTATGTTTCTATTGTTTCATGTGTATTTCAAACATTTTGATGTAGATTCTTATTAAGTTGTAGTATTTAGATTTCTTTTTCAGCAATTGCATTCTTATCACATCATATTTTTTATCATCCAGACAGTCTTCCCTATTTTGTGATCTATTTCGTGGCTTGGTTTTTATCGTGGTTAAACATGTAGTGTTTGCGGGATGAAGTGTTCTAAATGTATTTTAGATTCATTGGAGACATTGAATTGTTTAAGGCTTGAGAATCCTTTGGGAAGCTCTGACAGTTTTATCTCAAGTCAGTGATTGAGATTTTGAGAATCTTTGCAGTTCCTTTAGTTTGTGGAATGTGGTTTGTGCATCACAAGTCTTTGTTTTAATTGAAGGTGCGTTTATAACATCCATATCCTTTTTTTCATTGGCTGTCTATTTTGTGGCAATCCTATTCATCCTATTAATTCTTTTCCACTTAAGTGTTAAGAGATTATGTTTATAGGATTGTCAGGGCAAGTTTCATTGATCCTACTTTGTTCTTGCCATTTAGTTCACTAAATGGCCAATTTGTACTAATTTGCTGAATGGTCCATTAGTTCAATGACTGTTTCTCTAACCTTTCTTATTTCATGCTGCAATTGGGTTATTGTTGAATAATTTTCATTCAGGTTTTATGATGTAATATAAGGGATTGCTCAATTTCCTATCTCAGAATGATACTGCTGCTAATGTTGTAGATTGGGAGCACAGAAAAGAGATGAATATGAATCATATAATGTTGATGGAGAAGTGATACTAGACAAAATTATTTTAAATTATTTTGAAAATATTATATTAACTGTACTTTTGAAGCAAATACAATATGATCAAGCAGAGCATGGTGATGCGTGCCTGAGATCTTTCCAGGATCTTCTTCAATACAAGTGACTAAAAATATTCTAAAATGTTTCCTGTGGACAAACATTAATTTAAAATAATAAATAATAAATATATAAGATATATTTATATACATAAATAGTACTATAAATTTGTTATATATACATTTCATAATAATATATACTTTTGAAATTGATTATATATTTTATTCTTAGATATTTACATATATTGTATTAAATAAATAAATAACAAACATATTATATCTCAATAGTTATTTATTTATGAAACATAAGTATATATATACATGTATATATGTAATATACAACTACACATACAAATTTAAAATATAAGTATTTTAAAAACATTAAACTGAATATTTTACTTCTGTATATATATATACACATATGCATTTAAATACTTGTATATTTTATAGATTTTATATATAATATATATATTTTAAGATGATTATACAATAATAAATTGTATATATATATATATATATATATATATATATATATATATGAATATTGCCAAAATGTACAAACACTCATAATATTGACAAAAAAACTTGGGAGAACTTTAAATGCACTTTGCTGATGGCTGTCTTCTATGTTATTACAATTGTACAGCATCCTTGAAAACTAACACTTCTGAGGGCAGGAAAGTCATTTTTCTTTTAGTTGTGCCTACTGAAAATTTAATCATGTTCTAATGGATAGCTGAATGCCCAGGCCCCCTACCAATAGCATTAATTGGACTCATTGTATTATTGCATCCAATAATAAAGATGACATGAAGTTGGGCAGGTGACATATTTGTAGGAACCAGGAAGAGTTGGGATGGGTGTGATCTAAATAAAGTTCATACATGTATGAAATTTTCAAAAAAAAAAAAGAATAGCAGTTACTATGTCTTAAAAATGTAATTTCTGGGATGAAAGATGTGTGCCACCACTTGGGAGTCAGAGGCAGGTGGATCTCAGTGAGTTCAAGGCCACATCGATCTAAAAAGTGAGTTCCAGGACAGCCAGAACTGTTATGTAGAGAAATCTCGTCTCAAAAACAAAAGCAACAAGCAAAAAATGTAATTTCTCTAAATTTCAATTTTGTAGTTATTTAGACTCCTTTTATTTCTATATGGAAATGACCACTTTTTTCATTGTAATCTTCACAAAAATTACATGGAATTTTTAAACAGTTTTAATCAGTTAAATCTTTTTTATCCCATAATACTTGAAAGTGTAAGTTTATATGTGACTTGCATATGTGTCAGTTTTGTGTGTGTGTGTGTGTGTGTATGTGTGTGTGTGTGTGTGTGTGTGTGTGTGTGCATGTCTCTATGATCTAATCCAACATGTTTGGAAACACGAAAATCTAGAAAGGTGTTACCTAACATACCACTCCCAAAACTAATATGAAAAATGTCATCAGAGAAAAAAGAAAGAAAAAAACTAAAAGGACCAAATACATATATCTTAAATTATCCAATTGGTGACAGATTTAAAATAATATGCAATTAATAATACCCATGGCTCCCCAGCAAGGTCACATGTGGAAGTTCAGTACAGCCTTTCTTTCTAGTCAGTATGTTACTTACTAGTTAAGGGACTGCTGTTTATTGTGAATGTTCACATATTTTTGCCTGAAAGTGAGTGTCAGCACTACTGCCCCACAATGCTCAGAGCAGTCAGAACAATTTTGAAGGATAAAATTTGGAACTCTGAGTATTTGCAGCCTAAGGCTATGGCACAGAGCAGCCACAACACCACCTTGCCTAGAAACCACAAAACAGTTTAAAGCCTCATTGGGGGAATAGGGAAAAAAAAGCACTCAAACGCGTTTGATTTTTAGTATCTCTGAGTACACAAAAGATAAAAAATATTGAAATGCAACATTACCATATCTGAACCAATTTGGTGTCTGTATTTCAAAGCCCTCTTTCCTTTTATAATGGAAACTGTAGTGGAAATATCAAGGGACATGAACATCACTCTTCTTTATACATCAGAACACTCTTCGACTCTATAACTGAGCATGTTTCTTCATTTAATTTAGAGACCTACAGATATAGAGATGAAGACAATGGAATGGCTTGCTTTTAAATTTAATGACATAGTTAATCAAACCCTTTCCAGTAAACTGTCCATGAAGCTTGTTTCTCTGGATGGCACTTAGGTTTCCTATTATTCCATGGGGTTCAGATGCACTTCTTATTTATACTTTCAGTTTTTCATATAATTCTTGAACCACAAATTCTGTCAACCAAGATTTTGGAAAATGAATCCTGTTTAATAGTTCTCAAACTGGAGTTTTTTTTAATGCTAAGCATTGAAATTGATTGTAGTATCTGTCGACCCCCACACAAAAACAGTTCTTTTTATTATCATTTCCTCCTCATTTTTGATTTCTGAGGGAGCTTGTTCATGCAATAATGTACTCATGAGATGCTGGAAGAACCTTGAACAACCAAAAATGCTCAAACCATAGCAATGTCTAAGCTAGACAGAGACAGTAAAGTGCCGAATGTATTCATAGTAAAAACAATAATAAATAAATGCTTTGACAGTAAAAGCTCCTTAAGAAATTGGGGAAGCATTAACTTCAGTGAAATTGGATTGGACACAATCCCAACACAGCTTAGAATAATGACACTTTCTTTTCAGTAGAGAAAAATATAGGAAATGGAATGTTAAGATCAGGGTCTCAGGTATCGTCAGTATTTCTCCAGAAGTCAAAGACTGTTCATGGTACTACACACTTTGTGGTGATAAGTAGACTCACTTCTAAAACACTCTAACAGGAGGGAGGATGTTCATTGTTCTAGTATAGTAGGTCAGTGCTAAAGTGAGGTAAGATCATTCTTATTTACATAAATAATGTACTTATTACTGTTATTATTATCGGGAGAGAGATCTCAATTGTAAGGTTCTACAGAAGCCTTAAATCTAAAATGAGTTAAATTTTTAATGATTTGCTACAATGATATAAAAAAAATTTACAAATGATAAAAATGCCATGTTCACTGTCCCATTTTACCTGTGAAATTACATGAGAGAATGGAGCTAGGGGGATCCTTTTCAATGTTGCAGACTCAATCTGTTGACTTTTTATGAAGACTAGCAAACCCTAGTGAATTTGGCATCCTAAAGTGAAGAGAATGTAGGAAGTTAGAAAACCAATTATGACTGTACTGAATAGTGGAGGGAAGTACGGTAACGATCTCTTTGCTCCCTCCCAAGCAATGCTGACATTACCTGAAGTGGAATTTGACCAGTTTTCAGATCAGGAAGACAAAGAATAAGCAGAAATGTAAACATGTGAAAAAGTTCTGATTCCTTGCAATAGTTCCTTTCAGAAATCAGAGTGCTTTGCCTAATCCCCTTATGGTGAGTGATGTGCAAGACAGGATTCATGACTCTGTATCTGTATTGATTCACCACCTGACTTCCACTGGTGCAGAAGCCATGGAGGGAAAATGGAATTGACTTAAAGTGTGGGGAGAAATCTCTGTGTTTGCTTCTTGCTTATAGCATCCTATAAGAAATTAGGCACTTGAAAACTTTACTTCTGGCAAATCTACATAATTTTCTTCAAAATTATTATCTTCCTTTTATTGACATCTATGGGGAACACACTGTATCCTGAACCATGAAAGGTTCCAAGTGTTGGTTTATAAATAGAAGTCACTGACATACTGACATGCTTATTCTTAGGGAACTACAAAGAAGTGGGGATAAGACATCTCAAATGGAAAGATGCTTACAAACTCTAGTGAATTTTCAGGAAAAGATAACAATTAAATTCAGAAAAAGAATGCAGTGCTATTACATAAGATTGGGATTATTGACATAGAGACTATATAAAAGACATTTTATATAAAATACATTGCATGCCCAAGTAGAATGTGCAATGCAGACCTTAATATACTTCCCGGAAGGACAATCACACCATCTTTATAGAACCAGAAACTTATGGCTGAAATGCTCTAGAAAGATGCTAATCTCTTGATCTGGAGAGACAGGTCAGCTATTAAGAGTACCTGCTGTTCAGAAGACTGGAGTCCAGTTCCCAGCACCCATGTGTAACAGCTCACAAACAGCTGCAACTCTAGATCAGGGAATCCAATAACCCCAACTGGCTTCTGAAGGTACTCCCATACACATGCACAAACAAACACAGACAAACACACATATACATAAACAGAAAATAAAATGAAGCCTTAAGTAGATGCTATCCCTTCCATCATTCTTTATGATTATTTCTGTGAAGTTAAACTCATTAATGTGTGTGTGTCAGGCACGCATTTTATTCAATGACGAAGTATTTTTAAATCAAATTGGGTATAGGAGAATGTATATAGGTTCCTGCATTCTAGCAAAAAGAAGATTGTAGATGTAACCGTCTTGTTAAATAAGAAACACAGAGCCAAATACAGAGTTAAAATCCAAGAGGTCAGAGTAATAGCTAAGAGCTGAGACTAAAAACCTTAGCCTTCACTGCCGCTGCTGTCCTACCTCTCCGCAAGAGAGCTACTTCCTGTGTGTTTGTCCTTTTTATTGACTTTCTGTTCTGCCTTCTCATTGGTTGTAAACCCAACCACATGACCTCCTCATCACTGCCCATCTATACAGACCTCCAGGTCTTCTATGGTTGGTATTGAGATTAAAGGCGTGTGTCTCCATGCTGGTGGTATCCTTGAACACACAGAGATCTGCCTGTCATGTGATTGGGATTAAGGGCGTGTGCTACCACTGTCAGACTTCTGCTATGGCTTGCTATTAGCTCTGACCCCCAGGCAACTTTATTTATTAACATACAAATAAAATCACATTTCAGTACAAACAAAATATCACCATAGAAGATGGTATGTGGAAGTAAGGTGAGCTGATTAAAGAAGACTGACTTGAATGGGACAGTCTGGAAAGAAATTGGTGAAATGGATAGTTTCGTACTCCAAGAACCTGAAGGACACTCAGGTAGAAACAGGAAAAGCAAGCATATCCACAGTAAGAAGAGAAAGAAACTAATGGATGGTCATGAACTACAATTTCATATTATTTATATAAAATAAAACAAAAAATGTTAGTTATGGAAATGAAATCTAAAAAATCATAGTATTCTCACAGGTAGTCAATACTTAATGAACATTCTGTTCTAATGATTACCTATATTCATATATTACAAATAAATATTAAATAATTATAGGTATGTACATATAGAAATGTGTACAAACATATATTTATAATTAATTGATTATGGATCACAAGCTATAGGATTTACAAGGAGATCTACTCAAAATAGCAATATTGTACTGGTGCCTTTATCATCTTATAAGGCAAAAATCTCTAAATAATGAGTCATACTTAGTGAGTGACATTCTCAGGCTTTTGTCATCAAGGAAATTTTCTGGAATTCTGTCTTTGGGTGCTTATAGCCCAGACATTCGCATTTCCAGTGACAGCTGCTGTGTCCCTAACTTTTCAGCCACAGTGTCAAAATAATGAGACACAAAATTTATAAAACAGACATCTCAATGTTTGTACCAAATCCAGCACCTCAGCTTTGCGTGTGTTACAGGGAGGAAATGTCTATGGAAGGATTTTGATTTGACAGGAACGTTCTCACTGCTTATCCATTCCAAGTCCAAAACATTCTAAGGGCATTCTACTGAATGGATATAATTTGAGTTTATTCTAATATTAACTCTACAGAAATGTTCATTAATTTAATAGTCAATGCAGCTTTAATTAATAGTGAGACTTTCACGAAACTTCAAAACATACTTTGGCTGGTAATACAAATCACAAGGGCAAATTATTTTAGTGTTTTGGATTCTTACTATCAAGAAATACATTTTCGAATGAATTCTATATAAAATATTTAGGTTGACTCAGATGTGGTTAACAGTATAGAACATTTCCTTCAATGAAACATCTAAACGTTCAGTGGTTTATTTGGTTTCTATTTCAAGGAAGTGCAATGGGCCCTGTTATCTTTGCCATTGCCTTGTTATGCAGGAGAAAATCTGTAAGTTCACCTTCTGTATGTAATAACCGTGTTCATGTTCTAAACTCTACTTTTTACCTTTCGTTGTTTCCTTCCAACAAACTGTTATACCCTCCCAAACATTTAGGGGAGAGAGAAAACCATAAAAGCACAAAATCTTCCTCAGGGCTACTTTCAAATGGGTTTAGATCTTCCCAAACTGATTAAGCAGAGAAGCTATGCACTTAGCTTATATTTCTCCCTAGTACTCTTTCAGGATTTGCCTTTTAAAATCTGGATTTCATTCCTCGTCCAATAATTTCTTTCTTGGCATTTACCTTGCTGTGTCTCACATTAAAACATGAAACTTCACATTTGATAGCTTTCCTAGTGTTTTAACACTGCAGCGAACACTATTTTGATTTTTCCCTCCTTCTCTGTACCACACATCACTGCATCTTTAATTAATTAGGAGACAAACCTCCAGTCATAACTTTGAGAGATTTTTCTGATTAGGTTAATTGACATGGAAAAACTGCCCTCAGTGACATCTAGTCACTATTCTTCAGGAGTCCATCAGACCTTAGAGTAGGATTAGGATGCTTAAGCATCACTGTCACAGACTGAACAGTCACTGAATCTCAGCTTCTCCATTGTGAAGATAACCATGGATGGACCACTAAATCATATGCAATGAGCCAACATCTTCCTTTTAATATGAATATATTCTATTAGTTCTGTTCCTATAGAGAACCCTGAGTAAGACAAAATACTTTTTTGTTACAGAAGTGTTTTTATAGAAAGAGAATTGTTAGGGTAAATATATGCAGGAGACCTGCTAGTATCTGTTTCTAGTTTTTCAACTTCATGAAATCTAGAGTTGCTAAAGACTTCCCTGTGAGGGTTAAAAGCACTGCAAACCTATGACTGGAACTATTTAAAGAAACAAAGAAGACAGATTTGTTTGATAGTTCTGATGTCTCATGTGAGGAACAAGACATTCAATGACTATGTAAAGTTTTTGAGCATTTATGGAACAGTAAGAAATAACATGTTGCTGTTTTTTCCTTCCAACATCTGAGGCTAAAGTAACAATCAAATGAGATTGGAGATAAAATTTCTAAGCTCCCCATGCACATAGACAATGAAAAGTTTTCTAAAAGTGACTTAGAATAGATTTTTCTTTCCAATATCCAGAAGGCTCAAGTTATCAAAAGTTAAACTGGAACTCTCATCATGACTGTCTGACCAAAATTAATTTCAGGCCTCTAGAGGTAAGTCATTCATAGTGTTTCTTAGTCTCTCTTTTGGTGAATGAGTGTTTGAAGCTCTGTTTCCTACTACCCTAATTTTCCAGATGATTGAGCAGCTGTATTTGTCAAGTGAATGACCTGTTTAGCGTCCAGTCTTTGATTAATTCACTGTTTATATTCAAATGTGCTATCAGTTGTAGTCCAAGTGCAAATGAAGATAAATGATCAAGAAGAAATCTACTGTATATTTGAAGATTCTCAGAGCCAATCTTCAGGAGTCTTGAGCTGGTAGCTAGAGCTTTTTCTCAGGCAACAGGTATTGGTAGACTTGGTAATGTGAATTGTAACAACACTTTAATGTTATGCATAGAGAAAGGGTCACGTATGTGTAGCAAGGATGGGTGGAGCAGCAAGGGGGAGTTTAGTTGGTTGTGGGAGTCAAGGTTCTCTAACTAACCATAGGGTCCAATGCCTCTCAATGGGGGTGCATGGAAATAACAGCATTAGTTGCTCCTGGCAACCTTAAAAGAGGGCTCTGAGTAGGGCTCAGCAAGGCAGGTATTGAACATATATTCCTCATGTAGATGGAGGGAGTAAGTGAAGTTATGGTTGTAAGTGTAGTTACCCTTCCTAAAAAGGGGTAGTCTTCAGGTAGCAGGGATGGGTGCAATTGGGAGCACCAGTCTAGTGTCCTCCTTTAAAAGTTGACTATACATTTATTTTTAACATTTAAAAACTTATTTTATATGCTGATAGTAACCAATTTTATAAGAAAATGGAGAAAACTAGTATAAAGTTATTCAAAATAATTATCATTGACCTTTGGAGGAAAATTATTTTGAAAAAAAAAAAAACAATACAGTGTTTTCTCATGAAACTGTACCTAACAACACAGGAAGAAATTTATCCCTGCTGAATATTACCCAGGAAGCCCAGGTAAGAAGACTGCTTCCCTGCAGTGTGGATGGGAGAGTATTACATGGAGGTAGGCCCAGAAATGCCTTACGTTCATTATTGGAATACATCGAGCAGCCATATATCTGAACATTACACATATCATATTTTTAATAGTTTATTTTAGCATCATTGTTTAACATAAATGGAAAGTAATGGCATATGCAGTCAGCATAACATTTTCTCAAGTAGCTGTTGAAAAAGTAAAAAAAATAGTTTTTGAAAGGAGGAACAGAGAACTGCTTGGAGTATATCTTTTTCTTTAATGATAGAATGAAAACCAAATACGGAAAGTTTGGTCAGAATAAATTTGCAAACTGGTTTAATTTATTTCCCACAAAACAAAACCCTTACAGTATATCTGATGACTTTATAATTATTTATTTCTCTCTAAACTGGCCTTATGCATTGTCTGGATTTTTTCTAAATATTCCACCCAGAAGTTTAAAACTTGATAGAGCAAGTTTTGTAGCAGCTATACTTAAGCCAAAAGGGGTGAGGGCAAGAACAAGAGAGCGGTGAATAGCAGGATAAAAGTGAAATGAATCGGGGCATGAAAAAGAGTAGGTGTTCTAATTATGGAGGTGAGAGGACAATAAAAATACAAGAGTGAGAAAGAGCGTAAAATAACAGTTTGGGTATCTAAAAAATTCACAAGGAATCATACTATTATCTATCTGCCCAAAAATCTATGAACACCTAAGTCTGCTACAAATATACACATATAGTTCAATGAAATTTTCCTACCTGGGCTGACAGTGTTCCCTCCAAAGGCCAAAGAGTATCTACCAAAATCTCCAACACCAGGCATTGGAAGCCCTCATTTGGGTTACTGGTCAAGGTTGTCCAAGAGTCTCCCCAAACATTAAGGAGTATTGCTATTGATCTTGGTTGCCCACCAGAGGTAGAATGTAAATTGTTATTGTTCAGAAACCACTCCATTGAGCTGGAACTGAACTGAATGTTTCCTCCATAAGGATTAGCTTTCCTGGTTCCAGAAGATGCCATGCAAGTTTCAAATGCAGAAAATCAACCATCTAGGTCACCTATGTTAGCATACAGATTCACTTCTTGGAATCCTGGCCAAAAAGCAAATAATGCCCTGGCCTGCCCAGCATCCTGTCATCATCTTACATAAAGCCAACTTTAAGAGAAAGATCCTCCTCCCCTTTCTCTCTTTCTCTCTATTCCCACAAGGTGTGCACCTCCTCTCTCTCTGTCTCTGTCTCTCTCCTCTCTCTTTCTCTGTCTCTCTCCTCTCTCTTTCTCTCTGTCTCTGTCTGTCTGTCTCTCTCTCCCTCCCTCCCCTTTCTCCTTCTTTCCATTCCCTTCTCCCTTCCCCAATAAACTTTCTACATGGACAGGTATCTTCATGGTGTGAGTAACTTGACACTGAGCCATGCAGCAACCTGCCGTCACATCTGCATGATGATGTGTCTCCCTCACCCACCTGGGCACTTCGGTCCAACCAGTCAAGGCCTCCGCTCACTCTTTCATAACAACTTATGGACCACAACAGCCAGTACAGCAGAATAACTTGAAGGCTATATTAATGGAATCCACATGTTGGCAGTAACCAACAGCTAAATACATGGAATTAAAACCCTTCAATAAGAGGGAATCATGCCTGTTTCTGAAACTTAGCCAACTACCCAGGACTAGTGAAGTAACAGATTTTTATGGAGAACCTACATCATTTTACTAAACCAGCACAATCCCTATTTAGAGTCTAAATATTTGTTCTTTTCCCCAGGATAAGTGTAGTCCTCACCCCTCATCAAATTAGCTGTTCTTTGCACAAGATGGAGATCATTACAGAAAATCACCACCAAGAAAACTGCATAATTACAGTTGTGGAGCCCAGTCCCAAAGGCTACATCTACCAAACATTCCTGTACCTAGGATTCAGGGGACACAGACAAAGGGAGGTCTGAGACAGAGAGCTGAGGAGTTTTCTGTGCGAATGTTTTTCTTAGTAACACCGGAAGCTACACTCATAGAGTCTTACCAAAATGAATGTGTAAATATGACCTGAGCAAGAACAACAATAACAGAGGTGCCAAAGTGGACAGGAGAAAGCTCATGAGGCCCCAATCTCTCTCTCTCTCTCTCTCTCTCTCTCTCTCTCTCTCTCTCTCTCTCTCTCTCTCTCTCTCACACACACACACACACACACACACACACACACACACACACACACACACACACAAACTACACAAAACTAAAGAATGGCGAGAGTGGGAAAAACAGTCTTCTCTAAGAACACTTAGATTGTAGTGCATGTCATCAAGGTTTGATACAGCCTTGGACATGTTAGTGAAACAATGTGGAGACCAGCAAAGCACCTTGGCTCCTTATCCATGAGAACACAATAAGAACACCCATAATATGGTGGCTATAACTTTGATAATGATGCCAATAACATTCTTTCTAGAAAGAGTTTGGATTATCAGGCCCTCAAATGAGACTGCAGCCATTCACTCACTGTTGTCCATCACTTGCCATGATCTGGGTTGGGAGTAACTCTTTTTATAGGAAGTCCAAGTTAAGTGAAGGCATTTATGTTTCTTGTGTGACATTATTGTTCATACTAATGCAGTCCTTCCTGGCCAGGTGGATACTTTTTGAGTAACTTGTAATCCTGTAAATAACCCATTGGCTCATCATGCTGGAACCAGATAGAATTTTACTTTGTTTGGTGGTGAATTATAAAGGTCTGAATGTTCATTTGCAGCAGGAAAATCCATGCACCTCCTTAGAGTGGTTATTTTATGTATGATTTTATAGACTTTATCTTCTTGTCTTATCAGTGATAAAATGATATAAATGAGGCAAAAATAACTTGGAAAATGCATAGCCTTTTAAAGGACATAAATTCTTCCATAAATATCTTTCTTCTTCTTGAAGTCACATATCTCTTTTTTGACATTGTGATCTGATTGTGAGGAAACTGAGGATTGACAATGAATTAAACAGGGGACTTGGTTTCTCAGGGACACTTGGAAAAATCAGAAAGTACTTTACTCCCCAACTCAAGTAGTAACACAAAAACACAGCAGCTTGGCAGCCAAGTTTACTAGGTAAAATGATCATTTTTATTGCTTTATATTGCTGTCATTTCTTCTTAAAAGCATAATGCCATAATATTCTTTGCATACTCAATAAAATGAGTATATTGAGAACCCTTAACGATAATATTAACAGTACTAAAGCACTGAATTAATCTTAAGAGCTTATAGAGTTCGTGTACCAATTACAAATTTTGAAAAATTTCCTAGCATTTCAGCGTTTCACAAAATTAAGTTAGAAAAATATGGTAGAAAATGAAACACTAAAGCATTTATTTAGTTAGGTAAAAGAAAACAAAACCACGGAGAATGCAAAGTTTTTTTTTTTTAATATGACACAGTACACTGCCTTTTATGATCCACAGGCATTCTTAAGATTGTTTTAGTGTATCCTCCTCTTCCTGGCAACCAGGTAGTACTGAATGCATTTTGAATGGTGTAGACAGGGGACAAAACAACTGAAATGATCAGCAATAAAGGAATCAAAATCATTTCTGAATATGATAGAAGCCAATTAAGAACGCACAACAACCAAACAAACACCTCACTGAGAAAAATCTTCACCTAAAACAGTTGATTTTCAGCTTTTCTTAACTCTAGTCCTGGTGGTTCACGGATGCAAGGATGTGAGGACAGCCAATTCCTAGCTCCTCTAACAGTGCAAACGACTCCTTACCTTATTCTCACCTAGTTTTTAACTTCTCAAATGACCACTGGTTATTTTTTTTTTTTTTTTTTTTTTTTTTGCTTGTGCATAGTAGCATTTAATGATTTAAGGTGTCATGAATTAACATAAACAATATTAGTATTTACCATTGTAGTGTCAAACTAAATAAAACCATTAATTAGTACCTGCTTGTCAGGAATTTTTCTGTTAACATTTCTATTCCACATCAAAAAATCTGATGAAGTTTAGTACACAGAGTGACATCATAGAAGAAAATTAGGGTCCAACACTATTTCCTTTTTCCTGTTTTTTTTTTTTTTTTTTTTTTTTGCTTTTAACAGATCCATTCATTTTTATTAGCTTATATTAATTGTACAGAGAAATGAGTTACAACATGACATTTCCATGTGTGCATATAATATACTTTGATCATTTTTGACCCATCTATAGCCTTTTCTTTTTTTTTTTTTTTTTTTTTTTTTTTATGGGCTGGAGAGATGGCTCATCCGTTAAAGGCTAGGCTCACAACCAAAAATATAAGACCACTGGTTATCTTGACTGCCTCAGAAACTGGTGGGGAGTGACAGGAACCCTAATGAAGATAGAATAACAAGTTGAAAATCACTAAAATAACTTTGGGCTCTGCAGTATGTGAGAGAGGAAGAAACCTGTGACAGGAGACCTCTGACAAGAAGTATCATGCTGATTGCACCCCTGCCCTTTATCAGGAGGTATCTTTGGTAACTTTCTTGCTGTAATTTTCTGGTTTCTGTGTGAAGATTAAAGTGAATGTGAATACAAATAAAAAGAAAGAAAAAAGAAGAAATACAAAAGTACTGAGAAGAAACAGAAGTGAGTATCTCAGTGACATGAAGAAAATTAAAAACATCAGGTGAGGATATAAGGGACACAAAGATGTACTGATTTCATGTCTGCAGGAATGTTGGGAGAATCCAAGATTCCGTTTGGTCATCTGATTAACAAAGATCTTCTTCTACACAGAAACTATTTGAAAGAGCTAGAAATTTGTCCATTTTCTAAAGCTCAATAAAAGTACATGGAATAAAATAAAATATAGGATAGTGACCCAATAAAAAAAGTAGAAAATCACAAGAGACCAATCTTAAATAAACCTATGTTCCAACATTACCAAAGTCTCTACAGCAACTGTCTCTAATTTGTTTACAAAGTAAAATACAAAAAGAATAACCACAAAAAAAAAGAAAGAAAAGAAAAAGATTCAGGGAGATGGTTCATGAACAAAAGAATGTCAGTGAAAACAGAGCAATTATAAAAAACAATCAAAGAGACATTCTAAAGCTGAAAATTACACTAACTGAATTTAAAAATTCAATGATTTTGAACAAAAAATAAATCTGCAGATTTTAAGGTAGGTCATTTGAAATTATATCAGTTAAGATAAAAGAATCAAGAAACCTGAATAATGTTTCTATAACGTATTATTGTCAGGTAGATGAATGTATATGCACTATTGATATCTTGCAAAAGAGATTTTAAAGACAACATGTCAGTAGCATATTTAAAGAAACAATAACAGAATATGCTCTGTATTAAAGAAAATAATTGTGTATGTAAAAAAAGAAAAAAACAGACAAGAAACCTAATAAACACTAAGATGACAAACTCTGAATATTACAAACTGAGATACACTTTAATCAAACTGTCAACATTGAAGAACAGCTAGGGAATATTGAAGTGAGTAAGATGGAAGAAATTCAATACATATTAAATGTGTCTTATACATTTACAAGAGTATAAAAAATGTAGTAGAAATTGCTGAGAGAACATGAGAAAGTGCTTCATTTACAGTGATAAAAACGGCAAAAAGAGACCTGTCATCAATAGTACTGTTTCCTCATAATGTAGTCACTAAGCCAAACAGAAATGGAAAATTTTTCGGTTGATCAAAACTTGATTTTCGGTTTTAATTATGCAAGGAAATAGGATAATGGTGTTTCCACATATTTTGGGGACAAGCAACCACAGGAAGTATTCAAGCAAACTCTGAGTCTTTAAGTCAGGCTGTTCTGTGATGGTGTTCTACACAAAACCATTCTATGAATCCAGCTGAGAGGGGATTCCTTCCACAGACTCTTCCCTGTACACAGAGGGATGGAGAGAGAAAACAAGAGAAAGCATGAGGACTACAAGGAACAGAAAGAAGAAGAGGAAGAGAAAATGGAGAAGGATGAAGATGGTGAAAAAGACATGCAAGAGGAGAAGTAGGGGAGAGGAAAGGGGAGCAAGGAGACAAACAAGACAGAGAAATCAACTATACTCAGCTCTGCACACAGACACACACACACAAACAATGATAAAAGGAGTCTGTTTATTAGTTGAAACAAGATCTACAGAAAATAACTTGAAGCGCATGAAATTATAAAATCCTCCAGTACATCTAAATGTATTTTAAAGATTACAACCTGTTTTAGTTTAGTTCATAGCTCATGTTACTTTTCTTAAATTTAAAACTTTTTACAGTTCAGGAAAATAAGAGGAGTGCAGTGCTGTGAACAGAGTTGTGGTGTGCCATCAAAGGACAGCTGTTATCAGTTTAAAGTAAGTTATCATAACATTAATATATTTTACCTCATCTCTAATATTCCCACAAGGAGAGTATTTATATAATATACATCCAAGGAAAAGAGAGGAGCCAAAACATTTTGCTATAAAAATCAACTGCAAAGAAAGATTTGCAGAAAAGAAATGTTACAAAAATATTGTAACATTCAGGAATTAATTGATAACCTGGCAAAAATAGATTCTCCTTATGGGTATTTACTTTCACTATAAATTTATTAAATTCTATTATTGTCTGAATTTCCTCCATAAAATTCTTTGCTGTAATCTAATTACAGTATGGTGGGTTTGGAGGAAGGGACTTTGGAAGTCATTAGATAGTGTAGGCAGAGTTCTTGGCAATGGAATTAGTGGCCTTGGGA
This sequence comes from Peromyscus californicus insignis, assembly GCF_007827085.1. Classification (NCBI taxonomy): domain Eukaryota; kingdom Metazoa; phylum Chordata; class Mammalia; order Rodentia; family Cricetidae; genus Peromyscus; species Peromyscus californicus. Next base: position 90,116,771 of record NW_026294617.1, read on the forward strand.
ACACATAATCCTGCAGTTGCCTGTTCTTGAACCAGACTGTATCATTTAGCAAGACAGTGAATCCTGACCAGGAACTAAGGCGGCTTGTTGCCAGATCTCAGATTCACAGAACAGGAAAACATTTTGTGTTGAATCAGAATTTGTAGATTTTTCAATAACTGTACTGTGTCTTTAAAAACATTGTGCATGTATATGGCAAAGGATGCCAGAGCACTATTGTTGTTCACCTCACAGTAAAATCAACTTCAAAAGTATCAAAGGCTTAAGCAAATACCTCTGGTTACAAAACTCAAAGCAGGAAGCAGAGAGGGGTTTTATAAAAATGATTACGGTAGACAAGTGTCCCTTTAGCATAGCAACTGCTCCAATTTACTTCCTTGTTTTTGTGACAAAATACTGATCAAAAACTACTTGGAGAGGAAATGTTGTATTTGAGCTTAATATTTACAGATTACAGCATATCATTAAATGTAGTCAGGGAAAGAACCTAAGAATAAACTGAAGCAGAGTCCATGAAAGAATTCTTCTTACTGTCTTTCCCTGTGGTTCATGCTTGGACAGTTTTCTCACATAGATATTCCAAGGAATGGTACCACCTTCAATGTGAAGGACCCTTTCGCATCAATATCAGTCAAGACAATTCCAAACAAATGTGACCACAAACATACATTATCAAGTGAATTCTTCAATTGAAGTTCCTTCTTTTCCAGGTGTCTCTACATTGTGTCAAGTTTACAATAAAAATCAGTCAGCATGGCAGCATTGCCATCTTAATCACAGCAGCTATGACTGCCTAGCTAAGACACTAAATAGCAGGTCTTTTGATGTTGCATAAAAGGTTGAGGATATTGAAGGTCAGTAGACCCTCACTGGAGATCCTAGTCACTCATTTCCTCAAATTCTACATCTTAGCTATATGCAAATCTGCCTGAACTCCACAAAGTTTCAGAGATGCTATAGTGTATTGTAGATAAAAGCTTTTCTGAAAGAGGACTCCATCTATGTCATCCTGAGAAGTCATTCATATTGAATTGAAACTGGTGATGTAGCTGTTTTGATGACACCAACATACCATGTCATCTGTATGGTAATTCTTCACCAATTTACTTACAACACAGTAAATTCATTGATTCACCAACTTAGATCTGAGTGGAGTAACTCCTTTGGTCTGATTTAGTAATCCATCTGGGGTAGGTAGACATTAGTTTCATGTCTCCTTAGGAATATATCATGCATGCCAGGTGGTGGTGGCACATGCCTTTAATCCCAGAACTCAGGAGGCAGAGGAAGGGAGATCTCTGAGTTGAAGGCCAGCCTGGTCTACAGAGTGAGTTTCAGTATAACCAGGTCCACATAGGGAAACCCTGTCTCAACAAACCACATATACACACGCACAAAGGAACAGATCATGCAATGATGGCATACATACACCAAGATTTAAAAAATTGATATGTATTTTTGTATATTGATGCAAATTTAAGACTATATTTATTAGAACATACTGTACTTCTTTCTAATCTTGTTCAAGGTATTCAACCTATACACCTCATTTAACAATGTAATACAAACTTCTCTTCCTTGAAAGTTATTATTACCAACTATTCGGGATAATAAGGAAATGCTGGTTAGTAATTAGTCACCAATTACAATTGAACTTGTAGTCATATTACATATGTTATCAAGGTCAAACAGAGATATAGTTTAGATAGACAGGTCATCTTCAAACATTTCAGAGATCTACAGAATATAGCATTTAAGATGTTTTAAAAACAAAGATTCTTTCATGACAATGAGACATGTCTGCTCCTTGCAGCACCAATCTACTTTAGAGAAGATGATGGACATCGAAGAAACTCCATATGTAGTTTACTTTCATTGTGGCAAAAGTTAGCCACTGGGCAAGAAAGTGCCCTTGTCTCGACTGCTGACAGTATGCTGTCCAAATTGGACAAGCGGGACACAAAAGAAAGGACTGCCAAACTTTGCCAAGACAAGGTAGGACAGCCCTTCAGGATATCCTGCTTCACAGAAAAGTCTGTTAGATATGTTATGTTTGTAGGCCAAAGATGGATCCCGAAATGTTGCAGAGGAACCTTGGGTGATTAGATATCTAGATGTTTCTGTTATTTCTCACATTTTTTTTGGGGGGGGGGCTAAGTCACTTGCTTGCACTTCCTGCTTACTCAGGGAACATTATTTCCTTCTCAAGTCTCTGATGGGGTTGAATACATTATAGTTGTAGTTATAGTTTTCCTTGTTACCAAATTCAGAAAAGAAAGTCAATAAAGAAGTGTAAAGTGCATAGAGTTGAGAGACATTAAAAGATAGTTTTGGTAATGCAATAGAAAGTAAATTAGGTACAACATTTTGGACTCACCAAAATAGGAGAGACAATGGGGTATTTTCTCTGAATTTGTCAAATGTTTATGAACTAGATATTTTTGATGTATTTATTGCCTGTATATATTGTATATAGTTATTATACTTATTGTATATAGTTTTTCTTATATTAGTTATGACCGTTTTCAATTTAGACAAAAGAGAGGAAATGTGATATTTTGCTTATGCTCTAACAAATAAAGCTTGCCTGGAGATCAGAGAGCAGAGCTAGCCACTAGTTAACCATAGAAGCCAGGCAGTGGTGGCACACACCTTTAATCCCAGCACTTAGGAGGAGATAGCAGGAAGATCAAGAGTACCAGGCCACCCTGGGCTACAAGAGATTGATCCAGTTTAAAAGAGAAACAGAGCCAGGGCATAGAGGCTCATGCCTTCAAGCCTTTAATCCTAGCACTTGGGAGGATCATGCCTTTGATCCCAGCACTAGAGAGGTGGAGAAAGTAATATAATGCAGGAGGACACAGGAGCTCACCCCATTTTGCTCTGGGGATTCCCTAGAGCTAAGAAGTCTCTCTAGTGGCTGACTCCTTTACTTCTATGATTTTTCAGCAATTTACCTCGATATCTGACTCCAGGTTTTTACTATTAAGACCAATTAGAATTCGAGCTACATCTACTACATCTATCATAGTTACTGTTCTGTTGCTGTGAAGAGATTTCATGACCATAAAAACTTATAGAAGAAAGTCTTTAATTGGGAGCTTCTGAAACCTCAAAGCCCACTCCCAGTAACATACCTCCTATAATAAGAACATACCTCCTAATGTATCCAACGGGTTTCAAAACCTAGTGACTAAGCATTCAAACATATGAACCATAAGACTGGGGACCATTATCATTCAAACTACTACAATCTCAAAGAAAAAAGCTCTAAATAAATAAACAAATATTTATTAAATAAAAACTCAATAGATGGAATGAAAGAAGTTCTTTGCAAGGCCACTATCTAATAAGTGGTTAATAAAAGCACCATTATAGTTTTATGAATAATATAAAGAAAATATAATACAAAGCAGTATGTTAATTTCAAAGAAAGCACATGATGGAAGAGCACTTATTATTCAGGAAATATAGCCAGCTATGACAGAAAAATATTAAAATTCCTACTACATGATGATAAAACTTAAGAATCTCAGTTATTTGTGAAAGAAGTTTTATAGTAAGCAACAAAGGGAAAAATAAAGCTATCAGTAACACACTAAAGATTGTTATTGCATCTTGGGAAGAAGGAATACAGTGTGAAGAATGCGCAATTCTCATGGAAACTAATTCATGGCTGATACATGACAAGTTGCAGATAAAGTTGTGATCCTGATTTCTCTTATATGATAGAGACGAAAGCTCCCAACTGAAACCTGATTCTGATTATCATTAGAAAAGACACCTTGTTAGGTTATGAAGGCCAAAAGAATTGTGACTGAATAAAATCTGTTAAAAGACTTCTTATCTTTCTTTAGCAATTGTACATAATTTAGCTAAATTTGCATATTTTATCTTTCTGTTCAAACTAAAACATTTGCATTAATACATATGCTTTTCTCCTGTTAATATATTTTAATGATTCTATTCTTTAAACATTGTGTGTATATGTGTGTGTCTGTGTTTGGGTATGTGCACCTAAGTAAGTATAGTTACTCACAGAAGACAAAAGATAGTACCCAATATAGTTAGAGTTACAGTGACTGTAAGCTGCCCAATATGGGTGCTGCAAAGTACAATCAGACCATCTTTCTAGATCCTTTTCTGTTCATCATTCAGTAGAATTATTTTGACATAGTGTATTTTTCATTGAAAATAGATTATTTTTCTCTCATACAATACATCCCAACAACAATTTACTCTCTACTCCACATAGCACTCTCCCACTTCCTCTCTCCCCTAGATCCACTCTTCCTCCACTTTCTCTTCAGAGAAGAGCAGTTCTCCAAAAATGACAGCCAAACAGGACAAAGCAGGACACAATAAGACAAAGCAAAAGTCCTCATATTGAGGCTGAACAAGGCAATCCAACAGGAGAAAAAGAGTCTTAAGAGCAGGCAAAAGAATTAGAGACCCACTGCCTCCCATTGTTAAGAGTCCCACAAAAACACCAAGCTAATAGTTATAGCATATATGCACAGGGCCCAATGCAGACCCATGTATTTTTAATCATGTTATATTGATTTTTGTCTAGTGTGATGAACTGGCTTCATTATGAAATTATTATATAAGTTTACTATGAATGTAGACGATAATCACCCCCACCTGTCACCAGTACCTTGTAGGAGACCAGCTCTGACCTTTCAAAGAGTTCTTGGGGTTAGGAGACAGGAGTGAGGGAGTGTTACATAGGAATATAGATGGAGATGAGGAGAAAGACAGAGACATGAGATAGCTTCCTGGGAGGCCCTGGGTCAATAACCAGTTGCCTCAAGTTTAATCATGTAGGCTTTTTATACATCAGCAAGGGGAGGAGCAAAAGACTTCCCCTTTTGAAGGTCAAGGTATAAAGTACCAACAAGTGTAAACCCTTCAAAACACCTCTTAACTCTGCCCTTAGCCAAATCATTCAGTTATGCGGCCCTGCTGGGTAAAGCAAGCTCATACTTTCTGACCTTGAATAAGGCCTTACTAGAGAGCCTCTGTGTGCCCCACAGTACCTTTATCAAACAGACCCCTTTTCACTTTTATGAACATGTACACATGTACACACACACACACACACACACACACACACACACACACACACACACACGATCTAGATGCAACATTTAAAAGAAAGCTTGGAATATCTGTCACTTTGAGTATTTAAAATTTCAACAATTGCACCTATTTTCCTGTATATGATACCATTTCTTTCTTTATGACTGGATAAAATTCTGTAACTAGAGTTTTTCTGGTCCTGCCTGGCCCACGGTCAGGATAAATCTCTCTCACCCTCCAGTCCCACAGCTGCTCAAACCCAACCAAGTAAACACACAGAGACTTATATTGCTTACAAACTGTATGGCTGTGGCAGGAATCTTGTTATCTAGATCTTCTATCTTAAATTAACCCATTTCTATTAATCTATAAGTTGCCACACGGCTTATGGCTTACCGGTGTCTTTACATGTTGCTCGTCATGTCGGTAGCTGGCAGCGTCTCCTTGCCTCAGCCTTCCACTGCCCAGAATTCTCTTCTCTGCTTGTCCCGCCTATACTTCCTGCCTGACTACTGGCCAATCAGCTTTTTATTTATACAGAGCGATATCCACAGCAAAATTCTATTGTGTAAATACACTGTTTTCTTTCTCCATCCATCTGTTGATTGATATTTAGGCTGTAAGACACTGGGGCTTAAAAAAAAGATATATTTATTTTTATTTATGTTTATGGGTCCATTTCCTCATGCATGTCTTTACACCACATGTGTGCATTGCTTGTAGAGCTCAGGAGAGGGCATCAGATGCCCTGAAACTGGAGTTACAGACAGTAGTGAGATGCCAAGTAGGTGCAAATCAACTGAAAAATGGATCCTCTCAAAGAGCAACCAGTGCTTTTAACTACTGAGCAATCTCTACAGCCCAGACACTTAGAATTTCAATAAATCTTATACCAATTTAAATATATGGTGCAGTTTAGGAAACATAAGATTGTACACTTTCATTTTAGCTCTCCTACAATGCCAGTGTACTTTCGGATTTCTTTTTTTATCTGAATACAAAATACACTGGCGATTGTTTTGTGACTAATTGTTCAAGTGTGCGGACATTTCCATTCCACACCGCTCTCTGCATGTTTTGTCTTCGGTGGTCTGTTATCAGTTTACCAACAACTTAGCCCCTCTTAAATTTTGCCATTGATATTTGAATATGTCAGATGGCTTTATTACAAATATGAATTCCATAGTTGGCTTCCTGCTCAGATGTGTGTCCCCACAGAAATCCATTGATAATTTAGAGCTCCCTGGAAATTACACAGTTTTCCAACTTTGAAAGCCATCTTGCCTCTGAGTGCATGCTGAAGGTTTGTCATACCTCTGACCACTAATCCTGCAGTGGCCACAATGAGTAGGCAAATTTTAATTAACATTTAATATATGCATATTAAGTGAGTTCAATATCTTGAAGAAACTATCTCTTTGTATCACTTTATGATCTATCTACATATGCCATATACCTCAACTTGCATGCAGATATAGAGTCTTTGTACATTCCTCCTTCATGTTGCGTCTTTCTCTTAATTATGCAAGCTGAAGTTGATGGCTACTTTAAGAAGTGAGTAAGTAATGCATGTGGATTTGTACTGTTACACAGAGGCTGAAGAGAGCTGACTAGCCCTTTCTTCCATAAGACAAAAACCATTTACCATTTCTAAAATGCAAAGTTGTTGTCATAGGGCACCATCTATGAATAGAGTATATACCATCACCAGGTACCTAACATATAGAACTTTGCTCTTGGAGGCAGAGCCTGCACACTAGAGGTAATTTTGTTTTCAATTTATAACTTACTCAGTTATTTTTTGGTGGACGTTTTGGTTTGGTGTTTATTAGTGTTGTAGCATGAGAAGTTAGTCAAGACAATTTGGCATATGCGGTTTTATTTCATGCCAAAATATGATATAATTTATCTAGCATGGAGTGCACTTGGGCTTAACAAGGGAAAATCATAAGTATGTGATCCCCTGCCACATACAGTCTTGAAGGATAGTCACTACTGTCTTACATATGTACGAAGAAAACATGTGTATTTTCCCAATTGTTAAACTTCATCTGAAGGTTGGTGGTAATCACTGCGTTTAAAATTCATCTTTGGTTTGATGAAAACTACAAGAACATCAAAAAATGGCTCTTGTAACTCAGATCAGGAAAAGTTAGAGCACAAGTTCCTGGGATTCTTCTAAGGGAGATGTTTGCCAGTGCCAAGCAGTCAAGGTCACTTGCCATGGCAAGCACAGCCCAGACATCAGAGGGACCTGTAGGGGAGAGTGTTGGCAACCAGAGACACAAGACTCTGGGCCACTTCAATAATGGACAATTTTATTTTTCCCACTGCTGCTTATATATTGTCAAAATAGTTACTAGTGATGGAACTACCAACAGAGCTTAAACAAGCAGCATCTTTGACCCCTTATCTGAGTTCTTCTGCAGATTTTTTTCCCTAAAGGACATTCCTCCTTTGTCCTTATCTCTTGACAGCAATGTTTCACAGTCATAAGCCACATCTTGTTCAGTATCTGAGGTTGAGTTAGAAACTGTAGACCATCTGGACCCCAACTGTCTGGGTGCAAAAGAGCCCACTTTAAACTGAGACACAATTCAGAAGGCACATGATTGAAAATAATCACAGCACCATATGAGTGTAAGGGAATTAGCAGGCATGCAGCTCTCTGCAGAGACAGCAGATAGAAGCTCAGAGATTAGAGACAGATGTACTACTGAGCAGATGTGGCATCCAGTAAATAAGCAACATGGGTGTACACTCCAACTGCTTCATTTGGAATAACGAGAACTTCAAAATACTCAAATTTAAAACAGTGAGAGTGAATTATTGAAAGAAATTAATGGTTCTGTATAAAACGACTGACCATTGATTTCAGAATAGGAGTGTGACTAAATAAAAAGAATGCTACATGAGAAATCAAACATTTCAATAAAAAAGTTGAAATGAATCTGAACACATTTTCTAGAAAAGAGAAATGGAATATAAAAACTAGCAACAATTTTACTTTTGGTAACACTTAACTTTTTAATTAATTATCTTGCAGATGAATTAGAACATATATAAATTCATGTATAGAATATATACCAATATTGAGAGCAATGTTTTTGAAGTTGGTCTGAAGGCTTTTGATGTGGCTATAATGTTATTGCCCTCTTGTTTCCAACATCAGAGAAATTTATATTTCTTACCCAAATATTCTCTTGGAAAAGGTGCCCCAAAGTTCAGCTTTAAAAAAAAAAAAAAAACTAGGCATTGTGTAAAATTGCTCCGGCTATAATTATTCTCTACAGCTTTTTTCTACTCTTAAAACCACATATCCTTGCATCTTTAGAAAAGCCCATTTCAAAAGCAGCTTTGTTACTTAGGAGAACAATACTATAATCCATTATTACCCATTAACACACTTTTGCAGATTCAACGTTTGTTGTTTTCCAGGTGAATGAGCATTACTTTAGAGAAAAAGAACCTGTGGAAATAGATGCCAGAACAGGTATGCATTCATTCAGATGTTCCAAAGATGTTCCAAATAAGGACAGTATTTTATGTCACCTATCAACCAGAGTAGTGCTCATAAAACAATGTAAAGCATGATTCATAACAATTGCAAAATGTATATGAAGGAAGAGAGAATTTTTTAAGAAGAAAAAATATGAAAAAGAATAATGATATGTGATGTTTTTATTTATTTGCAAGGCTGTTTAAAATAATAAAGTTAAAAATTAAAAATAAAATAAATATTTGAATTAAAAAATAATGAGCATTTTATTTAACATTCATTTTTCATAAAACTTATTTTACTTATCATCACTTTGGTGTCTCATTACATGAGCATTATTATATAGATTTATATGAAAGGTTATAAATTAGTATGTATTTAAATTATCTTAATTTGACAATGGTAGGAGGTGATCTACCTACTTCCATGTTTTTTTTAATTAAAGTTTTTGAATAGTTTTATTGTCAAATAATGTTTGGATGGGAATACAGCAGATTCTCAGATTTTCCTTTTTCCCACATCATCGTTAACAATGTCAGTACGTGCCTGTGATTGGGACGTTTTGTTAGCTTGTATTCCCTTATACTGATGCACACTATTTCTAAAAGTCTACTCTGTCTGTTTAAATAAATGTTTCCTTGATGAGGGATAAGAACCACACTTATCTGTGAGTATAAGAACAAATATTTAGAATGTAGTTAGACATTCTGCTGATATAGTAAATTGGTGATTACAGGTTCTCCTCCAAGATACATGACATCATGGATCCTGGGTAGTTGTCTAAGTTTAAAATACCAGGCATGGTTTCCCTTTTATTGAGCATATCTTAAGTCCAAGTACAGAGATGCTAGTAATTATCATAAATCATTGTGGAAGAGCAGCAGGCAGAAAGATTAAAGGAATCAGAGGAAGAAGGCTGTTACATTGTGTGTTCTAGGAATTTAAGAAGGTACACAAATGGAGACTCCCCAACATAGTTGCTTAAATATAAGATGAACAGGGAGGACACCTTAAGAAATGCTAATGAACAAGGGAGAAAGTTCATGAGGCCTCAAACTTCGAGGAAGAAAGAGAGGTGGTTAATGAATGATGAGGACAGGAGAAAGAATCTTCCATAGGAAAAGCAGAAAAAATGCTTATATAATACTAAATGATCATCCCTGGAATATATGTATGAAGCATTATATGGATTGCACAGGTTGCACTTGCACACACACACACACACACACACACACACACACACACACACAAACATTATATATGTAACAACATTTTTAAAAAGGCCATGAATTTGTAAAGTTGCAAGGCCTGATATGGAACATAGAAGAGATTAGAGGGAGAAAAGGGAAGGGGGAAATTATATAATTACCGTATCAAAAATATTTTAAGATATCTATGGCTACATTAGACTTTGTTCTTGTACAACCATTTTTCAATAAAAATATTTTGCATTACATGATAATCTGATTAACTATACAACCTGGTTTTTTTTTTGTTTGTTTTTTTGAGACAGAGTTTCTCTGTGTAGCTTTGGAGCCTTTCACTCTGTAGCCCAGGCTGGCCTCAAACTCACAAAGATCTGCATGCCTCTGCCTCCTGAGTGCTGGGATTAAAGGTGTGCACCACCACCACCTGGTGCAACTATACAGCCTTTAAAGTTGTTTCAAAATTGCTGTGGTATAACTTTGTCTTTCATTGCCTAAAGCTTGGACAATGAATTAGAATCCATGACATCACTGTAATTGCACATTGTTTCAATGGCTTACATACTGGTAAGTCATTACTAAATGTGAGCCAACAGTTAATAATTTGGAAATTTTCTATTTTAGATACTGGTACATAAATACAGCTTTTCTAGGAGAATAGAAAAGATGGTGAAGGAATATATGTATTCAAGGGATACCCTTCCCATGAGTGAGGAGTGGAGAAGGGATAACAGTTCATAGCTGAGATAATTCCTATGCTGTTTAGCTCACTCTTGTTGCCACAATTTACTATTTTTCTGAGATATGTCCTCTCTCTCTCTCTCCCTCTCTCTTTGTCATGTATATAATGTATATATGTATGAAATATAAACTACATAGAAATAAAAATTTCTATCAAAAGAATTAAGGTCACTACCATCATTTTTACTACAAATGTGAATCACATTTTTCCATTTGATCACTTTTCTATACCTTGCTGCCTTTATTAGATACAGCAATTTCCAAAATTATGAACTAATTTGAAAGCTTATTTTTTTATTATTTTAATCTTTTTTCTTTTCTTTTACTAAAAATGGATTTTTTCATACATTTTCTTATTATGGTTTCCCCAAAGCTTCTAATTTAAACAGAAAATGGGATGTATGAGAGAAGCCGACAAGAAAGATCAAGCACTGTTTTCTTTCTGTTGTGACACTACGAAGCCTGAGATATTGACTCTGGAAGTCATTGTTATATTAACAGTGGCAAGGACAAGTTTTGTAAGGTAGAGAATTGCAACCACAAAAATCATCTTTTCCCAGGAGATTGAACAGAAGTCAAGAGCCTATTGCAAGGTTACAGCAGACTTCGTCCTGGCTTTTGAGAACTATTTCAAAGGTTCTTTCTTTCTCTTAAGGTGAGGACTGAGAATTTGCTGCCCTGGTGCTTTGGATATCAAACTAAGACAAGAGTACAAAAATTTAACACATTGTATTGTGTTCAGTTGTATCTTCCACAAACAGTCAGAAGGTTTCTATAGACATTAAGTAGGTATTTTCTATGAATGTATAAAAGGTTACAGTTGAACATAAGTTATTTCTCTTTTAGTAATGCTATCATTTGAAATTAGAATTAATTGATAAGAAATATTAAGGATATAAAATAATTAAAAAGTCAAATGTCTTGCAATTAGGTCTTTTAATCAATGAACACAATGTGTATCAAAAAATCAAGTCCTAAAGTTACATGTGAGTTAATACTTTTAGGCTTACAAATGGTTCAGAATTTATCCATGTCTCTCTCTGCCCCAATTTCTTGTTTATGTCGCCCTGACGAACCTGAAAATTTCTATGCAACCAGTCTCCTCTTTTACTCAGTACTCCAAAGCATAAGATGGCTGATTTCTAGAATCACAAGATGGATCAGCATCCCAAAATTTATTTTTAGCATTGCAGAAATAAGTAATTTTATTTTAACCCCAGAAATAAATGCTGTAATGCTTCCATGGATTCCTAAAAGAAAGCTGATTTAATCAGAAATGTAGCTGTTTTTAGATAATACAAATACATGTGTATATTATATATATATATATATATATATGTATGTATGTATGTGTATATAGTGATTTAGTATAATAATGAACACTAAATTACTAAATAATGACTAATATCTATAGGATACAAATACATAATAATATACATTTACAAATGCTGGCACATCATTAACAAATAAATAGTAAAAGTAAACCTGAGACTATAATTCATCACATGATTGGCTATAGCTTACAACGGTGCAGAAAAGCTTACAACACATTCAAGAAGAATCTTCCTTCAAATCTGAAGTTTTATCTTTTTCTAGATAAGCAATATATTCAAAAATTGTTTCTCTTGATGTCCAGTGATTGCAGATAGGCCCAACTCCTATTTAGCTGGGCAATCAGGAGGACAATAGCTGGTTCTTTGCATAGTTTTCTGATGCCAGTATTTCTCTTGGGAATTGATATGCAATAAATCACACTCAATATTTAACAATAAGCTGTAAAATTGTCTTTGTATAAAAATAATTTTCCCATGAGGAACTAATATTCTGAGCACATTTAAGAAATGCATGGCTAAGACGTTCTGGATGCTAGTATTGAAGAAGTGATGAGTTACATTGTTTCAAACTGACAAAGAGTTTATCAAGATAAATCTTTTCATAAGGTAGAAATATACACATGTGTACATGTGAGTATGTATATGTATTATGTATATGTGTATCTGTATAAACATATGTAGATAAGAAGACATATTTGTATGTACACATATGACTGCAAGAAAAGTTTATTTTTTCCAAGTGAAAGAATATAGAAATAAAAATAAGATATTTTTGAATGTATGAAAATTTTTGTAGAAATTGTGTTTTTCAAAGATCTGCTTATATTATATAGACATTTTATCTAGCACCATGCATGATGTGCTCACAAACTCTCATCCCATCTAGTCTTGATTAGGAAGCCTGTGAATTATCTTCAAATCTACTTCCTAGTCTTGGTGGAGACTGCCTCTATCCAACTTTCTCTCGTCAGGAAACCAGAGAAAACATCATAAGCCCATGCTATTTACTTATATTTCAGTTGGATAACTCAAACGGTTTTTAAATTTCCTTTGAAATGTATTTTTTATAACTTTTACGAAGTTGTGTGCAATGGTTGTTATGTGAACTATTTTTTCTCATTTTTTGCTATTGGTGTTTACAAAAAAAATTCCAAGGCAAAGATAATTTAAAAGATTCTCTCAAAACCTCAGTATATTTAAGTAGCCCTAGTTCTCATAAGGCTACAAACCTGCATCCTGTAGTCACAGTCTTCTGTTCTCATGAATGTCCTCAACCAGGAGAAACTGAATGCATAGCTTCCAATTGTGATTTACAAATTCATTCTTTATTAATTTATAAGGTCCTTTTATTGTATTACAGTATCTGCCAACTGTTAGAGATTTTGTAGATAAGAGAAACTTTGACTTACATTTTAATTCAGAGACATGTGTTCCATCATCAAAGTGCTCACAAGAAACTTGCTATGTTCAAATGGTGAAGTAGTGATTAATATATTGTGATATTGTGCCACATTTTTATTCACAAATTAAAGCAGTTTATCATCTGGAAAATTAGTTACCAAACACATTCAAAAGAGTCACCTAAACACAACTCATATGTTAATGCATTTAAAGTGTTGATGGCATAAAATTAGACATAGAAATTATTAATAATGAAAGTACTGATATTTAAATCAGTATCATTCAAGTGCAGGCCATAGTAGAGAGAGGACTGCCACACGGGTCTGTGGTGTGAGATTTCTCTTTTTCCTGGCTACTGAAGCCAGGTTCTTTCCTACTCATCACCCAAGCTGTTTTCCCACTTCTCACTGTTTCTGAAAGCCACACCTGAACTGTGAAAGTACAGTCAAAAGAGAAACTTCCTATCAGGACTACATCAACTGGTTCATTCTCTTTTCCAGGCAATTCCTTGAAGCTGCACATCTAAGTTAAAGCAAATAGAATGCTTGAGAAAACACACAACACTTTCACAGAAACATATTCACTTTCAGTTTGGGGGTAAGTGTAGTGTTTAAGCTTTTATAATTTCATTCAGATGTGAATTAATGAATCTTTCTGGATACATGCTATGGTCTCATTACTTTTCTTTTTTTTTTTAATTTTATTTTACAATATATTTAATTCTACATATCAACCACGGATTCCCTTGTTCTCCCCCTCCCGCAGCCCTCCCCTCCCCCCCAGCCCACCCCCCATTCCCATCTCCTCCAGGGCAAAGAATCCCCCGAGGATTGAGATCAACCTGGCAGACTCAGTCCAGGCAGGTCCAGTCCCCTCCTCCCAGGCTGAGCCAAGCGATCCTGCATAGGCCCCAGGTTTCAAACAGCCAACTCATGCAATGAGCACAGGACCTGGTCCCACTGTCTGGATGCCTCCCACACAGATCAAGCCAATCAACTGTCTCACCCATTCAGAGGGCCTGATCCAGTTGGGGGCCCCTCAGCCATTGGTTCATAGATCATGTGTTTCCATTTGTTTGGCTATTTGTCCCTGTGCTTTATCCAATCATGAGTTTTGCAGGCAAACGGATTTATCTAGAAAAAATAATCCTGAGTGAGGTAACCCAGACTCAGAAAGACAAACATGGTATGTACTCACTCATAGGAGGATACTAGATGTGGAACAAGGATGTCTAGACTGCTACTCACAACACCAGGGAGGCTACCTGGAAAACAGGACCCCAAGAAAGACACGGGGATCTCCCAATGTCAGAGAAATGGATGAGATCTACATGAACAGCCTGGATGTGAGTGGGGGTAATGAAGGGCAAGGGTCGAGGGAAAGAGAGCTTGGGGGAACGGAGATCCCAGCTGGATCCTTACTTTTCATATCAGTGGAATCAGAGTCGCTGAATGCTGGCCTTCTTATACTTCCTGTGGCTTTTTCTGTGTTCTGAGTTTATTTCTACAGCAACAGGTTGTAATGTAAAGAGTTCAGCCCATAGAACAACAGTCTGGATGTTCTTCAACCAGTAAGACAAAGAATTGCCATACAGTTCTGTTATTATGTGGTCAGGTTTGTAAAGAAAACAAAATCAAAACCTGGCAACAAGTGATAGAGTGAACAGGCCGTCAACAGGAAAAATACCAGGAAGACAGCACATGCTTGCTGTAAGTAGGAATTCCTAAAGATGCTTTGTATTTCTTAGAAGAGCTGTGAGAACAGTAACAATATACTTTTTGAGTATGCCGTCAGAGAAATATTAATATTAATGTCAAAAGTAATGTTTGTCCTTTCAGTTGTTTAAAAGCCTCTATGACAGAGCAGTTTTTAATGTTAACAGTGTTATTTTCTTCTGTGAATCAAGATTTTAGTATTTAGTACTAAAATTTGTTCTCAACTCACAATCACCTTGATTTTTCCTCTTTTGTTATCTTGCAGTATTTTTAGAGATTTGCAATTCAGAGATTGAGTAGTTAGGTCAATGATGCATTTTGAGTGGACTCCTGTGGAGAAAAGTCTATCTCTGGTGATTTTTTATGAATGCAAATAAATGTCCAGGTGTTCCAGCAACTATTACTAAAGGATTCTCCTTTTGCCGGGCAGTGGTGGCATCGCCTTTAATCCCAGCACTCCGGAGGCAGAGCCAGATGGATCTCTGTGAGTTCGAGGCCAGCCTGGGCTACAGAGTGAGTCTCAGGAAAGGTGCAAAGCTACACAAAGAAACCCTGTCTCGAAAAACCGGAAGAAAAAAAAATTCTCCTTTCTATATACAATTACTTTTCTTCATCTAATAAAAATGGATCTATTTCTCATAAATGCATATTATTTTATTGATGTATCTCCTGTTCTGTACTGGCTTATATTATGTTCTTGAAGGATGGGAACATATACCTTCTGTGGAGTAAACAGACATCTTCAGTCCTTAGATTATTGCTGACCTTGAAGCATTAGTCAGAATATATCCTTGTGCTTTTTAATGTTCTCTGAAAGATATGAAAGAGAATTTCTCTTTTCTATAATTCAGATGCTGATGGGATCTATCAATGAAAGGCCTATTTTTTGTTCGTGTGGTTGGATTTTCTTTTTATTTGGGAAGAGTTGTGCTTGGTACTATTTAATAGATAAAGATATATTAAGATTATTTTTTCTTTATGTGAGTTTTGATTGATTGATTTTTTTAAAGTTAATCTACCTCATGTAGTTCTTCAAATTCTTGATAATAGAATTAGTCCCCATGGTTCCATGGCCTTTGGGTTCCATTTTTCTTAGTTAACTTCAATACTCCATAGACCACCTTGGTTTTTCTGTAGATTTCATCATTCTTAACAACACTAATCGACTTTTCAAGGTTTATTTTTTTTTATGTGTTCATGTGTGTAATTGTGTGACACTATGCCACATGACTATGTGTATTCATGAAAGCCAGAAAAGGATGTCAGTTTTCCTGGAGGTGGAGTTACAGACAGTTGTGAGCTATCAAGCACAAATGCTGAGAACTGAACTCAGGCCTCTGTAAGAGCTGTGTGTGCACACATTTCCTATTGCTTTTTGTTGACTTTTGATGAGGTTGTTATTTTAGATAATTTGCTTCCTTATTTGACTGATGACTTAGCTGGGGTACTGAGTGATGTGTGTTTCCCACAGTGAATCTTGTATTGCAGACCATCAGCGATTAGCATTGTATGTGCATGAGTTACCAGAGAATGCCTGTGGCTCGACAGAAATCTTTTACCTGTTTTCTGATCTCTCTGCTAAGCTATTTGTTCCTGTTTTATTACCTCTATTAGTTATACTCCACTCAATTAATCCTTCATTATTTTTATCACATCATAAGATATTGGCTATATTTATTTTCATTTCCACAGATATTTCATGTCATATTTAATATTTCTCTGGCCCTTTTTAGAAAGCTGAGTGCATTTTTATTTATTCCATTGCTCTGTAGAAAATACTAGCTCTTTCTTCGTGACTTCCATTACAAGCTCTCCTGCTTCTTCAATAACATTAGTGGGCATCATCTCACCTAAATCATGTTCTAATAGACAATTCTTTTGAAAAACTATTAATTTGGAAATGATGAAATGAGACTAATTTAACTGAAATCAATAACTATTGATTTTATTGATAATAAAACTTGCCTTTTATTTATTATAAAATATATATTTTCCACATTTTATAATTCCCCACATTTTGATGCAAAGTAAAAGCCTATGATAATTTATTCATATACTTAAAATATTTTCCTCATTAAGTGATCTAAATATGTATGTGTATAAATACACACACACATATATATATACATATATTTATATTTATACTTATAATTTTAATGGATATTGTAGAGTCCATGAACATTGCACAATGTTTCTTATACAGTTTTAACTGTAACCATTGTGGATTACCTCTATTTATTTAGATTACATCTTATTGTGTAGAAATTTCTTCTCAGATAAACCTTCATCTTGGAGGGTAACTCCTTAAATCACAGAATATTCTAGAGTGAGGTGAAGCATTCCATCCAAAGGCAACCTCATTGAACTCAAAAAGTAAACAATGCAAAGGCTTCAGGAAGTCACTGAAACTGACAAGGTGTAGCAGGTTCCTTTCTACCCAAACAATATGAGCAGTAAAGGCTTCTGAGGAACATGCTTAGGCAGAGTGAGCTTCCTTGAAGTATCTAAGACAAGATAAGACATTTAGAATACACAGAGACCAGTCCAGCTGCCGCCTGTGAGAAGTTTTGATTTCTATCATGTTGTATTGTTGCAGGCTGAGCAGTGCACACCAGATTTTAGAGCTTTCATTAACTGTCACCTAGGCTGGATGGGTATTTGGTTGGTGCAGTTGCCTTTGATTAATTTCTACTCTTGTAAATAATCACCAACCAATACTGTTAATTTAATCACAATATATTTCATTGGTTTACTAAGTGGGAATTTGGAGGTATCTTTCCTTTGAGCTGTTATTAGATTCCTGTCTTGGGTAAGTAGATTAGATCACACATCACCAGTAATACTATTATACAAAACATTTATATTCTGATTTATTATCTGTGGTTAGATACAGCTTGAATTTCAACAGTTCAAATGCCAGGAATGTGGATGTCTATGTATATGAATTGGGCCAAAGAACCTTTAAAAGGTGGTCCTATTGGAAAATAATTAAATTGTAAGAGGTCATACTTGGTAAAATTAACTCCTCTAAGATTGGTTATGATGAACATGACCTCTTTCCTGAATGACTCTTCCTGATAATGCTGCTGCAAATCACCATCTATCAAGTGGTTCTCATCCAACCCATAGACTAGTGAAATGTCATTGAGTTTCAGACTACAGCCTAAGTCAACATCTTTTCTTTATGATATACTTAGTTATGGATATTTTTATGGCAACACAAAACAAATTAAGATATTTTTCTAGTTTTTGTTAATGTCATTTAACTCTTTTTTAGGAAAGGGATGTATGCTTTCAACAGAGATACATAAAATCATAAATACACCTATCTGCTCATTGCATAATACTTTCTTTGTAAATAAAGTATTATGTAAATTTATTTATTAAGTAAATAAAGTGAGGATAATTTTCATTGGCCAAATAGAATACTTTAAAATCTGATCACAAAGCCATGTACCATATATTTTTATTCCTGTTGCTGTGATACAAAACAAAAGAATACAAAGTCTGTAGCAGTAAGTTTCTCTGGTCCTGCCCAGCCCACTGTCTGGATGAATCTCTCCCACACATGTCCTGCAACAGCTTGGTACCAAGTAAGCATACAGGGCTTATATTATTTACAAACTGTATGGTCTAGGGCAGTCTTCTTGCTAGCTAGCTCTTATAAGTTAACCCATTTCTATTAATCTGTGTTTTGCTGCATGTTCTGTGCTTACCTGACCATATTTTATTTAGAGTCAAGAAACAGAGAGTGGTGAATACATGCTTCTTAAGGTTTAGTTTTCCACTTTATACAGGGAGTAGTGCTGCCCACAATTCAGATGAATCTTCATACATTGGTCATCATAGTTAAAAAAATCCCCCTAGGTGTGCCAAGATGCCTTTCTTCCAGGTGACTGTGGATCACACCAAATTGACAATTAACAATAACCATCACACACAGCCTTCGTATAACTATAATGCATACTGAATTGAATTTCATGTTTATTTATAAATTTACCTTTTTTTCTACTTTTTCTTGTTGAAAATAATTTTTTTCTGATGGAATATATCCTGATAATAAATTTATTACTTTATGAATGAATTTGTTTAACTTTTAATGACTTGTTATCAGACACAGGCCTGTGATACAAAATTGTAAATAATTTTGTGGTTGTTTACAGTTGTTTGTATGATGTATAAAATGACAGCTATGTTACATGCAAAGGCAGCATTTAATGTGACCATTCCATATGCCCTCTGTGTGACAAGCAGATTGTGACTATGAGATCCCTTTATGAAAATATTAATTTGACTTACAGTATTTACAAATAGAGCATCTTTACACAATAGGAAAGGAAGCTACCCTGTTTTGACCATCTGCTATGTTTTATTTTCAAATCTGGGATGTGCACACACTTTTCTTAAGAAATAAATCTCTGGGAAAATATGAAAAGATGTGGAATTACAACTGTCCTTATGCTCATTAGCATTAACATTCATTCACAAATGTACAATTGAGACTCTCTCATTCTTGCAGGTGAACAGTCTATGGAGACTGATGTATGTAAAGGTTAGGTCATGTCTGATCATCGCCTTCCACTCTGGGATACTTTGTCCTTAGTTTAGTGAAACACAATGAGGTCAAGGGCTGTGCAATTTCTAATTCGTTTTTATTGTTGTTCTCAGAGCATATCTCTATGGGTGACTGATGTTCTGCTATACTCAGTTTTCTTTGAGGCTGGAAATTTTAATTAGTCCTCTGTGTTTTTGTAGTCGTCTTCTGAAAACTCAATGCACATGCCTCTTCTCACCCATTCTGGCACAAACTTACTATGCTTTCGTATTCCTGTTCCTAATTAGTACACTTACACAACTATATAGAGTTAGACTCCTCCTAATATGAAGTTCAAATTATAAAGCACTTTTGGAGCATCTTAAACTTTTTTTTTGTAACAGCTTGCTTAGAAAATATGACTACTGTATTCCCAAGGTATCATACTCATTATTATTTTACTAAATATTCAGTCCTGTAACACTTGTATCTATATTTTCTTTTTAAGATAGTTGAAGTTACATATTAACCTAGATTCTCTCACATAAAGAAAGCACTTTATATTTATGCTTTATTCAATATTTTGTGTATGTATATGTGCATGGGCACATGTGTGGCATGTCCTATGAGTGGAGGTAAAAGACAACTCTCAGGAGTCAGTTTTGCATCTCCTCCATGTTGAACTTGGAGGAGAACTCACACCCTCAGGTCTGGAAACAAATGCCTTCCCTTGCTTAGCCACCAGACCACTACAAGAAAGAACTTTGAAAGTATTTTACAAGCAGTATTTTTACTAATAGCTCACTGTTGGAAGAAATATTATATTAAAACGTTAAAAGCCGAGTCTGGAGTACTAAGTCTGTAATAGAGAACTTTTGGTTTCTAAGAAGGTTCATGATTAAAGAGGCTAAGTGTTAAGCTGTAACCTGAAGGTTTCCTGGAAAAAAGTGATTTAGTTATTTTCCAAAGTAGTGTAGTAAAGTAAATTTATGCATGCAACCCCCCTGTCTTTCTCATAAGTGTGTGTGTGTGTGTGTGTGTGTGTGTGTGTGTGTGTGTGTGTGTAACTATAATGACTGTAGAAGAAAATACCTTGAACTGGGGTGAGGCAGATCTGGGGGAAGCTGGAGGATTAGAAGAGGAAGAGAGGTGAAGTGATGAAGAGTGCTCGTATAGAAATTCTGTAATTATAATCTCAAAACTAAACTAATAGTACCCCAAAGAATGAACAAAATGTGTTTTTAAATTTTAACTTAAAAAAATTGACTTTACACTCTTGTGTCTTTAGCTTTAAAGGAGAATAAATGTATATATGCTATGTATGCAATTAAAATAATTTCCATCTCCTTTCAGATCCTTCTCACCATCCTTACCCATTCTACTACATGCCTTCTTTCTCCATCTCTTTTGAAAACAAAGAAAGCAAGCAAGCAAATATACCAGAATAAAACAAAACAAACAAACATAAAAAAGCTTAGTAAACACAATACATACACACAAACACACATGGCACAAAATCACAAAATCTGAAAACATAATGACTGATATTTCTTTCTTGAACAGCTGTTAATAGGAGCTATCTCCTGAGTTGTTTATGGGGGGCTAATAACCAGTTTTCCTCTCAATCCTGGGGCCCCATCTGGCTTAGACCTATGTAAGTCCTGTGTGCACTGCCATGATCTCTTTGAGTTCATATGTGCATCAGTCCTGGTGTGCCTAGAAGATATTGTTTCCTTGGTGTCATTACTGTCTTTCCTCCTCCTTTTCAAAATTAAAAACAAAACAAAACCAACAACAGTCAGTAAAAGAAATTGGTTGGAAAAGAAGAAAAGAAATATAGTATATATTCAGTCAACTTCTGTATGAAAACTTTATGCAAACCACATGCTGTTCTACAAGTAACCCACTCCTTTTCAGAATTAAGAAAGGAATCCTCAATAAAATATAACACATTGAATCAACCTAAAATGTGGGAATAAGTGAAAAAATCAGTCAAGAGTGGGCTTTTGTGTCTGCATTAGCTTACATTGTGAGAAATCAGCCATTGGAAACAGTGAGACTCTGATGCAAAGACATAGAGGTGTACACTGGCCCCTCTTCACACACTAACATACAGACCTTTATTTGAATCTGGAGTGGGATAGCCAGGCAACATTTTCCCGTTAGATAATACTTTTCAGAATATCTCTAAGTATTTTCCATAGAAACTTCACGTGAAGATTCTAGACATGAGTACAGCTGTATTATAGCTCCAGATGTAGAAATGTAGACTGAACAGAAGATCTGACTAACATGATGCCCTGCCAGATTTTGGGATCAAAATGTGAGAAAAGTAACATTTCATATTCCTTCATTCCTGTTATGATACCAAGGTATTCCTCTTCTTGCTTTATCTTTTTGGCTAGATATTATTCAGAATTCTATACACAGACAGCCAAGAGGATAGTCTATATAAATAATCCTGTCCCCTTATCTCCATGGGAACCTTCTACAGTCACCATTAGGGAAACCAATATATGGAGACTTCAGTAACATTTATAAAAGCATGTACTACATACTAGAACCTATGCATATAAACTTTACAGTATAAAACATTTCTGTATTACTTATATCTAGCAAAATGTGAACGCTGTATAAATTATTATTGTCCTGTATTGTTTAGAGAACAGCATAAAGAGGAATTCTGTGTATGTCCAGTACAAGCTAGTTATTTAATAATATCTATCTGCTCTTGGTTGTGGCTCAGAATCTGTTAAAGCAGATTATTGCCTTTTATTTGTGTAGGGTGAGAGAGGAGAGGGCAGAGAGAGTTAAGTCAATTCATATCCACCTATTGATTGGCTCATGTGTTATGTAAATTAGTAAGGCATCAATCTACAAGACAGTCTGTCAGACCAGAGACATCTGGCCAGGAAGTGATATTATCAGGTTGAGGCATAATTCCTCAGGGAAATTTCAGCTTTGTAATTATAAACTTTCAACTGATTGGATGAAGCCAGGATAGTAGAAAGTAATCTACTTAAAGTCAATTGATTATAGCTGTTATCCACATCAAGAAAATGCCTTTACAGCAACACCAAGATTAAGGCATAATCAAATGACTGAGTACTATAACCTACCTAAGTTGACACATTAAACTCCTGTTACAATTTTTCCATTAACAGCGTGATACCCATAAGTAACAAGTTGATATATGAGTTGTTTTTTTTACAGTACTGCTGATTGAACCAAGAGTCTCCTGAACACTCAACAAACACTCTATTACTGAGTTACACATAAAGCTCTCTATCTACACTTTATTTCAAGTCAAAGTCTCACTAGGTTGCTCAGGTTGCTTTTTAACTCACTCAATAGCACAAACAATACATTAAATTAACGATCCTCCTGTCTTTGTCTCCCAAGGAGATTAGATAACAAATTCAAACTTCCACCTGACATATAACCTTCCTATATACAACTGAATATTTTCTATCTCATATCTCTGAAAAGATGAAGCATTTATGAAAATAATATTTCTCCTCAATATTTCAGGAATTAAAATAATACAACATAAAGTCCAGTATTATAGCACTTCACATTTTGGCATATTAGGAAATGGAATAAGCATTTAATTTATATAATGAATATATCATCTCTTCCTATAGAAAAAGAAAGAGTATCTCATAGCAATCACAGAGTTATCTGGCAACCTGAAAGGATTTCTCACTTGTAATTACAGTCTATTTTCAATATTAACTTTATCTTCAGCCATAACCCCAGCTGCTTTGTTAGCTTTCCACTAGAATAAAGAAATGCCTGGGATCACTTGTCGAGTGTCCTTTCCAAGTGACTCGGTGTTCTAAACCTCTTCCAGGCAGCTCAACTGGTCTCTGCTTTTTTTCAGAAAGCTAGCTGGTCTAGTACCAATGTCTTCTTTGCATCTTGACTTGTCTGAGAATTATCTTTGCAACATGAATCAGCTGCTATGAGTGACTCCCAGCAGTCTTTATTGTTTACTTTTAGAAAGGAAGGACCTAGTGAATCCAGTCAGTTTCAAGTAATTCTCAAGCATATTTTGATTTCTTTCCCTTCTGGCATAAGCAGTTTCCCTACAGGATGGAATGTTTCAGTTTTGGGGAAAACTTTTATACACCACTAATGTATCAGTGTATTTGTATACTAAGGTAAATATAAGGTTATGTCTAATTTTAATCCTTTAGTGCATGATATTTCTATCCATAACCTTCTTTGAAATTTCTTACTCAAATAGGAACCATAGTTTCTAATATCTTAAATTCATGTTTTTGCCAGTCAGTTCTAGCACAAATGCATACAGATTTCAGAATTATTAGCCTGGAAATCTGTGGGAGATAATGACATATATTCTTGTACTATTTGGTCATCTTAAGTCTTACAGTTTTTCATTCTCAACATCTATGTCATTTTCCTCTATGATGTATGCAAATTTCATAATTTCTTACTTTATATAGCATTTTATTCTTTTTTATCATTCTGTATTCCATCCTGGGCATTATGGACTTTTGAAAATACATTTTTCTATTTGTAGATATTAGGATTTCTTCTTTATGTTGTAAGATGATTCTATTGAAGTCTCCAAATAATAGGTAAGACTTAGTCCCAACTGGTCATCTATTGTTACCAAATGAAGCTTCCAGTACCAGGACTGGCTCACATCCAATTGAACCATTGACCAACGGGTCCTATGGAAATCCCCAAACCACCTAGGCCAAGACAATAGGTTGCTTTCCACAAACTGATAGCAAAGCACCATTGTAGAAGACAATACACACCCAACTACATTGAACATGGTTAGGTTAAGCTAGTGCCTACATAGAACTTACCAAAGGAGAAATATATACATTAACCCAACAACAAACTATTTGAAATACAATATTGTCAAACCTACAAAATATGCTAAAGCAATGTTGGCACAAGATGTGTGGGAGTAACTAACCAATGTCTGATTTGACGAGGCACATTCCATGAGATTAAACCCATACTCTACACTGCTTAGGTTGGGTGTCCAAGAAACAAAGACTAGACAGCACAGAAACCTAAGGTAAGACCAAATTCTACTGGTCTTAAAAAAAAAAGCTGTGATAAAATGATTCCTACTAATATTCTGTTATCCCCAAGGATTATCACTTAACTCAACAATAAAGCTTTCTTTTTTTAACACAAACCTTAAAAAGTCTTATTAATAAAAAAAAAAAACCAGAGCCAGATATTGGGGTCAAAGCTGAAAGATCAGAGGGATAGAACAAGCCACAGTCACCAGCTATTAACTCATCAACTCCACCAACCCTCTGACTGAAATTCTCAGCCTCCTCACTACTGAGGGTCTCAGTTGAACTGCTGCTTAGTTCCTGTCTCCTCATGCTTTATACACCGTTCTCCACCCAGCCATGTAACTTCCTGTGTGCTTTCCAAGAAAAGGCATGAGATCTCAAGTCCTGCGATTAAAGGCATTTGCCACCACTGCCTGACTCTGTTCCCAGTGTGGCCTTGAACTCACAGAGAACCAGACAGATTTCTGCCGCCCAAGTGATAGGATTAAATGCATGTGCTACCACTGCCTGACCTCTATGTTTAATGCAGTGGCTGGCTTTTTCTTCTGATCCCCAGGCAAGCTTTACTGTTAGAGAACAAATAAAATATCACCACATTTTCTCATGCAGCAGATGGAAATATATGGTGAACCACAACCAGACATTATACAGAAAGAGAGACCTTGGAACACACATCTCTAAATGAGATGTTTCCATAAAATCTCTCCCCTCAGAATACTTGGAACACTGAGGAAGACAGGCAGAAAGAGTGTAAGAACCAAGGGTTGGAGGAAACCAGGAGAACGAGGTCATTAAAACAACTGAGCAAATGTATTAACTCACAGAGACTGAGGCAGCAAGTACAGGTCTGCACCCGTTCCTTTACATTTATATCATGGCTTTCAGTTTAATGTTTTTATGGGACACCTGAGTATATGAAGGGGTGGGTCTTGGATTTTTATGTCTTCCCTTCGGCTCCTTTTGTTGCTTTGCCCTGTCCAACTTCAATACGATGGTTTTTATTTTATCATATTATATTTAATTTCATTATGCTTTGTTTTTATCTTTTAGAACCCTGTTCCTTTCTAATAAGAGAAAGAAATAGAGTGGATTCTGATGGGAGGGGGACTGGAGAGGAAGTGAGAGGAGTCATGGAAGGGGAAACTGTGATCAGCATATATTGTAGAATAAAGGTGGGGGGGGAGAGTAATACATGTTTGTATGCTTAAAGAATTAATATTGCTTTGAAATATGGAATGGATAAATAATTTATGATTTCAAATAGAAAGATAAAAGATTTTTAAAATGTGTTTGTATGTATTATTCTCTGGTATGTGTGTGGGTGCCAGTGGAGGCAAGAAAGTGCATTGAATCCCCTGGAGGTAGAATTACAGGACAGTGTGAGCTGCCCACTATGGGGACTGGGAACCAAGCCCAAGTTGTCCTTTGGTAGAGCAACACTGAGCTATTGCTCCAGCGGCTGGAAGTATTTATAGAATCCAGATATTGATCTTCATCCTTTGTCATTTAAATGACAGTTCAATATCTTTGGATTTTTCTTTTATATTCTGTTTACATGATAAATGTTTAATTTGCATTAGTATTTTTAAATCTGAATTCTACATTAATGGCTTCTTTTATTACATGTGTTGCTTTAAATTAAAGAACATATATCAGAGATAAATATTTAACTATTTTCTCAAATTCTCCCATACTGGCTTACCATGAGGTATTTTTTTATGTATTTACATTATTCTTTTTAGTGTAATAGGAACTCTGTAATCCAAACTGTGTTTCCATTTATATTAAAAATATGAGAAATTGGAAATATATAGCTGAGACTTCATTTTATAAACTGAGAATATGGTGCTTCCATTCAAATTTCTTACACTTTTCATATAAATGTTTTTCAGAGTCCATTCTGCTAGCATTAATGAAATAACTGAATAAAAACTTAAATTTAAAGAGGCTCAGTTGGTTGGACAAAACTTCAGAAACATTTCTGGTTTCAAAATATTTCCAAATAGTGTATTTTACACGAGGTAAACATATTCCACTTATCCTTATTATAAATGTTCGTTTAGTAAAATTACTGTAAAGAAATAATTCTAATATGTACAGTTATAGTAAATAAAGAGCATTTCAAAATAATACTTTGACATAAAATAGAATGCAGTATTTTCACACTTATCATATTTAGAAGTCACAACAGAATTTCATGTGTAAGGATTACACTACCTTTAAAGTCTCAGTCATAACTGTGTGTCCCTGAGCAGAACCTTTAAACACCCACTTTTTGTTCCACAACCACACACTTTACAGATCTGTGCTGTGTGTATGATTAAGGTACATGAGTATGAGAGGTGAGAGACTTCCAGTAAATATAATTACTGTGCTTGACAAGCCTTGACGAGATCAACAGAGTCACAGGGCTGTAACCTCGAGTAATAATTCTGACATCACAAAGTCTCCTTTGAGACAGTGAGAGAGTTAGTGAATGCTTCTACCCAGAAATTACAGAAAATAATTGAAGGCTACACTGAACTCTTGACTGGAGTGATAACAGCCCTTGCCTGTGATTTTTGTTATGCTTCAATCACTTACATTTCAATTATACTCTCTGTCTAATACCAAGTCTCGTCATCCCGTTAAACACACTCAATAGCTGTCCTTTTCTTATTAACAATGTTTTAGGGAAAAAAAGCAAATGGCTCTCTCCCAGGCCAGAGTAGCTAAGAGGACTTATAGTGGATTTAAGTGATGCTTATATTTATGAGAGTTTCAAATCATCCACTCGTGTACTTGCTGAGTAGCTATCACTGTCCATGTCAATATCATTTGGAAAAATTTTTCAAGTGAAAAGGTTAGATGTGTTTGGAGTTGGCACATTTGTGCCCAAAGTGTGTTATTCTGCAGAGCAGATTTAAATAACCCTAGAGATATTAAAGGATGATCTAAAAATACCAAGAAACCAAGCTCAAAATCCTCATTACCACTTTTACTGATTTCTTGATATAGACTTTTCATTACATTAATTTTTCAAGTGTAAGATGATGCATGATTATTATAGCTGTGATACACGAGTCTCATATCATACACTTATAAGCACATTTTCTGCATATTACCTGTTAAAAATAGCTATATAGAAGGCTGAATCTGTAATGCCTTGGAGAATTTTAGCACAAAGGAACTGGTATAGACTGAATGGACCATCACCGATGATGCTAAGGATATTGGGGTATGCCTATTACACTATCATATAAATATTACAAATTATAAAGCTTAGAAATCATTCTCCTAAACAATCAGCATTAATATCATATCTCATAAATTTAATTAATTATTTGGGTTTTGAAAATACCATTTCATGTTTTAATCCATTTTATTACATATCAAGAGTAACTGAAGTTCCTACTTCAAAAATCAATTATTGTGGAATTATTCATGCTTGTTGAATATGAAAGCTTAGAAACTTGTAATAAGCTACCTTATAGTATGCTTAATTCAAAGTCATAGGTGATAAATAAACAAGTACAGCAACTTCCTAGCACCTTTATCAGTTATGAAAATGAATACATAGAAAGCAATTTCATTAATTTAATGTTATAGGAATGTTTTATTTGTTCATTAAAACTC
The DNA here is from genome assembly GCF_007827085.1 of Peromyscus californicus insignis. NCBI lineage: Eukaryota > Metazoa > Chordata > Mammalia > Rodentia > Cricetidae > Peromyscus > Peromyscus californicus. Next base: position 90,144,966 of record NW_026294617.1, read on the forward strand.
ATTTTACCCTGAAATTTCCCCACAGAAATTTTATAAATATCTTAATACTATACAATTGATAATCTATAATTATATATGTATATAAATTATACATTATATAATTACATATATTAATACAATTGAAATAATATAATTATTGCTAAATATTAATTTTAATATTTCCAATTTTCTGTGTCAGTAGCATGGAAACTTGTTACAAAATATTTAGTTTGTTTGCTTGTTTGTTTATTAAACTTTTGTGTCTGTAAATTATTTGCCTGCATGTGTGTCTGTGTACCAGTGGGTGTCTTATGCCCCCAGAGGTCAGAAGAAGCATCAGATCCTGTGATACAGTTAGAGACCTGTATTGTGATAGGAATTAAACTCAAGTCCTCTGCAGAGTAGTCAGTGCACTGAGCTGCTCTGGAATTTCTTCGACCCCAGCACAGTTTAATTCAATTGAGTAACAAGTCCATAATTGCTGTGGGATGGTCTGTATGTCAAATGTGTTGCTGATTGGTCAATGAATAAATCACTGATTGGCAGTGGCCAGGCAGGAAGTATAGGCAGGACTAACAGAGAGGAGAATTGAGAGAACAGGAAGCTGGGGGAGAGAGACACTGCCAGTCGCCATGATGAGAAACAGCATGTGAAAATGCCGGTAAGCCACGAGCCATGTGGCAAGGTATAGATTAATGGAAATGGATTAATTTAAGCTGTAAGAACAGTTAGCAAGAAGCCTGCCACGGCCATACAGTTTGTAAGCAATATAAGTCTCTGTGTTTACTTGGTCGGGTCTGAGCGGCTGTGGGACTGGCAGGTGAGAGAGATTTGTCCTGACTGTGGGCCAGGCAGGAAAACTCTAGCTACAAATGGCGTCCAATGTGGTGGCAAGAGTTTCCACCTAAAACCTGAGAAAAAAGATTCTAAAACGGAGCTAAAAACAGCTTCCTAATTGTCTCTCTCAAATGAGCGGCAGCTGCCGGTTTGAGCTACTGGCGGGTTCCTAGCGTGCGCGCTCGACCTGCAGTATGGCGGGAATGAGGCCTCTGAAAATGGCATATTAAGCTGTGTGGTGGATTTAGCCTTTGCTAGTACAAAACAAAAAAAAAAAAAAAAAGAGGTTTCTGGGCTACATGCTGCTTTGATAGAAGCATAGACCCACTATTTCTGAGAGTTGATGGCTCCCAGAGCTGGCGGAAAACGTATCACCGCCATGTTGGGAAGCTGAAGTGGGCGGAGCCAGCAGCTCCAGTGCCGTTTCAGGCTTAGAAGGCTGCAGTTCAAAGCAATAGGCTCAAGCTAATATAAAAAAATAAGCCATGTAAAGATGGCTACCACACAGAGAATCTGGATTATGTTCTCTTTGATATTCGTAACTAAAGAAAAACATTTGATTACAAAAGCTGTTGAGTTATGCCAAAATGTATATTTTAAAGGTACCTTGACTTCAAAATTTGGATGTAAGGATATGTTGCTTTGGAAAGGAGGCTCTGCTTTTGTTTCCACAGAAAGCCAGAGGCTATGGATTTGTTCCAGATTAAGACACATCAGGTTTGACCAGCCAAGACTACCTGAAAGGTCTTTGATGACACCATGGCCCAGATGATCCAACATCCAGAACCGTTTCAAGGCAACTGGCTCAGACGATACACCCTCATGGACTACTCCATAACCCTAAAATATTCTTTGTGTCCCCATAAGATACAGCGCCCCCCTCCAGCAGGAAGTAGTAAGAGAAGCTACGCCCAAATTCCCAAATTATATGTAATTTTACTTTGTTAAGGTTAAAACCTTCCTTTTTAAGAAAAGAAAAGGGGAAGTGCTGTGGGATGGTCTGTATGTCAAATGTGTTGCTGATTGGTCAATGAATAAATCACTGATTGGCAGTGGCCAGGCAGGAAGTATAGGTGGGACTAACAGAGAGGAGAATTGAGAGAACAGGAAGCTGGGGGAGAGAGACACTGCCAGTCGCCATGATGAGAAACAGCATGTGAAAATGCCGGTAAGCCACGAGCCATGTGGCAAGGTATAGATTAATGGAAATGGATTAATTTAAGCTGTAAGAACAGTTAGCAAGAAGCCTGCCACGGCCATGCAGTTTGTAAGCAATATAAGTCTCTGTGTTTACTTGGTCGGGTCTGAGCGGCTGTGGGACTGGCAGGTGAGAGAGATTTGTCCTGACTGTGGGCCAGGCAGGAAAACTCTAGCTACACATAATTATTTAAAATTTGATTAAAATATTGTCAGGGACAAGGACAGAACCTCTAGCTAATGGAAAAATACAGACCTTTAGAAGAGCTTAATGGAAAAATACAGAACCCTGATAAGATAGGGAACTAGAATATCTTGCAGTCAGGTTGCCTAGTGACAGGGCATTGAGTTAGAGGCCTTGGTCTTTTCACCCTGTCAATATCCTGCACAAACATCCTGCAGATGCATTAGCTTGCTTCACGTAGATAACTGCTTCCTGCTACCCCCACCCTGCAAGAGCTATATAAACCCTCTTGGAGAAAAATAAAGTTGCACCTTGATCAGAATACTGTCTTGGTGTCTTCCTTTGTGTCTCCTGTCCTTCTCATTCAGTCCTTAGGGTGGTCGAGTTTCTGTTGAAGCCCTGCTGGCTGGGGCAAAATATATGTCATCCAATTATGTTTAGACTCTGTTATATATATAAATAATGTATACTGAAGTGGGCAGCAGCGGCACATACCTTTAATTCCAGCACTTGGAATGCAGAAACAGGCAGATCTCTGTGAGTTTAAAACCAGCCTAGTCTACAGAGTAAGTTCTAGGACAGGCTGGGCTACACAGAAAAATCCTGTCTTGAAGAAGTATAAATAAAATAAAGAAGAAAGAAAGAAAGAATATGTATGTAATATTTAATATATAAATTTATCTTATGTAATTGATCTAAGAAAGTTGTGCTTTATGTTTTTAACTCTTAAGTGCTTTTTAGAAAATTATTCCTACACTTCTTTCTATTTCTGTCCCCTCTCTCTTTCTCTTTCTTTCTCTCTTTTTGTTGGTGTCCTAGTGTAGGATATGGTTACAGAGGTTAGAAAAGGACAGCAGATCCCCTGTGGTTAAAATTACAGGATAATTGTAAGCTGTTCAACGTGGTGCTGAGAACCAAAGTAGGGACCTCTGGAAGAGCAGCAAATGATCCTGACCACTGAGTCATCTGTCTAACCCCAAGTCTCTAATTGCAATTAGGAATAGTATCAATTAATTCATATCAATTTTTAATGTACTTTAATTATTTTAACTTCTATATAATATAAAGCACAAGATAATTACCAGTATTTCTAGATGTACAAGTTCAATGCTGCCTAGGATATTTACATTAAAGATTGTCTTCATTTAATATCATGATCTTTCTTATATTTAATCTTGATTGGCAATTAGGAGACAAACCTCTGGGTGAGGTATGAGGTTACTTCTAGAGGTTTATCCAAAATTGAAGACCTCGTGTGTGTGTATGTGTGTGTGTGTGTGTGTGTGTGTGCAGTCATGCATATGTAAACCAGAAAACAATGATGTACCTAAAGCTATGATTTTAAAAGTTATCAATGATTTTAAAAGGGCTAAGCCATGTAGGTGAGTTAAGTAAGCCAGACTACACATAATATGTAAACTAAAATTTCAAAAAGATATAGACTTTTAAAATAAAACACAGAAATTCTGATTTTGTGTGTTAGTGCTGATGCATTATTACATTTAAATACAATAAATAAAGCACGTGATAATTATGGTGATGCTATTCAAAGAGGTCTGAGAACCCAGAAACAAACTGAAGAACTATTGTACAGCAGATTGCAGCAAGACTCATACTAAAGTAGGAAGAGAAATATTCAGAGAACCAATTGTTAAAGTTTTACACATCTGCTGGGTGGTAGTGGAGCATGCCTTTAATCGGGAGGCAGCGCCAGGCAGATCTCTGTGAATACAAGGCCAGCCTGATCTACAGAGTGAGATCCAGGACAGGCACCAAAACTACACAGAGAAACACTGTCTCGAAAAAACAACAACAACAAAATAAAAGGTTTTACAAATCTACGGAAAGGTACATACTTTTCTGAACTGAAAGAATGTTAAACCCCAAATAGATATAAGCAGAAAATGAATTCTACATATCAAAGCAAAAAAAAAATTACGGAAACCACTGAAAATCCCATCAGAACAATGAAAGATTTCTTGGTAAAAACTCTAGAGAGCAGGAAGCATGGAATGTATTTCAAGGCTTTATAGAATTATTTTATTTTATTGCTGCTTTATTCACTAAAACAAGGAATTGGAATCAATATAGTTGTTCATCAACAGATGATGAAAATTTGGTGTTATTTAAAATGGAATTCTCTTCAGTTCTAAAGAATAATGTAATCACAACATTTTCTGTAAAAATGGATAGACAGAATATATAATGTGAGGCAAGGTCACACAATCTCAGATAGAAAATAATAGTATCATCTCTTCATATACGGAGCTTTGCCAATAATATAAGTAAGCAACTGTATGACTGGTAGAGTAAAATATAGAAAAGAGAAGAATTGTCAAGTGTTAGGTAGTATGGAATGACTGAATGCTGGCAATGCACACAAGGTATGAAGAGGGATCTAAATCTATTTTTTTTTCTATCTCTAAATTTGTCATAGATTTTTGGGGGGTTGGTGGTACATAAGTTCCCAAAAATATATATTAGAACAAAAGTACAAAATCCAATGTGAAGTTCCAGAACTTCAAAATGGTTTTTCATATAGACATTCATTGAGATATGCAGACAGATTTGGGGTATGATTAATTTTGGTGTGTGATGTCTTTTTCATTTGAAAGATTTTGAACATAAAATTCACAGCAACTTTTAATCAAGCTTTACTGTATCCAGAAACTTTATTTTTCAAAATCACAGATAAAATGAAGACATTGAAATATTCAAATAAATGAAAGCAAATTTCCAATATAAAGCCAGAACCTCAAAATACAGTCACAGATATCCTCTACTCTGATGTGGAAGGGAGACATAATAGAATCTTAAGTGTTTGAAATAATAATTGATGCCATTGGTAAAAGGGATAAGTGAAAATTAAATAGAAAACAAGAAATCAGTATTAGCTCACTCTCAACAGCCTTCTAAGGTGAGCAAATGAGGCATCAAAGAGTACTCAATCCAAGAAAAAAGAATAAATTAACAAGAGTAAATACACACCTTTGAATAATAACCTTAGATGAAATATTTCTAATTAAAACATTCACGGCAGCTGATGTAGTTCAAAAGCAAGATGCACCCATTGACTGTGTGTAAGAAAAGGAACTGGCAAAAATAAACACTACAACTGGTAAGAGGAAAAATCACATTCTTAACATAAGAGCTATAAAAGAAACAAGTAGTAAATACGCTACAGGGAAACAGACATCAAAGGAAAATAAGAAGGGATAATGCAAGCATCAATGTATGTAATAAATGATAAAAATGTATAATAATTATACATATATGCACTGAGTATTGATTCATGTGAAATTTTAAATTTAAGAAACTTTATTACAATTATATTAACTATATTCTTCTTGAATTTGCAGTAATTATACTCTATGAGCAATTTCATTTATATTCCAAGTCTTTAGGCAATTCTATTATCTTTTCATTTTAATTGGATATTTTCCCCAGTAGGATTTATATGTATAACCTTATGTGGAAAGGCTTGCACTAAAGCTTAGGACCAAACTTTTAATTTTTATTTAGAAATCTACTCAAATAATACTGGAAGTAAAGAAACAGATAAGTGAGGACATAATTATAGTGGGGTCCTTCAGCAGTTCACGTATTGTGAGACAGCATTAATATACATCTATAACATATATTCTGGACAAACATCACAGAAAACACATTTTTTTCTACAACTCATTGGGCTGATTACAAATTACACTATTCTTTAAGTCATAAATCAAATCATAAAGAATATAGAAGATGAAAAATTTGTCTTACCAGATTTTAATAATTGAACAAAAGTAGAAACCAATATCAAGAAAACCTATAGAAAGATACAAACACATAGAAACTGAATAATTCATTTTTTGAATGAGAAATAAAGCAATCAAAATTATGTTTCCATCTTAACAGATGGAGAAAAATTCTTAAAAATTACCATTCTTACATGACAAACTTCCGAAGAAAATGGTAACATCAGAGTCATTCAATAACATATCTTAACATATGCCAAAGCTAAACCCAACATTGCTAAATCAGAAAAAAAGACAGTATTTTCTCTAAACTAAAGGATTAGCTGGAGATATTCACTCATCAGTCTTGCTCCATAAATTACTTAAATCTTAGTAATGAAGAGAAAAAATAAAAATTACATAATACAGAAAGAAGGGAATTTTTTCTTGACGTGGTATGACTTGAACAACCCAAAATACACTAGAAGAAAATTGTTAGACTCCCTCAACATTTTTAGCAGTGTAGCAGAAGATGAAACCCATATTAAAGTTCAATAAGCTATGGCAATGAGATTACTGGGTATCACTTGTAGAACATGATACCTTGAAATGGATCTCTGAAAACCACATGATAGGAGAGCACTGACCATTAGAATTCTCCTCTTTCCTCCCACAGACACAAAATAACACCCTGTCCTCCACATTCTCCCACAACACAAATAAATGAGTGAACTGAATAAATGAATGGATTTAATGTTGTTAAAATAGAGTATAGGTGCTCGATCTATAATGAACACAAGGATAAATAAATGAAAAAATCACAATTACAATAACTTTAAAGAAATAGTAATAAACCCAACTAAGGCAAAAGTCCTCTACAATGAAAAAAGTTGTAAAACAGAATAAAGTATCATTTCAACTTTCCCAAAACCTGGACAACAAATTCTATTGAGTATTATAAGTCAGAAGGTCACTATAACTATTTCTGTTTTGACTTCTGTATTCTTGTTTACAGAAAGTAGGTTCTCATTAGCTGTAGTAGTTTTAGTCTATAAAGTTGATATAGATCTTCAATTAGCTGATAATTCTTATTCAGTGGATGGCAAATACACAGACATGCACATGTGTGAACGTATTTATATACACATAATTTATACCTACAAGGGAGGCATATACATATTTAAAAACATATTTATTTTGTGTGACAATTTAGTATCTTCTGAAAAACTCATGGTGAATTTTCATTTATTTATTTCAAAAACACAAAACCAAAGCTCAGAGACATTAAGCATCTTGACGGAAGATATTACTTCAGTGATGTACATTGCTAGGGTTCCAGGCCAGTTCTCTTAGCCCAGTTGCTAAATCTATCATTGTTTCACATTGGGTCTTCCTGAAACAATTCTCTTTCCATGTCTATATTAATGATGGAACAGAGAGAAAAACAAAAACATCATCTTAGATCTCTCTCAGCTGGATACGCATTGGTCAGGTAATTCAAAATTTTTATGCCTTGCAGCTGTCCCCAGAAGTGTCATAAATGTTGGCCTTAGGGTTATAAATAAATTTTAAGAGCAAGGTACCTGCTCCATAACAGAGGAAATATGAGGACTTGCTCACATACACAGAAATCAACATATATCTTGATCTTGATTTTTTTAACTTCATCTAAATTTAGATTTCAAAAAATTGAAATGCCAGGCCCTGTTCATATTCTGCCTGCCTGCATGTGAATCAGGATGTAGCTCCCAACTTCTTCTCTAGCACCATGCCAGCCATGTGTTCAGCCATGATGCTAATGGATTAAGCCTCTGAAACCGTAAGCAAGCTCCCAATTAAATGCTTTACTTCAGAAGATTTGCTTTGCTCATGAGGGTGTCCTTTACAGTAATGAAATACTCAGACACTGTTGTGGACTGAGCTTAACTTGGTGCTTCCATATGACCTCTGCAGAATGATGGCTGGACCATACATATCACAGTCGTAGCTATCTCACAGAGTGGCAAAGAGTTAAAACCATATCACCTTTCAATAATGAATCCATGAAGGCGGTAACATAATGTTCAGGGTTCCAGCTCAACATTCACTATGATCGGTAACATGAGAAATATGTTGACTAAGACATAGTACAGTGGACATTTTAAGAGAATAGAATGTACTCTACATTAAACTATTCTTATGAATTTGTTGGCTAATTTGGCAGACGGGGCAATAATGATTGAGCAAAACCTCTATTCTGCATTTGAGAAACTATGAGGGACATGGTAATGACAATCACAGTGATCCATAACAATGATAAAATTGATATTCACAGAATATAGAAACAATTGTGTGCAAACCAAATATAATCTAATTCAAATCCCAGAATAAGAGTTGGCCTTTGAGAGAACCATTTTTTTTTTCATCTTCCACTATAACATGTGAAACAGAGAATGTAGCTATAATTGAAGACAATGGTTACTTAGCCAATATTAGTATTTGTTTTTTACATGCTGGAACATGTTTTAGTTGATACACAGACATTAATCAAGTTCTAAGTATACTTTGCAACGTGTGTATTATTCTTTTTCCTGACAGAGAAAACAAAAAAGCAGACAGAAAAATGAATTTGAGTACCACACAGTTGTTGACTTCAGCAGCTTCATATTTTATTTTATTAGCACTGAGCACCAATGAGTCAGATGGTCATAAAAAAGGAGAGATTCAACATTGTTTTAAATTGTTTTTAAATAATATTTGTTTTTATGAGGAGAGAGTATTGGATTTAACCAAATTGAGGACTGTGTTAATTTTATATAATTAATCAGTGTTTTCCCAGAAATATTAATAGGGCTTGTGAGAGATGCTTAATAATAGAATATAATATCTATAAGTTAAGAAGAAAACTTTGAAGGTGAATTTGAATAACAGTGAGAGAATTGATCTAATTTTAGTAATTTATGGTGGGTCCATTTTGGTACCCTTTTTTCTGCCTAAAAGTGCACAAAACTTAATTTAAATAATTACTAAAGAATACTTTCTATGAACTCTGATTTCAAATACATTTAAAAATATCTCCATTGTTTTAGCATTAAATCATGGTGAGGTTGAACTTAAATTAGTGCGTTCATGTACCTCCAAAGGCCATAGAGTTGTTTGAGTAAGCTTTTATTACAGAATTTATTATTAAAAAGAATTTGTGTTAAGGACAGATTTGAAGGTAAATGTGAAGGAGATGCATAGAGTGACTAGTAAAGTTCAACTCATAACTGGCTAACGCTTCAAATTTGAGTTTTTTGATTGGTCCTAGTTTTAAATTTTCTGTAAATGCAGTGGAATTGGTGCAGTATGCATCGCTAATACCTAATTTTTTATCAAATTCACACACTAAATTGAAGAGACCTTGAGAAAATAAAATATAGAGTCTTTAAAATATTTGTCTGCTTAAATACTCACATCGTGGCTACAATTACAAAGGCAGCACCAATGCCTTTGTAGTATAGCTCAGGAAAGGCATCAGCTGGAGGTTAAATTCGCTAGTAAAGGTCACGTGGATGTTGTGACACTGAGATTAAAATTTAGTAAAGTAATAGCTTAAAAAGCAGTCACCAAATTAGACAAAAAGACATGTGACATGTATTAGCAACCATCCTTTAATACTACTAAGGAATACTCAACTATTAAGAATTGTAATTATGCTCTTGAAGACCAGCAGGTAGTGTATAATAAAAATGTGTTATTGTTTCCCAAATATTATCAGCTAATGGCCAATGGCTTCATGGAGACTAATGTCCAATGAATTGATTTGTGACAAATTATGCTAAAATATAAATATGAGTGGTAGATTCAGGATTTTTATCAGAGGAAAATAAAGATTAAAAATTTAGGATGTCATGCATTGTGTGTTAAATAATTCTGTTACTGAGCATTTGAATGTGATGTTCTTTATAAATCCTAACCCTTGATATCAGAATTACTAAGATTCCAAATTCCAGCTTAGGGCCATTGAACAGTAGAGATCTAGTTTCTCACACATAAAGTCATGGGTTCAATTCTCACCACTGCAAAATTTTTTCCAAATAAACTTGAAGTTGTTTTAAGACTATTGACATTGACAAAGTTGGGGCAATTTTATTTTACTTTTTTGATTTTGGATGTGTCTTCTCTGCTGTACATGGTTTGCTTTGAAAGCTTGTTCCAATAACTTAAGTAATATTTCACCTCTGCAGATTAGTTGTGCCTAGTCTTCTGTTGTATTTATGCTTTCTTTTCATGACTTTTCACTCACAGAATAGCCCTATTTACTTAACTGAGTTAGACGATGGCTTAAAGAATTAATATTAGAAACATTTTTAAATTTTCCACAAAGAAACTTACAGCTTCTTTGCACAATGTGGAGGAAACATAAAGTATAGAAGGGAAATAGCAACATATTAGGTAAGGCACTGCATAGCTATTTTGTTTACAACAGAGACAATAAGCCTTATGCCCTGCTATAGCAGCTGGAGAGTTTGTTTACATTTTCTCCACAGAGCAAGGAAGAGTCTTATCGTGGTAAGAGATTCCCATTTTTCAAATTAGTTGCCAGGAAGAAATTAGAAATATAGTTTCTGGCTATGAAATGTAAGTGTGCAAGATTTGTTCTTTGATGCAGAAGCAGCTTCTTTCTCAGTGTTTCCTTTTTGATGTCTGCACCAGTATTAGCTTTAAAATAAAGCTAGAGAGATGACTGCCTGACAAAGAAACAAGACTAAGAATCAAATTCACCTCTGAAAAGCAACCTACTGAAGTGCTTATTCTGGATTGTGAGCAGAGCCATGTGCCTCTGCTTCTAGTAATTCCTTGTAGAATGACCTTCCTTGCAGAGTTTCAGGGGTGTTGAGAACATCACTCTGGTACTATAATCATTAAATTCTTCCTCTGGAGTGCACTTCATTTGAAGGATATTCAAGTGTAGGACAGACTTTCTCTTCCTAATGACTTTGAAGTTGCAGCTTTATATTTTCGGATAAGATAAAATAGAGACAGGGAGAAGTAAACAAGAGTTTACTATGCAGAAAGGCTCTGACTTTGCTCAAGGCTATTTCCTTCTGAGAGCAGAATACCAGAAGACAAAAATCCATCTTATATAATATGGTGATAGGACTAATTTATATCTTTAACTTATGCGTGTCCTATAATTATTTGACTGGATAGATTCTAAAAAGTCCCACAGGCTGTAAGTAGGGTGAAGTGACATCTAATAGACAATTTCCCATAGCCTTGCACATGACAATATCTCACTTCAAAAGGCACCCAGGAGCCTCTGTTTTGCTGAGTGTAATACACAGATCTTCAATATTCTCCAAAAATTCAGGAAACTTTTATTTTATGATTTCCCCACTATTTATTATTTGTTATACAGTACCAAGTATTGGAACCAGAGGCTCTTGCATGTGAAACTAGGACTACTATTTATTATTTGCTATACAGTACCGAGGATGGAAACCAGAGGCTCTTGCATGTGAAACAAGTACTACTGTTTATTATTGGTTATACAGTACCCGAGGATTGGAACCAGAGGCTCTTGCATGTGAAACAAGTACTGCTATTTATTATTGGTTATACAGTACCAAGGATGGGAATCAGAGGCTCTTGCATGTGAAACAAGTATTCCATCACTATGGTTTTCCAAATACTGTTCTTTCTTCCTTCTAACGGGTTCTAACAGATGACACTTGGCTGAAAGAGTTTCAATATTGACTCTCATATTTCTCTTTCATCCTTTATCAACCCTCTTCTGCTTTCCCATTGGCATGTCATCCTGTAAGGCACGTAACTCCTGTCACTTCAAACAGTCACACTGCTTTGTTTATTTTATAAAAGAATAACAGTGAGGCTATCTGCCAGTTCCACAAAACAATTATTAGTGGCTCATAGTTGCTGTGCATGTGTTACTTCTGTTACTATTCGGAATAATCTGTTATGTTAGGTGTTACTAATTCCTGTCAACATATAACATTTGTGGGGAAAAAAACTGAAGATACTCAATAAAATCTGAAGAATGTTTTATTTTTGTTATTTTATGCAGGAATAATTTGGCAAAGTCCCACAGAGAGCTAGAATTTGGTATTACATCTATTTTATAGGTGAGGACATCAAGATTTGAAAGTTTTCCAACTAATGACAGAAACAAAGTTTGTCTATTAAGCCATATGACGCTAAAATGAGAAGTATTGTATACTTGGTTTTGCATCTCACAATATAAAATACAGATAAAACATGCTATACTACTTGTCAAAGACAACATTTATCATTTATTTATCATTTATCAAAGACTTAGTTTGATGGTTTATCTTTACTCACACCTTGACTGATTTTGATATCACCTAAAGGAAATATCTCTGTGCTTAACCATAAGCGCATTTCCAGAGAAAAACATGGAAAGAAAGTGTACCAGGAATGGATAGTGACCTCTCATGGACTGGTGGCTCAGAGGAATGAAAAGGGAAAACGGAACAAAATCCTGAAGGAGCATTCATATTTACCTCCTTGAGCATTTGATCTTCCCAGAAATGAGCAAGCTCCCATCATCACAGTTGCAAGATGCTTCTGACGCCATGCCCTTCCACCATGACGAACTGCACCTTAAAACCATGAGGCCAAATCAATCCTACCCCTTAAATTGCTTTCTGTTGGGTATTTTGTCAGAGCAATAAACCAAGTAGTTAATACAGCTACTATCCTCTCTTCCATTGTTCATTCTGTCTAAAATGCCCTGAATAGAAGTTGCAAAATCAAAGCCACGTTGGAAAGATTAGAATATATGAACTGCAAAACAGACCATCAATTGCTCCCATGATTCAATTAAATCAGCTGAAGATTTGATCCCATTTATCATAATAAAAAGGGTTATTATGTCACCAGAATAAAACTAAATGACAAAAAGTCAATTTGATGGCTATTCAGAGGTATAATCTTGGTCATTTTGAAGCATATTTTGAGTACACTTTCCTTGCATTTGCTATATTTTCTGACAATTATCTTTCTTATTGCATCATTGGAATGAACCATAATTCTTTCTGTTGCCATGACATAAATTTCCTAAGTGAGCAATTGGGTTGACTTGCTGGTTTTACTCTTTTGCTAAATGATGCCAAATGGTAAATTACATGCAATGAGATGGCAGCAAAAATGCCTTGTTTCTTCATCTCTAGCTGAAATATAAAGTGATATATTGCTCAGAAAATGACTAAAGCATAGTGCTCGGAGTATGCCTAGCTCTCAGAAGCTAAGCATTAAAGCTTTCATCATCAATTGTTTTTATTTATTTGTGCAATTAATGATTTTGAAGAATAGCATATAATATGAGCAATGCCTTGTCCACTGATACTGAATTAATTTCTGAAGACTGACAATGTAAAAGTTCAACGACACAAATCATTTCATTTCAAATATATATGCAAGGAACTGTAAATCAGCTGACATTCTGTCAATCAGAAATCTCATTTAATTGGAAAAATGTAATTTTCTTGCCTTACATATTACTTCAATGCATCATATCATAGCTAAAATAAAAGACTCAAACCATTAGATGAAGTTAGAATCCATTCATCAAAATTCAATAAAATTTGAAATTGTGTTTTATAAAGTGGAACAGTTAGTTTTCTTGTGACAAACTTAGAAAGTGGAATGTTATTTCTTTTCAAAAATTAATAATAATCCATTTTCTGATAGCATGATCTATCCCTTAGTTAATGGCAGGACCAGAGTAGAGGCTGGTCTTCTCATATCTTCTGTATATCTAGTACAAGTACAGACCCAAATCTTCTCATTTATGGCAGCATGCTATTGCCATGGAAACTATAGATGTACAGCCTTAATGTCTTCGTCACACTCTCTCCATCTGTTCTTTGGAAGCCAATTCTAGGACAGTCCCCTTTTGCACTATGAGACAAGAATAGGAGTTGGAAACAAAGAAAATACAACCAGAATTTATTGTATGAAAATAGTCTATTATCAATTAAATATAAATAAATACATATATATTCTTTTAAAAGATACAGAAGCAGTCTCTTTCTGTGTTTCATCTCTCTCTGTCTCTGTCTCTGTCTCTCTGTCTCTGTCTCTGTCTCTCTCTCTATATATATTATATATATAATATATATATATATAATATATATATATATATAATTTCATTTCTTATTATACTATACTCAAATTTGTTCCAGACATTGGCTGACTGAAACATTGGAATGCAACATCAAGAATAAGGGGAATGACATTAGGATGCAAAGACACATACACACACACACACACACACTTAAAAATAATGGCTGAGTTCTTATATATGGAAATTCTTAGGCCCCCAAAATGTTCACTCTTTCTTAACTAGGCCCTAAGAACACCACTATTCATTTTCAACTACATGTGTTTGTGCTAGCTTTTACTGATATCCATGATCAGCATTAAACAAACCTAGTGATAAAGGAATATTATTGTGATTGTTTTTTACTCCATAGTTAGATAATTATGATGATATCCTCAATAATTTTATTCTTTATGTTTTTGAAGATAGTCTCTGGGATTATTGCTTTACTTCACTATAATATATCTGGCAACTTTGTACTGCACCATTCAGCATTATTTTGACATTTTTCTTGATTATGCATAATTTCTATGATCCTAAAAACTTTCTAAATTATGTTTGTCCTTCTATTGGTTTACCTTTTAATGAGTTAAATAAAGCTTTCCATGTTTGCATTCCACATTTTAAATTATATTTTTTTAAATAATATATATATGGATTCCATAATACCAATATTTTGATTAAAATTTGTAAACAACTTTGTAAATGCACAAGTATATTTGAACAAACATGAACAGAAGATCTACAGAAGTATAATAATTGTGGGAACTAAAAAATGTTTTTCTGAATGGAACATATGAAAGCTTTGATGATGAATAATTCAGTTCATGGAGTTATTTTATATTGTGCTGAACTGATTATATTTTTGTAAGGTATTGATGATCAGAAGAAGATATATGGTTGGATACAAAGCTTAGAAAGATTATTTTGGATGCAAGAAGAAAGTATATCAGGGGACCATGAGGAATAATCAAGTTATTTAAGAAAATTCTGAAAAAAATTAGAATGAAACAACTTTTTGAGTAA
Source organism: Peromyscus californicus insignis (assembly GCF_007827085.1). Classification (NCBI taxonomy): domain Eukaryota; kingdom Metazoa; phylum Chordata; class Mammalia; order Rodentia; family Cricetidae; genus Peromyscus; species Peromyscus californicus. The sequence goes on from NW_026294617.1 coordinate 90,160,015, forward strand.
ATTAGAGAAAAGTTAGATTGAAGAAGGAAATGGCAAGATTCTGTGATAATTACTTGATTGCTGTGGGATGTACTGTATGGCAAATGTGTTGCTGATTAGTCAATAAATAAAACACTGATTGGCCATTGGCTAGGCAGAAGTATAGGCAGGATAAGGAGGAGAATAAAGCTGGGAAGTGGAAGGCTGATTCAGAGAGACACTGCCAGCCACCAAGATGACAAACAGCATGTGAAGATGCCGGTAAGCCACGAGCCACGTGGCAAGGTATAGATTAATGGAGATGGATTAATTTGAGCTGTAGGAATAGTTAGCAAGAAGCCTGCCACGGCCATACAGTTTGTAACCAATATAAGTCTCTGTGTTTACTTGATCGGGTCTGAGGGGCTGTGGGACTGGCAGGTGAGAGAGTTACACTTGATACAAAGAAAAGAATAGATATTAACACCTATTTGCAGGAGAGATTACAAATATAGGATGAGATTTGAGGTGATAGTGCAAGGCTAGGTAATAGGGAGAAATCCAAGGTTGATTCTGATCAGATAGTCAGAGGTGGGAAACACTTGTATAAGAGTCAGCTGCAGTTAAACACCTCTAACTCAATGATATTCATGAGGACATTGGTATTGCCAGGTTTTACAATTGTCAGGATTTACTTGCAGCATGTAAATAAAGAGACTACTTCTACTTTGGTAAATTTTTATAAGAAATGAATAAAAAGATTCATAATTTAAGATTCATGAATATGTAAATGATCTGCTATGTACAACCTTAGGAACTGTCAAACAACTAATGTAAAATTTGACCGTGACCTTTTTAGAGAAGAAAGTTTATTCAAATTGACATTACATAGATGAAAGAAAGAAAGAGAACCAAAGACATAAGTTTCAAAGTTACACTGAAAAGCAGATCTGGGAAGTGAATTCAGATTATCTAACTTGGAATCTAGCCCTCTTTCAACATCATTAGTTGGCTTTTGTGGTCATTCATTCTGTATTTGTGGTACAATAGACATGTAGTGATTAATTTCATAGCCATTGTATGAAGTTTAGAGTTTTTAAAGGAATTATGTTTTTTTTTTAATTAAGAGAACATAAAGAAGATCAATCACAAATGATCATTAATCATCAGTCTATCTGTATATTTTTTTCTAATCCTATAATATGACTTGCTAAGAATTGCAGAATTTTAAGATGGAGAATATATTTCTGCTTTATAAAAATTTTCTATGAATTTATTATAAAGGTAGAAAGAAAACTGTGTTATCAATTATATAGTACATAAAGTACAAATTATAGTTTTATCAATATTCAATCTAGAAAACAAAACTTGAACAGCTACTCTGAGTCTTTGTGATTTCTTCCCCAATAAGAATAACTTTTTTTTTATTTTGGTTTTTTTTGAGACAGGGTTTCTCTGTGTAGTTTTGTGCCTTTTCCAGGAACTCACTTGGTAGCCCAGGTTGGCCTCGAATTCACAGAGATCCACCTGGCTCCGCCTCCCAAGTGCTGGGATTAAAGGCGTGCGCCACCACCGTGGCAGAATAACTTTAGATTCGAAGTAATAAGGATGTAGTAATGGCTGTATAAAACAATTAAGCCTCGTGCAACATAATGAATGAATAGACATTCAAAACACAGGTGTCAGAAAAACAGACTCAACATACATACCAATAGATTCATAAATTCTTTTCTTTACCCCTGGTGTTCTCACTATTGTTACTGTTCATGCACCATTCAATTCTGTTTTTTTTTTCAATTCTTTCTTAAAAAGAAATATGGCATATTGAAGTCATGTGTTAAACTTCTTTCTTTTTTACTAAAGCAAATTCTCAGGAAGTGGAGTCAGGAGTTTCACAGATTAGAAGATAATGCTGATTGTATAGCAAGACCATTTCAAATATGTTTTTCCCTTTCATAATTGTCAGTTGTGAAAATAGATTCTAAAGTATCCACAAGGATGACCCCAGATTAGACTACTAGCAACAGTGGTAAGGGTGCCTGAACTGGCCTACCCTAGTAATCAAATTGGGGACTAATGTGGTGGTATTTTACTTGTACTGAAATGTGATTTTAATTGTATGTTAATAAATAAAGTTACCGGGGGTCAGAGCTATTAGAGCCATAGCAAGTGTGTGGCGGCAGTGGCACATGCCTTTAAGGACCTGGAGGGCGGTACATACAGGCAGTGACGAGGCAGTCACATGTTTGGGTTTACAACCAATGAGAAGGCAGAACAGCTAGAGTATATAAAGACATACACACAGGAAGTAGGTCCCTTTTCGGAGAACTCTCTTGGCTGAAGAGGATCACTGAATCAGGAAGGGTGAGGCTCTTAGCTCTGACCTCTTGGCTTTCTTCTCTGAATCGGCTCTGTGTTTCTTATTTAATAAGACAGTTGGTTACATCTACAGACTACCCTAACTGTCATCATAGAACTTTCATCCAGAAACTGATGGAACTAGGTACAGAGATACACAACCATGTACCCTGCCGAGCTCAAGGAGTCCAGTCTAAGAGAGGGAAGAGGGATTACATGAGCAATGGAGATCAAGATCATGAGGGGGAAATCTACAGAGACAAATAAACCAAGCTCAAAGGAACTCATAAACTTTAGACTGACAGCTGTGGAACCTGCAAGGGACTGGACTAGACCCTCTGCATACAGGAGACAGTTGTGTAGCTGGGTCTGTTTGAGACACCCCGGCAGTGTGATCAGAATCTATGCCTGGTGCATGAGCCGGCTTTCTGGAACCCATTACTCTTGTCAGACCCCTAACTCAGTTCTGCCTCAGTTGAATGTACCAGACTTAGCTGTCCCTCCATGGAAGAATTTGCACTGTTGGATGAGGGGATGAGGAGTAAGGGGGGAGAGGAGGGAAGAGGTTGGTATAAAAAAAAGTATATAACAAACTTTCTATCTTGAAAATGAGTGGAGAAAACAAGATTAGGCTACTAGGTTAAGCATAAATTTGATCAACATGTTCCATGATGGGTTCATTAACATCATGAGAGAAAGTATTTTATGTAGCAAGCATAAAGCAAGCGGGGGAAATGAAAATTTGAAGAGCAGAAAACAAAGAATGAAGAAGGTAGAAAGAGGAATGAAAATCAATTTACAATGGACAAATCTGCCTCTGTTTCTCTAGCAGGAATAAAAAGCCACACTAGTTTTCTTGTCTCCTTTTTGCATTGTCTTCATTTAGTGTATCACGAGTTCTCATGGCTACAGTGGCAGAGATGGTAAGTATCATGTTTGTTGTTACATGAAAATAAGAGCACAAACAGCATTTTAAGAAATTTGTAATGACTTCTTTCTATGGAGCATTCAGGTATCAGTTAGTTCAGGCTTCTGCAAGATTGAAGCACGGGTTCATAAAAGGTTATGGCCCCTTTGACAAACACAGAAGGACCTGTTTCCCTCTATCCTAAAGGTTGTTGACAGCAGTAAATCTTTTTCTAGATGTCATAAAGCAGAGGCCAGACTTAATTCCTCTATGCTGGATTTCTACTTCATTATTCTCCAAACAACTGCTAATGCTTAACAAAGGCAATATTCACAAACCAGTATATTACAAATGAAAGTATAATTTTATTTTATTTCTATAGTGGTTATAGGTTGAATTTTAAGTTAAAAGATAACAAAGAAAACTTAATATTTTTCCCTGTATTTTTCCATGAAAATTTTATTTATAACATCAATATAATTCAAAAGAAACTACTTGTCATGAATTTTCATTTGTAATTGAAAACAATTGCTCTTATGAAAAATAAAATAAAATAATTGTCCTTAAAATATTATTCACATTCTTGAACTATTGAGTCAAAACATTCCCTCAAGGTTTCATAATTTGGCTTTTAAAAATCTTTAGTATTTTGTAGATGGTCACTATTCCATACATTCAATGTGAACATATTTTTTTCAATAATGTCTCATCCAATAAGAGTTTGTCTTAGTGTGTGTGTCTCTCTGTCCACATCCCGTCTTTTCCTCTGCTTCCCAGTCACTGTGACATAAGTCACTTTTCTTTTACTTTTCTTCTATTAAAAAAGATGCTTTATTTTTTTCATACAACATACCTTAATTATGTTTCACCCAAACACTACTCCTCACTGTTTCTCTCCAGTTTCTCTTCCATCTGAATGCACTCCTTTTCAGTTTCCCATTAGAAAACATTCTGGATTTGTGGCATAACAAAAAGACATGTAGTGATGAGTTTCATTGCCATTCTATGAACTTTACAGCTTACAATGAAATTATATTTTTTTAATTAGGAGAACATAAAGTAGGTCAATCACAAAATGATCACTAATCATCAGTCTGTCTGTATGTTCTACTTTAATTCTATAATACATTTTGCTAAGAATTTCAGGATTTTAAGATGGACAATAGATTTCTGCTTTATGGAAATTATGGAAATAAATATGCATTTATTATGAAGGTAAAAACAGTGAAACCAATTATTATATAGCGCATAAATTATAAATTTTAGTTTTATTAATATTTGATCTAGAAAACAAAACTTGAATAGGTCCTTTCTGAATCTTTGTGAATTCCTCCTCAAGTTGGACCAGTCATTGGTTGGCCACTCCTCTTAGTTCTGCTGGTCCCTTCTTAATCACTACTAATTTTTAAGCTCTAGCTAACCAACATCAAATATCCCAATAATGCAAAGATTTTAGTTCAAAGGTGCCAGTGTCTTGTTAATCATGGCTGACTCTTCAGCCCCAGCTAACCACAAACACAAATTCTTCACAGAAATAGAGTCTTTATTTCCCTATGAAACTTCAGAAGGGAGGCTTTCATCACCTGTACAACTGAGTTGCTCTCAACATTTCTATCTTCTTCCTATCTTTCAAGCCCGCCCAGAATAAACACTGAGCTCTCATCACTCAATGCTTCTTCTGGACCAATATTCTAAAGTCCTTCCACAATCCTCCCCCAAACATGATCAGGTCCCCAAACATGATCAGGTCTGTCACAGCAATACTGCACCACACTGGTACCAACTTATCGTTTGAATTTTATTGCTGTGATCAAACATTATGACCAAAAGCAATTTGAGAATGAAAGGATTTATTTGTCTTATAACTCAGCATCTTAGTAGTCTGTCATTGACAGAAGTCAGGACATTAATCCAATTAGGGCTGGAACCTGGAGGTAGAAATTGTTGCAAAGTCCACAGAGGGGGCTGCTTACAACTGGCTTGCTCAGCCATGGCTTGCTCTGTCTGCTTTCATATAAACCCAGAACTAGCAACCCAGGGTTGGCTCCACTCACAACGGACTGAGCTCTCCTCCATCTATAACTAATTTAAAAAACTGTGTTATAATGGATCTGATAGAGACATTTTCTCAGTTAAGGATCCCTCCTCACTGGTGACTATAGCTTGTATCAAGTTGACATAAAACTAGTCAGTACAAGTAGTATTTGGTTCTGCCCTTAGTCACGAATTTACCTATTCTTAGAGTCTTGGTTACATAACAGTGTAATCTATGGATTCATTCTTATGGAGTAAGTCTAGAGCCAAGTCAGATATTGGTTTGTTATTACCACAAACTTTGTCCCATCACTACACTAGATTATCTTTTAGCCTGGACACCATTGTAGATTAGGGGTTTGTATCTGACTTGATCCTTAGGTTTCACCTTTGGTAGGATGTAGAGTACATTCCATTACTAAAAACTCTAGCACTTAAGGGTAAAGACTCTGGTTAGATACCAGATGGGCTCCTCAATGTTCAATGAGTTGTGTAGGTGTTGTCTTCAGCAATGAGATCTTGCTGCCATATTTTGTAGAGCAACCTATAGAATTTTCAATATCCTAGGTTGTTTGAGAGTTACGATGGAATCCCTTTGGCCAACAACTCGATTAGATGTAGCCCATTTTTCAGTACAATAAGTTCCATTTAGTGACAAGAGATATCCACTTGGGGCTTTGTATCACCAATTATTTGGTAATTGTATTAAATCATCTCCGTGTATGAATATATTTTGTGAAACTTATATTCTCTCGGGTTTCCATACTGCCCTTCCAAAGGCCCTTGATTTTAGATGTCTCCCCTTTATCTGCTCCTTCCTTCTGCCATGCTCTACTGTTTCTTACATGATCCTCCTTTTCCAAACATCCCACAACATTCATTCATACCTGTCTATTCTATTTTTCCTTTACAAGGGAGATCTGTTTGTTCCCCCAGTCCCTTATACCACAACTATCTGATATGTTTTGTTGATTATGGCTTACTTACCATTTATTTAAGAACTAATATTCACATATAAGTGAATCCATACTATTCTTCTGGGTCTAGGTTATCTCACTCAGAATGATTTTTTTTTCTAGATCTATCCATGTACCTGCAAATTTAAATATTTAATTTTTGAAAGAATGAGTAAAATTCCATTATGTAAATGTACCAAAATTTTTTATCTATTCCTCTATTGAGGAATATCTAGGTTATTTCAAATCTATGGTTACTATGAATATATTAGCATTAAATACAGTTGTGCAAGTGTCTCTGTGGTAGGATGAAGTATCTTTGGAGTATACGCTCAAGAATGGTATAGCTGATCTTCAGGTAAATTATAATTCCCATCTTCAAGAAAAACTGCCACACTGATTTTCATAGTGGTTGTACAAGTTTACAGTCCCACCAGCAATGAAGGAATGTTCTACTTACTCTGCATCCTTGCCAGAATGAGCTGTCAGTTGTTATATCACTCTTAGGCATTCTGATGGGCACAAGATGAAATCTCAAAAAAATTTGATTTCCTTTTTCCAGATGATGAACATTTCTTCATGTGTTCTCAGACATTGAAGTTTTCCTTTTTGGTAATTCTGTTTATATCTGTATGCTGTGGGATGTTCTGTATGGCAAATGTGTTGCTGATTAGTCAATAAATAAAACACTGATTGGCCATTGGCTAGGCAGGAAGTGTAGGTGGGACAAGGAGGAGAATAAAGCTGGGAAGTGGAAGGCTGAGGCAGAGAGACATTGCCAGCCGCCAAGATGACAAACAGCATGTGAATATGCCGGTAAGCCACGAGCCATGTGGCAAGGTATAGATTTATAGAAATGGATTAATTTAAGCTGCAAGAACAGTTAGCAAGAAGCCTGCCACGGCCATACATTTTGTAATCAATATAAGTCTCTGTGTTTACTTGGTTGGGTCTGAGCAGCTGTGGGACTGGCAGGTGAGAGAGATTTGTCCTGACTGTGGGCCAGGCAGGAAAACTCTAGCTACATCTGTACCTGATTTTTAATTGTTATTTGTTTTCCTGATACCAAGTTTATGAGGTCTTTATAAATTTGGATATTAGCCCTCTATCAGATGTAAAAGTATTTTCAGATTATGTGTGAGAATGATATCCTTTGCTGTACAGAGTATTTTCAGTTTTTAAAGTACCATTTATTAATTATTGATATTACTGCCAATGATAACTGTGTTTTGTTAAGAAAGTCTTTTCCTGTGTCAGTTAATTCAAGGCTATATCCCATTTACTTCCATCTGGCTAAATGTGTCTGTATTTTTGTTGCTGCTTTTGATCTGACTGGAATTGAGCTTTGCATAGGGTAAGTATGGATCTAATTGCATTCTTCTACATGCTAACATTCAGTTTTACCAGCACCCCATTTATTGAAGATGCTTTGATTCAGTGTCAATTTATGGCTTTTTCATCAAAAATCAAGTGACCAAAAGTGTATGGATTTGTTATGCCCCTGTCTCAAATTTAAATCCAATGATCAATGTGTCTATTTTTGTGTCAATACCATGCTGTTTTTGATAATATATGTCTGAAGTAAAATATGAGGTCATAGATGGTAATACATGCAGCAGTTCTTTTATTCTTCAAACTTGTTTTAGCTATATTGATTTTTTCTGTGATTACATATGATGCTGAAAATTGTTACTTCAAAACCAATGAACAACCATGTTGGAAATTTGTTGGGGAATTTATTGAATCCATAGATTGGTAGAATGGCCATTTTACTATGTTAGTCCTATTGATTTATGAACATGGGAGATTGTTCCATCTTCTGATATCTTTTCTAATTTCTTTCTTCAAAAACTTGATTTTTTTCATCATGCAAGTCTTTCACTTGCTTGGCTAGGGTTATCCCAAAATATTTTTATAGTATTTGAGGTTATTGTGAAAGGTGTTGTTTCCCTGGTTTCTTTTTCACTCCATTGGTAATTAGTATGTAGCAAGGTTACTGATTTTTGTGAGTTAATTTTGTATCCAGCTACTTTGCTAAAAGTGTTTATTAGCTGTAGCAGTTCTGAGGTGGATTTTTAGAGTAACTTATATATACTATCATATAATCTTCAAATAAATATGCTTTGATTTCTTCCTTTTCAATTTATACCTATTTGATCTCTTTCAGTTCTCTTATTGCTCTAGCTAAGATTTCAAATACCATTTTTGAAAAGGTATGGAGAGAATAGGCTACCTTATTGTTTCTGATTTTAGTGAAACTGATTTGAGTTTCTGTCTGTTTAAGTTGATGTTGGCTACAGGCTTGCTTTAAACTGTCTTTATAATGTTGAGGTATATCCCTTGCATCCCTAATCTCTCCAGGATCTTTATCATGAAAGGATATTGGATTTTATTTTGTTCTATATGTTTAGTAGAAAGTTAAAAGTAAACATCTAACAAAGTTTTTCATTTATTTTAGTAATATGTTTTATTAACTATAAGTTTAAAACATGAAAATTGATTCATGAATCGTTAAAAAGAACAAAAATTACAAATTAACATACTTGTTTCCTACATCGGTTATCACTGAAAGTGTAATCCATGACAAAATAAACAAGTGTTGAATGTTAAATGTATTAAATGTAACAGATACAAATTTTCAGTTCATTCATAACTCTTCAACCTAACTTGTTTCATTACATCAAATATAAATTTTCACTTCTTTCAAATATGATGGGCTCATATAAAATAGTTTTAATGATACAGAAATTCCAAATAAGTATTTGAGAACTCATGTCTTCCTTGTTCAATGATAAGAAGTTATACAAAAGAAAAAAATGATTTCTACTTCAAATCTTAACTTTTACATCCTTGAAGTTTTAATTTTTATTTCCATCTTGCAAGACCAATGCAGCTGAAAGCACAGAAGCCATTAATGGAAAGTATGACTGCTTTTCGAGCAGGATTTTCCGAAAGGACTTTTGTAATGAGATGAGTTAGTTTCCTAGCTTTTCCTAACTAATAGGTGGTCTCATTGCCTCTTCTGTGTATTTTTTCTCTGCATAAAACACTTAGGCGTTAGCAGTCTGCTGATGTATTTGGTTTTGCTTCTTTCACAAATGTAATGGGAGGGAGCACACGGATCTCATCTGCACACGTAATAAAATTTATAAAATATCTTTGTCTTTCAATATTAAAGGTAGAAATATTACATTGCTTTCGATTATAACTTAAAGTAAGTTGTGACATAAGAAATCTTCAGTCTAGATTTTTATACAAAGGTAGCAGTCATTTTTCTCCTTATTTTCCCCTTTCAGACTGAAAATGAATAACAATTGTAGGTTAAAATTTACAACTCACATATGAATTCTGCAATTTATTCCATATTTAATAAGCCATAAATAGTCTATCATCAAACATTTTGATAGGATTTATCAGCTTGTATAACAGCCCCCACTAAAGGGCATGATTTCTAACATCCCAAGTCTATAAACTTCCTCTGTCAATACACTTTCCTTCCCCTTGTACTTTTGATGCTCCTTGAAAATGATGCTCATTAATGACTTATATAGGACACAGAGGATTTTGAACAGTTTGTATTTCCCTGTGATAATATTTTAAACAATATGAAACACATTGCTTTCATTACAGAGCTATCAGGCTTGCAATTATTGACAGGAAAAAAACTACATGAGTTGACTGCCCCAGAAAGACTGCTTTATAAAATAGAGAAGCTGCCGGGCGGTGGTGGCGCACGCCTTTAATCCCAGCACTTGGGAGGCAGAGCCAGGCGGATCTCTGTGAGTTCGAGGCCAGCCTGGGCTACCAAGTGAGTTCCAGGAAAAGGCGCAAAGCTACACAGAGAAACCCTGTCTCGAAAAACCAAAAAAAAAAAAAAAAAAAAAATAGAGAAGCTATGTGCGGAATCTGTACATCTAAGCAAGTTAGAAATAAACATAGCATCAATGTTTTAAATTGTTTTATATCAGGGTATGTCCATGCAAATGCATACCTGTGTGTATCTATGTGTTACAGTACTAGCAAGAAGATAAGTCACCTCTCACTAATTACACAAATAATGATGGGCATTTGAATTTCCCTTTGTTGTAAGGATGAGAGCAAAAAGTAATTAGAACAGCATAGTCTCCTCTCCTGATACAGGAGTTGTAGAGTTCATAGATCATAGTACAGCCATTCAGAAACACTGATTACAAAGCAAGATTACTTGAGTACTAATAACATTTTTTAACCAAGAAAATGGAGGGTTTATATGAACGAGAATTGTTGAGACCAAGGTTGGATAAAGCACAGGGACAAATAGCCAAACGAATGGAAACACATGAACTATGAACCAATGGCTGAGGGGCCCCCAACTGGATCAGGCCCTCTGAATGGGTGAGACAGTTGATTGGCTTGATCTGTGTGGGAGGCATCTAGACAATGGGACCCGGTCCTGTGCTCAGTGCATGAGCTGGCTGTTTGAAACCTGGGGCTTATGCAGGGACACTTGGCTCAGGCTGGGAGGAGGGGACTGGACCTGCCTGGACTGAGTCTACCAGGTTGATCTCAATCCTCGAGGGATTCTTTGCCCTGGAGGAGATGGGAATTGGGGGTGGGGGTGGGCTGGGGGGAATGTGAGGGGGCCAGGAGGGGGGAGAACAAGGGAATTCGTGGCTGATATGTAGAATTAAATTATATTGTAAAATAAAATTAAATTAAAAAAAGAGTTTGTTTATGAAAATGAAGGAATGTAAATAAACACTTATTGCAAAAAAAAGAAAAAAATAAAAGTTGCAGTATTATAAAAATAAAACAGAAGGAAATCAAGTAACAGTCTATCAATATAATGATTAAGATGAACCTTGTTTGAAGCAAGTTCAGTTGCTGACTTGAGAGGCAGAAGAAATGATGACCTCAGTTATATCAGTGCTCACTATACAACCTACTAGTTCTCTGAGTATAAATGTGTATTGTTGCAGTGAGGATTATTTTATTATGGATATGCTCTATCATTGTTTACTTATGAGGACTAAGCATCGCTTATATATAAATATTAATACTTAGTTTCAGGAACATAATGTCTTATGACTGAAAAGGTAGCTTAGTGCGGGAAGGTGCTTGCTTTCTAAGTCTAATGACCTGTGTTCAGTCTCTGAAACCGATATAAAGATGGAAGCAGAGAATTAATTCACCACACAAAGATATCCTCTGACCTGTATATATGTACTGTGGGGTGTACACCCTTGCACACACATGAACACCACTCACACATGCAATAATGAAAATAAACAAATAAAATTTGAAAAAAAGCATAATATTTTAGAAGGGAATTCTTATTATTTATGAGGGCTATGAAATAAGCACTTTTATAATTTAGGATCATAAAAGTATGTCAATTCACATTTTCTCATAAGGAATATTAAGTTTAGCTTCATTTTTTGCTTATACAAAGTTTCAGAGATGTTAGTTTTATACTTTGAGGGTGATCATAAGAAAAATTAAGATATTTGCACAAAAATACTTTCAGGACACAATACTTAATGATTATTAGAAGGGCTGCTGAGTGGCTTATGGTAGAAAGATTTAAAGTGTAGACACAGTGAGCAGAGATAATATGTCTCTGTGTAGCAAGCAAGATGTAATGGTTAAGAACTGAGCGATTCAATATGTATGAGTTGTTTATATCTAAAGTTTACCATCTAATACTTCAAGGTGAAGATTGCAAATTCTACAGAATTTGAAAAAAATGTGAGATATTTTTAGGTATAAATATTTTTAAAAGAATCATATCCCCCTCTATATAGACATAAGTACACACAGGAATAAATGCATCATGGTTAGTTTTCTTTTGTCTAGTTATACACTGCAGTCCAAGCTGGTCTAGAATCCACTATGTAGACAAGTATGGACTTGGACATGTGGTAAAACCTACCCTTCTTGCTCAGCTTCTTGAATGTTGACTGGTAGACACAGTCATACCAGGCCTCAGTGATTGATTTCTAAACTCTTTAGATTAATATCAGTTCATAATCTTATTATAATTTTAAACCATGAAGAAGAGTGAAATTAAGTTGATTTTATTATATCTTATGTAAATTATTTCATGTTAAAATGCACAGTGTTTGCCTATAGCTGAAACTTATAGAAGCATTTTTTCAGTTGAGTATCCCATCTCTCAGATGATTCTAGCCTATTTCAAGTTAACATGAAATTAACCATCACATGCAAAGCCTGACCACTTATTCTTCCTACTTAAAATTGGTATTTATTAGATTATCTTTTGAATGGTAAAAGTATAAGTTATTGAAAATGTAATTAAACACAAAGACATGATTTTTTGGTAATCTGATTTGCAAATATTTGACTGTGTGATAATAGCCCTCAGTTATCTGAGTGAATTCTTACATAAAAGTGTTTTCTTTGTGGATTTCTGGGGACCTCTCTAGCACTTTGCTTCTTCCTATTCCCATGTGGTCTTCTTTTATCATGGTCTCTTATTTCTTGTTCTCCCTCTCTGTTCTTGATCCAGCTGGGATCTCCTGCTCCCCCAAGCTCTCTTTCCCTTGAACCTTGCCCTTCATTACCCCCACTCATGTCCAGGTTGTTCATGTAGATTTCATCCATTTCTCTGTCATTGGGCAATCCCTGTGTCTTTCTTAGGGTCCTCTTTTCTAGGTAGCCTCCCTGGAGTTGTGAGTAGTTGTCTAGTCATCTTTGTTCCACATCTAGTATCCACCTATGAGTGAGTACATACCATGTTTGTCTTTCTGAGTCTGGGTTACCTCACTGAGGATGATTTTTCTAGATGTATCCATTTGCCTGCAAACCTCATGATGTCATGGTTTTTCTCTGCTGAGTAGTACTCCATTGTGTATATGAACCACATTTTATTTATCCATTCTTCAGTTGAAGGACACTTCGCTCAGCCTGGGAGGAGCGGACTGGACCTGCATGGACTGAATCTACCAGGTTGAACTGAATCCCCAGGGCAGTCTGTGCCCTGGAGGAGATGGGAATAGGAGGTGGGCTAGGGGGAAGGTGGGGATGGTGGTGGGAGGGCAGGGGAATCCGTGGCTGATATATAAAATTAAATTAAATTATAAAATTAAAAAAAATGTGTTTTCACCAAGGGCCAAAGTGAATGAGGAAAAGCCCACAGGCTTCAACTCTTTGAAAAGAACTAGCAACAGCAAAGGAATGCTGAGGGAGAGAGAAAGGGTCGGCTCCATGGAATAGCACAGCAATTGGTTATCTAATACTAAATGTAAGTCTTGAAAACATATACGTGTTTAGATACACACCTATATGAATGTATCAACAATTAAAGAAAAAAGAGGCCACGGATTTTAAAGAGAGCAAGAGGTTATATGGAAAGATTTGGAGAAAGGAAGTGAATGGGGAAATGATGGAATTACATTATAATCTCAAAAATAAAAATAAAAAACAAGTAAAAAGGAAAACAAGTTCATGGGATATAATTAATTCATTTGATTGTCTGGAAAATCAACTTGGAATGCATAGAGTCACAGACTACAGCTCTTTGAAAACTGTGTGTGTAGTCTTAGGAGACTCAATCTCAATATGCTTTTAAGTCTCTTGTATGTCATATTTAGTGTTTATCTATTTCTCTGTTAAAAGCAAAACTTTAGCAAATGAGACTTAATGAATGTATTCGAGCAAAGAGTGAATCATGAGTTTGACAGTGCACAAAATCACCAGAAGTCAGACTCAGTAGAAATCAGAATCAGCAGGGATTCAGTGAGCTACCACAAGGAATGGACTTTAAGTGTCAGAAGACAGAAAAAGAAAAGATCTTATTAGTTACAGGTAGGCTTTTCTTGTGTGGTTTTTTTGTGACAGACTGGTGGTCATTAATAAGTGGTTGAAACTCAGTGGCTTACTACAAAAATAAACTTCTAACAGGCTCATCTACTTAAGGCATAGTTTTTAGCAAAGGCACTTAGTGTCCTATCTTTCAGGTTTACATCCTTCATTTAATTGAATAACCCCAAACAAGTATGTAAATGGCAGATGAAAAACATTGGACGATTTTGTCTTCCAGAGGGAAGTCTTAGTAATTGTGCCTTCCATCAGCTTTTTTTTTTCTACTCTTCATCAGTAAAATTTTGTTTAGAATAAAATAATCAATTTCTGTGAGTTTCCTATGATAATTGTTCTTTACAACAGTAGAAGTAATAAGAAGCCATCAAATAAGTAGAATATGGCAGAAGAGATCTTATCCAAAAGGAAAAAAAAAAAAAAAACGTTTTGAAGTGGTTACAATACAAAACACATGCACTTAAGTCATCAGCCCAGAACTTTTTGCTAACAAATATAAATGGGAGATCAAAAGATTTCTATAATGAGAAGACTGAATATTGTAAAGATATTGCTCTGTGATAAGTTATTTAGAGATTAATGGGATTCTGAGTAAACATCATGTCAAATATTTATTTTAACCTGAATTAATGATTAGTGACTGCAAAGAGAAAAGTCAGAAGGAGAATATGTTAAAGACAAATATGGAAAACTAATCCATCCAGCAGAACTGACTCATGTTTACATGCAATGGTTACTTTATCTTTCAATGTAGCTGCCAGAGCTGACTCACATGATAGCAGAGGTAGTTGTTTCAAAGATTAACTAATAGGATTAAGGAAGAAAGTTGTCATTTGCCAGATCTAAGTACAAGTGTAACGAATAACTTCATGTCCCTGAGATACTGCTCAATTGATAGAAGGCTTACTATCAACTGATAATAAACAGGAGCCCTGAATTTGATCTTTAATATTCCATAAACTGAATACTTCAGGAAGTAGAAGTAGAATTATCAGAAGTTCAAGGTCATTCTTGGCTGCATGGCAAGTTAGAGGTCAGTCAGCAAGAACAAAAGAAAAAAAATTTAAAGCTATTCCTAGAGGAAAAACAATAAGTACAACAAAGAAACCATTCCCTTGCGAGGACAACTTTACAGATTTTTCATTCTTGCCTACCAAGGATTGATTATTAACTTATTGATGTTCTAGCTTAACAGTTCAATGTAGTAAAAATGCATACACATCAACACAGACATCAGGAAAACTCTCATTCTTAAAGACCTAAAAATTTATTTTATACAGATGAACATATATTAGCTTTCCATGTATCAAGCCCTGGTATCTACTTTGTCTCCCTGTCTATATATTCTGACATTTAGGGAAGCTGAAGTCAGTCTTGTAAAAAAATATTTTCATTAATATATTTTCAGTGATTACTGATGAAAGCCTGCATTCACTTCTCCCTCTCAGGACCGGGACACTGTCTAGTTTGAATCTGTGCAGTGTGTAGAACTTAATTTGTAGGTAATGTGTACTCGATGAAACAAATGTATGAGTAGATATGCAGTAAAAGAAACCACTTTGACTCTGATAATAAATGTTACATACGCATACTATCCTCAGAGTTAAATATAAATATCCTCACCATATTTTGCAAATTAGAAACCACATTAATCAACTAAGTTCATTTCAGTTCCAATCCTGTTGGAATTCATTATTCTATTAAACAAAAAATGTTGACAGATAAACTCACTAAACAGATTTGCAAATATAGAATAACACATGATACAAAAAAAAATATCATTTAAAAAACCCATGCATGAAAACACATGAAAGAAAGTACTTACTAAATCACTTTGGAACTGCTGAATTTAAACCTGGGAAAATCTGGCCTGTATGGTGGCTCAGAGTACTTGTCTCTAAGCCTAACAACGGGACTAGACCTGAATTATATCCCCTGGATCATATTTTGGACTAGGAAAGCCTTCAATAAACTGTCCTCTACACTCATGCTGTGTCACATGTCCCCTAACCCCCAATGAATGAATAAATAAATAAATATTGTCACTTTTGCTTCATTTTTTTAAATTTAAAACTGAACTGAATAGTTACATTTTCCTACCAAACAACAGGTCTGTTCTTTGAGTTCTCAGAACTTTCTCTTGAGAATTTTCTTGAATTTCCCTTAAATTTGTACTTACAACTCAGAGAATTTGTCTCCAAGAAGATACTGAACAAGTTTAGGAGACCAAGTCATAAAAGTTAAATTCCAGAGCTCCACTTGTCTTCTTTGCTGAATCTTCTTTCAGTTTGTTTAATAAAACAGACAGTGAAAGGGTAATGTAGACTCGGGGTGAGGTCTGAATGGGTAAGTGAGCTTGCCATGCAAGCCGGATGACTTGCCCTGAAGTCAACATAAAAGGAAATTTTAATCCTCTGAAATCTTAGCATAACTTTATAGGGAGAAGGGAAGTGTAGGCACTGGAATTTCCAGGAGCTGGCAGGGCTGCTGACTTGGTAACTCTGTAGCAAAACACTGTGCTAAACAAGGAGGAAAGGCAAGGAGTTAAATCTGATGATTACCCTCTGTCTGTCAGACACATGTGAAGTCTCTCCATCAGATACTTCCACAATGACATGTTCCTGGACATACCTACACAAATAAATAAACACAGACACATAAATTCACATTACACACATGCATATGATGACTAAATTAAGAGTATGAAAAGCCACATGTATATGCAAAATGATTAAGAAAAACATTAAAAAGTCAAGAAAAATGGTATCAGTAATTAGAAGAGGAGATGCACATAATTGTACTCAGACTTAAGGATATAAGTCTATCTAAAGTGGAATATTAGTGATGTATCTATGAGAATCTTTACTGTATTATTTTTTTCTTTGTTTGTTTTGGGAATATAAGTAGAATGAGGGAAATAGTATCAATATTTCTCAAGTATCTTTTTAAATACTACTCAGATATCTTGAGTGTTTTGATAACTAGATGAATGAGACAGAGACATTCACCCTGAAAACCAGCAGATACTGTTGTTATCGGCTCGTTTATCATCTGAAGTTCTTATAAACAGCCAAAGCAGAAAATCTATTTCTCTCTTGTGAGAACCACATTCTTTTTTCCGCTGTCTTGCTTTCGGGGGAAGTCTCTACAAATTCATTTGAAAAATTGGTTTGTCAGTATTACACTTCAGTTCTGTGGGCGACTGCTATAAACAGACAGGTAATTTGCCCAGGGAAATGGGGGGTTGTGTGGCAGTGTCTGCCAGACTAACACCTAATTGAAGAAGCTGTAAGTCATTCAACACAGAATTCCCTGTTTCAGGTCAGAATTAGCAGTCAATGGAATAGGAAAATAGAGCAGACTTTGCTGGTATTGTTATTCTGAACAGAATGGATTTCATAAGATTTACATACCACCTTAGATAAAGTACTCTGGGGAATGCTCAGAGCTAAAGACTTCTAGGTCCAACATTTAGTGAGACATTACCTCCTTATGCACACATATGTGGTGGCTCCAATGCTAAAGGGCTTAACAGAGAGAGAAGCAGAATTCTAAAGTGCTGTCATAGAGACATCAGGAGTACAAGATTTGGGATGGCCTTTCAAAGTTCTCCCCCTTGAGGGAATTCCCATGCTTTCTTATATAGTACAGACCAGTCTATAGTGTAGGCACTTTCTGAAATGGACATGTGCTGACAGGAGCTCATCTAAGGCATATTAGCAGCTTTCCTGAGTATAAATAGTGAAATGAGAACATTAGAAACACAGGAAAGGAGGTCTAAGATAGAGGAACACACTGACTTAAGGTCATATTTGTGATTCAGACCTATTTGCTTTGTTATGGACTTCTGAAGACATTGGCTGTGGTATTCCACTCAGTCTCTAATCCTTCATAAACCTACAAGAGAAAAACATAATGGGGGCAACTAACCCACACAATATTGCCCATTTTAACATGTTTTAACAATGGTCTAGCATTTGTGGTTGCTAGATTACTTCTCTAATGAGACATGCCAGAACTTCAGTATTGAAGCCCCAGGAATGCTGCTTAGTAGGCCCTGTAAGGCTATTATTATTACTCACTTACCATGAAAATTGAGACAATAGGGACAGAGAAAACAGAGGATGCTTTCTCTGTCACTATTGTATAACAGCAGTTGACCTGTTAGGACAATTATATAGTTAATTATTTTCACTACTTTGACTGTGTATGTATGTGTGTGTGTGTGTGTGTGTGTGTGTGTGTGTGTGTAATTAAAAATGGCATATATGTGTATACATATCTATAAGAGTGTCTGTGGGAGATACATATTAACATTTGACTCATTTGACTGAGTCAAGGAAGTCCTACATTCACCTTAACAAACCTGAGCTGCCATATTCTAATACTTGAGTGTCCCAACACAATAAAGAGTCATAAAAATTACAAATATATTCTTTAATCTGAGAGAATACTTCCATTAGATATTGGATTTTTTCTAGACTTTTCAAACTATGGGATTTATACCTGTGTCCCAAACCCTTCATATTTGCAGAATTCCCCTATTCCTTCAAACCTGAACTGGAAGCCTTGAGACCAACACTGAATTAATTATTCCACTAACAATCTAGGTTCTGCAGCTTTGCAGACTGAATTTTGTGAGGTTTCTCAACTTCCATAACAATGTGAACCAATTCATACTACAAATATATTGAATCCTGTTTATCTATAAACTATTGCTTACTTATCTACACACACCCACACACACACACACACACACAGAGAGAGAGAGAGAGAGAGAGAGAGAGAGAGAGAGAGAATCATATTTTATTCATCTATCTGCATTTTGATCATCCATTTATCATCTTTCAATTTACTTAATCTTTTTGCTTCTCTTTCTCTGCAGACTCCTTCCTAATATAGAGACTACCTTGCTGCCTGAATTGGGGTGCATGGGTGCCAGCTTAAAGTTTAGCAGTGGTTTTGTTGTTCATACATAGTGGAGATATTTTGCATCTGGAAAAGGAATCTCTAAATATTCAAAGCAGATAATAATGATGCTACAAAGTATAAATGCCTGAAGTCTATTACTAAGCATGAGGATAAGTGAGTATAGCCCTGTTCTGTCACCTGACTGCCTCATGCTGGACAAATAGCATAGTCGAATCATCAGTAGTTTATGGCACATTTTTTTCATTGTGGGCTAGAGCAAGCCACCCTTTTAAAAAACACCAGTAACAAAATTTGATCTAATGGTTTGACATTTGGAATATAATCTATAGCTATCTGAAACCTCAGGTTTGTAGCAACATACCTTACTGTGAACCATGTTTTATAAATGGCACAATATTGAGCTCCTCGGTGATTTTATGGATCTCAGCTCTAATACTACATTCTTGACTCCCAGGTAAATTAAGACATCTATACATGCATCAAAATATACATTGCTAGTGAGTTTTCTGGGCTCACAGAGTATAGCTATCTGCCACTTAATATTTATGAGATATTTATCCAGAAAGTCACATAGAAATTCAAGATTTTTGCTTAACATTTATGCTTCTAGTAGTGAAACTTATATTGCTATAGCACCGATTCAAGTTTTCAATTAATGGGGTTTAAATATCATGTTAATGAGAAAACACACATCTATGTACTATTTCATGGGCTCTACTACTTCCCTCATTTCAATGTCTTTAGCATCCTCTCCTATACTTCTGTAACTGATCCTGTACAGCTTAGCCATATCTTACAGCTTTGGAGGTAATTTCCAACTTCTTATTTTGGTGTAGTTAACACTTTCTAATCTACATTATATTATAATATTTACCAACATTTTCTTATTTGTATAAATCTTGGGAATTAAATATTTGTCTTTTCAAACAGAGACTTTGATAGTCTTCAACCATAGGGAAAGTCTCAAACGTTGGACCAGTTTTATAGATCTTGGCACATTCAGAGGTACCTTTGTGTGACCCTGTGATTATTTATGCATGTGCATTGTATGTGCATATATTCTTTCCTGTGTGTGACTATGGACAGGATGTATTATAGTATACAAACATGTAGCTGGAGAATTTCTCTCCAGCTCCCTCCAAGTCCCGCCAGTCCTAGAACCCACTTATAAAATAAACACACAGACTCTTAGATTATTTAAACTGCTTGGCCATTAGCTCAGGCCTATCATTGTCTAGCTCTTACTCTTATATTTAGCCTATTTTTATTAATCTTTACTTTGCCACGTGGCTCGTGGCTTACTGGTACTTTACATCTTTCCTGTCCTGGCAGGAGCTCCAGGTGATCCCCCCTTTTCTTCCTCCTTCCTCAATTCTCCTCTCTGTTAGTCCTGCCTATACTTCCTGTCTGGCTATTGGCCAATCAGTGTTTATTTATATAGAGTGATATCCATAACACATATATGTGGTGGTCACATGAAAGCATTGAGTGTTTGTCTTAGCTGTTCTCACTATTTAGTACAGGATTTCATGTTTTTGTTGCCAGTGTACATCAGGATAATTGGCCCAGTAGCTTCCAGGAAGTCTTCCATCACCACATTCCATCACATGGTAGGTAGAGAAATGAAGCTACAAACATGCATTACTCTATCCAGTTTTATGTGTTTCCGGGTATTGAACTTAGGTCCTCATGCATGAGAGACCCACTTTACCCACTGAGGCATATTCCCACCCCTGGTTCTATTATCTCTGTCTCCATCACAGATCATTGATTACATATTTGTAATCAACTGACTTTAAAATTCTGATACTCTATAATACATATGGAACATTCTCTGGGATATATAGAACATTTAAGCCATAAAACTACTCATAAAAAATTTAAGAAAACTAAAATCATGCTGAGTATATTGTCTGAACACATTTGTCTAAAGTTTGCAATTAGTAGCAGAAGGTAAATTAGAAAATTCACAAGTATGTGGAAATTAAACAACATTCTTTTAAGCAAGTAGAGAAATTCAGAGTCTAATCAGAATATATTTTTAGAAAAATGAAATAGAATGGGGTATACTAAAACTTATGGGATGTAGCAAAAGCAATTCTGAAAAGATGTTTGTGGTGAGAAATGCCTGTATTTAAAAAGAATGATCTCAAGTCAACAACCTTGTCTCACATCTCAAAGATTTAGGAAAATAGGAATCAGCTAAACCTAATGTTGGTAAACAAATAATAAAAATTAGAGCTGAAATATGTGATAGGAACAAAATAGAAAATAATTTTAAAAAACTTAACTAACTTATTTGACAAGGCAATATTTTAAAGCTTGTGTGTTGGCTAGCTTTATGTCAACTTGACACAATCTGGAGAAATTTGGGAAGCTGAAGCCTCAATTGAGAAAATGTCCTAAAAAGATTGTCCTGTGGGTAAACTTGTTGTGAAATTTTTATGATTAGTATTTGATATGGGAAGACCAAGCCTATTGTGAACAGTGCCACCCTTGGGCAGGTGGACCTGAACTATATAAAAAAATCAGGTTAAGCAAGCCTTAGGAGCAAGCCAGTAAGCAGCACTCCTTTACAGTCTATCTATCACCTGCCTCCAGATCACTGGTTTGTTTGAGTTCCTGTCCTACCTTCTGTTGGTAATAGACTGACAGTAACACAGAATTATAAGCTTAAATAAGCCCTTTCTTCCCCAAGCTGCCTTTAGGTCTAGTGTTGATCACAGTCTTTTATGACAATAGAAACTCCAAACAAGATATCTATTCACCAGAATATTAAAGTAGAAAAAGAAAAAGAAAAAAAAAGAAAAAAGGAAAGACACAGGTTTGTCTCATTGATATAATCAGAAATTAAAGAGGACATTATAATGGAATTTAAAGGAAGATGATTCTTAATTATTCTTCAACAACTAGATAATCCAGAAGAAACAGACAATTTTTAACTCTACAATCCACTAAGGTTGGTTACTGAAGAATTGTACATCTGAATATACTACTGACCTGTAAAGGGATTGAATCAATAATAAAATCTTACAGAAACATAAAACAAAATAGAATTCAAATGGACATGTCTTTAAAGAAATGTATCATTGCTCTAGATCAACAGTTCTCAAGCTGTGCATTATGACCCCTTTTGGGGGTCAAATGACCCTTTTACCAGGTTGCCTAAGACCACCAGAAAACACAGATATTTATATTACAATTTTAGCTGTACCCAAATTACATTTATGAAGTAGTATCAAAAATAATTTGGTGGTTGGGGGTCCCCACACCATGAGGAACTGTATTAAGGGGTCACTACATTAGGAAAGTTGAGAACAACTGTTCTAGACACTGTGATAGCCAAGAACAAGGATCTCAATTTTTTTGGTCCAGTAAAGACGAATATTCAGATCTCATTACCTGCTAACAAAGTCTCAGGACTCAGTGGCATTACTAATGAATTTAAACATCCATACCAAGACAAACCAACAAAAAACCAACATGTCAGTTCTTTTCCAAGTCCCAAAATTAGAAATGAACCAGGACTCTTATTGGGTTTTAGACCCTATTTTCACAAAGAATGTAAATAGCAGTAGCCATGAAGCACACAGCATAAGAGCCCAGCTAGCTCAGTCAGTAGAGCATGAGACTCTTAATCTCTGGGTCATGGGTTCATGCCCAACGCTGGGCACCAAATAAAGCGATTAAATTGCTACCAATCCACAGAAATAGCTTAATGATTATAGGAATTTATTGGGAGGTTAACTCATAATACAGGAAATAGGGATTGAGGCACGGTCCAGCGTTGTTCTCTGGAGAGCTCTGCCCTGATCTGCACCAGCATCTAAGACCACTAGGTAGCAAAGAGAGCCAAAACATATGCATCTCTGGTCTTAAGGGATCCTGTCTCAGCCATGCCCCAGGAGCTGGTCATAGGCAAATATAGCAGTTACCTGATGCCTTACTAGGGGCAGTACTTCAAGGTCAAAGCTGGAACAGCTACCCAGTACAAACCATTGCTTACATATTTTAATCTTTACATTTTTCCCCAAGGGAGAGCAAAAACTCACTAGTTGTATTTCATCCTACTGGACTACTACTGAATAAACACACTATGTCCAGCTCTGACAACAGCCGAGTATGCGTTCACTGTAAGTAAGTCTTCTCTTCTGCATTCCATTCCAGTTCTTCGCCAGAAAATATTGCTCATAATTTCACAACTACTTTTTAGCATTTGCTCACTAATGGAATCTTTTTGCGTCTTGTTCAGTTGTTCAAGTGGTTCCAACTACAAAATCTTCTGTTTGCCTTGGAGCTTGCAAATCACTCTTACTTTATGTTTCACATGAAAGTAAATTAGAAAAGGAAATTTTAATCAGAAACTGAAGTGGTACTAATAATTTTTAGCAGAAGGAGGATGTAGAACTGTTTAGTCGTTACTGTAGAATATCACCACAAGTTCCCTTCCCCTAAACAATGAAACTTTTTTCTATTATGGTTATTAAAGCTTCTGGAGGGGAAAGTCCTTATATATTCATAAGAACTAAGCCTACTGAAACCAAATTGCTAAATTTTTGCTTAAGAAGATTAAAGAACAAAATCTTGTTTTTTCTAAGTTAGAGTCTTCTTTATTCTTGTGTCTTGTCCTCTTTGCCAATCCTAAAGTCAAAGACAACTCTTCAGATGTTTGCCCTGGTACTGTAATAGTATTGCTTTCTGCACCTATGATTTCCTGTGTCACACATACGCTGTTACACATTATTAAGCTCAGAAAACAACCACAGTATGTTGAACCTTACAATAGCTACAAGTCCATTTTGCCATGCACAGTTAAATATTTACAAGGTCTAGACACCTATCACATGGACATCTTTGTTGGATCACTCTTCTGTGTCACAAACCTTTGTATTTGTGGTTCTTCAAGTATAAGACCTTGGGACCATTGCTA
Organism: Peromyscus californicus insignis; assembly: GCF_007827085.1. Lineage (NCBI taxonomy): Eukaryota > Metazoa > Chordata > Mammalia > Rodentia > Cricetidae > Peromyscus > Peromyscus californicus. Next base: position 90,183,908 of record NW_026294617.1, read on the forward strand.
ATTATTAGTTTCTGTGACATTTCTAACATTCTTGGATATTTCTGGAAAAGTGACTGGTTTTGCAACATCACCAAGGTTTCCTTATAGTTAAATTATAATAAATCACAGGCATTATTTTAATATATATAAAGCAATATATGTCTTACTTTTCTAGTCCTGTACCATTTAGGCCCAATCATTATAGTTTTTGAAAATAGTTTATGGAATATTTAGGGGATGCATTGTTTAATATGACTGTTTTGGACTTATATTTTTTCCATTTTCTATAGTACAGATCTATAAAAAAATAATTTTTTCTTCATGAATTAAAGTGACACAACTAAATAATAAAACAGATTATGTATTTTTGTACATTTGTTTATTTATAAGATTAACTGGTTGTGATAACCACACAAGCTTTACTTAGTGTTGATTGATTTTAGTTTTAATCTATTATAACCATCAAATTTGCAAAAGACTATGAAAATATGTCTAAAGACATGGAGAGTTAATTTTAAGGGTTTTCTAAAGTATGAGCACTATTTTTCATAGTTATTCTCTATTCAGAGTCATTAAGAGACAAGATAGATTCTCCATGTTGAGTGACCCATGAAAGATCACATTATCCTTGTGATGTGCTCCAGTGTTATAGGCAAAATCTACTTCCTATTGGGAGCCACAGAGAGGAGCAGACTAGAGGATATATCAATTCCATGCATGCCTTCATATTGTTCTCAAAATGAGACAAAGACATTTCATGAACTTTCATAATTGTGTTAGAAGGTTTAATTATTTAACCCTTAATCTCTAATTTGCAAAAACTAGAAAGATTTGCTCATTTGACACTGGTTAAAATTGAGGTCAAACTTAACATTAAAAGTCATGTCACAGAAAAATCAAAAGCTTTCATCCTCAGAGGATTCACTAATAGAATGTCTAAATCCAAAAAATTGGGAGAAATATATATATATATATATATATATATATATATATATATATATATATGACTCGTATATATGACTAATACTAAGACTTGGAATGAATAATATTTAATTGCCGTATTTTTATTTTCCACAAAGAATGAAGAAACATGGTATTCATTTTAAATTATAAACAAAAATCTGAATATAAATGTATACATGGTTTAATAGAAAATTAGTTCAAATAGATGAAAATTCTAGCAATGAATTTAACAAAACTCAAACTGAAGTTAATGATAAAATCAGAACTTTAAATACAACATTCACTGTTTTAAATTTCATTTTATTTTATTTTACAATATAATTAAATTCTACATATCAACCACGGATTCCTTTGTTCTCCCCCCTCCCGCACCCCTCCCCTTCCCCCCAGTCCACCCCTTATTCCCATCTCCTCCAGGGCAAAGACTCCCCTGAGGATTGAGATCAACCTGGTAGACTCAGTCTAGGCAGGTCCAGTCCCCTCCTCCCAGGCCGAGCCAAGCGATCCTGCATAGGCCCCAGGTTTCAAACAGCCAACTCATGCAATGAGCACAGGACCCGGTCCCACTGCCTGGGTGCTTTCCAAACAGATCAAGCCAATCAACTGTCTCACCCATTCAGAGGGCCTGATCCAGTTGGGGGCCACTCAGCCATTTGTTCATAGTTCATGTTTTTCATGTCAAGTTCATTCGCTTGACTATTTGTCCTGTGCTTTATCCAACATTGGTCTCAACAATTCTCACTCATATAAACCCTCCTCTTTCTCGCTACTTAGACTCCCGGAGCTCCACCCGGGGCCTAGTCATGGATCTCTGCATCCAGATCCCTCAGACATTGGATGGGGTTTCTAGCACGACAATTAGGGTGTTTGGCCATCCCATCACCAGAGTAGGTCAGTTCGGGCTGTCTGTCGACTATTGCCAGCAGTCTATTGTAGGGGTATCTTTGTGGATTTCTGTGGGCCTCTCTAGCACTTTGCTTCTTCCTATTCTCATGTGGTCTTCATTTACCATGGTCTCCTATTCCTTGTTCTCCCTCTCTGTTCTTGATCCAGCTGGGATCTCCAACTCCCCCAAGCTCTCTTTCCCTCAACCCTTGCCCTTCATTACCCCCACTCATGTCTCAAGAAATTAGATATCAAAATGCTCAACAGTCCAATTAAGAAATGGGCTATAGAACTAAACAGAGAATTCTCAACAGAAGAAACTCAAATGGCTGAAAGGTATTTAAGGAATTGCTCAACATCCCTAATCATCAGGGAAACGCAAATCAAAACAACACTGAGATACCACCTTATGCCTGTCAGAATGGCTAAGATCAAAACTACTGAAGACACCTTATGCTGGAGAGGATGTGGAGCTAGGGGAACTCTCCTCCACTGCTGGTGGGAATGCAAGCTTGTACAACCACTTTGGAAATCAATATGGCGCTTTCTTAGAAAATTGGGAATCCATCTCCCCCAAGATCCAGCTATATCACTCTTGGGCATATACCCAAGGAATGCTCAATCATACCACAAGAGCACTTGCTCAGCTATGTTCGTATCAGCATTGATTGTAACAGCCAAAACCTGGAAACAACCTAGAATAAAATGTGGTACATATACACAATGAAATACTACTCAGCAGAGAAAAACAATGACCCCCTTTTCATTTCTGATTTTGTTAATTTGGATGCTCTCTCTCTGTCTTTTGGTTAGTTTGGATAAAGGCTAGCTTATCTTGTTGTTTTTCTCAAAGAACCAACTCTTTGTTTCATTATTTTTTTGTGTTGTTCTGTTTCTATTTCATTGATTTCACCTCTCACTTTGATAAATTCCTGGTGTCTATTCTTCCTGGGAGACTTTGCTTCTTCTTATTCTAGAGCTTTCAGGTGTGCTGTTAAGTCACTAGTGTAAGATTTCTCCAACTCCTTTATGTGGGCATTTAGTGTTATGAATTTCCCTCTTAGCACTGCTTTCATAGTATCCCATAAGTTTGGGTATGTGGTGTCTTCCTTTTTCTTGACCTCTAGGAAGTCTTTAATTTCTTTTTTTATTTCTTCTTTAACCCACTTGTCCTTTCCTCTAGTTTTTTATAGCATTCTTCCCATTTTTGTTTGTCTTTTCCTATATATAAGCCTCTACCTTCTTCATGATGTTATTCATAATTCTGTTTCCTTCTGCTTCTTCCAATTTTTGATGTTCAAGACTAGATGTTGGAGGAGGGCTAGGTTCTGGTGATGCTGTTTTGCTCTTCATTTTGTTGTATGTACTTCTGCCTTGATGTCTGCCCATCTCCTTGTGGTTTGTTTTTGGTCTTATCAGCACACTTGGTCCAGACAGAGCTGACAGATTCAGGAAGTCTCTCTCTCTTGTCCAGATAGGAGCTCTCATCCAGATGGGAAGTCCAGGGCAGGATGGGAGCTGGGGGCCGGTCTCTAAGTCTCAGGAAGTGGCTGGGGTCTCGAGTGATGATGGGCATGGCAGCAGGTTGTAGAGATTGCATGGTCTGCCGGGGGTCTTGGAGAAGGGGAGCCTTCCCGGTGGGGATGGGGGTGGAAGGGATTCTATCCGATGGCCAGAACCTGGGGCCAAGTTGGGCAGGTCTTCCCCAGAGTGGCTGGTGCCCAGGAATGGGATCTAGCAACATTCACTTTTTAAAATTACTACAGATATGTAATGTAGAGAACACTAAACTATTTTTGAGAATAATTCCATGCATGTGGATAAAATTTTCAACTAAACTTACATTTATTTTTTATTAATTAGATAGTTAAGTTGTATAATGTTCTTAAAATATTATCGCATATGATTTATTTCAGTTCCTGGTTCTAAACTAGTGGAATGTGAGAACCTCCCCATGCAAATTCCCCTCCCACATCTACACATGTTCTCTGGCAGCATCTTCAGCTCACAAGATCCAAAAATAATTGAAAAAAACAGTTATGTTTCAAAACAAAAACAATCATTCCATATAAAAGCATAAACATTAATCAAGTTCTAGCAATTTCATCATGTAGACTCAATCATATAACACAGATAAAACATTGAATGAACAGGAAGAATTTACATGTCTTTTAAGTCAGGTGGAATTTTATAACATTATATCAGCACTATGGCTTGCAAACAATGAGGTAATGTGAAGATATCTTTGTCTATCTTGCATTTCTCCACTAGAATACTTAAAACAGGGTAACATAAAACTTTTTTTTTCTTTTAGGGGGAACCTTAACATTCTAGAGTAAGGATGGTCCAATAAATTGGGATGCCCACAGCGTGATAGCTCCTTCTTGCTATATTGCCTCATGTTAGTAGTCAATTAACAAGAGAAAAATGATAAAATATTAGATAAATGAGAGAGTGCAATTCTAAACTAGTGGTCACAGACTACTTACATATGTGATATCATAGCAACTTGTGTTGGTGTAACTGACACAAGCTCTTCATGATCCAGTCACCTCTTAAAGATCTTACTTATCAACATAGTCACCTTGTAAATAAAGCTTCCAATCTGGGAACACATTCAAACCACAGAAATTGCCTGTGAGCACACACTAACCCTTCTTCCTTCTATAGAATTTATTAATGGTATTTGCTCCTCAGTAAGAATCCCATGAAGTTTTATGTTTATTATCTAATAAAATGATTTATTTATGGAGTTATTGTAATCATCTGACAGAGAATCCATCTTTAACACTCATTAAAACTCTCGAGGAGAACTATTACAGTTTATGAATAATATGACAAAATGTTACCTGGATGAGCAGAAGCATTATATCATTAATATTTTAATTAAATATATACAAACTTGCATAAAACCATGTAAATATTTTTTTTTTATTTTGCAATACAATTCAGTTCTACATATCAGTCACAGATTCCCTTGTTCTCCACCCTCCCACTCCCCTTACCTTCCCCCCAGCCCATCCCCCATTCCCACCTCCTCCAGGGCAAAGCCTCCCCCGCGGACTGAGATCAACCTGGTAGACTCAGTCCAGGTAGGTCCAGTCCCCTCCTCCCAGGCCGAGCCAAGCGATCCTGCATAGGCCCCAGGTTTCAAACAGCCAACTCATGCAATGAGCACAGGACCCAGTCCCACTGCCTGGATGCCTCCCAAACCGATCAAGCCAATCAACTGTCTCACCCATTCAGAGGGCCTGATCCAGTTGGTGACCCCTCAGCCATTGGTTCATAGTTCATGTGTTTCCATTCATTTGGCTATTTGTCCATGTTCTTTATCCAACTTTGGTCTCAACAATTCTTGCTCATATAAACCCTCCTCATTCTCACTAATTGGACTCCCAGAGATCCACCCGGGGCCTAGACATGGATCTCTGCATCCAGATCCCTCAGTCATTGGATGGGGTTTCTAGCATGACAATTAGGGTGTTTGGCCATCCCATCACCAGACTAGGTCAGTTCAGGCTGTATCTCGACCATTACCAGCAGTCTGTTGTGGGGGTATCTTTGTGGATTTCTGTGGGCCTCTCTAGCACTTTGCTTCTTCCTATTGTCATGTGGTCTTCATTTACCATGGTCTCCTATTCCTTGTTCTCCCTCTCTGTTCTTGATTCAGCTGGGATCTCTCACTCCCCCAAGGTCTCTTTCCCTCGGCTCTCGCCCTTCACTACCCCCACTCATGTCCAGGCTGTTCATGTAGATCTCTTCCATTTCTCTGTCATTGGGCGATCCCCGTATCTTTCTTGGGGTCCTGTTTTCCAGGTAGCCTCCCTGGTGATGTGTTTTATGAGAATTAAAATATAAAATTGTTATAATACTTATCAAGGCATTGTACTTTGTTTAATGCACTGTAATACATTAGTAGAAAATCTATTTCATCTGAATACCTGTAAAACGTTTACTTTCTATGGCTTTTATTATTTTGCATATTGTGCAGAAGTTTTATGTTTTCAAATAGTTTATTTTATTTTAAACACAGGATTATACAATATTAAAATCAAGAAATAATTTTAGCAATGAAACTATAGTCAAATTTTTAAGAAGTTTGTTCCAAAGAACATTGTATATTTTCTACCAAAGAATACTTAATCTAATGAAAATTCTTTTCAACAATACAGCCATATTGTTGAAATTCATAAATGGCCTAAGAAATATACAATTAAAATATACTTTTCAATTATGCTTCCTGAGATTGGAATATTGTCTCTTCTAAATTTATATTTTCTTTATACTTGTTTTTTTTTTTAAAAAAAAAACTACACTTAAGGACTAGTTACAATAATTTAATTTCAAATTCTTTTATTTTAGGCAGAGAAATTAACAAATGATTTAAATAATTAGCCAACATAAGGAGACATAGTACAGAAAAATTCACTTTGTGCTAATTTCCAGAGTTGTTTGAACATCGACCTGTAAGATACTGAAAAAGTGAAGTAGGAGATGTGCACTCTTGGCAAGAATCACCTCCATCTGCTATTTGAGGTAAGCACTCCTTAGATATACTTTACTTTCCATAAATTCAGATTGAAAGACATCTACTTTGTTATTTAATGGTTTACAAACTAGGAAAGTAACTCAGTAGATTCAGTTAGCATGGGCATTAGTTATTGAGAGGAGCTAGTGGTCCTGTGGGACATTTTATTTATTTATTTTTAATTTAATTAACATTTTAAAAATTTATTTTACAAACAGACCACAATTTCCACTCCCTCCTGTCCTCTAGTTACCTTCCCCAACTCCCATCTACACCCACTCCCTTTTCTTTCCTCCTCCATCTCCATTCAGAAAGAACTGGCTTCCCATAGACTTGAGCAAAGCATGGCACATCAAGTTGAGCTTCTCCCACTGTATAAAAGCTGGACAATGTAATCCAGCATGGGAAACAGGTTCCCCAAAGCCAGCTAACCATCAGCGAAAGGTTCTGATCTCACTGCTAGGAGCTTATAAAAAACCCAAGATATACAACTTTCACACATGCAGAGGGCCTAGGTCAGTCCCATGCAGGCTTGATAACTGTTGGTTCAGAGTCAATGTGTTGGTTCAGATGGAGGAACATGAGTTCCTCCATCATGATCTTGACACTCCCTGGCTTGTACAATTCTCCCTCCCCTTTCTTTGGGAGGACTCCTGGAGCTAGGCTCAGTGCTTGGCTGTAGATCTCTGCATCATTTCCTGGATAAAGGATCTGTGGTGACAATTAGGATAGTTACTGTGTCACATTTAAAACTGATGCTGTTATCCATATTGCATTGCTTCTATGATGTGAGAAAAAATGATCAGGATCCACATGTCTCTAGTGGAGAGAGTTTATTTTAGACACTGGGTCTTATTTTTTTTAACTTTGACACTTTTTTTTTCTTTCAATTAGGTCAAAATATCATATTACTTGATAATTCTTTGGACAACTAGTTTACCCTTCCTTACATGTATCATTTCCCAGTTATGATATTGTAAATTCAGGGCTTATCTATAAAGGTATTCCATCCCTTTTAATAAGTTTAAAATATCTGTATGTTTTTAGGAAGTTTAATTTCTTCTGTGTGGTAACCATAATATGACTAAGGTTTGAGAAATATGTTAATAGTAAAATATATGTTACTCTTGAGTGGGAATAATTTTGTTGTTCACAATTTAATGTTTTTACTGAGGTAAAGCAAAATGAATGATCTTTGTATTGAAAATTGAATTAAAAAAGAAAAAATATGAAAGCAACTGAATTTGAGGCTATTTGAATCTTACTTGTAAATGTTATTATCGGTTAATAATGATTGTACTTAAAAGAATTTTGTCTACTTGTCGCTCACTGGATAACATATAAGAACCTGGAGACAGAATAATGAAGAAGACTCTCTATGCCGCAATGGTCTTGAAGAAAAACACAACTTAAGAAAAAGAAACTGTACACTGGAAGATTTATTGCATCCACAGCTTCAATAAAATTTCATTGAAAATATACATTGAAGAGGAGACATTCCAAAGTTCCTCTTGTTTGGGGCAAGAAAATAAATAAATCAAAATATTGCATTAATGAAAGCTACTTCAAATGGTTAGTGATATGAAGGTTAAATGTACATTTGGAGCATTTAATAATAGATATTGCTTTATAAGATGCTAATCCAGCAAAAATGGAAGTAATTTCACAAAATTAGATTTGAAAAAAGGATAATCAAGGGTATATCATCTTATAATGTAAAATATAAATTATTCCAAAATAAATAACATACACAGAATAGATAAAAGCCTCCTTTTTGCTGAGGCAGGAGGTGTTGTATGTAGATCTGAATGTATGTTAAGAAAAGGTATAAATTTTACCAAATATTCCCAGCCAAGATTGTAATTTCTAATATTTACATCTCCTATGACAATGTTAAACTCCAGTGAAATATTTTCATTCTGTTTATGACATGCACAGGAAACTCAAATGCTTTTCTCGATTTTTTAAAAATGAGTATTCAGTTTAGTAGGGATTGTTGGAGAACATAATAGGACCAATAGGGTTCACAAAGTGATGTCAGGGTTTATCCACTTTCACTCCCTTAGGGATGGAAATGGAGATTAACTCTCACAATTTCACTATCTTCTATTATCAATCTTACACTGGTTACACACGTACTGACCAAATTCTTGTAGGGAGCAGACAACTACAGACTCCATTGTGCAATCCACAGATACTAGCTGGTAAATGATGAACAGTTGATCTAAGGGGTAAAAGCTATATTAGCTATATGAAAGTGACATCCACCTAAATCCACTGTGACACTGTTTATCCCCAAAGAATCAAAGATCTAATCACTGAACCCTTCTAGCCGGGTATGTCTTATACCTAGAAAATATTGCAGTACAAGTTGACTCCAGGTTCAGGGAAAGAAAAGTAACACAGGGATAATTGTTACCCAACTGTGGTTGCTGTTTAAGTAAATCCACATTAGTAATTCTTGTTCAGTACAATGGTAACATATTAATGACTTTTAATGCTATTTAATGGCCTACAACTGCCTCTGTCATGGCAGCATTATTTATAAAAATATGTAGAAAAAGTTTAAACTTGCTGTAATTTATTACCCAACCGCTTTTATAATGCTTAATCCTTAAATGAAAGATGTCTAGAGGAAATGAGAGAAAATCTGTGCTTGCTTGGATGTCTGGGGTCTTCTTAGTGCTTACCTGGTTTGTCTTCATTGTATTTTACCACAGAAATTGTCCATGTTAAAGTTTCAGTTGAGTCTACTTTGTGTATTGGGTGAGGACTTTCAGGAAGGCACTCAAGTGGGTCATAAAATATTTGCTTTTATACAGTAACTAACTGTTTGCATTAAGTATGTAAATCAGAAAATTAATGAACTAATGAATGAAAACCAAGTATCAGGTATTCTATAGAAGTACAGGGGAGAATTCAGTGAGCTCATGGGACAATTTGTAAGAATATGCACTTAGGTAATTAAGAAGCATGTTGTTTGTTTCTTTTCATAATCCTTATATACATCACAGATTAAAACTGATGTTTTGGTATTGAAATTCAAAAAAGTTTTAATAGATATATTTAGAAAGATATATACTGCATTTTCAATGTACTGCATGCCAAATGAAATTACTTCAAGACACATAAGAGTAACTAGTTACCTGTTTTTTTTAGTGTTGAAGGAAATATTGTAAAATAAATAAACTCATGCTCAAACATTTTGACTAAACCATATATTAGGTTAATACATTGTTTATCTAAAATAACTTACCTGAGTTCTTTCCACTATTCTAATGCTATATTCTAACAATTACTTTTTTAACTCTCTTCAGAACTCATTACATGCCAAATTATGAACTACATCTTGCAGATAAAAAGGAAAGGCATAATATATTTAGAAATAAAGAATAAGGGATTATAAAATTGATTTCTACACCACAGAATCTTTTTTTCAACTTACCTGCTCTCGTAACTTTAAAGTGTCTTAGTGTGTTAACTCATGTATATAACATAGTTTAACCATGTATTTGGGGTTGAACACAGCCTAAATATCTGTTTTTCTCTACATGGATTTCCTGAGTTCTTAAACTCTTGTGAATTTAAATTCTTTTTTTTCACTTCATAGTTTTTAATCTTCTTATCGATAGAGAATGTATTTAAAAATATATTTTTATGGCAACATTGTTATAATGGATCTAGGCTGTTCATAATTATTAAGATTTTTATTTTTCCACATTCCTCTTATAAAATAAAAGTAGTTGTATCCCAATGTTTTTTAATAAAGTTCCTTTATTCAGAGCTGATGAAAGGGGTTATGAAAAATTCCCTTAATCTCTTTACAAAGTAAAGATTAAATGTGGTACTAGAAAGTAGAATCAGTAGCTGTAAAAAATGATCTGACAAATACTTGCAGAGAAAACCCAGGAACATGTAGTCACATAGGGCTCAGTAGATAAGCATAAATCAAAATGACAAATATAAGAAGTGACAATTTACATTCCATTGATGGACTCAAGGGTGGTTACTTTTTGCTTTCATTGATGGTTTTTAACATACATTGTTCTTCTATAGCCAGACGTTTAGAACTCTCCACCAAAGAAAAAAAAAATTGGGCTTCTAAACTGGCTTGGAACTGACAGGAAATGGGTTACATGATAGAAAAGCTTTGTACTATAAGTAGAAAACAATGCCAAAGACACTTTCTTCTTGACAGTGTTGCCCAAAGATATTATGCATTCTTTACCTATTCCTTGGTACTGTGCTGCCCAAATTCACCAGAACCTTTCGAGGAAGATTCGTTGCTTTTTCATGCGTCAATGACAGTGTAATAGAGAATCTTCACTGAACATAGTGAATAAAGGTCACACTATCATGAGGAATATAGTTTCTCTCTATAGTTTACTTGAAAGTCAATGGAGCTGAAAAACTTTCCTCAGGGATTTGAGGAGTAAGTCATCTTTAAAGAAATGAAGTTAAAAATGAAAAGTATATCATAAAAATTTTAAAAGAAGGGAATGTTCTCTTGTTAGAACTGTTGATCAGAAGTGGTTTGGCTTGATGGGGTCATCAGCATTAAATCTTGGGAAATGAGTACAATGATGAGATTAGTAGATTTTTAGGTGGAGATACCATGTGCATATTAAAATTAGCTTTAAAATAATAAGAACATTCTATTTTAGTAGATGTTTTAAAAAGTATCATAGCTATTAAATAAGACATATAACCTGATCAAAGAAATGAGTCTGGGTTTTGACATGTTTGCCACACATACTGCTAGAAATATCTAGCTGAATGACAGTTACAGAGTCTAGAAACTGGAACATTGGTTAGTGGCAATAAATGAGAATTCCTAATACAACAGCTTTTATTTCAATTAATTTGCAAAAAAAATGTTTTGGCTAGTATATGTAAAGGAATAATTTATTTTACCAAGATAATTCACTCAACATAGAATGGATTCTGCATTAATTTGGTGAAATAGCTTTAAAAATCTCTGTAAGTAAATAGATGACTATGTGCATTTGATCATATAGACACCCTACTCTCTTGTTCCAATATACAACTACTTCTGGACCACCATTTCCCTCTCCCAACTATTCCAGTTAGGGATGGGCCCTCCTGAGACCTTTCTCTTTCCGCACTGGAGTAAGGAACAGCTATGTAAGGGAAGCATTGGGAGTAAATATGCAGGTGATATTGTTAGACACTGGGAGAATTGGGGAGAAACCAGAAAGAATCAAATCATGTCTAGGAAGTCAGAGGTTCTGTAAGGTCCAAGATTCTGAGGAGGCTGTCCATCCACTTGGAGCAGCATTTTCGTTTAACTTGTCCACTATGACCTTCTTTCTCTACCTGTCAAATTTGACTTATTTTTGTGGCCCTGACAGCTCTTTACTGCCCTCTTCTGCTTTGTGTTTGCCATGACGCCTGAATATCAGGATTCATTTTGAATTAGGGTTAACTTTACAGCACAGGGACAAATAGTCAAACAAATGGAAACACATGAACTATGAACCAACGGCTGAGGAGCCCCCAACTGGATCAGGCCCTCTGGATAAGTGAGAGAGTTGATTAGCTTGATCTGTTTGGGAGGCATCCAGGCAGTGGGACCAGGACCTGTCCTTAGTGCATCAGCTGGCTGTTTGGAACCTGGGGCTTATGCAGGGTCTCTTGGCTCAGCCTGGGAGGAGACTGAACCTGCCTGGACTGAATCTACCAAGTTGAACTCAATCCTCTGGGGAGTCTTTGCCCTGGAGGAGATGGGAATGGAGGGGGGGCGAAAGGGGGGACAGGAGGGGGAATCCATGGCTGATATGTAAAATTAAATTAAATAATATAAAAAAAGTAAATAAATAAATAAAGTCTCAAAAAAATAAAATAAAAGAATCAAAGGCTGTGGAGCCTACATGGGACTGAACTGGGACCTATGCATGGTGAGACAGTTGTGTAGCTTGATCTCCTTGGGAGACCCCCTGGCAGTAGGATCAGAATCCATCTCTGGTGCATGAGCAGGCTTTGTGAAGCCCACTACCTATAATGGGACATCTTGTACAGCCTTGAGGCAGGGGGAAGGGCTTGGACTGTCTCTACTGTGTCTCCATATGGAAGGCCTTGCCTTTTTGTGGGAGGGAGTGGGGGATAGGTTGGGAGGGGAGGCTGGGGGGAGGAGAGGATGGAAGGGGGGGGAGTCTTTGGTGTGTAAAATGATTGAAAAAATTTTCTTGAAAAAAAAGCTTCAAATGCTCATAACAGATGCTTATCTTATCAGTATAGACCTGATTTCCATGCTACATCCCTCCAATATATGTAGTCCTGTGTGTGTCTCTGTGAACCATGGTAATACTAATATCTTTTTGTCTATTTCTGTCCATTTGGAAGTAGTAAGGATCTTCCCTATCAGGTTAAAAGCATTGCCTCTTGAGTGATCTGACAAACCAGTGACATCATTAAACTTCCAAAACATATCCTGAATTAGTGAGATTATGTAGGCCTGTTATCAATGCACTTGGAGAAAGCTGTGGATACCTGAATGGGCTTAGATCTGCAATGGACTCCAACACAAATTGTCTAATTCATAAGAGTGAGATTCTGCATTGTATTCATATTCAGCACTTTAGAACTCAGAATACCTGATGATAGTCACCTGCTAGAGAGTTCTGAATAGCATTGCTTATCACAATTGACTAAGGATGACTTTTTTCAGCTCCAGAAGTCCAATTATCCATTGCACTCCAGAGTCATTTTGTAATATCTTTTTTAATAGGGTGCTCTTGACCCCTAAATTGTATATGATGTAATCTTTTTTTGTTTGTTTTTTGTTTTTTGTTTTTCGAGACAGGGTTTCTCTGTGTAGCTTTGCGCCTTTTCCTGGAACTCACTCTGTAGACCAGGCTGGCCTTGAACTCACAGAGATCTGCCTGGCTCTGCCTTCCGAGTGCTGGGATTAAAGGCGTGTGCCACCACCGCCCGGCTGTATATGATGTAATCTTGCTCCCAGCTGTATTATTGAAGCACAAGAGAGATCTATGAAATATTAAACATTACTTCTTAAGCTTGATGAAGTAGATTAAAGTCATTGTTAGATAAACCATCTCTGCTCATCATATATGTGCTCGTAAAAATAAATTCCATGGATTGGCTGGCCAGGCAGGGAGGACTTACTAGGGAAAGCTGTCACAGGAGCTGTGAGACATGAACTAAGCCAAGAGTTGATTTATATATTTTTTTATTTTACCTTATTTACAAATATCACTTCCTGTGAGGTGGTACATTAGACTCGAGATATCAATAACAAAATGTCTACCATCTAATCTGGAATCTAACCTAAAAGAGCCTCAGATTTTCAATGTGTTTCTCCCTCCCCAGATCATCTTTGAGCAGCTGCTAACATTAGTTCCTTCTTCATATCCACTCAGTTTTCAACCCTTCCTTTCTACCGCTGACCGTTATTAACTAGCATTTTCTTAGCAGGCTTCAGATCTGAGTAAATGATTTTTTTCCTGAATTTTCATTTCATAACAAGGTGACTTGTTCTTTATACATTTATTATAATGTTCATTTTTAAACCATTTCTGGCATTTAACTACTCTCAACTTCGCTTTTTCAGATCTAATCGTGTTTACATGCTACCTTGCCTACTTACCACCACACTTTACTATTTATTTTTGTTGTTTTGTTTGTTGTTTGTTTGTTTGTTTTTTTGAGACAAGGTTTCTGTGTGTAGCTTTGGAGCCTGTCCTGGGACTCACTATGTAGACCAAGCTGGCCTTAAACTCACAGAGATCCATCTGGCTCTGCCTCCTGAGTGCTGGGATTAAAGACGTGCGCCACTACCACCCAGCCAAACTTTACTATTCTTGCATTCTTTTACACTCTACATTAAAATGACTGATTTCTGTAATAGTATCTGCATAAATAGACATAATTATTTTCTGTCAGTGAAATTCACATAATATATATGTATATATAATAACAATAACATAATAACATATTTAATAACATAATAATATAACATATTAATAACATAATGATACATATAATAACATAATAATAGCTAGTTATCTTAATTATTTTCTTAATCTATGAATTTTGAAGAAGCAATGTGCCTTAGAACTGAATATTTTGTCTTTGATTTATTTATTTTTATTATAAATGTTTTGCTGTCATGATGCAAGGTCGAACAAGTGTGCAGTGCCTGTGGAGGTCACAAGAGGATTATCAGATCCTCTAAAATTGGAGTTATAAACAGTTGTGATCTGACATGTGGGCACTGAGGACCAAACCTGTGTCCTTCCCTACAGCAGTAAGTGCTGTGGGATGTTCTGTATGGCAAATGTGTTGCTCTGATTGGTCAATAAACAAAACACTGATTGGCCAGTGGCTAGGCAGGAAGTATAGGTTGGACAAGGAAGAGAATAAAGCTGGGAAGTGGAAGGCTGAGTCAGAGAAACACTGCCAGCTGCCATGATGACAAACAGCATGTGAAGATGCCGGTAAGCCACGAGCCATGTGGCAGGGTATAGATTAATGAAAATGGATTAATTTAAGCTGTAAGAACAGTTAGCAAAAAGCCTGCCACGGCCATACAGTTTGTAACCAAAACAAGTCTCTGTGTTTACTTGGTTGGGTCTGAGCGGCTATGGGACTGGCAGGTGAGAGAGATTTGCCCTGACTGTGGGCCAGGCAGGAAAACTCTAGTTACAAGTAAGGACTTTTAATCAAACTCTGAACTGTCAATCCATCACTACAGGAGAAGATTTTGCAAGGGTAATGGGGACTTTGTAGAAACCACAGATTCCATAGTTTTCCACAAGCAGAATGTGGAAGAATAGTAGGGACTTGGATTGTTTCTGTTTTAGGGATGAAGATGGAGCACAGAGGACTTTCTCACTAGTAGTGAGAACTCTGAGCTCTATCTCAGGACTGGGAACAGATTGAGCAGGTATCCTATATATTGTTGAATCCTATATTTAGTTGATATTATATATCCATATATATAAAATCATTATAATATATAATATCTATACTATTAAATAAATATATAATCAATGTAAAAGAGGACATTATTTCAAGAAATAGCAAGGGGATACATGGTAGGGATGAGATGGAGAAAATTGTAGGGGGGATATTGTGTGATTGTTTTTTAGCCAAAAGCATTTAAAAATGTTGAAAAGAAAACATATTCAATGTTATTTAGTCTATCTTTTTCATTCTGGGAAATTCTGTCATAACTAATGATGCCATTATTATCTAGTGTGTCTGTGTCATACAGCATATGAATGGATATGTAGTGTACACAGCTCATGATGTTGTGAGTTTCTCACAAAGTATGACACAAAGAACAAAAGCAACAGAAAAATATTTACTGAATACCCATGGCTTGGGAAACAAGTTGAGGTTGTCATCCAGTAGTGAATAACAAATTTAAAGTTCTATATAGCAATGTTCTTAGGATTCAGATTCAAGAATGGAGAATTCCAGGTGCTTTGAAAGTAGGGATTTATTTTTTAAAGTTGCTGATGTGTAATCTAACATTCAATGATATTTTAAACTGTGTGTGTGTGTGTGTGTGTGTGTGTGTGTGTGTGTATACATACCTATGTAATATAGATACCTGATATGTTGAATATCGATATCCAAAATCTCTCTGAGAGTTACTCATGGATTTCTAATGCTTTCTGCTATGCTGAGTCTCTTAGTTTTAGACCTTGAGTCATTGTTTCTTTATTTGGTATAGGGGTTCTCTCTCATCTAAAGGGTACAGATCCTCCTGACATTCAGGTAAGATTGATGACAGTAAATATTGAGAATGGGGGTGTAACAGAAAAATGTCTGAACCTGATATTCTATTTTAACATTAGTTTGATGATTGCTAAGGTAGAAATCCAAACTCAAATTTTCCTTTCCGCATTAATTGCCTAGAAACCAGAATCCAATTGGCAACTAACATAAATTCCTCTGGCCAGGTAGAATTGTTCAAAAATGAGAATGTCCCACCAATTGATCAGGTTAGAGATAGGTCATCATTCGATTAACATTTTCTGAAAAAAAACACGCTTCTTTTTTTTTTTCCCAGAAGGTGTGATCCCTCCTGTTTTTCTGCATGATGGACTACATAGAGAGAAGTTCTTTCAATATTTCTTTGCCTTAATATCAGAGCTGGAAGTATGGCTTCATAAGTGATAATCTGAATAAATCTAACTGACAGCTTGATTGAGAATGACCACCAATGATTCATCAATTTGAAGGTTTCTTTTGGCAGTTGGTGGAGTTCTTTGCAAATGATTAGGTTGTGCAGCCCTGTTGGAGAAGTTGTGTTGCTGGATATGGGCTTTGAGGCCTGCCTGCTGCCGTGTTACCTGCCATTATAGTCATGGGATTTACTACCTACCTCTGGAACTATAATCTCCCAAATTAAATTCTTGTTTGTATAAGTTGCTTTGATCATGGTGTCTCTTCCTGGCAATAAAAAATAACTAAACCAATAACTCTGGACCTAATTTATATATGGATCATCAAGTAATAAAACCTAATCTGTTGATTAAAATATAAACCAATATCAACTGTGCTGTCTGCTAATTGCATAAATTAATCCTGAGAAGGAATAGACACTCTAAAATTGTTTCTTCATAAACCATGTGGCCAAAGGCAGGCTTAAGTTCATCACAAGTACAAACATGCATTTTCCCTTGATTTTTTAAAATTTTTAACCACAATATATTTGGCCTTTTTCTTTCAAAAACCATATATATAATTCACATAATAGTAAGGCAATTAAAAAATCAACAGTATGTTTGTGTCTTTGAGATGATTATAAAAAGAATTTAAGTTAAATTGAGATTTATCATATATTTTCAGTAGTAATGAAAGTGAATTTTGATGACATTTTCAAATTTAATCTTTTTTTTTTTTTTTTTTTGGTTTTTCGAGACAGGGTTTCTCTGTGTAGCTTTGAGCCTTTTCCTGGAACTCACTTGGTAGCCCAGGCTGGCCTTGAACTCACAGAGATCCACCTGGCTCTGCCTCCCGAGTGCTGTGATTAAAGGCGTGCGCCACCACTGCCCGGCTTCAAATTTAATCTTAACTTTTTAAAATTACTTTTCCATGAAAACATCTTAATTTATATAATATGTTAATAAAATATTATTTAGAAAAAGAAAAAAATTATATTTGTATCTGATACTATATAGAGATACACAATAAGGTATTTTCAGAATATTAAGACAATAACCAAAACTAGAGGATTAAATAGAAATTGCTCATTGTGCCTTTCTACATTATTCTGTTTCTGTAGTTATTGTGAAAGGAAAAGATGCAGATTAGAATTTTGTTCTATGTTTATTCACTGTGAAAAGTGTTTTTCTCTGGGTTAACCCTGTGATTATTTTTCCTCAATGTTGATAGATTTTTGTATTATCAATTTTCATAAAATTGAAGGAATTATTATTTTATAGAAATAGAAATCCTTAGTATTTTCCCAAGGTGTTTCAAAATTAAAACTAAAATATGGGAACTTAGTAAACCTTAAATTCAAATTGTATCACCATGTCAAGTCCATAAGGCATTGTACGTAAAATGAAAGATGCCATTGGTAATACAGGTGTGATTTTACAACTTTATAGTTATTACACAAGAGATTGTGGCATGACATTTGAAAGGAAATTTCTTGCTGAATTAGCCAATAAGACTAGCTGCTATCTACTTCTCTCTACTGCATATGATCTCATTGTTAGGGAAGAACAGAAATAACTGCATATTTTTCAGAACACTGAACTACATAAACATTTACACACTCAAACAAAAGCATAGAGACTAGCTAAAAGCAAGGTATTTGTTTTAAATAATGGAATTACCAAGAGTATCTACAATGAAAATTATAGTTTTTTTTAAACTATTCATAGGTTAGAAACGATAGTTTTGTTCACCAGAATTAATGATTAGTAGATAAGCTTCATAAAGAAACACTATAAAAGTTACTTAAAAATGAATAGAAAAGTATTACAGCCCAATGGATACCTCAAATGATTCTACATCTACAATGAATAGTCTTCCTCTAAAAATAATTTCCTTACCATAGAAGCCGGGAATCTCATCACTTAAATTTGTTTTTATGGTAGTTCTAACAACTGAACCATGGGATTGGATATTCTCATTGATTTGCATCTATAACAGAAATAAATGAAATTTGTATGTCAGCATGCACATGACCATGTTTATTACTGTACTAGCACAATAACCAGGTGTGTATTAAATGATTTCAAATAATACCCTTTGCTAAATGAGTAGATAAACAATACACATTAGTAAATCCCACCCTGAACACCCATATACAAAGGGACATTATTTACCATAAAATAAATAAGATAAATTGCCTAAAATATATAACCACAGTAATTAGCCTTGATGATATTATATTTAACAAATTGTGCAATGCATCCATAAACTGACTGAGGCGGATTTATAAAAATATTAATTTTCAGAATAGAATAGTGCTTTCTGTCACCAAAGGAATATAGGGCTGGGTGGTCAATTAATCCTATGTTGTACATGTTTATTTATTTTATTACTTCATGCATGCGAGTATTTGCCCATTCATGTGTATGTGTACCACACAGGTCAGAACAGTGCATAAGATCCCTTGGGACTGGAGCTACAGATGGTTGAGAGCTGCCATATGGATGCTGGGGAAAGAACCTGGGTCCTCTGTAAAAACAAACAATACTTTTAACTGCTGAGCCAAGTCTCTAGTCAATGGAGGTGATTTCTAATCAATTGAATGTTTATGCCAGCCACTACTCCAGCAGCAACAATGATGGCTTTGTTTTCCTGCTTCCGTCTGTGGCCAAATTTGGCTGGGATGTACAGCAAACAGTAGTCAGCAAGCTGTAGGATCATTAGCAGCAGTTTTGTATAGTTCTGTTTGATCCTCATGCTGATTCTCTTAACTGTGTCCATTCAGCATCCAGACGCAATTTCTAATTTGCCAAGTTACCCAGATGCCTCTTCAAAATTAAAATATTAAACATTTCTGAATAATTGTCATGACACAAAAGGAGTCATTATACCTATGACATCTTATTAAGTGGATGAAATTTTTGCAAAGATAAATAGAAAGGTTAACATTTATCATACAAATTTCACTTTCATTCAGTTGTGTAACTTGCTTGAAATTTAAATCTTTAGTTTTATATTTATGGCAAATAAAGTTGATGTAGCGCATATTGTAGTGTTTCCTAGCAGTATACCTTTCACTTTCTCTGTAATTCTTAGTACAGCAAGATGTTATGCACAAACAATATACGGAATAATCCTTATGGAATGATTTGTGTTTATTTTTGAAAATGATGTTTGAATGCCAAACGTCAATGAACATTCCACAAGTCTGTCTAAACCAACTAAAAATAAAATACAGAGAAAAATATCACTATGAGTGCTATAGACAGGTGCTTTAAGTGTGTGCATTGTACCTGCAAAATGGAAGGCTGCAAAAATGCCAGTAGATGTTATGTCCATGAACATTTTATGTGCTTCATTTCTTCTCACTTGGGGCTTTTAAGGGCTCATTAATAAACTGATCAAAGGGGCAGCAGTGGCACACACCTTTAATCCCAGCACTCAGGAGGCAGAGCCAGGCAGATCTCTGTGAGTTCGAGGCCAGCCTGGTCTACAGAGCAAGATCCAGGACAGGCACCAAAACTACACAGAGAAACCCTATCAAAAAAAAAAAAAAAAAAAAAACAGAAAGAAAAAAGGAGAAAAAAGAAAGAAACTGAATCAGCATAGAGTAATCACAAATTTTACTTTTTGTAGAAATTGTGCTACAGCTAATGAGTGTGTAGAGCATTACTAATGACAGCAGTAGAGACAGAGCTGTCAATAGTAATGACAGTGGCACTCTCCATTATAGGAAGGGTTACATACTACTACATTTACATCTGTTTTCACTAGTTGTGGGATCATGATTCATAAGGCCTTAAAATTTAAAAAAGAAATAATTTTTCAAATATAAAAAATAAACATTAACATTCACGACTTATGATTATTTTGTTACTACTTTCCTAAAATAAAGTTACCAAGTATCACCTCCATGGGTTGCATTCTATTCTTACAATGTCTCTTAATTTGAGTAAATAATAAAATGAACACTCACCGTGACCATAAAAATAAGTGTGAGTTGTAGTTTTTCTCATTGGATTTACAAGAGTCATAAGAAATTGCTCACAATTAAAGCAAATATTCTTTCTCCCAGAAGGAATACACATGTTTTTTTGAGATCACATTCTTCTGTTTTTATGTTCCTTCTTACCTTTTTAAAACAGTCAATAGATTAATAGTATTATGCCAGTGGCCTTGTCAGAAGAGCAGCAGGTGGCAACTGAAATTCAAGGTGTCAGCCCACCAGGAGGCACCTCCTCCATAGGTGAATCTCGGAAAGACAAGGGCTGAGACCACAGACCCTGGAATGTCTTTTGCTTCTTCTGTGTCTTTACATGTTTGTTGCTGCTGCCATCTTTCTCTGGTGTCTGGCATGGGGTGAATGCATGTGGAGAGATCCCTAATGCCTGCAATGTAATGTGTTTATCTCATGGAAACATTCCATCCTATTGAGCACTTTTACCTATGGATTATTGTGAAGAGAATTTCTTCTTAAGCTGTACTTTCTAATTGATATTAATAATGTTAGTTTAAAGAGAGTTTTGATGATTAAAAAATAAAACAAGGAAGTGTCACATAGCTAGAATACATGAGTTTCTGTTGAAGAGCCATATAGACTGTGGCTTGAGTAAATGATTAAACAAAACAATTGAGTCCCGGTAATACAGCTAGCTTAAATTTCCTTAATCTTAATTTTGGGAGATGTGTTCACAGGTTTCCAAGCACATCATGGCTGAAAAAATGCTTTGGAAATAACTTCTGGTTAGACTACATGTTTTTGTCAAATAGCTTTGAGGTAAAAAACTCAAGGAGACAATCTAAAGTTTTAGAGAGTCACATAGTTGAGTGAGGAACTCATTAAGGGAATTCCTGAATGAGGAACAAGAACAAAGCAATCCAATTATCATTGGCTGACGTACCTTTCTTGCTAGGACTGATTGAAGACCAAAGGTGATATTAATTCCTTATACCAAATTCTGCCCTCAGTCTCCTGATATAAAAACTATTGATGAGTGAGTATGCACCCTAACGGTTTAAAGCAGAACTGACAGATTCTTTTTCATATATAAAAGTTAGATTTGTGATTCATTTAAGATTCATTATAAGATTAGTTTTCAAGACAATTAATAAAGTAATTGTCCCTTTCTTTGTAATTGCAAAATGCACCTAGTAAAAGAATATCTTTCTTGCTTACATACTATTAATCTATAACAAGTTGCTTGGTTATGAATGTATGTGGGTTCTTGGGATAATTTGTTTTTCAACTGTAACACATAAAATGTTTAATCATGTAAGGGATATGGAAAATATACTGTTTTTTTTTACTTGTATTCATTGTAATAATTAACTTGAAAACCAGAATGTAACCACATTGTAATTTTTATTTTACCTGAACTGGGTTACATAAGCTGTAAGGGAAAAGATAAAGAGTTACAATGGGTTAGAAGGAAAACATCAAGAATGAGAAAATTAGAAGGGAAACATCAAGAGTAAAGGTAGAGTTAGAAGAAAAACATCTCAAGAATGAGAGAATTGGAAGGAGATCATCAAGAGAGTTCAAAAGGAGAAAGAAAACATCAAGAGAGGCAGAAGGTACACTTCTGGATAGAGATAAGCAAAGAGAATATAGAAAACAGAATGAAGAATACAGAAGAGTAAAGAAGGAAACCATCAAGAGAGAGTGAGTGTCTTTTCCCTTACCCCTTCAGATAAAAAAGTAATAGTACATGTCTATTCCATGGGTTCCATTTGACCATGCGGTGCTGGTGGCTGATCCCCAGGCAGCAGTAGTATTAAATCTTGTTTAGAGCACTTCCATTCCTTTGCGCAAACTCTCCAGATCTTTTTTGAGAAAGAGTCTGGTGTAGTCCAGACTGCCTCAAACCTGGCATGTAAGCAGAGGATGATCTTCTGATCCTCATACCTGTGTGCTAGGATTTACTCATGCACCATTAAGTCAAGTTTAATCCATGCTAAGAATCAAACTGAAGGCTTCATGGACACTAGGAGCACTCTGCTGCTTGAGCTGTTTCTCTAGACTTGAAACAAATTCGTGTATTTAACTTTCCACCAGAATTCTCCGAATTGCATGCAATAACTGCTTCCATTTTAAAGAAAAAATAATTGATACTTGTAAAAGTTAAAACCGTATTCCTGATATATGACACTCATAACTTGGACAAATGTGAAAAATCAAAGAGTCATTATCTGGCCATTAATACTGATGTGTTCAGTGAATTGTAATTGTAAGCCATTCTGTTTTTTTTTTTTTTTCTTTTTTCCAAAAGGTTCAAAATGGGACAATGAGACATGGTACCATAAACATCAACTCTGTGATAATTAAATTTCAGCTAAAGTTCTTACATCATGTACAATTAAATGACATAGATTTCCTGTCCCACAATTCAAACTAACTTTATTAGCATTGGTTCAGAAGTTAGTTTTGCTATCTGACTAGTTTGGGGTGTAAAACTAATCAGTCAGAGATTCTTTACTTTAACAACCATTCTTGCTACATTTGGGGGTTGGTCAAAGGTTGAATTTTAACATGTTCAGGAAAGTATAAATGCAGAAAATCATTTACAGAACAATATCTATATGCCATATCAGAGGTCACTAGCAACCCTTGAAATAATCTAGGAAACCAAAACCACAATTTTTCAGATTTCAATTAACAATCAATTAATATTTGTAATTAGGGAAGTGAGTGAGGTTAGTTCTTTTGCTAGGTAAACAGGTGGTCTAGTTATGTATAAAATGATGTTAATTATACTCTATCTTAACAGGAAAATTTGTCATGTACAGAATGCAATAACACTCCCTATATGGCATTTGTACATTGATGATTCACCTTTCTACCTATTATTGTGTCTACAGACCCAAAGGAGGTGAAAAAACATGGCCACTATCCTAGTAAATCAGGTCAAGCTAAGCTATCATTGAAATTAGGCAGGTCCTGAGATCATTATTATTTGAATATGAAATGTCCCCCATAGGCTCCTGTGTTTGAACATTTACTTGCAACTGTTGATTTTCACTTGGGAGGCTGTGGCACCTTTAGAAATGTAGCCCCACAAATAGAAATGAGTCTCTGTGGGCAGGACCAATGCTGTGGAATAATACTTTTGTATACTGGTTTAATAAAATGCTGATTGGCCAGTAGCTAGGTAGGAAGTATAGGAGGGATAAGTAGACAAGGAGAATTCTGGAAAATGAAAGGCTGAGTCAGGAAATGCCAAGCAGCTGTCCAGGGAGCAGCATGTAATGGCACATGGGTAAAGCCACAGAAAATGTGGCAACATACAGATTAACAGAAATGGACTGAGTTTAAGTGTAAGAGCTAGGTAGTGGTAGGCCTGAGCTTATGGCTGAGCAGTTTTAATTAATATAAGCCTCTGTGTGTTTACCTGGGTCTGAGCAACTGCAGACCGGGAGGGACACAGGAAAACTTCCAGCTATAAATGGTGTCCAATGTGGGGCAAGAGTTTGCACCTAAAACCTGAGAAAGCTTTAA
This sequence comes from Peromyscus californicus insignis, assembly GCF_007827085.1. Taxonomy (NCBI): domain Eukaryota; kingdom Metazoa; phylum Chordata; class Mammalia; order Rodentia; family Cricetidae; genus Peromyscus; species Peromyscus californicus. The sequence continues at coordinate 90,207,916 of NW_026294617.1, forward strand.
AAAAAATCTAAAACAGAGCTAAATACAGCCTCCTAGTTGTCTCTCTCAGGCCAGCCACAGCTTGCAGGCTTGAGCTACTCTATGGCAGGTTTGTGGTTGCAGGCTTGACCTGCAGCATGGCAGATTCCCGCAGTGGTACACAGAGGCGTCTCCAAGCTGTACATTATGCTGTGTAGTGGATTTAGCTTTTGCTAGTACAGACAAAAAATAAAAAAATAAAAAATAAAATTGGAAAAAAAAAAAAGGTTTCTGGACTACATGCTGTTTTGATAGAAGCATAGACCGACCCACTGCCTCCCAGAGTCAGTGAACAACATGGCTCTCAGAGCTGTCAGTGAATTGTCTCCACCATGTTGAAAAGCTGAGATGGGTGGAGTCAGCAGCCAAGGCTGCTGTTTCAGTACTGACCACTGCAATTTAAAGCAATAGATTCACAATAAGGCAGATTCAGATGGAGTAAGACTTTAAATGGTTTACAGTGTGTATAAAAATATATGTAGGCTTGAAAAAGAGAGAAAAAGGAATACGGACAGTTATATAAAGAAATAGAAAGTTTTAAAAAAATAAAGTCTTTTAAGAAAAAATAAAAATAATATAAAAAATAAGCCACGTAAAGATGGATATTACACAGAGAGTCTGGATTATATTGTCTTTGGGATTTTTAACTGCAGAGGGACATTTCATTGTAAAAGCTGCTGAGTTGAACAGCGGTGGTGGTGCATGCCTTTAATTCCAGCACTCAGGAGGCAGAGCCAGGTGGATCTCTGTGAGTTTGATCCCAGCCTGTTCTACAGAATGAGATCCAGGACAGGCACCAAAACTACACAGAGAAACCCTGTCTCAAAAAAAAAAAAAAAAAAAAAAGGCTTCTGAGTCAATTCAATATGTATATTTTAAAAGTATCTTGATTTCAAAATTTATGTCTAAGGATATGTTGCTTTGGAAAAGAGATTCTGCTTTTGTTTCCACAGAAGATGAGAACCTGTGGATTGCTTCCAGGCTAATACGGTTTGTCGAGTCATGACCCTGTAAAAGGTCTCTGATGACACCATGACCCAGATGATCCAACATCCGGAGTGGTTTCAAGGTAACTGTCTCAGACAATGCAGCATCACAGACTATTCTAGTCAGGACTTGGCCATAATTCTTAATTTTCTCAGGATTCCCATAAGAATTCAGCACCTTTTATCAGCAGGAAGTAGCCTAGAAAACTGTACCCACATTCCCAAAAACTGGATTATGAATGTTTGTCTTTGTTTAGGTTGTTGGTTACAAATTGTTATTGGTCATAGTCAATATCTTTCTAAAGAAAAAAAGGGGAATAGGATATAGATATGATAGGTTGAAAGGGTAGATTATTGAATCTACTTTTAAAGAGCAACAACTTATATAAAATGTTTTAAATTGCTATAGATTTTAGTTTATTGATACAAATTTAAAGTTAATTTTGTTATACTGGATGCATTTTTCTAGTCTTTTTTAAAGCATTATGTTTATGCAGCTCATTTAGTTAGTCTTCTATGATAGTCAAATTTATAAAGTTTTCTAGGTATTCATAGATATAATTCAATTAGGTAGGTAATCTTCAAACACTTCAAAGACCTACAGAATATGGCATTTAAATTTTTTTAAAACTTAGACGAGATCGGGCACGTTCAGAGTAGTATGTTGGAACCTGGGGCTTATACAGGGACACTTGGCTCAGCCTGGGAGGAGGGGGTTGGACCTCCCTGGACTGAATCTACCAGGTTGAACTCAATCCCCAGGGGAGTCTTTGCCCTGGAGGAGATGGGAATGGGGGGTGGGCTGGAGGAAGGCAGGGGGCAGGAGGGGGGAGAACATGGGAATCGTGGCTGATATGCAAAATTAAATTAAATTATAAACTTAAAAAAACTTAGACTTTCTGGACAGTGAGACACATCTGCTCTTGGCAGCACTGATTTACTTCAAAGAAGAGGATGGGCACTGAAGACACTTCATGTGGAGTTTATCTTCTTGGCAAAAATAGCCATTTGGGCAAGAAACTGTTCTTGCCTGGACTGCTTGAAAAAATGTTGTATAAACTGGACATGCATGACTCATAGGAAGGTGACCACTATATTTGCCAAAACAAGGTGAAATGGTCCTTCAGATTCCTGCTTCACAGAGGAGACTGCCAGACATTCTACAGGACACGGGAAAAAGTGACTGAGAGACTAGCCCTAAGGGCTGAAGATGGATGCTCCAATGTTCCAGAGAAACTTTGGATGACTATCCAGGCAGGCAGCTGTCTCTGTCATTTCCACAATTTTCTAAGTCACTTAAAATGAATTTTCTGTTTACTTAGGTAATATTACATCCTTCTATGGTCTTTAATGTAGTTGAAGACTAGATAGTTACAAGTTTCCTTGGTTATGATAAAAGATAAATTAGATATGAAACCTTAGACTCACAAATATAGGATAGAATATTTTCTCTGAATTTTCCAAATATAAATAGACTAGATATGGTAACTGTAATTCTTGCTTGATAACTATTTTGTTATATATAATTTTACTATGTTACAGTTAAAACTTTCCTGTCTAATTAAACAGAAAAGGAGAAATGCTGTGGGATAATGCTTTTGTACACTGGTTTAATAAAACACTGATTGGCCAGTAGCCAGGCAAGAAGTATAGGAAGAATAAGCAGACAAGGAGAATTCTGGAAAGAGAAAGAATGAGTCAGGAGATGCTAGACTGCTGTTCAGGGAGCATCATGTAATGACACACAGGTAAAGCCACAAAACATGTGGTGACATACAGAGTAACAGAAATGGGCTGAGTTTAAGTGTAAGAGCTAGTCAGTAGTAAGCCTGACCTAATGACTAAGCAGTTTTAATTAATATAGGCTTCTGTGTGTTTATTTGCATCTGAGCGGCTGTGGACCATGTTGGACACAGGAAAATGTCCAGCTACAGACAAGAAAATGATAATTTTTCTGTTTATAGCCTGAGATCTGTATCTGTTTCATGATCCACAAAGATGTGAATGAGCTGTCACTGCCTGTCCATCACAATGGTCAGAGCCACCTAGATATTAAGTCTTATCTGGTATGCTGGCCTTTATACCTTGATATAAGAGCTAAAATAAATGTCTCCTCCTCTTAAGACAAAGCAGAACAAAACTGTGTTCAGTTGTCTCCAAAGAGCTAATATAAGTTAGTCTTCACTCCATGATTATAGGTCTTGAGACCTGTACTGAGGGGAAGACATATTAGTGGAGACATGGGAGCACAGCTGACACTGACAAAATGACGTTCTGATGATCTGATTTCCGCCACAACCACAGAAAGTGAACAACTATTAAACCTTCAAAACTAATCTATACCTGAAGAACTAGATGGATTAAGTCATCTATAGAATAAAATTAACTTTTCAGTATCTATAATTCTCTATAATAATGCTTTATTTTTTATATAGACTAAAGAATCAGTATATTATACAAGTGTACAAGATATAAAGAATAGAAAAACATCAAGTTATTAGAGGAGAATCCATAACTTACAAGGATATTGTTAGTCTGAGTATGGTCAGTGGATAAGTCAGTACGTGATATTTAGTCAAATAAGAACTTCATCTGAAGGTGAGCTACAGACTCTGTGGTAACTACTGCTACTTGTTTCTTAACATTGCAAGAAGTATATATTAAAAAATCTGTTACTGTGTGTCTATTCACACATCATTTCATGGGCAGTTTCATCTCTAAATTCAAACTAGAAATAAAAGTGTTTCAGCTGAATTCTATTTTAAATGAAAAGAATCATTTGAGTTTTATGCCAATTTTTAAAATATTTGGACAGAATTTCTATTTAAAGACATATTTAAAGAAGTTATCATCTTGTTAAATTCTTTGAAATACTCTTAGTTTTTATTTTCAATTTAAAAAATTTTAGTTTACCTTAATAATATTCATATATATAAAACAAATAAAGAAAAAAAAAACCTACTCCAGATAATGTTGTGAACACATCTCAAAAGGAAAACTATTAGTAGAGTTGCAAAGAAAAGAAGTCTGTGGGCTGTGCTTACTTAAGCCTCTGTGAGCTCTCTCAGGAAACTTTCATCCTTCTCTTAAGTTGCTAGGATCAACAGAGCAGATTTTTAATAGTCTATCTCCAACTGTCTCCTTCTTTGGGCCCCTAGATGGTGTCTCTATGTGAAATTGCCTTTTATCTTTTTTTTCAGGTGAAAGGTTTATTTGTAGTTTTTTTTTTTTCCTTTTTCTGTATGGAGCTCGCTGAAATCTAAGCTCTGAAATGAAGCTTAGAATCTTTTTGAAGGAGGCTGACTGACCACAGCTGCTCAGCTGTAGAGCACACACGGAGGGTCTGCCTCCCACCATGTAAACAAGGGTCAGGGGCCAATTAAGAAGCAGGAAAGCAGGCAGTATGGATGTACAGGAACAAGGAGGACCTATCTATTTTTCTGTGCCAAATTGACACAGCCTACCAATGAGCTATGCCAGGTAGAGCACTAGTCCTTATTTTCAGAGGTTTTTAGGAGATATGGGGCCAGATCTAAACACAGGTGGTCAACCCTGACTGTGGAATATTGGGAACTCTGGGCCTTTAATGAACTGAACTGAACTGAACAAGAAATTGAAGAGAAGTTTAAGATTCTACCAGTTTGCCAGTGTACACATATGTTTTGCCTTCTTTCTTTCATTAGCTATAATTTTGTTGATGCTGATATGAACATCCCCTCACTTAAGGAAGAGAGGCATGGGAGTTGTTTTATAATATTCATAGTTAATTATCATTTGATTTGCAATACAATTTAAAGCCAGATATTACATGTGTAAAGATTAAGAAATATTTTGTAAACATTAAGTATTTCCATTTGAAGAATTATTTTAATATACAAAAATCAAATACAAATAGTACTAAGTGTGGTTATTCTGTATCTTGGCCCAAGATTTACAAATATATAAATGAATCACTTAAATTATCTCTCATCTCTTCTCTCTTTTTGTCTTTCCATTCCTCCTCAGGGGTGTGTGTGTGTGTGTGTGTGTGTGTGTGTGTGTGTGTGTGTGTGTTTCTGTTTTCTGTTAGTAGGGGCAGAGGTAGAATAAAAAATACTATTTAATAATTTCTTTTAGTAGAAATCATAATACTTTTGTGAGATCATAAAATTGGCAAGTGTGTGTGTGTGTGTGCGTGTGTGTGTGTGTGTGTGTGTGTGTGTGTGTGTGTGTGTGAGAGAGAGAGAGAGAGAGAGAGAGAGAGAGAGAGAGAGAGAGAGAGAGAGAGAGAGAGAGAAAGAGAGAGAGAGTCTCTTCCTACTTTCCTATGTAAAATTTCACTGTCTTCCATCTTAGGCAGGTGACACATTAAATATTTCTAATGAGTTTCCAGTTGCTAGTACACATAAATAAATGGTCTGGAAAGGTATCTCCAAGGAAAAAGTTGGCATGGCAAGAAAATGGTAAGAGTTTAAAAACAAAATTATAAACCTTGGAAGGTGAACAGTATACAGGTCATTTTTGTTTTGTTTTGTTTTTTGATTTTTTGAGACAGGGTTTCTCTGTTTTGCTTTGTGCCTTTCCTGGAACTCGCTTTGTAGACCAGGCTGACCTTGAACTCACAGAGATCCACCTGCCTCTGCCTCCCGAGTGCTGGAATTAAAGGCGTGCGCCACCACCGCCCAGCTATACAGGTCATTTTTGAAGGTAAATTTTTCCTGGGGGCATCTGATGAATGCCAATGCAACAATTATATCATACCTGGTCAGAAAATGAATGGTTTTAGCAAATGCTTTTGGGTACACACATAGGGTTTTCCTGAAGGTAAATTAAATGAAGCAATGGGAAGGAGGAAGTTCAGATATACAACAAATCAGATTCACAGACATAGGTTATACCTTTTTAGAAGTAAAATTCACACTGTGTCTTTAGATTTTTAACCACCATAACAGAGTAAAGAAGACTAAGGAGACTATTTGTCATATCATACAAGAATGCCTTATACTTATGTTAATAGCAAAAATTTAATGTATTGTGAGCAACTACCAATAGCAACAAAGGGTACACTAAGTTTGTTTATTTTCTGTGGTCATTGCTGAAAATTCCAGCAAGTAGCCTCGTGACTTGTCTTAAAGACCAACACGCCGGGCGGTGGTGGCGCACGCCTTTAATCCCAGCACTCGGGAGGCAGAGCCAGGCGGATCTCTGTGAGTTCGAGGCCAGCCTGGGCTACCAAGTGAGTTCCAGGAAAAGGCGCAAAGCTGCACAGAGAAACCCTGTCTCAAAAAAAGCCAAAAAAAAAAAAAAAAAAAAAAAAAAAGACCAACACAAGTTATGCAAACAATCATTATAATTTTTCATATGTGGCTATGATATCCATTCATGTCTTAAAGTAAAAGAAATTTTAAATTGTTTAACCCAGTTTAATCTATAATTACAGAAATATCAATTTATTGAGGGCACAAAAGGAATAAATTTTATTTAAAGAAAAATGTATTCCATATCTAATAAGAAAAAATGCCTGTGTGAAGATGCTACTGAATTGTAAATGGGATGAATAAAAGCTAACATTCTTTATAAAGTATACAAGACAGAGAAAATGTTTATTATGAGGGGAAAAAGACATATTTTTTTGGTCAGGAGTGGTACCACACTAAATGAGATGTGCCATTTCATATCAGTCAACAATTAAGGCAATGCAGCATGCTCAGATATGCCTACGGGCCAATCTGATAGAGTTGTTCCCTCAGTTGAGTTTCTCCCATCCCAAGTGACTCTACTTTGTTTCAAGATGGCAAAAATTTGACCAACACAGCTACTTTAGGTTTGTCGTTCAGAATCAGAAGTATAATATCTTACCTTCCTGAGTCTTAGCTATGCATTTATCCCATTCTCTATTGGTTGTATCTTTGCTTTCTTATGGCATTCACAACATACTAAGAAAATTTTTGAAAAGCCATCTTATGGAGTCTAATAAATAAAAACAATTGTTCTGCTTCACTTCTCTGTGGCAGGGTCAAAGATTTTTATTCTCATAAATCTCATGGGAAACAATATATTTCTTTAAATTTCACCTAGAAGTGGAAGTGACTTGTCATTTATCTTTCCTTCAGAGAAAACTTTATTTGTAGAGGGAAGTAAGATTTTTCTAAATGCCTTAAAGGAAGGTAGAGCCCAAAGGCAGCTCAGGGTATGAGCAGATGTTGGATACAGGAGGAGGAAGAGATGGAAAATGGAAACAATTTTGCCCAGGAGACAAACTCCACTCAAATCTGGCCTGAGGATTAGTACAACTACTATATTTAAAAGATTATAGAGAGTGAACATCAAAGGCATACATACCAGGTTCTTGGAAAAGTGCTTGCTAAATTATTCGACATGATCTCTGTATAGATCAAATGGCAAGACTGCCTTGACTTAATGCTTTTATCAAATATATAATCATCTATCACCTTTTTTTCTTAGCAGGTGATGTAATGAGCACAAGAAGTATAGATGATTAGGTTTGCAAATTACAACTGGTTAGAATAGATCTGGCTTGTCAAATTTACAATAATCCCCATGGTACTGTCACCCATGTTATTAATTCACCTTTCAAAATGACAAAGATACCACATATACTAAATACAAAACTAAAGTGACAGAGTCCTTTTTGAAACTCAAATAAATATATCACTGTCATTTAGCAACCGTATGTGTTCAATTTAGTATTTTTCAGCAGAACTCTGAAGGTAAAGGAGGGTGAAAACAGACAGACAGCTCATTGACTTCCCATGCATATATCTATACCACTTTAATCTCACATATAAAAGGTCAAGCATAAAATTATGTGCTTGGAGCAGCTGTCTGCAGAGATTTGAATTAACATAGAAGGAAAGTATCACAGGAGAAAAAAAAAGTTAATTTCATCTTAATTGGATTAAGCTATGTCCCTTCTGTACTACAGGAATGAGGATACAAAAGACTAGAAACTGCTGGGTTGACAGAATAAAAGATTAAATCGTGGGCTAGTGTCAGGTTGTTGACTAATAACATATTGATCAGATCTATAAAATATGCACTGTGTCTGTCAGGAGGAGATGCACTTTGGAATTGAAGATCACTAGAATAACTGACATGATCAGAGTTAGATTAATATGATTAAGATGCTGGGAGAGAGCTGTGTATTGTGGTAGCAATAACTAAGATTCCCCACATGTCTGGGATTGACCATCTTAACCAACAGAGCGATCTTGTTGGTTAGAGGGAAGTGACTGATCTGTGCAGCTGCCTCTCCCTCCACCCCTCTTTGCTTTAATGTGTTCCAGCAGACATATTGAACTACTAGAGTTTAATCCCACTGGAACCTGCAGGTGGTATTGTCCTTGCATTGAGGAGTTATTAAATTCTTAAGGTCACTGTAAAAAAGGTTCTATTAAATTGAGTTAATAAAAACATTGGGCAAAGGTTTGCAAAGAGCACAGATGTCAAAGCCTTGGGAATCAGAATGTCTCTCATGATATCAGACTAAAAGAATAATTTAAATCTGTCATAGTATAAAGATAAAGTTCTGTTCTTTAATAAAATGTATTTTTTAACCTAATACACCAGTGTATGTATGAACACTTATATAGGACATTCATTTCTTTGGATTTTTTTTTTTTTCAAGTGAGACTAACTTAGGTTATTTAAAGAGCAAGAAGTCTAGAAAATAGCATTAAAATGAAATTTGGAGAATTTTGTGTGTAAAGCTACTTTCTTATACTTTTAGTAAAGCAAGAAGAAAATCATGACATTTTATGTAAGATTATTTAGTTACTAGACTGGACCGTGTCTTTGGAACAGAGTTTTGCTTTCAGTTTCAGTGAGAATAATGTAGTTATTAAGATTTCTCACTACGTGGCTTATACATAGAACTCTACTAAGGTTGGAGCGAGTAAACTCCATTCAATCTCCATGCATCCCCTTACTTGTGGATTTACAACAGTCTGTTTCACTATCCATTTCTTTGGCAGAGGAGATGGGATTCATTATTTTGGAAGCATTGTGATCAATATGGGAGAAACCGATTTGTATCCAATCTAACCACTGACTGAATTAATTAATTACTTAACTGATTTATGTTGCAGTGCTGTAGATCAAAAGCTGAGCCTTGTATAATCTAGACAAGCACTCTAACTACTGAGCTACAACTTTAGGCAAACTACTGAAATTTAATCAGAAATTGAAATTAGGAATCTTGAGGTGAACACTGGAGAGTTTAGAATGATTTTGCCAGATAAACGTTTTTATACTAAACATTAGAGTTAACCCCTCTCTCTTAACTAAATTCTGAATTACAAGATTTTTTCTTTTTTTTTTTTGAACACAAAAATGTAGAAAGATTTTAACTTACTGGTTTTATATACTAAGTTTATTTTAGAAATCTTTTTTAATTTTCCTATAATAATATTTACTAGTATGGTTATTTTTCTATGTATCATATTTTAAAAAGTTACTTTCTGAGTATGTTATTCAGGGTTTTCTCCACTGTGACCAAATACCAGCGTAAAACAATTTTAAAGGAGGAAAGATTCGTTGTGAGTAACAGTTTTAGAAGTTAACATCCATGGTTGAAAGTTTTCCTGTGTCCCACCCGGTCCGCAGCCACTCAGACCCAAATATGCACATAGAGGCTTATATTAATTAAAACTGCTCAGCCATTAGCTTAGGCCTACCACTGACTAGCTCTTACACATAAACTCAGCGCATTTCTATTAATCTATATGTTGCCATATGTTCTGTGGCTTTACCTGTGTGCCATTACATGCTGCTCCCTTGATGGCAGGCTGGCATCTCCTTACTCAGCCTTCCTGTTCCCAGAATTCTCCTTGTCTGCTTATCCCACTTAAATTTCCTGTCTGGCTACTGGCCAATCAGTGTTTTATTTATCAATCAATTAGATCAACACATTCACAGCATACAGAGTGAAATCACCCATCCCATGGTACTTTGGCCACATTTCTCTGTTGATAACATAATAGCAGAAGCATGTGTTGAAATAGAGCTCTCCATCTCATGACAATCAGTAAACAGAAAACCAGATCCTGGGTACCAAGTATTCCACAGTTGAGTCATTGAAGATGTTTTACATTCAAATCATATGCCAATATTAATTGATGAATATTACTATTTACATATCACTGGCTATAATTTTATGTGTATACTGAAGACGTTAATACACATATTATGAATACTGACATATAATTATCAGTCAACATACAAATTAGTTAATGTCTAGAGTGTGAACCCAGATCATAACAGAAGAAAGAGTCTAGTTCTATAATTTTTCATCAGTAAGTATGGTTCTTCATCTTTATTTGAACTGTGTGTTCCAGCCTAGTTTCACAATTCAATAATTATTGTTAGCTGTTTTATTTAAGAAATTGGTGGTTTCCTAAATTAATTTTGCATTTATTATTCCTTGTAGATATAAATTGGCAACCTGCTACTGACTTGAGTTGACTTGTATAGCAGGAGTAGTCTTTAAATGATACAGTATCTATTATATGAAAATTTATCCTTATTTAAGTCTGATTAACTTGAAAAACTATTTCTAGTTACACATGCAACTAATGTTACTGTATTTATAAAATATGATGTAACAGGTAAGACCAGTCAGTCCTACAGATAGGCTTCTTGGAGAATTATATAATATTTTAAAAGAATATTTACCTACCCATATCCAAGTTGTATATGTATAAAAAGGAACATAGCAAAAAAAAAAAAACCACCTTTTTATAATAAAATCAAAGAAAAAAGTAAAAACTCTAGGGACATGTGTATATGTACATATTCATACATGTTTTATGTACAATTACACACAAAAAAACAATTTCATTATAGTAGAATGATAATCTATAAGGAACAAAGGAGTTTCCCATATCCAGACATACACCATTCATACAGTTCACTGGTAAATAATGTCTTCTGCTCCTTTTGCTATCTCTCTCTGTCTATCACTATCTATCTATCTATCTATCTATCTATCTATCTATCTATCTGTCTGTCTGTCTATCTACTTATCTATCTATCTATCACCTATCTATCATCTATGTATCTACCTACCTGTCATCTCTCTATCTCTAGTAATGTGGCCATATAGACTAAGAAAATTATGCTAATATAGTCTTCACTCTCTCTATGCCTCCCCACTTTACTTTCTCCATTACTTTCTATATTTGTCTGTTGAAATCATTCTTAATTCTGGTTAAAGAGATGTCTCAGTGTGGTGATATTGTGTTCCCCAACATATTGTACATTCTAATAAATTTATATGGGATCAAAGAACAGAACAGCCACTAGATATAGAGGCCAGAAAATGGTGGCACACACACCATTAATCTTAGCATTCCAAAGGCAAAGATCCATCCAGATCTCTTTGAGTTCAAAGCCACACTGGAAACAGCCAGGCATGGTTACACACGCTTTTAATCCCAGGAAGTGATGACAGAAAGCAGAAAGGTATATAAGGCGTGAGACCTGGAACTAGAGCCTGTTAAGTTTTTAGACTTTTAGCAGCAGTTCAGCTGAGATCCATTTGGATGAGGACTCAGAGGCTTCCAGTCTGAGGAAACAGGATCAGCTGAGGAGTTGGCAGGGTGAGGAAGCTGTGGCTTATTCTGCTTCTCTGATCTTCCAGCATTCACCCCAATACCAATCTCCAGGTTTGTTTTTATTAATAAGACTCTTTAAGATTCGTGCTGTATCTCAGTGGTTAGGAGTACTGGCTCATCTTTCAGAGGTCCTGGTTTTGATTCTCAACATGCATATGGCCATTCAAAACTACCTTTATTGCACATTCAAACTGGTCCAATGTTACTTTCTGGACTTCATAGTTACCAGGCACAAACTGGGTGCACATAAATACTTGCAGGCAAATTACTCACAAACAGGAAATAAAATATTTTAAACCATGAACCATTCTAAGTTTAAATTTATACTTACAGGATACATTTTATGTACATATGTTACACATACACATCCAAGATACAGTGGCTGGCTTCATAATAGGGGTATCAGTCACTACAGGTGACATTCTAAGTTGGACATATTGTGTTTCTGTGTTCAAAATTAGCAGTGCTATCAGTTGAAGGTGGAGCTGAGAACCGAACACATAGCAATTTAGCAGAGTGTAGAGGTGTGGTTGCATGAAAGACTGTCATACAATCTTCCTGTATTAGTTATATTTCTTGCTATTATAAAGCACAATGACCAAAACTGACTCATGGAAGAAAGAGTTTGTTTTGGTTTAAGGATCCAGAAGGAAAGTACATAAAGGGGGGATATGGCGACAGGTGCCAAAGGAGGGAACCTGAACTATCACATCTGGGTCCACGTGTGGAGACAGAGACACTGAGCTGCAAGAGGGGTAAGACTATAAACACTCAAACTCATTTTGTGGGAAGCTATTCATAAATGAGACAAGAAAAGGATATCCAACACATTTAAAAATATAAACGTTATCCATCCTTAAATGACTTTTAGGCACCCTGTTACTTAGTAAGTTCTAATGCTATCCTGAGAAAGAAATTGCTAAAATTATTTGAGACAGCATATGGCAAGGGCCTTAAAGCTCCATGGTAAAAACAAAAACATATGACTTTGGCTCATTAGAAGCATTTTCTAAGATCCTCCTAATTGCCATAGTAATTAAAATTTAACAATATTTGCAAAAATGCCAGCTGATATCAATCTATGGAGTGAATATTTTTGCTTTGCTTTCTTTAAGCTACAAAAAAATCCCCACATTTAAACAATACCAGGTATGATTTCTCTGTCTTTTCAAGTGTACAGATACATTCCTGTGGAGAAATCTGTGTACTTCAACTTATCCCTTACCATGTTGCCCCGACTCATTGTTATTTTGTACATTCTGAAAATTCTGTCCCTCACCACTTGCTGATGTATCATGTCCACTGTGTGGTGTCTATGGAATAAGGTGATAATCAGCATTAAGCAAATGCATGAATTCAGATCAACAAGACAGCTCTGTTTCCAGAGCACATACTGCTCCTGATAATAGATAATACCACTCTGATTACAAGGAGTGTTTACTGGATATAAATACAAATGAAAATATAATAACACGCACTAACTTTTTAATTCTAGTATCTCTCACAATAGGGAAACAAAGTTGCTGAAGGAAATTGAATTCACTCCACTGCATTTGTGCATGCTAGCTGGTATAGGTTATCTGATACCCTTGAGAAAAGGCATTTTACACACACACAAACACACACACACACACACACACACACACACACAAAAGCACACATGCAATTTTAAAGTCATGACAGCATAACCACTTGAAATTGCCTTTTAAATGAGGGTTTAGTTTTATTTGTTTAATCAATGCCAACTATCTCAAATGCTTAGATGGTTATAAAGAGATAGAAACTTTTAAGAAAGGCATTCAATATCCTAAACAAAAAAGTTTTGTTTTTATCAATTAAATAGAATCACAAAAACAGTTCAGATAAAAATTGAAAAAAAAGTACTATAAAATTCAGTGTTTTAACTTAAGCTTAATTCTCTCTTTTGAATTATTTGGCTATATTTTTTGGTGTCCACACAGGAAGACTTCTCTAGGTACTCAATGCTTGTTTTGTTTTGTTTGACTTTGCTTTACAGCAGAATGGGGGAAGGGCTTATCAAATAGCTGGAATAGAGTTTGAAATAAAATATCCTTAGACACCATGCAAACAAGGATGAAGCTGCCATTGCCTTCAACATCCCAAAGCACCACAAAGAGGGTACCAGGCCTCAAAATGGTAGAGTTGGTATTCCTGAGTAATTTTAAAAATATTTTTTTTGAAATGATAAAATCTTTTTTTAATTCTTTCAGGCTTTCATAAAAGTATTATTAGCATAGTTATTCAACTCTCTTCCCCTCAACTGTTCTCATATCTACATTCTCATCCCTTTCTCCCTACCCACCTGTACTTCAGTCACTTTTTTCTTAATACACAACTATTTTGTAGCAAAAGTCCTGGTTCTCTGAGTCTTACAATTTTCCTGCATCATCTTCCTGAGTCATACATGCACGGTTTAATGTTGTAAATGTATTAATTGGGGGATAAGCATCACAAAGTTGGTTATTTTTTTTTTTTAATTTTGTGAGCTGTGGCTTTCTCTAATAGTCTCTCTCTGCTTGGAAAAATTCTTTGATGAATGGTGAGTGTCCCCTTTATCTGTGGATAAAAGGATAAATATTTAGAAAACAAAATTTATCAGGTTTAGAAAAATGGCTCTAATATGTTCTTTTCTAAGTTCTGTGGCTTAGCTTGTCACAGGTAGTTGGTTAATTATGAAGTACGAGGTAAAAATCATCCTGAGTGAGGTAACCCAGACTCAGAAAGGCAAACATGGTATAGACTCACTCATAGGAGGATACTAGATGTGGAACAAGGATGACTGGACTGCTACTCACATCACCTGGAAAACAGGACCCCAAGAAAGACACGGGGATCGCCCAATGTCAGAGAAATGGATGAGATCTACATGAACAGCCTGGACATGAGTGGGGGTAATGAAGGGCGAGGGTCAAGGGAAAGAGAGCTTGGGGGAGTGGGAGATCCCAGCTGGATCAACAACAGAGAGGGAGAACAAGGAATAGGAGACCATGGTAAATGAAGACCACATGAGAATAGGAAGAAGCAAAGTGCTAGAGAGGCCTGCAGAAATCCACAAAGATACCCCCACAATAGACTACTGACAATGGTCGAGAGACAGCCCAAACTGACCTACTCTGGTGATGGGATGGCCAAACACTCTAATTGTCGTGCTAGAAACCCCATCCAATGACTGAGGGATCTGGATGCAGAGATCCATGGCTAGGCCCTGGGTGGAGCTCTGGGAGTCCAGTTAGTGAGAAAGAGGAAGGTTTATATGAGCGAGAATTGTTGAGACCAAAGTTGGATAAAGCACAGGGACAAATAGCCAAATGAACGGAAACACATGAACTATGAACCAATGGCTGAGGGGCCCCCAACTGGATCAGGCCCTCTGAATGGGTGAGACAGTTGATTGGCTTGATCTGATTGGAGGCATCCAGGCAGTGGGACCGGGTCCTGTGCTCATTGCATGAGTTGGCTGTTGGAAACCTGGGACTTATGCAGGGTCGCTTGGCTCGGCCTGGGAGGAGGGGACTGGACCTGCCTGGACTGAGTCTACCAGGTTGATCTCAGTCCTGGGGGAGGTTTTGCCCTGGAGGAGGTGGGATTGGGGGGTGGGCTGGGGGAAAGGGGAGGGGTTTGTGAGGGGGGAGAACAAGGGAATCCGTGGGTGATATGTAGAACTGAATTGTATTGTAAAATAAAATAAAAATAAATAAATACATAAAAATAAAAAAATAAAGTACGAGGTATGAGTTACCTCCTATTGAGCAGATCTTAAGTCCAATTAAATTGCTGTTTGTTTCTACTATGATAACAATATTACTATTGAGATATTTCAAAATATCTTGCTTCTTTTGTCATTGCTATTGTTTGTAGAAGCTACTTTGGATAAGACTACTGACTTCTTTTAATCATTGGAAGTTTGCACTGCTCCCTACAATGTTAGGATTGCTAGTCCACAAGAACAAAGTGTCTGGGTCTGATTTAGATCCATTTCTCTAAGTCTTAGGTTCAAATTACATGGTGCTTTCAGAAATGGGTATTCTCAGCTGAACATCTTGCTTCTAAGTTCATGAAATAATTATAGTGATTCAATTCCATTATTGAAAGAAATCAGGCCCTTACAAAATGAACAAGATTCTGGAATAAGAATGCAGGTACACTCTGTCAACCTACATGTTCATCTGTGTACAAATCATACTACATACCATCCTTTCTGTCTTGGTAGTGGTGGTGGTTTTTGTTTTTTGGACAGGCTCTAAAGCGTTTGAATTCATGATCTATGTTCATTAAAAAATCCTTCGTCACTACCTCCTCTTTATTCTACACTATTTCCATATATATATAACAAAATCTAATATAAATGTAATCATGAATATAAGAAATTCTGTAACTGGTCTCTACTAACACTGGAGGCCTTTTGTAGAGCCAGATAGGAACCTGCTGCAGTATAGTCTTCATAAAATACATCCATCCATAAAAGAAGTTTAAATAAAGCTACCATATAATAGGGGAGAAAATGTTCTGACTAGATAGACATTCTATGTTGTTATGTAAAAAAACACAATACCAGGAATGTGCTATATCTTTTTTTAATTTATTGGACAAAGTGATACCTAGATGCCACCAAGCATTATAGGCTATTGCCAATGACATCAGTAATCCATTACTATCTGATGGTTAGAGCCAGTTACTTGGAACAACACACACTTATGTTGTTGAATATGAAGAAAACAAATTGGTCTTCAAGTGGAAGCTTCAATCTTACAGACTAGTGTTCCTACTACTAGAGTTGCTTTGAATGCTATTGGAGGATCAAGGCATCAGTCCGCCATCTTTACAGAAGCTTCTTGCAATAGATGGAAATTAGCACAGAGACCTGCAACAGGACAGTTTGAAAATTATGATACACTTTTTAGTACTCATTCTTAAGTGGATACCATTATCAATCTCTTCCCCTCAGTGAAGAAGAGGAGGAAAAAATAATGTAAGGGCTATAGTGGTGAATGATTCTAAGGAAATAGAATTTTTCTAGACACAACGGGGCTAATGAACACCCACATTCACAAAGACTATGATAATGTGCACAAAACCTTCAAAGTATCAACCCAAACAAAAACACAGCACAGAAAAGGGGAACTGGAAACAAAAATCTCACCTACAACTTGCAACTGATAACTGCTGGAAGAAAAAAAAATTTTTTTTCTTCATGGAATGACAAAAGGTGTATCAACTGCATTCCAAAGCAAGCCTCATGCTCAATAGTAGATGGTCAACAAAAGATTCCATGTTAAGTTTGTGTGTGTGTGTGTGTGTGTGTGTGAGAGAGAGAGAGAGAGAGAGAGAGAGAGAGAGAGAGAGAGAGAGAGAGAGAGAGAGAGAGAGAGAGAGAGAGAGAGAGTTGTTTGGTTTTGTGGTAAGACAGAGAAAGCAGATAATATTGAGTGCAAATCTGAGAGAATCTTGTGGTAGTTAGACTACAGGAAAGGATGTGATAATAAACAATTTGCATGAAAATTATAACATAAACTAAGAAAAGCGATGATTATAGTTAACTTACATTGTAGCACATACCTATGGTGCAATTTTTTGGGCATGAACTATATTTTCAGAATGGGTGTACCACATTCATCACTCCGTTTATTATTTGAAAGACACTTGATTTGTCTCTACTTTGGGCTAATATACATTATTTCCTGGAAAGGTGTGGGCATATAATTCAAATATTCTTGGAGGGCAATAAGCAAGCTGAGCATCATAAGATGAAGCCAAGGTTCTGCAGTACTGACGACTTCTTTTACAAAATGAACACAGTATACTGTATACAGAAGAGCAACAGAGTTTTAAATATCTTCAATGATATCTGTTATAGTTAGTCTCTTGATGTTACCCCTCACCTAGGAGTGAAATTTTATCTCGCTGTGTCTGCCAGATTTTTATCTCCCTTATCGTTTAGAGCATCTTTTCAAATTTTCTTCTTGGTCATAATTACCTTATATATGGTGTTCTATTCATATATTTTGTCCATTTCTCATAGAGTGGTTTTTATCCTTTCTTTACCTTAAAACAAAAATCACTGTTTAGAAAAAGTAAATTTATTTCTCACTGTGTTTGTTGGTTTTTCATTTTTGTAATGGCATCATTGAAAACACAAAGGGTGATTTGAAATTTTTCTCCTTCTTTTCTTTACCTTATTTTTTGTTTTTTATTTCATTTTCATTTTTAGTGTTATAAATAACATTTTTTACCTTTATGAGTGAAAATATGCTCCCATATTTTCTCTTTAGAATAGATAGATAGATAGATAGATAGATAGATAGATAGATAGATAGATAGAAAGAGAGACAGACAGAGAGATAGATGTAAATTCTTACACCTATCCATTATCACTTTACTTCTGTACATAGTTTGATGTATATGGTCCAATTCGTCCATTGACCCAAAGATATCTAGTTATTGTAAAAAAAATGCCTTCCTTATTGAATTGTGTCTTAATTTTTCATGATGGAGAAAAAACTGATAAAAGATACATGATGAATTTAGGATTAATTTTGATTTGTATCTGAGGATACAGTCTACTCTAGTAGGCAAGCATAATCAATGATGGCTTTATTGAAATGTGAGTAGTATACTACTTCTTCACAAATCAGTCAGAAAACTAATGAAGGAAGGGAATGCTGATAATCATCCAGTAATCTCTTTTTCCATTGTTTTTCAGTAGAGGCTCCCAGTCCATGGAATCATACCATTTACATTTGCATCAGTCTGCCCTAGTCAGTTTATCTTTTCTGGAAAATACATTACAGAAAATCCAACATGTGTCTATTTAATTTTAGTCATTTTGTTTTTTTGTATTGTTTTAATTTTATTTATCCATAACTTGTTTTTCACAAATTATTCTGTGACAAAAGTATAGATATGACGTGTTTGAATATATGCCTATCACTGGTATAACTATATCAGACAGTTGTCTGTCTGTAGATTTTTTTTGAGGAACTTCCAGATTGTCTTATGTAGTGGCAAAACCAGTTTATATTCCCACCAGTAATTTATAGATATTCCTTCTCATTGATATATCATCATCATTAACTAGCCTTTATTATTGTTTTGTTAATGATTGCCACTTTAAGTAGTATTAGGTAAAATATCAAAGTAGTATTAATCTATATTTCCATAATGGTTTAGGATGTTGCAGTAGATTCCCTAATTTTATATATGCAACACTTTAATTTCATTTATCTTTGAATACTAACTTATTTCTTGTTTGGTCTTTCAATATTCAGATTCCCCTGTTTCTTTTCAAATTTTCAAATCTCTTGCATTATCAATATCTAATTTACCTGTGAGATTTTCAGGGATTTTGCTTATATCTCCAGAACCAATGATACTTTTACTGATGGTCTCAGTGTACCATGGAAATATTACCTAGTCAGTTCCATAGCTTACTGGCTCTGGTTTTCCCCAAGTGTGGGCAAATTTGTTTTTGAGTTCAGCATTCTGGATGGCAAGGATTGATTTTATTTCTAGGGTACCCAACAAGTGATTCTTTGGACATAGTGTATTGGTCTTAATATTAAAACCCAAGTTTAGGTAGAATAAAATTTTGGACCAAATTATGCAGCTACAACTCTCTTGGAGGTATATATTCCCAAGAAAGGAAATGCCAAGTGGAACAAATTATGTTTGTATCTTGGTGATGATACTTGTGAAGTGTTAAGATCTCTGTTCTATGACTGACTATTGGCAACTCTGAGAAGAAAAGAGGCAGACTAGGGACTGAATAATCTCAAGTTAATGAACTATAATCTGCTCCCTTAATGAGTCTCAGTGGACCCTTCTTGATATTAATAGTTTTTTTCTGCTAGATTTTAAAATCATAATTTCATCATGTTTAACTTCACTTTTGTTATTTTAACATTAACACAATTTTCTTACATTGCCCTCTGGACATTAACGTTCTACCATATGGCTATTTAAAAGATGGAAACTTTTAAATTACATAATATTTTATTAAAGAAATCTTATGATATGGGAATATAGACATTTAAAATCATTTAATGAAAACCAAAGCAGATAACTGTCTGTGTAAAAATTAAAAAAAATAGCTTTGTCACAATTAGCGTTTTAAAAGTACATAAACTAGTTAAATGGATAGTTTTAGACAAATGTTGAAAATTCTCCTTATTAATACTATAATACAGTGATAACAAATATTTGGCTACCTAAATTGTTTAATTAAATATATAAAATTATCACATGGCTTTTTACAAGTAGACACAAACATATACTAATGTTGAAGGCATAAGTTTTATGTGACAGATGATTAATTAATGTCACTTTGATTCCAGGTTAATAATTTATAATCAATGGCACCATAATACTACCAGAAGCTTTTTAAAAATAATTGGAATGAGACAGTGTTAGCAGGTGCTAGAGAATATATGAGTTCCCTTTACAAAATTCCAAAAATTGCTTACCAAGTAATTAGGAGAAACCGATGAGATTTTTCCAATGTACACAAATGGAATGAGCTCATAATTAAATTAAAGTTAATCACAGATGCTTATTTTGCAGCAGTAGCGCAGTTCTGAAAATGTAGTTTTAGACTAGCTTGTACCAACAGAATGTTTTATGCTGGCTTCTTATTTGGCCACACTTTATGACTAGATAGCATTTAAGTTGCAATAGAAAAAATGATTTAATGTGTGCATTTGCACAATATGTATATTTTCTTTCTTACAAATTTTCATACAGTTTGTACCAATTATGCTGTTATGTTGGTGTTTATGGAACTTCAAGGAAACATATAAAAATTTATTGTCAGGCATAGTATTAAACTTTTTACTTTGAAAATAGTTGCCATTATAAATTATCGGTGGGATTTAAGCACATGTCAATGTAAAGAATACTTTCTTCAAATGTAGAAAAATAAGTCCTATATATTGTTACATGTCAATTTCAAACAAATTAACAAACAAAAGTTTGTAAATTATTGAAAACGTAAAGCAATAATAAAACTGCTTATAATGATATAATGGCATTCATTGTATAGTTTTATATCTTCAAGTTAAGTCTCAATTAATGAATGCTATCACTGCCCATAAGTGAAGGCCCTTCCCCAGAATATCATCAATATTCCAAAACTTGCTGAGTCTCTATTAAAAGCAGTTTGATTTGATTGGCTGAATGGTGATTGAACTCAGGTTTTACAGTTCTGGAATTGTATTGTGCAGCAATTAACACCCAACATCCTTATAGCTAGCTGTTGTTTCATCTCATCTTTCTGTATGGCTCGCCTAACTCTCATTTGGAAGAAATTATAAGAATATTAAACCTCCACATCCTGATTTGGAGCTCCAGCTTCCTTTCATCTCTCTATGCAGAGATTAGTAGGCTATTTCTATACCCAATTGCTTTGACATTGTTTTCTGCAGCACTGTTTTCAGTGTGTTATTTTATGTAATGATTCTAAGAGATATTTCTGTTTAATAGGGGAAGAAAACAGAGAAAGACCTGGGTTAGGGAGGGAGAGGGAGTGAGAAAGAAATGAGAAATGTTTGGCAGCCTTGTCCATATCTTTTAGAGGAAACTATAATGCCTCTTTCTAGAAAAGTAAATATATGGAATAATGAGGTCTTGCTGTTTTAGGTCTTAGTTTGTATGTTGGAATTTAATTTGATTTAAATTAGAAGGAATAAAGGAATTGGATCTATCACAGCATATATAATTTACAAAGTTCATATATAAAAATCGTAAAATTCATAGAACTGATAAAATTGTTTCAAAACAAGACTATGAGAAGAAAGTTTAATATCAAGCCCAAAGTTTACTCTTGTCCTAAATCCAACTCTCATTAGTCCTTCACAGAATATGAGTCTTGTCCTCACTCAACTCTCATTAGTCCTTCACAGAATATGAGTCTTGCTCTCACTCAACTCTCAGGCATTGCACTTCGTTTCCTTCTTCCGGGGATGCTAGTCCTTCCTTAAAATGACAGTCCACTCCCCACTTTCAGCTCTGGAAGATAATCACTATATTAATCAAGGATATATGTCTCAAGTTGTATGAGGGAAGCAATCCCAGACTTTCTCACATTCCTTTCTTACATTTAGTCATGCGACTAAATTTTATTAATCTGAAAACATTCCCCAATTTGAGTGTATATATAAAATAATTAAAGTAAGAAATTAAAAAAAAATTACCATCCACATGGCTGCTGCAACATTCTTTTTTATGTAAAAAAACTAAAATTTATCTTAATTTTCATTGACATATATATGAATAAGAAATATGTTATATTTACTATGAAACACTATTCAACCTTAATGAATATACCATACAAACTTTTATTCTTTTAGCAACCAAGTTGCCTAGTTGCTTGCATAGAGTCATGAGTCACTGTAAAATTTTAGTCATTTTTTTCATAAGATTTTTGACGTATTATACTGCCTATCAGTATTACACACATACACACACACACACACACACACATATATATATATATATGTTTTCATGAGTTTCTTGAAATTTATTTGCTACATAAAGTTAATATATAGTACCAATATTAATAGTAATAGTAATACTTTAGAAGCATTTTGATATTTGATTGTTGATCATAAATCATGCTGTATATATGGAACTATATGTGTGTATTTACTTCATTTAGTATATCACTTTTAAAATTATTTTTAATTGTCATTTTAAGATGAAGCATAATTTTATAATGCTCATTTGACTGTGACTGTAACAATGAAATAATATAGTTAATTGTTTTCCTCTAGAGTCTTAATTAAGTTATGACAAAAGTGGCATAGTTATGAAAATGAAATCCAAGCATATTATCATGGCTATATCAAGTAAGAAAATCATGGGGCAATTTTACTCTCATATTTATGTATGCAAAAAGGGAAAAGGAATCTTTTCTTGACAGATGATGTTACTTGGTAATTATTTTAAAATTTAAGGGAAGCAGGATAGCCATCTACTTGAAAAATTTAGACTTAAACCAATTCAATCCATAAAACTTCTCCATTTTAAAATGAGAAATAGTCCATAAATTTGAAGGAGAATATTCAGGAATATAAGGGAGAGTTTAGAGGGAGACCGGGAGGGAGAATTGTTGTGATTAAATTACAATCTCAAAAATAAACTAACAAAACCACCCTTTACTTTTGTAAGGAAGGAAAAAACACTTACCAGAACTTAATAACCTGTAACTGTTTTCAAGTTACCTGTACATGATGTTGTACAAGGAAGGAGATTAAATGTGTGTGTATATCATTGTATTTCTAGTGTCTTGCAATGCACTCAGACATGAACTGACTCATAAACCTAAGAAAATACTAGTAGATGAATCACACATAGCTGAAGATTAGGACCTTGAACATACCATTGTTTCATTTATCACCCAAAATTCTGTATTAGATCCAAATGGCTACTAATACAAGAAAACAAGTCTTCATGGAAAAGAATTGTGAGTACAAGTTTATGTTTACTGTGGAATTCATAACAGACATGTGTTATTTACTTGCATAGATAAAATTTTAGTGAGTCCTCTGATTTTAGATTGTATGACCTTAACATTTACATGTATAAATTAAGATGGTTTTGACATTGTGAGGCAATGTAAGCTAATGTCCATCCTCTTATTTGTGGTTGATCAGTGTTTGAAACAACTTGAGATGGTACGGAACTCTACATTTGTCAGAATTCTATCAAATGATCTTGTCATTCACAGTAAACAATTTCTCCCATCTTCACCAAAGATATAAACAGTTTCCTAGACTATAAAAATTGAAAATACTATATGTCATAAATTAAAATAAACAGCAAAAAACATTAATATATTATTATATTATCTCTACTCATTGACAAATAGGTGACAAATCATTCAGGAACTAATTTTGGTACTCTCTCTTCAATATTGATATTAATGTAGCTAAGCCTTTTGCCCAAATGAGAGAAAAAAGGAAGATTAAAAATAAAATCACTTTATTAAAAAATTACCATACATAATTTTAATCTTAGGATTTCTTCCTTTATATTAAATGAATTAAATGAAAGCTTTTAGAGAATAACTTAGAGTTTCATCTTCCCTAGTAAAGTATGTATGTGTGCATGTGTGTATTTTCCAGGTTCAATCTGTGCCTGTGGAGGCCAGAAGAAGACATCATATTCCTTGGGACCAACTGTGTGGGTACTGGGAACTGGACTAAGCCATATCCCTGGTCCTGACATTAGAATTTTGTTCTAAAATGTATTTATTGAGGCTGTGGTTGTCACCACCGACACAGAATGCACATGGAGGTCAGTTGCCATCATTCAGGATGTTCTCTTCTTATGCTATATGGATTCCAGGGATGTAACTCAGGTCATCTCATTGGGAGGCTTACACCAGTCCCTGCATCTAACTGAGCCAGAATTCCTTCTTGAGAAAACAACAAAATGAAATGAATAATAAAAACAGGTAACAGTTTCAAAGTTTCCCAGTAGGGGAGCTGTGATCATTATTTTTAAGCTTGTTCTGCTGTATGTAAGGACAGAAATACCGTTTTTAGGTTAAATACGACTGACATTTCTCTTTGGCCATCTAGGGTACCCAGTACTGCTAAGATTATGTGAACAGACAATTAGTATTGTTCATGCATAAAGATTGAATTTAATACTTTTAGACAATTTCTACATTTAGATAAAGGGAAGGAGAAAGGCAATATAATTGAGTGGATATATTAGGCATTGTGTTATATGTATCTTATAAACCATTACCTAGAAATCTTTAATTTCTTTGTGATGTCAACAGAACTTTGCTTTCTATCTAAAAGATAATTTGGGGAATATAACATATTGAATCAGATTATGAATTATGAAAACAAGCTGTGTGTGTTTGCATCAGTTACACTGCTGTATCTACTGTGTGACATATTTCAAAATACTGTTTAATTTAATCTTTAATTTTATCTGCTCCATATTTTTAAACTCTAAAATCTGTTTACTACAACCATCTATAGTATTAATAATAAATGGTTTTTGTGTGTTTATATTTAAATAATACACAAGTGATAGATAAGTACTTTTAATAAATATCATTGTTATTTTCTATCATTAGAGAGACCAATAGGTGGGTCCATCTATATAACATTATTGCTCTTAGTTCTGGGGCTTGAGAAGTTCAAAGTCACTCTGGTATAAGGTGATGCTTTGAAAGAAGTTCTTAATGACCTTCTGAAACTCATTGTTTAATATTATCCTATTAGCAACTGTCAGCACTTAAGTTTGTAGGTGTGTGTTCAGACCACAGCATCCAATGTTATGCTATATAGTGATAATTTTTCTCAACCTGGATTCTTGAGTGCAAACAATTTTACAAAGGCCACTCCTCTCCACCTTACATAAGCTGTAATGAACTTATCCTATTACAAATAGATCTTATTTCAAGTTGTTCACATTTTTTTCATTTTCAATACATTATTACCTAGCCTACCATAGCATTTACATAATTATTTATACTTCATATATTTTTTCAAAGATATGAAAAATTCAAGTTACCTTGTGAATATGTGAATTTTGTTTTAGCATTTTGTTTATAAATTATACAATTGTAGGCTCTCCTCACACTGTGGTAGCTAATACTGTCAACTTTATGGGATTTAGACTGCCTTGACTCTTAAATTTCTGGGTTAAGTATGTAAGGGATTTTTCTAGATCAAGTTAATTGTTATGGGAAGACTAATCCTAGTTCTATCCCTCTCCCACCTATTGCCATCTTTTGCCTGCAATGGAAAAGTATTACCTCAAAATTTATATCATAAATTATATATAATATATATTACACAATTACGTATATATACCATAAAATTGTATGCATATATTCCTACTCGTGGTATCAATTTTCTATTAGATAGATAGATAGATAGATAGATAGATAGATAGATAGATAGATAGAAGATAGAGACAGAGACAGAGAGAGAGAGAGAGAGGGAGAGGGAGAGGGAGAAGGAGAGGGAGAGGGAGAGAGAGAAAGACATGACCAAGTGTTTCTTAGAGCTTTGGAACATTTTAGGATAAATGTTGAAAAGCTTAGAACTTTTGGCTGGACAAGGCCGAAATTATAAGCAGAGATTAATGAGTCATTCTCTTGGAGCTTGAAAATCACTGACATTGTATAATTATCTCAACAGATTAAGAACTGTTTCAGGAACTCAACTAAAGAATAAGTGCTTTGGTAAAGATCAGCCTTCATTATGGCTGCATCCTGGGAAATTGAGTGAGGTTAAGTTTAAAGTAATGGACTATTACGACAAAGAAAATCTCAAGGCAGAATAATATGGAGCCTCAATCAAGATTCCTTCTGACTATTTTCATTTCTCATTTAAGTCTATGATTGTAATCATAAAAAGCAAAAAAGAGCCGGGCAGTGGTGGCACACGCCTTTAATCCCAGCACTCGGGAGACAGAGTCAGGCGGATCTTTGTGAGTTCGAGGCCAGCCTGGGCTACCAAGTGAGTTCCAGGAAAGGCGCAAAGCTACACAGAGAAACCCTGTCTCGAAAAACCAAAAAAAAAAAAAAAAAAAAAAAAAAGCAAAAAAGTAGAGTAGAAATATAGAATATGTTATAGAATATAAAATTTGGTGATGAATTATGTCCCAATAAATTAAATTGTTTAAATTCTAGACAAAGAAAGTACAGACAATAAATAATAGTGAGTGGTAAAATATTCTTGCCATTCAAATGAAACCTGGAGGTTTGATTGGGACAATAGTGAACATTCCATGAAAAAAACACCCCAGGGATTGACTACTCCATTTTACAAAATTGCAAATTAATTTTAAAGAAAACACCATAAGCTACAAATGTTTATGAAGTAGTTTTTTGTTCCAAAACACCTAGGATAATACAGAGTCCATTTCAATTTTCGTTCAAGTGCACAAGGCTCTATCCTGAAACGGGACAGTCTCCACATCATTGTCCATGTCTACCATGAATTCAGATGGCCACAGAGGACAAGCAAGATATGCCAAGTTCCTGTCTCTGTAAACAAGTCTTGAGAGGCCACTGAATGAAGCTGAGAAACTGAAACTTAAGCTATAATAGTGATATGTGGATGTTGAATACATCAGAACTATGGGATCAATGCTGAGGAAATTTGCAGGCAGAAAGTAACTCGAACCATAAAAATGTCAGAGCAGAAAAAACATGAAGTTGTACATATCATTTTTAGCCAAGATAAATGTATCATAAGGTCAAGATGTCACATATGGAAGTACAGGAAATGACATTTGCCCTGCAGGGGTTCAGTCTTGCTCTGGTCTAATTATTCCTCACTATTCTATTCTTTATGGATGGTTATGGTCCATGTGTCATCTTAAGTAGATAACTTGGTGTTTATATTATAGTTTCACAATTAAAAGACTGCGTTATATATAAGATGAGACTTTGAACTTTTCCACATTGATAGGATTAGAAAAGATTCTGGGGACTTTTAAAGTTGCACAGAATGAGTTATGCATTATGACATGGTCATGTGACAATGGACAAAGTGGCTAATGGTTATCGTGTATAGCTAATGTACTTGATGCTCAAAGTGACAAGAGGTGGAGTTGCAGTAGTTAATCATGACTGTCAGAATCACGTGCTTTAGAATCACTTTGGAGATGAATCTGTGAGTATGTCTGTAAAAGATTTTCTGTGTTAGATTAGTTGATGTAGGAGATTAATCCAAACTACTGGCCAGAATAAAAAGGAGAAAGTGAATTGAGTATCAGTATTCTTACTTGCTGCTTACTGTATACCCAATATGATCATGTGATCTTGCCAAACTCTTCTTGTCATCACACCAATCCTGATGATGCACTGTATACACTAACACTATAAGATACTTCAAATATTTAGATTGAATTTGTCAGTAACTTTATTGCAATGATGATATAAGGAACTGAAATATTTAATAATTACAATAGCCTTTAGAATAAGTCTGTAATTAGATATCTTTGTATTTAAAAATAACACTTAAACTATTACTTTGACCATGTTCTTGGTCAAAATACTGGAGCAGCTACTTTTGCATTTCCATTTTCATTCAAATTTCCTTGTTTCCAATTCTGATAGAGCATGTATAACAATTTTTTTTCTACTGAAATCAAACAGTATTGGATAATTCAGTGCCTTTAAATATGTTTCCAGCTGGACGGTGGTGGCGCACACCTTTAATCCCAGCACTCAGGAGGCAAAGGCAGGCGGATCTCTGTGAGTTCAAGGCCAGCCTGGTCTCCAAAGCGAGTTCCAGGAAACCCTGTCTTGAAAAACCAATAAATAAATAAATAAATAAATAAATAAATAAATAAATAAATAAATAAATAAATAAATAAATAACTGAATAAATAAATAAATAAATAAATAAATATGTTTCCATTGCTGCTAAACTTGATACAATAATCTTTAATAGAATGTTTTATTTTATTTTGTATCATTTCGGAAAGTCTGTTGCCAAAGTTTTCTTTTGGGTTGTTATCCATAGTATTTTGATTTCAAAGGAGAAATCTAGCCAACTGTTGTTTTTTTTTTCCTCAGAAACCAGAACAGAAGGTGTTGATAAATTTCAGTGTAAGACCAGTACCTTCTTTACAGTAGTATTGTATGTAAATATTGCTAGAGAATTGTTTAACAAAAGTTGTATATATTTTTGTGTCAATTGTATATAAATACAAATTGATTAAAATACAATAACCTTTGAAAAATCACGACTTCAGCTAATGTTCCTTAAATCTATTTTCTAATAACAGATCGAAGATGATATATGAAGAGAGAAAATAAATAGAGATATAAATACAGGCATATATAAATACAATGATATAGGATACATAGTTAACTAACTCTGAATTAATGTTTCTATTTTCCCTAATTTTTAAAATATATTGGTAGTGCAGAAGAATTCTATCTTGAAACTTTGTAGATATGGAAACATTTTCTCAAATACAGATTTATTTTATAATGTAGCCTCGTATTTATCAAGTGATGTAGGAGTGAGTAACCACATTCAACCTTCTGAACGCTGATGCTTCTCGTACTGACATATGTTGAAGAAATATTTGCTTTGTGTGACATTCAGGGAGAGCTGTGGTACAGAACTGAGCCAAGCATGTTGTATAAGGGGGAAAAAAAGGATGATAACTAGTTTAACGTATAAAAAGGAGGATTGTAAATGGCAGAAACAAGCATTCAACAAGGTAGGAGTGAATTTTGTTATCCATTGTTCTGTGTGAAACATATTAAATTGTTTCTTATGTGACAGTTCTTGAAAAGTGCCATAAACAAAATCTTGGGAATAAAAATTAATTAGTAAGACTCCTTAAAAACTGGGCATGGCCACTATATTAGTGAACCTGTATTTTTTATTACATGTGATTTTCAAGGAATTTAAAATAGAAGTTCTGCTTTTCAAATGAAGCCTATGAGTTGCTAAGAGTAGGATATCCCTATATTACTGAGATGCATTAATGTGAAAAAGTAAGTGAATTATGACTGATTAACTGCCCTAACCACCATGAAAATACTTTGAGAAAAACTACATGAAGTGATATAAATCAAATTCTCAGGAAATGTTAAAATATATTCCGAATTAAAACAATAAGAGTTCTGTGGAAACAAAAGGATAAAAATGTTAAAAATTTGACTGAGAATATTGTAAAAAATGAATAAGTGGTATGATGTAGCAAGTGCCAGAGAGGGACTTATAAAAATGACAGTCCAGTATGAATTAATTCACAGATTTGATTCAATTAGTTAAAAATGCACATGGGATTTCCCTATAAATTGATAAAATGGTCTCAAAAAACATCAGGAGAAATAAAACTGTAAAAGCAATGATAAAAATGTCTAATTAAAAGAAAGTTTTTACTTCAATATAAATTGTGTGAACCCACAATTTTCTCACCTGAATATATTTTAAATTTTTTTTCTCTGCAGGTTGTATTGCTCTTCTTTCCTCCATACTGATAAT
Source organism: Peromyscus californicus insignis (assembly GCF_007827085.1). Classification (NCBI taxonomy): domain Eukaryota; kingdom Metazoa; phylum Chordata; class Mammalia; order Rodentia; family Cricetidae; genus Peromyscus; species Peromyscus californicus. The sequence goes on from NW_026294617.1 coordinate 90,237,532, forward strand.
ACCTTTAAGTAGTGATAGCCGTGTCCTTAACACAATCACACTCTATGGTGGCTTAATTTTAAAGACAATTTCTACATTTTAATGTTTATTTTTTTACCATGAGCTCAGCATTTATTAAACAGAAAACAGTTTAGTGGTAGTCCCTTTCTCCACTGTTCTCTTACATTTTCTTTAATGTGGGTATAATATAAATTTCCATCAGTTAAGATCAATTAAACAGATAAAAATATTCAAGTTATTTATTTTATCTGAATTATTTCTTCAGGATTGGTCACCAGAGGTATTCTCTGCATTGTATAGAATTTTTTCCATCTCTGCACACATGTATAACTCATTTCAGAATCTAGGTGATCGCCCAATCTAGCAGGAGAAAACTCTTATTTCTCAACTGCAGCAAGTCATATGCAGACATTGCAATCTGTGCAGTGTCTCCAGAAGTGCTACATGAGAAGTGCTCTTGGAAAGGATGTAGATGAATCAACCAGGGCCTCAGTTTCTAACATTCTCTTCCTTTCCCATTTACCCCTTGATGCTGGAGTTTGCTCACCAATATCTTTGTTTTGCTTAGAAGAGTTAAGGGCTTTTTGTTATCTAGCGATTTCCTGATGCTTCAAGATTTGACAACATCCTATGAAGACTCTACTGACTTTGATGGTCCTGGTAAATCTTTCCTTTTGCTGTATCATTATGTTACAGATAGGTGAGTTCACTGTAGGTGTTTAGACCCAGCTCATTGTTTTCCAAGTAATCCTCCAACCGAAAAAAGGTTCTTTATAAACAAGTCATGTATCCACAGTGAAGAAATAAAACATTAAATACTTCAAATTAGAATTTAAAGATAAAACTCTTTTTTTTAATTAACAATGTTTTCTGGAAAATTCCTATAAAGGACTATTAAGAGGCATTCCTCAATGAATTTCCAATATTACAATATTTTAAAGCTTTTTAAGTAAAATAATACATTTAAGGTTTCATGGAAATATTTTCTTTTTTTTCCCAAAATCAGATAGTATGCATTCAATATATGTTGATTTGCATTCTCTACATTTTTGTGTGCTTTTTCTTATTTTGTGGAGTCTATATTTTCAACATCAAATGGCCTGAAATTTCAGATGTTTATTTTTTATTGACTTTTACTTAACTTTAGTCTGTAACTTCTTAGTTGAGTTGTCTATTTTCTATCTATATATTTTCATTTCATTATTAAAAATAATAAAATATTTTATATTATTATGTTTTGGGTATGTATTTATGTTTAGCTTTACAGATTAATAAAATAATGGATATATTATTGAAATTTTAGGAATTGTATTTAGACATTGAGAGTGTATCAATAAGTGCAGAATGTGTCTTTACAAGTGCAGAATAACATTAATACAATATGGGGTTACTAGACTTTATTATTCAATAAAAAATAAGGTTTTAAGAAAATATATCATAGGATGGGAACTAAATATACTGTATTACATCATTTTTATTGATTCATCATTCCTAGACCACATCTCTAGTCATTTAACTGTAGAAAGAAAATTCTTAAGTATTGTTAGGACATTTGGACTACTAGTCACAATCATAAGTGTTGGATATCTTCTAAGAATAGACATTTTCTACAGTTCTAGACCCTTGGAAGTTGGAAATGGAGTACCTGTATTATCAGTATCTACTGAGGGTAGATATGTCCTCATAGATGGCTTGTTATTGCTCTGTCTTTACATGTCAGAAAGGGCACTGATCTCATTCATGAGTCTGCTCTCCTCAGCAAATAACCTGCTGTAAGGTTTCAATTTATATTAACATACCATTAGTTATTAGATTGTAATACAAAAATATTTTAAATTCACAGAAATTCAAACTATTACATATATATACATACATTAAAATTATTTTATTATAATTGTTCAGAAAGTGAGGTTAATTTGAAGAATTTTACTTAAACCTTTCCAAAGTGAACATCCCAAAGCTAAAGAATAGTTTTTAAGAAAGCAGTCTTATACAGATTGAATTAATCAATAAAAAAAAATCATCTCCCCAGTTTCTGTCACTCTATACACATGGCAAGGAATGAGTCCATAAATGAAAACTCCTAAGTTGCTAATACACCTCTGAAGTTGCCTCCTGGAATATATTTCTGGAGAATACCTTATGTGAAAATGTTTTCTAATTTCCAGACACCTAAACTTCTACTTTTTAATGTAAACAACCCCATAATCAGCATTTCTGTATCAGCAAACTTATAGCTTCAAAATCACAAAGAGCGGTCCACACAAAGCTGTGATCCTGTTTTTTTTTTTCTCCATCTAAATCCATTACTACTAATATTCTCTCTTTTTACCTCACAGTTTAATCATCCAAGAGGATTTCAAAATCATAATTCTCTGGGGTAAAATCATGAAGTTATCAATGACTATGTAGCACTAGTGAGAAATAATCATAAGCATTTATTGAGAGTATAGAATTATCCATCCTTAAGGCAAAAATCTTATTGTGTGCTTCATCCTTATAGTGCTGATAGTAAAGTGTATTATCCCAAATAGTTCAGCTAAAATTATGTGCCAGACTTGAACTTCACAGTGCTTGGTGCCAGGATGGGGACACAGATTATTAGCCTACATTGGTCCTTCTGAAGAGCTCTTTTATTGGTAGCTGGAGTGTGCATTTCTTCTCTGTGTAGCAGTGTCATGCTTCTTGTACGAGTAGATGGTAGTTTTGTTTTTTATTTCCTGCTCTGACATATGAAACTCTTGTAACTACTGATGCCTACTTTTGACCAGGTGGAAATTAAGTTCTTCCTGTAAATTTATGTTTAAATCTATCTTTATATTTTAATTAACATTATGAAACCAATAGACCCCATTGTACTTAACAAGCAACTACGAGTTCCTGACAGTGATGCATCTCAGTTGAAAGAGAATTCATGGTGGCAGGGAGGCAGGTATTTTCCAAACATAGATGAAATAACTGGGGCCCCACCATACATATTTGACCTGAGTACCTTTAAAAATATCAGCAAACAATCCAGACAAGAGTACTGCAGAAAATATGTCAGCCCAACAAGTCAGCCATTCAATTCAACGAGTACAGGCTTGTTTTCATTAGCCTTTGTGAATATCTACATTGTTACACTGGCACATTAATTGCTAATTTCAAACTCCTAAAGTGATTTAAAAGGAGGGCTGATTAAAACACATTAGAAAATACACTAGCTCTTGCTGCCTGCCCAGTCTCCAAAACTACTATGTCTTTGAAAACAAAACAATCAAGTAAGTAACCACTTCAATTTAACCCTGGCATAATAAATATCCACTAATGTCACTTAATGTACTCTAGACAAGTTTGCCAACTAGGGTCCCATTTAGTTTATCAATAAATAATATTTAATTTGGCTAATAAATGCATCACAAAGTCATACATTCATTGTTCTGGTTTTATTAAAATCATCTTTAACTTGAATAGAGTTATGCAATTTGAATAATTTGTTCTCTGTAGCCCATTGTTTTATTCATTCTCAACATTACTACAACATTCATAATAATTGAAAAATCATGCTTAAACTATATTATCTTAACTAAATTTTTCTTTTTTTTTTGCTAGAATAAAATACAGTCTAAGTGTATACTTTGCACATTGGTCCAGTATTTCCCAAGCTGTATTGGGTTGCTTTTTCTAGTCTCTGTCCTGACATACTGTTCCTATTTTCCCTTACATAGAAATCCCCTTACCTTCCTTCAGATTTAAAACATGCAATAAGTTGAGAATATATAAAATTATGATTTATCAGATTTGTCTACTAACACTGCGATTGTTGGAATTTAAATTTTGTTTTATTTTATATTTTATTACTTTAGTTTTTGTTTGATTTTTACAATTCTAGTACTAGAGATCAAATCTTGTCTTTATGCATGTCAGGAAAACACTTTAACACCAATCTATATCTCAAGCCATTATATTGCCTACTTCTTCAGAGGTCTAACCCAGAAAACTAACCAGATATGTGATGGAACTTCCAAAATGTTGAGTCAAAACATATTATTAGGTATGTTACATGTTTTATTTTCTCGTTATTGCATTTTTAACATAGTGTTTATGGTTAAGAAGACATGATATTAATGTATGTCTTTTTCTTCTGATTGATTTTGAATCATTGCTATCATAAATTAATTCAGAAACATTTTTTTGTTTTTTAATTACATAAAATTTACTAGGTTATTGTGATATTCATATTGGAATAAATCATTTAGAGTGGCCAGAAACAGATTAAATAAGACAAACTCACAGTGATGGGCTTAAGGACTTATGTCACATAAGTTTAAAGCTTGCAACACACACATATGTATATATGTGCATATATATATATATATATATATATATATATATATATATATATATATATATATATACCCAGTGGATTGAGTTATGTGCAAAAGTTTCTAGTGTATGTGGTAATAAGAAAACAAAGAAACAGAGATCAGGTTATTATTACAGACATGGCTTTTTGAGAGGTTCATTCAGTTTGATACACAGGACCTGCTCCACCACAGAGAAGGCAATGATTTCGTGTCACTGCCACAATCACTTTACCGGGATTCTCATTCACTTTCTATGTCCTTCATGTAGACAGCACTCTGGTATGCTGTGATATATTGATTTTGACCAGGGACTGAAATCTCAGAAAAGTATGCAGATTAGGTTTTCCCATTTGTGAACCAACAGTTTATCATGCACATTTTGTGAAGAAGCTGTCCTCTACAATACATTGGTAAAACAATTGATTATTTAAGCTATATTGACATTGATAGCTAAAAACTAATGATCCACGATGGTGAAACACTCAATATGATCCATTTCTTGACCCAGAACTTGAAAGAAACTGAATCCTTTATTTCCGAAGAGACTACACATAGTTTTCATATTGCCACACCCAAGAACTCATTTAAACTATTTTTCCTTCTTCATGCATGAAGCTAGAAGATGCAGTTTATGACCTTTGGTGAAAATATACCAACAAAACCTACATTGGGAAAATAAGACAAAATACACATGCCAATTATAGGATCCCTCCAGAAAAGCTAACAGAATAAAAAAGAAAATAAATCAAGCCAAAACAGGAACCAAAGACATAAAGTTTCTGTTAATTTTAAATGAATAAGTAATTAAAATGTCACATTGAAAACATTAAAAGCACATTTTCACATTATGAAATAAAAAGGTGAGAAAGGATATAGGAAAATATAAGTGCTTATCAAAGTCCAGATTCAGGAAAAACTAACGTCTCATAACAGATCATTAATAAGATTGCCTTTGAAACTCCTACATGTATTTTTCATTACAGTAATGTAGGCAGTTCTCACTTTTTCTGTCATTATTGCTTTAACTCACACATGCAGAAATTCTGATTTTTCAATTCGGCTCATTTTGTGTGCTTTTATTTGATTACTCTTTCGTGTGGTTTCGGGGGAGGCATTTTTTCTTTGTTCTGGGGGTTTTCTTTTGCATTGGGGTTCTGTTTTTGTTTTTGAGAAAAACTTAAATTTGAATGGGTAGGTAGGGAAGTGAAGAGGATCTGGAATGACCCATAAAGGAGAGGCAGAATATGATCAAAATGTATTTAAATTTTTTAAATTGTTTTAAAAAATAATGAGAAAATAAATTAAATTTTTACATGAATGTAAGATGCATTGCTAAACAGTCTTATTAATAGAAAAACCAGAGGCAGATATTGTGGTAAAAAACTGAGAGATCAGAAAAGCAGAAAGAAGTCAGCCACGTTCTTACCACTTGGAAATCCTCCGCAAAAGAGACCTACTTCCTGTATACTCACGCCTATATGCCTTTCTGTTGTCCTACATCTCACTTCCTCTCTCTGCCCAGCTACATCACTTCCTGTCTGTCTGTACAGACCTCCAGACCTCCATGGTTAGTGCTGGGATTAAAGGCGTGTGTCGCCATGCCTGGGTCTGTTTCCCAGCATGGCCTTGAACTCACAGAGATCCAGATGGATCTCTGCCTCATGAATGAGAGGATTAAAGGCATGTGTAGATGAATTTCTAAATGGTGTTATTAACAAAAAACACAGAGCCAGATATAGGGGTGAAAACCTGAAAGAGATCAGAGGAATAGGAACAGCCATATGCTAACCTCACCTTACCAACTCCTCAACTTCCAAAAGAAAAACACTTCCTGTCTACCCAAGAGTATATATATTGCTGTTCTGCCATCTGATTTGCTCTGTCCAGCTACATCACTTCCTCTTCCTGCCCAGCTCTGTAACTTCCTGTCTGTAAAGACCTCCAGACCTCCTTGGTTATCTAGTGTTGGAATTTAAGGCATGAGCCACCACACCTGGCTCTGTTCCCAGTGTGGCCTTGAACTCACATATATCCAGACAGATCCCTGCCTCCTAAGTGATAGGATTAAAGGCATGTGTTAACATGGCATGACTTTTGTGTTTACTTATAATGGCTGGCTTTTTCCTCTGATCTCCAGGTAAGCTTTATTTATCAGAACATAAATAAAATATCACCACAGGCATGTACTACCGTTACCTGACTTTTATGTTTAATATAGTGGCTGGCTTTTTCCTCTGATCCTCAGATAAGCTTTATTAAGGTGCACAGTATATTGGGGGACACAATATATCACCACACATGAATAAGATTAAGACTAAAGATATTTTTTAAAGCTGAATTCTAAACTGAAGATGAAAAAGGAGCATCCTCTCACATAAATTGATTAATATCAATAAACAAGAAGAAGAAAGGTGAGGTGTCTTGGCATTGGTGCTTATATCCCATCAACTGTTCTGAGGAACAAAATGTTCTTTCTATATCCCTTGAATCCAGTTGGCTACCTGAACCCATTTTCTAATATATTAAACCATGTAATCTTGGAAGCAGTGCTGTGTCCAATGCAGCATCTTCCAAAAGGGAAATTTAATGTTATTTTTATTTGACTGACCAGGCACGGGTTCATTTGCTCACACTCTTTAGCTCATTGGGAACTTGAGTTACTTAGTATAAGAACAAAAGCCAATTGCAATCTGCTAAGGATCAAATACTACCCAAGCTCTTTGTTCATATTATTTTATTTAACAAAACATTTTTCTAATGCAGTGGTGATACATTGTTTCAGACCAAAGAAATGATAAGATTATTTAAATAAATTATTGAAGCACTTAATCCAAAATCAGAAGCAACTAATATTTGAATTCAATAATTATTGAGTAGCATTAATGTTATTTATAGTTTTAGCCATAGAGGCATTGGATAACACTATTAATACAGAAACCAATTATCAAAATAATATTTTTTGTGTATGGATAAATGTCTCAGAAGTTAAGTATATACTGTTCTTGGAGAGATCAATACATTTGTCCCCAAATCCTACATCAATTAGTTCACAATTGTTTGTAACTTCAGACCTGGAGATCTGACACCCTTCTCTGGATTCTTCAGATGCTTTCACTCATATAGGCACATATTTCTATGTACACACACACACACACACACACACACACACACACACACACACACACAATTTAAAATAGTTTTTTAATAAGAGATAATTTTACCTTATAAAGAGTTTTGATTAATTCTCAGTACCTATATGACAGCTAATGTGAGCAGGAGGATACATGTCTAATATCTTATTTTTGTACAGTATGTCACATGCATTGGTGTAAACATATCCTCACATATCTTGTTTTATTTGTGGAAATATGTAGTCTTTTGGCAAAACAGGAAACAGGTGGTATGTTAACAAATCTTACTCACTCTCAAAATGCCTGATTTATACTTTTATAAAAGCAAAACAAATTATCTAACCTAAAACAATCCCTTTTTGTTTGCTTTTTCCTCAAGCTATTCTTAATTTCTCCTAGGAGAAACTCATGATGTGAATCGATGGCTCATCAGGCTGAGTGTAATAATGTGGGGTCTTGGTTTACCTTCCAGCCATGTTCATTCTTTGTGCTCAGTTAAATCTCTGTAAAAATTATAGAGAGTTGGCAATGCTGCTTATGAAACCATGGCCATAAATTATAGTCAGAACAAACCGTTTTCAAGACTGATGGCCAAGCGACTGACACGTTTAATCTACCGCTCCTGCTGTCATTAACATGAAATAGGTGGAAAGGTGATAGGAGGGTCAGGATTAAATCTTCCTCGTTCTGTCATTCTGCCCACCACTAAATGGGCCATTACCCTTCATTAATGATTACTCAGTGTATTAAACAGAGTGGCATCTGCTAGCCTGCATAGACAATGAAAACTACATATGCATCATCTTTCGCCATAGACTAGATACATTCTACAGATGGCTGGGGAATTCGATTTAAAAATGTAAAGGGCAGTTTGGAACTCTATGTATGTACTTTTTATATGTCAAAAGTTTAAACAGTTGGTTGTTTAACAAAGTTTAAACAGTTGATTGTTATTTCTATACATCAATCTAGGCTGAATATAAACTAAATTATCAAGATGCTAGTCATGTTTGTTTCTTCTATATTGTATGATTCATGGAATTTGGCTTTGTATTCTTTCTTTGTTGTATCTGTGCATGCATGTATGTGCTGTGTGTGAGACAGAAGCAGAGAAAAAGGCTGGGTCAGAACGAGATATTATTTTCACCTCATCAGACACTAAATGAAAATAAAATATCTTACTTCATAAATACTTTAAACAGTAAATGATTTCCTTGAAATATGATCATTTGTATCATTGCATTTCAAACTTATAAGAATTATTATATTACCTGTTAATTAACAAATATCTTATTTGTAAAGATAACTATAAAATTCTTATGTACTAAGTATAAGCAAGCAAATACAACATTAAAACATTTTTTCTATTTCAATTAATGAATAAAGACTGATTCCACTTTGGAATGCATAATTTGAGGATATAGTAATAGATAACATTTTAGAAGGAAATATGTAATAGATTCCTAAGGATTTATATGAGAAAAATTCAATCTTAGAATTATTTATTTTTGTTCACTGTATAAATTTCCTGACTAATAGCTTCAACACTCTTGTAAAGGCTACATATACTAATATTTTTAGTATTTTGTATAAATACCTTTAGTCAGAACACCTCCAAAATTGTACATACATGGAGAACATTGAACCCTTTCCATTTTTATAATTCTTATTTCTTTGTGAACACCAGATAAAACACTTCAAAATCTTAACTTCCTCATCTTTTGTGTCCATTTTGCTTATATGCTGCTTCACTTCAGTGACACAAGTAAACACGGAAGAAACATCACTGAACAAGAAAGTGGAAGATTCATATTGTATCCTTAGGTCTAACGTTAGGTGTCTGAGTCCATTGAACTCTAGGACCAATGAATTGTACAAACCTTATTATTATAGAGAAAAGCATTCTATGTGCTAAAAAGTGCTTTAAGATAGTGATATTAAATATTTACTTATTCCACATCTACTTACATTTTCTATTCTGTTCTGCTAATATACGTTTGAAAGTAAATGGATATTTGCTTCACTGGTATAAAGTAAAGACAAAATAACATACTCAAAGCAAGAGTAAAGTAGGAGAATATTTTACCATTAATTTAATCACATATATTCAAATTTGATTAAAAGAATAACACAGGCAAAATTTTGAAAGCTATTTTATGCCAGTGAAAGGCTTCATTATTAACAAAGCCCCAATCCTTTAAGAATCCACATTTAAAATCTGTTTTCTATATTACAAAGAAGTTTATCTAAATATTTCAGTTCTTCTAATTTTATAATTAAATAAACCTCAGATAGTTGCTTTGTTAATCTGCCCATAAGCACAAGATTGAATTAACTCTAGCAATGACTTGTATTTTCAGATCAAAAACACATGAAAGTATGGACCTAAAGGCAAGACGGTTCAGACTTTCTACACTATCTCTAGTCAAATTTGTTTGCTTGTCATGTAATTTAATGAAAAAATATTTAGTAACTGAAAATATGATAACCAGATATATTTCTTATATTTTGAAACCTACAAAGACAACCAAACCAAACCAGTTGGAACTCATGAACTTTAGACCAACAGCTGTGGGGCTTCCAAGGTACTAGACTAGGTGCTCTGCATAAGTGAGAGGGTTGTATAGTTTGACCTGCTTAAGGGATCCCTGGCAGTAGGATCAGGATCATCCCTGGTGCATGAGCTGGCTTTTTGAAACCCACTATTTATGTGGGGGCACCCTGCACAAATTTGATCCAGAGGGAGGTGTAGGCAGAAGTTTCTGTTCTGCCATAAACTCTGAAATTCCCAGTAGCTGCTTCCCAAATTGCTACACAGATGCTTATATTAATTATAACTTCATCTGCCATTAGCTCAGGCTTATTACTGACTAGTTCTTACACTTAAATTAATTCATAATTCTTATCTATGTTTAGACAATTGTCTTGGTACCTTTTCTCAGTTCTGCCTTCACATCTTGCTTCCTCTATTTCTGGCTGGCAACTCCTGACTCTGATCTTCCTCTTCCCAGCATTCTTAGTTTGCTCACCCAACTTTTATTTCCTGCCTGGCTAATGGCCAATCAGTGTTTTATTAAACCAATTCATGTGACAAATCTCACAGTGACCTGCCTCAACTGAATGTACCTGGCTCTGTTGACTCCCCATGGGAGGCCTTACCATGTCTGAGGAGGGAATGGGAGACGGGTTGGGGGAGGGGAGGCTAAAGGGGCAGGAGGAGGGAAGAGAGGAATCTGCGATTGGTATGTAAAATGAATAAAAAATTTCTTAATAAAAAAATAAAATAGCTTAAATTATTTCTCTGCTGAAACATAATTTACTTGTTATAGCACAAGACCCAATTTAGTCATAAGAGTCCATTACTTTCAGCACTGCCTCTGAGAGGCAGGAGGAGAACAAATTAAATGGCATGTGTAAAGGAGTGATGTGATTAATTTCACAAATATTTTTGATGTAGTTTAATGATTTTGCTATGACACAATAATTCATATTCTCAAATTTAAACTGGAGCTATATTCTATATGCATCTTTTTGAGGATTTTATAGATGAGCATGCTGTATTTACATCATTTCCACCTACCCTCTCCAATTTCTATGCTTTCTTTCTCTCTTTCTTTCTTGAAAATAGATTTTTTTTTTCACACAATATAATTCCAACTATGGTTTATCCTCCTCCAACACTTCCCAGATCTCCCCCTGCTTTCCAAACACCCCAAACCATACCTCATCTGCTCTCTCTCATTAGTAAACAGAAGCATCTAAAATAATATTAAGAAAAGAAGAAGAAGAAGAAGAAGAAGAAGAAGAAGAAGAAGAAGAAGAAGAAGAAGAAGAAGAAAAAGAAGAAGAAGAAGCCAAAACAAACTATAATAAGACAAAATACAAGCAGACAATTAAAAACAGCCCAAGTAAAAGTGTAGGAAACACATAGGTGCAGATGCTAACACAAACTCACTTGCACGCACAGAAATTTCATAAAAAATACAAAATCAAAAACCATAAAACAGGCAAAAGACCCATAAGGCAATTAATTAACTAATTAATTAATTAATCAGATAGGTAGATAATAGAGCAAAGCCCAGACAGAACATTGTGACAATAAAATTTCAAACATCTATGGAGTTCATTTTGTGTTGGCCATCTTCTAGCAGGCATTGGGACTGTTCTCAGTGTGTTTTGTATACCCAGTGAGACTTTGGAGAAAACAAAATTTTCTTTGTTAAAGAGTAGTCAATTGGAGATGGCTTCTTGGTTAGGAATAGCAGCTTATATCTACTTCTTTCAGTTCTGGAACCCCATCTGGCTTAGACCTTTGCAGGCCCCGTGCAAGCTACCATAATATTTGTGAGTTTATATATGCACCAGTCATGTTAAGTCTAGAAAGCCTTGTTTCTGTGGTATCTTTCATCCTCACCAGTTCTTATATTCTTTCTGCCTCCTCTTCCACAGGGTTCTCTGAGTTTTCAGCAGAGGAATTTGATGGAGACATTCAATTTAGGGCTGAGTAAACCAAGGTCTCTAACCCACACTCTGTGCATTGTCTGTTTATGAGTCTCTGTATTTGTTCCCTCTTGCTCTAGCAGGAAGATTCTCTGATGATGACTGAGCAAGACACTGATCTATCAGTATAGTAGAATGTGCTCAGGAGTCATTTTTTGTTTGTTTGTTTCATGTGCATGCCTTTATTTTTAACTCAAACTCACTGCTTACTGCACTTGTTTGGAATATGGATAAATGCCCTTGAAAGCCCTCCAGAGTGTTTGTTGAAAACGTGTTTGTTTTATTGAAAGAAAAGAAGTCTATTTAACATTGCACACTAAATTAAAATTTAGAATACAGTGATTAATTTTTTATTTTTTTTATTTTGTAATTTAATTTAATTTTACATATGAGCTGTGGATTCCCCTGTCCTCCCCCCCCCCCGCCTTCCCCTCATCCTACCCCCCAATTCTCATCTCCTCCAGGGCTCAGGAGTCATTTTATTGCTACATTCATTTAGCAGAACAGTAGTATTTGGTTTTCCCGAGTCCATGGCCTATGTAGTCTCAGGTTCTTGTCCACCAGAGCAGTGTTGGTCATGGATTTATATAATGGAGTGTGTCTTGATTTCAATCAGATAGTGATTGGTTAGTTGCACAACTTTTTGCCTCTATTGCACCAGTGTATCTTGCAGGCAGGTCAACATTATAAATTAAAAATTTTAATATACTGTTTTAGATTTAATATGTCCATGCATTAACATTGTGATACATACTAATGGGACTATTCAGAACAGATAAAATACCACATTGACTTGAAATTATTAAAATTTATATAAAACGTAAAAATAATCTGTGAAAGCGTGGTTGCTTTGTTCTTCTTGCCTCCACGAGTATTGCCTAGGGTTTACTCAGCCTGAACAATTCCACTAGAAATGACGGTGTCAACTAAGTGTGCAGCTTTATTTTAAAAAAACACTATATTACAATTATGTGTATATGTGTGCGAGTTTATGCATGTGAGTGTAGTACCCATGGTGACCAAAAAAGAATGTCAGATATCGTGGAGTGGATATAGATGATTAGTTTGATGAGCCACTGTTATGGATCCTGGAAACCAAAATTACATCCTCTGAAAAATAGTGCATGCTTCAAATTGTTGAACTGTCTCTCCTGCCTCGTATATAAGATTGTAAAAATCTTTTGTTGCAGTTTTGTAAATCTGTGGTAGTTTTTGTTAAAATCCTTTCTCCCACTCTATTTCATGATCAGTTATAACTTTTATCTAGATACAGATGGTTTTCTTTGTTATACTGGAAGGATTATTTTCAGTTAGGAGAAAGTATTTTATATTGACCCAGAAAACTACGTGTTGCTTTGCATATTTTAACTGTAGTAAAGTTTGTATTAGCACTTTCTAAATAATTATTAATGTGTTTGATTATCTATCTCTTTTCTAATGGAAAATATTCACAAGGAGACTATTGTGTTTAACAATTGTTTGGGACTTTATTTAACCAAACTTTTAATTTTGTTTTAACTTTCATTAGAAATGTTACTTTATGACATTGTGCTTTTTGAAAGACAGCCATTTATAGTAGAACAGAATTTGAGACAGGTGATGCATGCTTTGTTTTGTGTCTAAACCTAAAATATCCTTGCTTGTTTTTAAGTCAAAGTTCTATTTATTAAGTAGTTGTTAATTGTTTCCAGCAGATCAGCTCTTATTTAGTATCACTATAACTCAACAATAACTTTGCAACACAATTTAATCACCTAAATTTATCTGGTGTTCTAAAGTTCATAGATTGATATCTGAAAGGCAAAGTAGTTTAGAATGGTTATATTCATCTTTTTGTTTTGCTTGGTTTTTTGGTTTTTTTTTTTTTTTTTTTTTTTTTTTTTTTGACATGGGGTTACTCTGTGTAGCTTTATAGCCTGTCCTGGAACTTGCTATGTAGACCAGACTGGCCTTGAACTCACAGAGATCCACCTTCCTCTTCCTCCTGAGTGCTGGGATTAAAGGCATGCACCACCACTGCCTGGCAGTCATATTCATCTCTAAGTCACGTATATGTCAAAGTTTAGTGATAATAAAAGAAAAATACTTCTGTAGAAAAATTATTTCATTTCTGTATAAAATATTTAAGTAGAAAATAAATTTATTGTAAGGAATTGAGATGATTTATTGAACTTTGAAGAGATAAAAGAGTCATGACACAAGTTTATAATTGCACTTGGAACACTTCCCCATACAATCTTTGGCAATATTTTCTAGCTACTAAATACTGCTGCTAATAAAATTGGCCATGCTACAGGGCAAACCTGAAAGTTGCAGATTCCATGCATACCTGCAGTGATGGTGTGTCTATCCCTTATTTTGTCAATTAGCACATTTCTAGCCATATTATTTATATTCCTAGATCTTTGGATTAATGATCATGGATGAGTTTATTATATATCTATTATTGAGTTTTGGTTATATGGTTAGACACTAGTGACATTAAAGATTGAGAAATACAGCCGGGCGGTGGTGGCGCACGCCTTTAATCCCAGCACTCGGGAGGCAGAGCCAGGCGGATCTCTGTGAGTTCGAGGCCAGCCTGGTCTCCAAAGCGAGTTCCAGGAAAGGCGCAAAGCTACACAGAGAAACCCTGTCTCGAAAAACCAAAAAAAAAAAAAAAAAAGATTGAGAAATACATATTTACCATTTTCATTATATATACATTTACAACTTTATCTATAACACAGACATATATTCACATATATATGTAACAATAATTAGGGGAAATAAAGGCCATGAATTTGAAAAAGAAAAAGGTGCAAGGGTTTGGATGGGAGGAAAGCGAAATAGGAAAATGATATCATTATATTATAATCTCAAAAATAAAAGAAATAATTAAATATGTGATAAGAATGATATATTTATATATGAAAAATAATCTAGATAATGTCATGTTTATATTATACAGCAGTAAAATATTTGACCAAATTTTCATTCGCTATGTCTTTCAAGCTTTCTATTTCCCTCATTCCCACAGTCTAATGATGAGAAGGATACTACTCTTAAAAGGAAGGTTTAAGAAACTCTAGTCTTAGAAAACATTTGAGGAAAAATTCACATAATAATTTAAATAATTTTTAATATTTTATGTTACCTATACATTAATTTTCCAAGTTATGAGAGATACATTTCTTTCTTATGAATTAGCAATTAATACTAAAAATCTTTGAAAACATTATCATCACTAGACAAACAGCAAAGACAGACACAGATTTTTCTTTAAATTAAACTTCATGTAGTTCAGTGTCTATTCCCAGTCTGTTGCAGCATGTTCTTTAGAAACCATGTGCTGGGAAGGGATTTCTGGTGTTTAAAAGAAAGAACAGCCAGGTAGTGGTGGCATGGTGGTGCAAGCCTTTAATCTCAGCACTTGGAAGGCGAGTCAGGTGGATCTTTGTGAGTTCGAGGCCAGCCTGGTCTACAGAGCAAGATCCAGGAAAGGTGCAAAGCTACACAGAGAAACCCTGTCTCGAAAAACCAAAAAAAAAAAAAAAATAATAAGAAGAAGAAGAAGAAGAAGAAGAAAGAAAGAAAGAAAAGAAAGAACAAAGATAGTTGCTCTCTGTAGTGTTCTTTCACTAAGATCTTTGGTCTTTAAAACATTGTAGAAAATATAGGGTGGTATGGTATGTACAAAATATCTATTATATTTTCACCATTGAAATAAGAAAAAATAATTTGCTCTGTAATCATTTTGACAAAGAATTTCTTGGTAATGCACAACAGTACCATAGATACAATGATGTATGGACAGAGGAATTATTCATAGATAGAAATGCTAAGAATTAACTCTATAAGACTATAGCATAAAATAAACCATCATTGTAGTAAAATTATTTGTTAATTTTCTTCTGTAATTTTTTTCTAAATATGCAGTCACATAATTTTACTTGTATGCTCCCCAAAAGTAATTTGTTTTTCAGGGAGTAGAATAGGTATAGAATGAAGATGTCAATAGATGTTGGATTTTGGAAAATTGTGACAGTAGTCTCAGGTGTGATTAGTAATTCTCTCATGTACTTATAGTCCTGAATCAAGTTTTTGTTTATGCCCTTTGTTAACGCTAAATTATGAGAATCATCCTTATAACATCTACCTCTCAAATTAAAAATCAAGGATGCAGGTATATTTACCTAGAGATTAAGAATATAGATGTAAATCCAGCAATTAGCACTTTCTAATTTATCTGAAACATGGTTTTGTCTTATGGGATGTTTTGATTTAAATTAATTATCTTGAAAATTTTTGTGACCATTCTATCACATGGTGAACAGGCCAATGATGTTTGGATACTATGAGAAGCTTCTGCTCGTGAATAACAAGGAAGGGCTGATACACTGAAGATGTAATGGAAGTACATTTTCTATTCCCCTATGATTAGAAAAATATAGCCACCAGAGCTTAGCAGAAGTCATAGAGGAAATCAAACTTAAACTTTCTAATGTGAAATTGCATCACAGAATTTATTTAAAATAGGTCTGAGCTCTTCTCTCCTGGAGGCAAGAAATGCGTGTTCTGGATTAAAAGCTCTTTTCCATCTCCAACTTCAAAGTCCCAACTTTTCATAACAAAATGAATAACTTTTTAGTTAAATATTCAAGTTTTTCCTACATTTTAAAAATACTAGATGTCATTCATATAACCTCCTGAAATTTCTAATGAGTCCATCACCCTTTTTTGCTCAGTGATTTCAGATAAATATAAACCCTTACCAATGTTAAGAAAAAGGAATCATTAAGGGGACTGAGCCTGCCATTTTATTGATACAGTGGCTAAGCTAAGATTCCTAAATAAATGAAAACATGTGCTGATCCATTCATCTGAAGAGAGATTCAAACCTCTAATAAAGAAAATGTGGTAATTCAACAAAATGATGACAAGTAGTTACTCCAAACATTTGTATATATAACCATGAAAGACACATTACATTTGTTTTAAGATTAAATTGTTTTAATAGCTCAAAAATTATTCTTAAAATATGGAGATATTAAACTTTTAAACATCATTATAGTTCCGTTCATGAATAGTTAATATAAATCCTTCTGAATCAGAGCTGGATTAATTACAAAGAGTGTGACTTTTTTGGACAAATTTTCTGTGTTTATTTGTAATACATTGCTCTTTGGCACTCTTGCTATCTAATGGACTTAACTTCTTGTTAAACAGAAGGTCGCTCTCTGAAAACTGATATTGGGCGCCATTGCTGAGGACAACTTTCACATAGCTCACTGAATGTATAGAGTCCGAGCTGGTGTGGTCTTGGAGCCTTTATGCCAAAGGTCTAGTTTCATTAACCCGAGGAAATATTTGAAAAGAGAAACTGGACACCAACCCAGCCACAAACCCTCCACCTACAAGCTCTCCTGCCAGAAAGATGAGCTGTGCCAATGTTGGCACAGAACTGGTGGGAATGGCCAACCATTTGGTTTAGCTTGAGCCCCATGCCGGGAGAGTGAGCCATGCCCTACACTGCCTACATGGCCAGGAATCAAGAGACTGCATGCCCTTGCGACCCAGGGAAGAACAACTATCATAATAATAATAATAATAATAATAATAATAATAATAATAATAATAAATTCCTAATGATATTCTGTTGCACTCATATATGGGTGCCTTGTGTGTTTGTAATCACAGAGTCTTCTTCCAGCAGCCGATGTGAGCAAATGAAGAGACCCATAGCCAGACATGTGGAGAGAAAGATTCATAATTGGAGGTCTCCTTTGGGTCCCTCCCCTTATAGAACAGGAAACATGTGGAAAAGGGGAGTGAAAGAATGTTGGCATCAGAGCAGATGGAGGAAACCAGGAGAATATGATCCACTGAATCAACTAAACAGGGCTCACATGGTCTCACGTGGCAAGCACAGGCTTTCTTGGGTTTGCACCAAGTCCTCTCTGTGTATGTTATGGCTGTCACCTTGGTGTTTCTGTGGGACTCCTAACAGTTGTAGCAGATATATCTCTGATTCTTTTGCCTGCTTTTGGCACTGTTTTCCTCCTACTGGGTTTCTTTGTCCAGACTCAATATGAGGGCTTTTGCCTTTATGTATTGTACCTTGTTTTGTCCTATTTGGCTGTTATCTCTTGGAGGCCAGCTGTTCTTTTAAAGAGGGAACAAGGGGGAGTGACTCTGTGGGAAAGGGGAGGTGGGGGAAGCTGGAAGGAATGGAGGGAGGGGAAGCATTGGTTGGGATATATTGTAGGAGTGAAGAATCTATTTTCTTTTTTTTTTTTTTTTTTTTTTTTTTTGGTTTTTCGAGACAGGGTTTCTCTGTGTAGCTTTGCGCCTCTCCTGGGACTCACTTGGTAGCCCAGGCTGGCCTCGAACTCACAGAGATCCGCCTGGCTCTGCCTCCCAAGTGCTGGGATTAAAGGCGTGCGCCACCACCGCCCGGCAAGAATCTATTTTCAATAACAAAAAAATTGTATTCTATTAGATTCAGGAGAAAAGTAATTTATAATATTTCAGGATTATTTTCAAGACTGTATACATCTAACAGAACTCAACAATCATGCATTTTTAGTGAGTGATTTTGTCCTTAAATTCATTTTCCAGTCCAGCAGTGTCCATTTGTTCTATTAACCTAGCAAGTGCTCTACATGAGACAATACTGTCTAAATTTTATTAGTTTTCTTGAGCTAATATCTTTTTTTTTCTCTCCCATCGTAGCCCCTTGCTGTTCAAAATAAATCTCTAAACCATCTCTATTACAGGACTAGGAAAATAATTAAAAATTCCTTCTGTATTATGAGTCTGTCTCTCGCACACTACATCATCTATTTTAGGATGCATTATTTTTGCTAGAGCTAACTTTGTAAACTTGTTTGTTCACACTGGTAAGACAATTGTATTTTCTTCCTCTGATTGCTGGTTCAATTGTAAAGACACATTTGCTGTGAAGAAAGCAAAAAACATGCATTTCTAATTTGTCCTGCATAAAGAGCTGAAGAAATAACTGAAGTTGCATGGTCATTTCACAATCTTGGCTTGTGTGCAGAGAAAAACCGTTGGTGAAGAATAGTTTATAATGCCAATCAGTTACCAGAGTCTCTATAGTTATGGCCATTATGTGCAGTGAACTGTATCCAGTTGGCAGAAGTTAATCTAGAGGGAAAAAGTCTCAATATCAACAAAATGTGTTTCTGGTTAGATAATAAAATGTTGGTGGAGCTGATCACATGGCACTCTTCCCATCCTGAGTCTGTCTCACACCTGCTTCATCTATTTGCTTTATGTAGTCTCTGGCTTACACACTGTCATAGTTAGGAAAAGCAAATGGCTTCAGCTATCTTTTTGCCAATGCTGATTCCTTGATTTAGTTCACAAAATTCCAGTGAAAAATGCCAGAACTTTTCACATAATGCTGAATATTTTTCAAGACATGCACTAAAATTAGGAACTTGCCAATTTTTCAACGCAAGTGCCTCTCTGAAGATATTTACAGCTGTTTTATATGTTGTAGCCTAAACAAGGTTCAATGAATTGGAATATTAAAATTCAGCAAGCCTGAGAAAACAAAGGAATCCAGATTATAAAGACAAGAGATAAGTCTCTTGTGGTTCATTATATCCAAATATGTAAAAAAAAAAGTTTAAAATTCATGAAATATATACTAGTATTTCTTTTTTTTTTCTTTTTTTTTTAATTTATTTTAATTTATTTTACAATACAATTCAGTTCTACATATCAGTCACGGATTCCCTTGTTCTCCCCCCTCCCGTCCCCCTCACCTTCCCCCCAACGCCCCCCCCCCCCATTCCCACCTCCTCCAGGGCAAAGCCTTCCCCACAGACTGAGGTCAACCTGGTAGACTCAGTCCAGGTAGGTCTAGTACCCTCCTCCCAGGCCAAGCCAAACAATCCTGCATAGGCCCCAGGTTTCAAACAGCCAACTCATGCAATGAGCACAAGATCTGGTCCCACTGCCTGGATGCCTCCCAAACAGATCAAGCCAATCAACTGTATCACCCATTCGGAGGGCCTGATCCAGTGTGGACCCCTCAGCCATTGGTTCATAGTTCATGTGTTTCCATTCATTTGGCTATTTGTCCCTGTGCTTTATCCAACCTTGGTCTCAACAATTCTCGCTCATATAAACCCTCCTCATTCTCGTTGATTGGACTCCCAGAGATCCACCCAGGGCCTAGTCATGGATCTCTGCATCCAGATCCCTCAGTAGTTGGATGAGGTTTCTAGCACAACAATTAGGGTGTTTGGCCATCCCATCACCAGAGTAGGTCAGTTCGGGCTGTCTCTCGACCATTGCCAGCAGTCTGTTGTGTGGGTATCTTTGTGGATTTCTGTGGGCCTCTCTAGTATTTCTTAAATACAATAATTTATTTAAAATAAGCATATACAAATCCAAAGTCATTAGTAGTTCATTGATAGATGTCATAATAACAGTTCACAATGTCTTGTCATTTTTTATAAATTGAACAAATGTGAATGGGCTCTAGAACATTCTAAACATGATGCTGGATATTAAGACAATTTCTGATGTGTCCCTGGGTTTCAATTTGTTCTTTATTTTAATGTAAAAATTAGTCATTTTCTTTAAACAAATTAAGAGAAAAGCATTCATATGAAAACCTTATTTCTAAAAGGTAAAAAAAGAAAACAGTTGATACTCCATCACTTATTTATTTTATGTTTGCCATACCCATGTTCTTAGAACTTTGACTTGCCTGCATTAAAGATCCCCTGTACTATACTAAAATTCTGTGTTGAAATGGAGATAAAGTATGCATAAAACACAGTGTGTGACTTTAGGTGTCCCAGGCTCACTTAAGTCATGACATTTTAATGGGTGATTTTAAAATGAAAAGCTCAGTGCTTTCAAAATAGATTCTTAAGTGTGAAGAGTTACTGATGGATAATTCAGTGTCACACACTGGTATAGTTATTTGGGAAACATTTCAAAATGAGAAGAAAAGAAGTACTACATACATGATATAAACTATATCATGAACAAAAATATGGATATTCAGAATGGCAACACAAAATGTGAAAAAGGGCATTACTTGGTATCATTAGGGTTTTGTCTTTAGAGAAAACCGTGTGTTCTTATCTGTGTAGCACATTTGGAGTACTAGGAAGCCTTGGGCCTAGATTTATATCCTTGCATTTCCATGCTGTGCATCTAACCCAGGTCCTTTGCCCCTGCCAGGCAAGTGATTTACCACTGAACTGTCTGAAGTTCAAAATATTCAATGATATTATCATTGTCCATAGTACATCTAATTAATGAGAAACTCACAACTCAGTTATTCTCTCTTCTCTCTCTCTCTCTCTCTCTCTCTCTCTCTCTCTCTCTCTCTCTCTCTCTCTCACACACACACACACACACACACACACACACACACAGCAGAGAGAGAGAGAGAGAGAGAGAGAGAGAGAGAGAGAGAGAGAGAGAGAGAGAGAGAGAGAGAGATTGAGAGACTGTACACTAATGAGGCAATTCCACAGAGTCTGCCTGATAATCAAAGGAATTATTTTGGGTTAACTCACAACACACATACCAGGAGTTGGTCCTGGTATCCAGAAGGGGTGAGGCACAGTCCAATGTGGTTCCCTGAAGAGCTCTGCCTTGATCTTCAGTACCAGCATCCAGCATTCAACACCAGGAGGTAGCCAAGAGAGCAAACAAGTGTTAAGGGGTCTCCCCTCAGCCAGCCATGCCCCTGGGGGGGGCAGGTTCCTAACAGTTACCTGCTGCCTACTAGGGGTGGTGCTTCAGGAGTAAAACACAGACAACTACCCCTACATCTCCCCCTTTTGTCTAAGGAAGAAAGTTCTAAAAAAAACACAAAACTATATACAATAAGAATAATTATCAAGGAGAAATAAAGGGTAATGACATAAACAAATGGAACTACAACCAACAAGCAGCATTAAACAAGAGACACATACTATAATCCAGAGAAGTCTGGAACATAGGTAAATGGCCTGTTAAAGAGATCATTCTAAAATGTGTCCTATCCTGAAGAACCTGAATCTAATACCTAATATGCTCTAGCTAAGATATGAGAAGATTGTAACTGTTAGTCTTCAATCCCATCAAAGACCTGAGAAGGAATGTAATGATACCTGAGAAATGGAAGACAGATGCAAGCAACTTTCTAGAGTCTTGCAAGAGTAGACAGAGACAGCTGGCAGCCTGGACAGTCACCTAAAGTTTCGCAGCATCATTGGTGTATTTAAATTGGCTACAGACATAGAGTATCTGACAGAACATTTTCAGAAGCAGGAATTTTGAAAGATCATCTTACCCTGTCTTGGCAGAGTTCAGTAGTTGCAATTCCTTGTATCCCACTCATCCAGAAGGGACAGTATTCATACTGTCAGCAGCCGAGACAAGGGCAGTTCTTTGCCCAGTAGGCCATTTTGTGCCAAGAAGAACACAAACTTCTAAATGGAAATTTCTTAGAAACCCAACATTCTCTCGGGATCAAATTAGCACTGCCAAGAGCAATCATGTCTCACGTCAACAGAATTCTGTTATTTAAATGCCATATTTTCTAGGTCTATGAAGTGCTTGAAGATTAACTATCCATCTACCTATATATCTATAATCTGGACAACCTAACTAACATAACTATAGAGATGACTAGCATAGGTCACTATAAATCTGTAAGTCTTATCTACCTAAACAACCTAATGACTAAGGCTTTACAGACAAGCTAAACAGTCTGTAAACAAATGTACGGTAGGACAACAACCCAAAAATTGTAACAATACACAAAATAGCTTAAGCAGAGGTAGGAATGTATAGTGCATTATGCAATATGAAAATAATCCTAATTATGTATCAATATACAAAATATCCTAAACAGAGGTAGAACATACATATGACATGACAAATCCAATTTTACATTTGTATCAATATAGAAATATTTCAAATAAGAGTAGAAATACATATATATTACAACAAATATAGTTCTGTATTTGTTTCAATATACAAATTATCTTAAATAAGAATATAAAAATAGTTTACAATTGTTTCAATATAAGAGATTCCATAACAGTGCAATTTATCTAAGGCTGATATTTTACTAAATTTGCTTACTAGTATATACAATAATCTACTTTAATATCCTATACCTATCAATTTCTCTTTTTCTTTTCTTAAGGAGAATACCAAGTCCAATATTTTCTTCCACCCCAACCTCATAACCCTTATCCATAACCCTGAGAAACATAAATCCTTTGGGAAAATAGTGTCATTTTCTTAGAATTGCTTCCTGCTGTTTAGGGGGCAGCAGTATATCTGTGGGGTCCTGTAAGCAACTTCAGATTGTTAGGTCTCAGTTGGACTAACTGTAGATTCTGCGACCAGTCTCAGAGTAATGGATAAGGTTGTGTGAGATTCTGGCTAGAAGTGTAATATGATCGACCATCTTATCATGGAACTATCTTGGAGAGTTTTCAGTACAAGGTTGATCATTGAGTAATGTTTAGGAATACCATGGCATCATTCTGGACTGCGTAGAATCATTGTTATGGAGCCCCATCTTCCTTCTGGAGAATTCAGAGATTGCTATTGGAAAAGACTTACTTTTTACTGTGGAAAACTTGAACATTTTCAATACCAAGATGGAAAGTTTTGGATTTATACTGGATAGAGAAGGAATTCTTCAAAGGCAAGGAAAAGCATAGAAAGACATAGAGTCTAGATGACACTGGTCCCTAAATTATTGGTTTTCTTCTGTCTCACACTAATTGGCTCTTCTGATATGAGACAGGAATGTCCTAACTTTTCTTTTGATAATATGCTCTGGTTAAGAGAAGGAGAGAGCCAAATTCCAACTCCAAAGTCAACTTGATTCATAATTGAATTGGGACCACAAGTATTCTAGAGTTAAAGATATATTTATGTTAGGCAGTGAGATATTACCCTGTAGAGTATATTGGTACCAATAGATTCTTTCTTTCTGTTGCATGCTTCTGGGTATCCAAGGCTTTATGATTTCTGGAAGATACATATTCCTCTTATCCTGTAAAGACAGAAAACAGAACCCTGCCCCAACCCTTGTTTGTTAAATTTTTGTTACAATTTGTAGAGATGTCACATCAGTGGATGAGCTTTTACTTCTCCTCAACAAGCGGTTTCTCCTGTTCTAATTGAATTTTTATTATTTTTTTGGTATCCATAGCTTTTCTTCTCCTGCAGAAACAAAAATAAAACCCCTTCCCCAACATAGGACGTATCCTGGTTTCCATTCTAAGGTCAACACATTTTTGAAATAAACCAGTTAGTTTATTCCAGAAGTTGTTTTTTTGTTTGTTTGTTTTTGTTTTTCTGTTGTCAAATGTCTCTTCTCAGCTGTTGTTCCTTTCTCATCAGCTCTGTGAAAACGTAAGGCTAATGAATCATTATGCAATCTGTTTCTAGGAGTCATTGTTACCTGTCGCTGTTTATTTAGCACATCCTTTAACATTTGTTTGGATCTTTCTATGACTGCTTGGCCTGTAGGATTGTGTGGTATACCTGTAACATGCTTTATATTGTAATAAGCAAAGAAATGTCTCCTTTTATTTGAGACAGCTGGGACATTGTCAGTCTTAATTTGTACAGGTATTCCCATGAAAGCCATAACTTCTAATAGGTGTATAATCACAGAATCAGCCTTTTCAGAATAAATAGGATTTGCCCACTGAAATCCTGAATGGGTGTCAATGGTATGGTGTACACACTTTAATCTTCCAAATTCTGTGAAATAAAACACATCCATCTGTTAAATTTCATTTCTTTATATACCTTTTTGATAGCTTCCTGTGGGTAATGGAGTATGGCTATAAGGAACAAGTAGGACATTTTCTTATAATTTCCTTGGCTTATTGCCAAGTGATGAAAAAAATCCTTCTTCAAATTCTTGCCATGTACATGGTGTGTCTTATGAAATTCTGAGGCTTCTAGCACATTACCTATTAGTAACAGATCAATCTCATCATTACCTTGTGCTAGAGGTCCTGACAGATCCATATGGCATCTGATGTGTGTTATATATATATATATATATATATATATATATATATATATATATATATATATAATTCCCTATTTCTGATGGTTTCATGTAATTATATGAATAGTGAAGCTAATTCGTATTAACAGGAATAAGTTCAGCAGTTTCAATACATAAAATAACTCTTTTTGCATATTGAGAGTCAATGACTTTATTTAGGAGTTCTGTGAACTTCATCAGTACCATAAGAATGGCATACAGTTCTGCTTTTTGTACAGAGTTGTATGGACTTTGACCCATTTACTTAAGTCTTCTGATTTGGATCCTGCTTTCTCTGATTTATATGCATCAGTATAGAATGTGGGAACTCCAGAAATTGGCTTTTGTTGTACAATGTGAGGAAGGACTTTCCCAAAAAGTTACTTTAGGCTTTTTGCCAGTATTCATTATCTTTCCATAGTGAGGGTATTTCCTCATTAGTTAAAGGTCTACAATTTCTGCTGGGTCCATTCCTATCAGCTGATGAAGTCTTAATTTTCCTTTTAGAATCAAATCAGCTATCTCTTCTACATAAGTTTTTAATTTCTTATTTTGTTTACATGGTAGAAATATCCATTCCAATATAATATCTTCCCTCTGCATCAAAATCCTTGTGGGGGAGTGTCTGGAGGGGAGTATGGCCAGAATGCGTTTAAGTTCTGGATTTATATGATCCACATGAGCTTCTCATATTTTCATTTCTACTAGAGCCAATTCCTTCTCAGCTTCAGCTGATAATTCTCTTGGACTATTTAAGTACTTGTCCCCTTTTATGGTATTAGCCAAATTTACTAGTCCATCTTTAAGTATTCCAATGAGAGCCTCAAAGTTGGAAATGCTTCCTAACAATTTTTGAAAATCATTAAGAGTCTGCAATCAATCTCTTCTGTGTTGTTCCTTTTAGGGCCTAATTTTTTGAAGCTCTATCTTATATCCTAAGTAATTAATAGAATCTCCTCTTTGTATTTTTTAGGAGCAATTTGTAGCCCCCAGTGAGGCAAAACTTTCTTTATTTCTTCAAACATGCTTTCTAAGGTACCTAACTTTGGATCACCTAATAAGATATCATCCATATAATGATAAATTATGGATTGTGGAAATTTCACATGAATTATCTCCAATGTTTTTTGCACAAAATATTGGCACACGGTAGGGCTATTTAACATTCACTGTGGGAACACTTTCCATTGATATCTCTTGACTGGCTGGGGATTTCTATAATTAGGTACTATGAAGGCAAATTTTTCTCTACCATTTTCTTGTAAAGGCATGGTAAAGAAACAGTCCTTTAAGCCAATAACTATTATATGCCATTCTTTGAGTAGCAGAGAGGGCAGGAGCATCTCATTCTGTAGGGAGCCCATAGGCTGAATTACTTTATTAATAGCTCTCAGAGGTGTCAGCATTCTCCATTTACTGGACTTTTTTCTAATAACAAATACAGGAGAATTCCAAGGGCTGGTAGATTCTTCAATGTGTTGAGCATTGAACTGCCCTTGAACCAGAGCCAGATAATGAGGCAATTCCATGGATTCTGCCTGATAATCAAAGGGTTAACTCACAACAAGCGTTGGTTGTGGGATTCAGGAGGGGTGGGGCAAGGTCCAACGTCATTCTCTTGAGAAGTCTGCCTTGATCCTCAGTACCATCATCCAGCATCCAAGACCATGAGGTAGCCAAGAAAGCAAGCATGTACACATCCCAGTTCTTAAGGGGTTCCCCCTCAGCCACGGGGTGGGTGTGGGGGGGTCAGGTACCTAGCAGTTACTTGCTGCCTGACTTTTTTCTTTAGAGATAAGTTTTAAACACCTAAAAGTCAACAAATCCTCAAAAATTTTAACAATACATCAATAATTTCCTGTCAGCATCCAATGGAATATTTTTAGTTGTCCAGACACAGTATTTTAATTTGTTTATAGATTGAACACATATGAAAAACATGCAGTATTTGTCTTTCTGAGTTTGGCTTATATTTCACTTAACATTATGTTTACCATTCTCATCCATTTTCCTGGAAACATCGTGATCTTTTTCATGGCCAAATATATGTGTATTACATTTTCTTCATCCAGTCATTATTTACAAAATGTCTAACCAGGTCATGAGTAGCACTACTGGAAACATAGTCATGTTTGTATTGCATGCTGTCTTTGACTTCATTCCTTATAAAGTTGGAAGCACTGTGTAAATTTCTTCCCAATTCTAATTATTTTTTAGCTTTTATTTTAGAGGAAACCCCAAATAGATTTTCATAGTAGCTTGACCATTCATATTCCCACCAACAGTATATAAAATTCCTTTTGTCTTTTCAGCCTTGTATTGGCTCTGATTTTCTTGATGATAGCCATTTTGACTGGGATTATAAAAAATCTCAAGATAGATTCAATATGCATTTCCTTGATGGTTAAAAAATAGGGAAAATTTTTCTTATATCTTACTGATCATTTGCAATTTACCTTTAAAAAAACTTGTCTAATAATTTGTTTCCTCTATTTTAGGTTTTTGTTACCTCTGTCTAAAATCATATTGCTATATCTACCTGTATTTATTTAGGGATCTTTTATTTTTTAGTTCTTGTTATTTGGTTTGTTGTTTGTCAGAACATATTTTGTTACTATTTTCTCTATAACATAATTGGAATTCTGGTATTATACTGTGAATATTTCTTCTCTCCTATGGATTATGTTGTTTATTTTTAACATTGATTTAACTATTATTATTATTATTATTATTATTATTACAGAATTTCATACATGAGCACATTTCTACTCCATAATCTCTTCTCCCAACTCCTCCTGTTCTCCCCATATCTTGCTATTTCATGACTTCATTTTTAATTAATATTGTCTTATTTGCATTGTCTATTCTTTATCATTTGTACTATCATTTGAAATGTAAAGTTATGAAAAATGACATTAGGATTTAGTTAGCATTGCATGAAATACGAACCACCTTAACTAATATGATAATTTCTGTAATGTTAATTCTACTGATGCATAAACATCAAATTTCTTTCATTTTTCTAGTGTTTTCTTCAACTTTACAGTCATTCAGAGCCCATGATCCCTGTTTTACATTATCGCTGTTTTTTCCTACTCTGAAAGTGAATGTCTTCTTCCTAAGCAAATTCCCTTTGATTTATGGAAAGCTACTGATTTTTGTATCTTTATTTGGTATTTGTGTGTGTGTGTGTGTGTGTGTGTGTGTGTGTGTGTGTGTGTGTGTGTGTAGAAATTTATTAATTCCAAGAATTTTCTGATTGATTTTCAAGCATCTTTTAAGTATAGAATTGTATCTTCTGTAAACAGGAACAGTTGGGTTTCCTCAACTATATTCCCTGTCATCTTCTTTCATTATTTGGTCTAGATAAAATGTCAAACACCATTATATAAAAAAGATTAGTTTGAGTGGATATACTTTTCCTAGTCCTGATTTTAGAGGAAATGATTTTATGTTTTTCCTCAGTCTGTAATGTTGACTAGATGTTTGTTACATAAACCCTTTATTGTACTAAATTATGATTCCCTATTCCTACTTTCTTTGGGGATTTTATTATGAATTTTATTATGAATTTTAATAATACACACACATGGATCATTTCAGAATGTTTAAAGAATGAGGGCCCACAGAGGTTTTGAATTAAATTTATTTTTAAATTATTTATCAGATGTATATAGTATATCCTGATTACTCTCTTCCCACACCCTGATATTCTTCTTCCCCACAAACTCTCTCTGATATTCATGTCTATTCATTTTGTTTGTGACCTACTGAAATTAGTCATGGCTGTTTCTGTGATCATGGTTTGGAGTTATAGGTTGGGCTGAACAACAGGTATACAATTTGACACACTTGCATTGTCTATCAATAGGCAATATGTTCAGAGGGAAAGGATATGTTACCATGAGCCTTTTCCCCTTTGAGTTATCATAGGTTTGTAAAACTCATTTTGTATATCTGTAGTTGTTGTTAGTTAACATTTACAAAAGTTATTGAGTCTTGAGAATGAGATCTTTTTAGTCTTTCACCCATATTTTCTATCTCTTAAATGCTTCCTGTCCCCATCCTTCACAATGTTCTCTAAGCCTTCAAGGTGGTATGTAAGTGGTTTTTTTGATCTTGGCCCACAACTGTTGTTTATAAAATATTGAATTCTATCAAAAGCTTTTTATGTATCCATTGACATTGTTATGGAATTTTTGTCCTTCAAATGGGAGGTTGTTATACTGGCACATACCAAATATTTTTGGGGAGTAGATGATCAGATTCTATTTTTTCAAAGGTTTATGAAACACATAGAAAAATGAGAACCAAAATAATATACCTGTAGTAGTATAAAGAAATTAAACTAGACGGATTGGTCTGAAATGATTCACTAAATTACAGAGGATAAGAACTGTAGTTTATAATCTTTCTATTTACCTAAGCCTGCAACAACTTCTATGTATGTTTTCTGACTCTTTTCTGTACACACAGTTCTAATTTTATACCCAGTTTTAGTGTTCTGGTATTTCCTTTCTTTAAAAAAACTTAATTGAATTTTTTAATCTGTTTGTACATATTTCTTCTGTGTTTTTGTTTGATGTTTTACAACATCTCTTTTATTGATAATGAAAGCATCGAATTATATACTTAATCTTTGTCTTTATATGTTAAGTGATTACCTTGACCAGCTATGATTTAATTTAAACTACATAATCTTAATTTCCCACACTATCCTTGGACAGGATAGTGGCAGCTTGATCAGCAGCAGTATCTACCTTGTTCTGTATTCATGAATCTGTATTTCCATTGCACTCCTTAATAAATTATTAAAAAGAAAAAAGTAGTATTTTTAATGAAAAAGAAGAAAGCGAGCTGAGCACCAGCATTCAATTGTTTTTATTTGAGTGTCTATGCAGTGTAGCCCTATGGTACTGCAAACGTGCCTTCTACATCATAGTGAACCACATCCTGAATCCATTAGCCATAATTGGTACTCAAGTCTTTTTAAAAATAATTGATTTTTTTTTCCAAATGGAGAAGAAAAACACAGAGTCAAAGAAGTTAAGCTACAATTTAAATTTAATACTTTCTTTATAAGCTAGGCTCATTTAATTTTGCATTTCTGTGAGAACAGCATACATATGATATTTCTATTATATTCAGAAGAAAATTTTGTGCCAAATCCAACCTATACTTTGCAGATTGAATATCTCTGCCTTTTCACCAGGAAGAAAAAGCTATAGTCTAACATCCAAGGAGGATATACATTTAGCAAAACATAAAATCTCTCTACATATGTATGTTCAATAATATATTACATTACCATAATTAACTAGTATTCAATTTTTTCCAATGTAAAACAGGACCAGAAACACATTTTACAAAATCTGTTTAATCTCTTAAGACTAGAAAATAAAATGAACGCAAAGCATCTTAAATGTGGCTCCTTGTGTAATTTGAACAGGATGACTTGTGAGTCCTAGTGCTGTCATTATGAGTAAGCAGAATTGGTTGGAGTAGGAGATGAGAGCGGAGATGTGAGTATTCCCTAGATTTAGACATCTTACTAGAGAACGCTGTTGTCTGTTACTAAAGAGTTCCAATTTCTGATTTCAGAAAATGACATTAGAAGAAATGTCCTTTTTTTAAAAAAAATACACATTTTAAAACACAGTATCTTGCTTTTTAGATATATATTATACAACAATTACTGTGATAAAGCTAATTGCTATATCCTTCACTTGACATAACTAACTATCTTATGCTTGCCTGCTGAGAATATTTAAGTCTTTCTTCTTTATCAGGCAGGCAGAAATACAAACCACTATGGACATACATCAAATTTTCATTTCCCACTTTTATTGAAAAATGGATTATTTTCTTGTAAAATATACCCTGATTACAGGTTTACTTACATACTTTTTTCCTCCCAGTTCCTCCCCACCTCCCCTTCCCTCCAGATCCACTCATTTTCTGTCTCTCATTAAAGAAGAGGCTTCTAAGAGATAGCAACTAAACTTGACAAAATAAAATATAATGAGATAAAACTAAAAGCATCACATCAAATATTTGACAAAGCAAAACAGCAGAAGGAAAAGAGCTGAAGGTAAAAAAAAAAAATCAGAGACCCCTTTCCTCATTCACACACTCAGAATTTCCATAAAAATACTAAACTGAGAGCTATAACACATATGCAGAAGACCTGGTAGAGACCTGTACAGACCCTGTACTTGCTGCTTCAGTCTCTCTAAGTTCACATGACCTTTGCCCAGTTGATTTAGATGGCTTTGTGCTCTTAGTGTCTTCCATCCCAGCTGGCTCTTCAACTATTTCTGCCTGCTCTTTTATGAGGTTCACTGAGCTCTAAGGTAGGAGATTTGACAGAGATGTTCCATTTGGAGCTGTGTACTACAAGGTGTCTCTCTCTCACTCTCTCTGCAAAACGTCTGCTTATTGGTCTCTGCATTATAACCATCTTCTCCAAGAGGAAGTTTCTCTAAAGATAGCTGAATGAGGCACTGACATATATCAGGTTAGCAGGAAATCATTAGGAGTCATTTTATTGTTATTTTTATATTATTTAAATTTATTCATTTATTTTACATCCTGACAGCAGAATTCTCTCCCAAAACTCCTTTCATTCATTTCTCCTACCTTCCCTCTGACCCCACCCCCAATGCACTCCTCCTCTGTTTCTGCTCAGAAAGGGTCTGGCCTCCCATGGATGTCAACAAAGCATGGCCTATCAAGTTGAGGTAAGACTAAGTTCCTAGCCTCATATTAAGGCTGGGCAAGGCAACCCAGTATGAACAATAGGTTCCTAAAAGCCTACCAAAGCATTAGTGACAAGTCCCACTCTGACTACTAGGAGACCCAGTAGTAGACCAAGCTCTGTAACTGTCATATGTAACTGGAGTTTTCCTTTGTCCACCTGGCTCCTGAAGCCACTCAGACCCAAGTAAACACACAGAGACTTATATTACTTATAAACTGTATGGCTGTGGCAGGCTTCTTGCTATCTAGTTCTTATATCTTAAGTTAACTCATTTCTATAAATCTATACCTTGCCACATGGCTCATGACTTACCGGTATCTTGCTTCTCATGGCAGCAGAGGCTGGCAGCCTCTCCTGACTCAACCTTCTACTTCCCAGCATTCTCCTCTCTGCTTATCCCGCCTATACTTCCTGCCTGGCTACAGGCCAATTAGCAATTTATTTATTAACCAATCAGAGCAACACATTCACAGCAATATCCACAGCAGTCATACATATGTAGAAGTCCTAGGTCAGTCCCATGCAGCCTCTTAGCTGTTGGTCCAGTTTCTGTGAGCTCTTATGAGACCAGGTTAATTGTCTTTGTGGGTTCCCTTGTGATGACCTTATCTCCCTGGCTCATGCAATCTGTTCTTCTGCTCTTCAACAGAATTCCAAAAGCTAGTCCCAGTGCTTGGCTGTGGACCTCTGCATCTGCTTCCAACAGTTACTTGACAAAGGCTCTGTGATGACACCAACAATCAAAATAATTCAATTAAAAATTGGGGTACAGATTCAACAGAAGAATCTCAAATGGCCAAAAGACACTTAAAGTCTTGAACAGTTCTTGTTCAACATCATTAGCCATCAGGAAAATGCAAATCACAGTGACTTTTAGATTCCATCTTATAGTTGTGAGAATAGCTAAGATCAAAAACACTAATGGTAACTTATACTAGAGAGGATGTGGAGCAGGGGGAGCATTCCTCCACTGCTGGTAGGAGTACAAAATTGTATAGCCACTTTGGAAATCAATATGGCAGTTTCTCAGAAAATTGGGAACCAATCTACCTCAAGACCCAGCTATATAGATCAATCTTGGGCATATATTCAAAGAATACTCAATTATATCACAAAGACATTTGCTCAACTCTGTTTATAGCAATATTTTTCGTATTAGCAAGAAACTGAAAACAACCTAGATGTCCCTCAACCACAGAATGGATAAAGAAAACGTGGCACATTATTTTTACCTGTAATATTTGGTTTTACCCTAGGTATCTGGAGTATCTCAGCTATCCAGTCTCTGGCTTGGGAAACCCAGGTATGGATTCCATCTTGTGGCCATAAGTCAAATAAGACATTGGTTGGTTAATCCAACAAGTTTTATGCCACCCTTGTCCTAGTATTGAGCACTTTAGTTCTTTATATATTTTTCTTTCTATTTTTTTTCTTTTTGTAGTGAATACTATTGCAATGGATATGTCATGCATTTGTCTGTTTAATAGAATAACTCTTGTTTTGGGTATACATTTCAAAGTGAGATTCCTGAATCACTTGGTAGTGGTATTATTTTGATACTTCTGAGGAATATCATCAGAGTTCTATTACAATGCATGCACCTACTTACACTCCCAAGACCCATGACATGAATTTTCTCTTCTTGGTATCCTCACCAATAATTGCTCTCTCCTTTTCTGTTCAATCAAATCTTTTGAAGATTTATAAAATGCTCCATCATTGCAAGTTTGATTTTTATTTTCCTGATGAACAATTATAATAAACACAGTTTCACACACCTGTGGGTTGTGTACACACACACACACACACACACACACACACACACACACACACACACACACAGAGAGAGAGAGAGAGAGAGAGAGAGAGAGAGAGAGAGAGAGCAATAATAAACAAAAGTAACGCAGTAAATACAAGTCATGTGTCATTTTAAGCAAAAAACAGACTGGTGTGTGTGTGTGTGTGTGTGTGTGTGTGTGTGTGTGTGTGTGTGTGTATGCTGAGACTGGTACAGTGTTCTCCAGGGAAAAGACAGCAATTAGTTATAATAGCAAATGTTCAGTCTTGAAAACATATATACCAGTAACAACAACCAGACTGAGCAGGTTATATTTAGTAATGTTTATGTAAATCCATATATATGCTTGTATTTAACAACAGTTGATGAAAAAAGAGGCCATGTACTTGAAAGAGAACAAGTATATGAGAGAGTATGGATGGAAGAAAGAGAAGGAGACAGGATGTATTGATATTATAACTTCAAAAAGTGAACTTGAGAGGAATGTGCTTAAGTGTGGACAATGTGTTAGCTCTAAAAGAGAATATAAACTTTATAACTAAGACATAATTAAGGCCATTGGATGAAATGAAACGAAATTCAGATCCAACGTGTATACTATTTTCACATTCATTTTTCCATCCTTTTTTCCTAGATTCTTTTGTTTGGTTGTATATATATAGGCTAGGCAACAAGCTGCAAAATAAAGAACTCAGAGAAATTATTTTTTCTACAATGATTGATCACACCTTCAGTATTGCACTATTTCCCAAAGTCCACTTACCCTGCTGAATCGTTTTCTTTGAAGGTAGGTAATGGTTTTATGTAAAATCTAACCTAATCTCAATTGACTATAGATATTTGTATCTACTTCTTTCTTCTGGACCTCATTACTGACAGGCACATGATATCAAATAAAGCCTCTATTGCTCACATCTGTGAAATTGTTATAATTACTTCACAGCTTGAGTCTTTAGTCACACTTCATACAGTCATTAAAATGGCTGATATAAATGAACTCAAATGTCCAAGAAGATATTTTTTACAGGTATGCTTCAGAAGGAACAAAAATGTATACTTGCTTTTTTCTATCTCAGAGAAAACAGTTCTTAGAAGTTAAGTTTGCCTTTATGTACTGTTTTCCTCGTTGATTATTGTTTTTGATTAGGCAATCCAGTAGAAGTCTTCTCATTTATAATGGTTATCTGACTATTAATGTAGAACATTTGACATGGGCCGAACGTGTTAATAACCATTATCACTGACACTGCATTTCCAGGAGCTGTAAAATACAGGACACAGAGAAACTGATTAGTCACCATGACAGAATGGACATTTGATAATTACTTTTCTTTGCATACAATTAAAAAAATCAATTAGATGGATGCATAGAGATCAATGTTATTTAGTTTAGGAAAACAAAGAAGTAGAGTACAATTCTGCTGGTTATTGCCTCCTAAATTTCTTCAAGTGTGTAAGCATGGGAGAGGAAGCTAGAAAACCATGTAATAAAGGTCATCTCCTGCTGCACCGACTGCCTTTTGCTTCTTTTCAGATGCTCGATGCTATCAAACCCAATATACAATGGATAAAGTGCATTATTGGACCACTGTGATATTTTATAAATAAAATTGAAAATTGCTTTTTGACAATAAACAAAGAAAGGGAATATTTCATCGTGCCCTTCTCTTTTCTCTTGCCTATGATTTAATATTAAGTTTTCCCTAGTTTTGTGGTTGTTTGCAAAATGTCAAACCCAGCATTTGATATTATGTTTGAGACCTAAGAATGCCACACAGAAGGATATGAAGTATGCTTGAAAGCACTTGCTGCGGACTAATTTGATAATTTTTTTTTTATGTTTGAGGAGCTCAATAGGATGCTTTACACTTCTAAGGCATAATTTTTTAAAATATCTTTCCTAAAAATTACATATATTTTTACTTTAAGGAGGAGAATTAAATAATAAGGAAATATACTTTTTGGTATTTAGTATTCTAGGCTTCTCATCAATGTTTTGAATAATTTCTGAGTTTGTACTTGGTGCTGATATTAGAATAACACAATATTTTTAGGGAAGTGTGTGGGGGGTGTGGGTGTGTGTGTGCATGTGTGTGTGAGTGATTTTGTGTGTGTGTGCGTGTGTGTGTGCATGTGCATATGTATGTGTGTGAGTGTGTGTGTATGAGTGAGTGTGTTTGGGGTGGAAAAGTATTAATGGCAAAACCAACTTTGATCCTTAAGCATTTCAACATTATAATAACAGTCAAGTTTAATTGGGAGATAGGGAACAGGGGCATGCTTTGACTTTTGATATTGTTTCAGTTGTCTGTAGTAATCTCTCTTGTTTCTTTTTTTAAATCCTTGTTTTTATTTTAAAAATTCTCTTGTCAGTCATAATGTCATATGTCATTAATCCCAATACCTGAGAGGCAGAGGCAGGTCGATCTCTGACAGTACAAGGTCAGTCTTGTCTCCATAGTAAGTCCCAGAACAGGCAGAACTACATAGAGTTCCTGTCTTAAAACAACAGCAAATAATAATAATAATAATAATAATAATAATAATAATAATAGTAATAAACATTCTCTTTGAGAACCACCCCCATAACTTCTAACCACTAAGGTTCATTTTATATATGTCTTGTTACAAAGGCCAACACAGCTATGTGTATTTGTTCTAATACTTAATACAAACTAACTTTCTGTTTGTCTTAGTGATTATTACACTGCTGTCTGACTCTTCATAGATGAAGATATCTTGTAAAAAGGAATGCATCTATTTCTGTTTACTATTACCTTTTCACTGAAATTTTTTAAAAGGACAGACTAATTCGATAATTCAGTGGGGAAGTATAAACAGAGCAACATATGCCAATGCACAAGGAATAACACAATGTTCTGAAATAGAGGTATACACCAGTTGCAGTGGAAGCAGCACATGCACAGACAGATCCTCGGAGTCCTCAGTCGCTGCTTTAATCATCTGAGTTCCCAGCTATTTTCACAGAGACACTATTTTAGGGTCACCCTTTTTGTCTCCTAAAATATTCATAGATTGCATAACTTCCTGCTTTCACTAACTCGTGTAAACACAGATATTTATTCCTTCATTTTGGTGACAGATGTGGGGCTAACCCTAGAGCACAAAAAGGCTGGAAATAATACTCTCAGAACTTATATTATAGTATGGATAAAGAATATTGAAGAAAATAATGGCTCAAAAGGGTATATGTAATGATAGTAATATTCATAAGGTTTATAATTGAGTGTTTAAAATCTGAATAATAGCATAAAACCCATGAAAAGAGGATGATAAGCACTCTGAAATAGGAATAGCATGCATTTAAACAAAATAGTTTATGTGGACTCATGTACTCCAGCGACTAAAACATCAGTGACTCTAGAGGAAGAAGACAGAATATATCAAGAGGAGATTGAGGAAGTGGATAAAAGAAAATTCTCACCCACGTGTTGCCTTCCAATTCCAGTCATTTCTCACTTTATTTTACCCACCACCATCTGATCCCTCGTGTTTCCAGTCCCACTAGCCCCAGTATTGCTGGAAACTGCATGTAATCTATGACAGCAACCCTAGGAAAGAATCCTGGTAATGAGAGACATGGAGTCTGTATCGGTTGTCTTCTGTAACCAGGCAAGGCCTCAAGTAGAGGGATTGGGACACCAACCAAAGCATAACACATTTGACATACATTTTGTCCTGACTGCAAAGTTTACTGGGACGTGAGCCTAGAGAAACTGTCATCAAAGAGTCCAGAGAGAATTCATTCAGCAACTGGTGGGGTCATATGCAGAGTGCCAAATCCAAATATTAGGCAGAGCTGAGAGTCCTGTGAAGGAGTAGAAATGGATTAGAGGAGCTGGAAGGGTATGGGATTACAGGATAACACAGCCCATAGAATCATCAGCAAGGGACTTATGGGGACTCATAGGGATTTGGGAGCCTGCAGGAGTCTAACCTAGGTCCTCTCTCTCTCTCTCTCTCTCTCTCTCTCTCTCTCTCTCTCTATATATATATATATATATATATATATATATATATATATATATATATATATATATATATATGCTATGGCTGAGTAGTTTGGTGCTCTTGTGGAATTCCTAACAGTGTGAGTGGGGTGAGGGCTTCAGGGGGCTGTCTTTGATTTGTCTACTTGTATAACCCTTTTCCTCCTACTTATTTGCCTTGTCCAACCTTGATGTGATGGTATGTACCTGGTCTTATTGTAGCATGTTATGCCACATTTGGTTGATATCCCTGGGAAACCTCCTGTTTTCTGAAGGGAGGTGGAGGGTAGGTGGATGTGGGGGAGAAGAGATGGAGTGGGGAGAGACTGGGGAAAGACGAGGGAGGGGAAATGGTGGTCGGTATGTAATATATGAGAGAAGAATAAAAACAAAAACAATACTATCATCTCAAAAAATAAAAGAAATAATTTTTAAAAAGAAAAAATTTTCTCTGCTCTTTAAAAACAGGATGAGCCGGGCGGTGGTGGCGCACGCCTTTAATCCCAGCACTCGGGAGGCAGAGCCAGGCGGATCTCTGTGAGTTCGAGGCCAGCCTGGACTACCGAGTGAGTTCCAGGAAAGGCGCAAAGCTACACAGAGAAACCCTGTCTCGAAAAACAAAAACAAAAACAAAAAAAAAAATAAAAACAGGATGGACAGAAAAGTTGCATAGAGATTATACATTCAGACTTTCATACCAATTTAAAAATCAAGTGGAAACCATTGACATGTTTTAGAGAGGTGTTGGTTATGGATATATACTTAAAATTATAGAGACTTTATTACTCATTTTGTATGACACATAAATAACTACATTTGCAGAGTAAGTATATTTTGAAGAAGAAAATAGAGGAAACAGATGTAACAATTAGGAAGCCAATGCCTAGTAATAAACATTTTTATTTGATATACCCACTTAAGTTCAAAAGGTTTATGCCAATGAAGAAGATGTTAGTAGGGAACATAAAGAAGAATGCCACAATTCTGATTTAACCTCCATTGCAGACTTCAATATTACCTTTAGTGAATACCCTTCCCAATGTCAAAGTCAGAGTTCTAATTTTCACACTGCTGAGATTTCCTTACATACCTGACACATTTGGATTAACACCAGATAGAAGAAAAAAACAAATAAAAATAAAAAAACCCAAATGATCAAAACCTCATTTGGAAATGATATAAATTGAAGGGAGATTTTATTTTGTTATGGCTTTCAAATTCTACACTCTTTAATTAGAGGAGTTTGTAAGGAGTTTTAAATTAAAATCATTCAAAAAGAAGAAACTGATTGTATTCAGAAAACATATTTTAGTTTTGCTAATAATGGACTCTGTGACAACTTGTCTTAAGAGAAGCTAAAATTTGATAAAAAAGAGTTGGTAATCGGATTTAAGTAATTCGTAGATTTTTGTTTCACCACAGCTTAATTTCTTAAAGAAGTGAAACAAACCAACACCAACAACAAAATCCTGGACACATGAGCACTGAAGTGAACATTGTCACACCCACATTATCCCAGATCCTCCAAAGGTGAAAGAAGGAGAAGTGCAACAAGAAGCCAGCTTTGGCTGCTTAGGGAGATCCCTTTGGCTCACAGACAAAGGGAAATTGATTGCTGACCCCTGTACTTGAGATTCAGGAATCTGGTATGCTGTAAAATCCATGCCTTTTTAACTTTCATCCTTATGCGTATCATCTAAGTCCTCACAAGACAGTGTCTTGAGAACGTCTGTGCTAGAAGACCCTAAGAGCTTGTTTTACTAACTATAGTAATTTTAGAGTTAGAAGCAGTTTGGACTGTTCAATTTCGCCATCATCAGCAGTTCAGAATATCAACACAATTCACAGCCAGACTGCACATAAAGAATACTAAAGAAAAAGCAGAGGGCAGGAACTGAAAGAGTGTGTCATACTTCATTCTGACGGATTCTGACTGCAATTTGACAGACATACTTATCTATCTAGGTCTTTGAAAGGAGCACGGGTATTTATCTCCACAAAACTTCAATAACAGACACAGACCATAACCTTTGAGAGATGCCCTTGGGGACAGAGAAATATAAGAGCACATTTCCTCATTGTTCATAAGAAAAGACATTATTTTGAAATATCACTGAGACTAATACTGATGTACAGTGGAGTTTCTAAAAAAAAAAAAACCTCTCTGTATCTCTAATTTGTAAATGTAACTATTCAAACAACAAAATCACACTAGTACAAACAATACTACATATAGTAATGAGGAGTACTTAAAATTAGTTTATAAAAGGTAGCACATGAGATTTCATCTATCAATTTATTGTTATGAACAGATGTGAATAAGTATATCATTATTTAATTTATCTCTTTTGAATACAATGATTTAGGGTTATTCTGCTTCATTTTATTGTTATATTTTTATCTTTCTCAATACTTAATATAAAAGTTTTTTGTAATTGTAGGTAAATTTAAAGGAAAATATTATATTTGGTTATTCTTTTATCTCTTGTCATAAACACAAAAGACTGCCATTCAACTTCTTGATATAAAATTTCATTAAAACAGTAGAAGGCATCTTCAATTGTGTCTTCACTGAGTAACCATCTTCCAGTAGTGAGTAACAAATCTGTAGTCAACAAGGAGTTCTGATTAAGCTCTGTGCATCTCACACACACAAACAAAAGACAAGCATATGACTAGGGGAAAAAAAACTTGTAAGGAGGGAAGGATAAATTTGTAAGAGGACAAAAAAAGAGGTAGGGTGAGAGTAATTTGTATTTGAAATTCTGAAAGAGCAAAATTAATAAAAGATAAAATTTGAAGCCGTGAATTCCTTGGTTCTTATTGTTATTTTTAATATATTTATGTTTCCATATTATGTCCTTGGCTCAAATGTCCTCTGTTTGCCAGGATAAGTTTAAATAATAGTCTTTGTTAGGGAAGCAGTTATCAAGTTAGCAATTAGTCTAGAGGGATAGACACGAATTATGTGATCATCAGAAGTGCTTATTGAAGAGTAACGGCCTTACAATGGAAAATAAGTAGAAAGAAATAGTGAGGAACTTGTCAGCAGGATTTAAAAATGAAAGAGAAAGGATGAATAGATACTGTCAAGACAAAAGAAAACCAAATGACTGGTGGGAAAAAAGTAACAGGAATATAATGAAACCATTTAATGAGCCAGGAAAACAATGCTTTTGTTACTCCACAAGTGCAAAACCTGCAACTTGAATGTTCTTATACTTTGCGATGCATTACTTTTCCCTTGGTCCATTGTAATGTCTTTTATTTTATCTATACAAATACTGGTCTATGAGTATAACAGCTTTCAGCAAATTCTTCAAGACCCAAGAGTAGTTTGTCAATCTTAAAATCAATCCAAGGAGGCATTCAAATTTGCCATTGATGTCAGGAGTAGCGGCAGTTTGGGCTCATCTCCTAATTTTGCCATATGCCAACCTGGTACAAATCATTAATCAGAACAAATATTTACTTCGCTGGTAGTAATGGATTAGATATTAAACAGACTAATTTATTTCCCTGCCTCAATTTTTAGCATTTTTTTTTTATTTCATCTGGACAATGAATGCATCTTGTAGACTATGAGCCAGAGACAGACACACATCAAGGTATGCCCCATTAGAAATAGGTGTGCAGTCTTCAGAATACTTCTCACTCTGGATCTTGATGTCCTTTTAGGACCTTAAAAATATATATTGAAGACTCTTTATGCCACGTGTAGCTATATAAAATTTGATTGCTTTTTGAGTAATTGCCTCTTTTGGTCTTCTTGTGGGACTCCTAACAGTAGGAGTAGGTGCTATCTGTCTCTTACACTGTTCCTTCCTTCTGGGACCCTTTTCTTCTACTGGGTTACTGCTTCCAGGCTTAATAAAAGAGGATATGCCTAGTCATATTGCAACTTGATATGCCATGGTTGGCTGATATACATTGGAGGCCTGCCCTTTTCTGCAGAAAATGGAGGAGAAATGGATGGATGAGGGGGAGGTTTGGGGAAGGATGGGAAGGAGAAAAGAGAGGAAGAGGAAATTGTGATCAGGCTGGAAAAAGTTAATGAATTAATTAATAAAAAAGAAATGACTTTAGTTCATTAAAAAGGTTTGATATATGGTTTAAAACTAGCCATACATGGCCTAATTTAACTAGCCTACCAGTATAAGCATTCAGCCAATACATAAAGAAGGAACTTGGTTTCTTACTCTAAAAAGTTAAGAAAAAGCACATCAAGTGATGATATTGAGTTAGAGAATCCCTTTCCACTTCCTGCCCTGGAGAAAACATTAACACTTCAAGCTATACTTGGACAAAGGCTTCCATAGTTATTTCGTGGTTAAGAGAAAGGAATATGGGTACTGGAGAGCTAATTCTGTTCTGTTCATAAAAGTGGGATAGGAGATTTCAAGTTTGTTTCTATGTAGATTTGCTGTTACTAAAACTCACATGTCTGCTCTGAGTGCCCCCATTATCATTTGAAAGTAAGAAGCTATAGCCTCAATGTATGGACAACACTTAGTCTCAAGGAAATTAATATTTATATGTTTATATATAAGCATTAAATCTCAGACAGCTTTGTGTTAATTATCCACTATTTTACCTACATTGATTGTTTTCAGTTGCATCTGTGCAGAGAAGTTACATTTAATCAAAACTAAAAGCCATGATTGATTCAGTCAACCTGCTCTGTCTGTATGGGGTACTTTGATCAAAGTGGGATTTTCAAATTTAATTAAATCCAGCGGTTGTGGCTACTTTAAGTTTAGTGTTTCCATAGTGCCCTACCTGTGTTCTTGATTTGTTTCTCCCTCTTTATTGAACTTACCTTTTTTAATTTGTTTAGCCTCATTTAATCCTGGATAGAAAACATGTTTCTGTGTTTGTTTATGAGGTATAAAGCTTTATTAAAATGGCTTAAACTACAGTGTCAGAAAATTCTATAAATTATCCAGCAGCGTTTCATATCTTCAAATGAATTATTTACCCATGTTAAGAATCTGTCTAAAAATTTCAAGGATGCTAACAATGTAGATAGTTAAAATAAATATAGACAATTTTCATATTAAAAACATAGAACTGGCCTTTTTATCTGAGTCTATCTCTCTACTAATTGCTCCCATAAGTAAATATAAATTTTCTGGTCTGAAAGTAGATATTGCTAGCTTAATGCTACCAATGAGGAAATTGAAGGTTAAAGAGTATGAATAAATAGAACCTGTTCAGTCTGTACAATGTTATTTGTGTGCATGTTTTCAGATAGACTATTGGGCAATAGTCAACCAATTTGGTGTATTTTTGCTGGGAAAGAACACCTCTCTAGCTCCCAACTTTCCTTGGTTGCCTAGAGTTTTTTGTGTAGGGTTAAGATCTCATGGGCTTCCCCCATTCATGTTGGCATGCTCATTTGTGACATTTTTGTTCAGTTGACACAATATCAATTACTGAAAAATGAGATCAAGAATGTGAAAGAGAGTGGGGAAGGTCAGGGAGGGAGGAAAGGTAAGGGATAAATGTAATTAAATTTTAAATTTAATAATAGCGATAATAAAAAACAATTTCTACTAAATGGATATAGGGAATAAAATTGAATGTGAAAGCAACAACAAAATGTCTTCCTTGATTCACCACAGTTACATATTTTATGATATGATTAGTTTTAAAACTTTATTGTTTCAATTTAAACTAAATATTTTAGCTGGGTAGTGGTGGGACACGCCTTGAATCTCAGCACTCAGAGGCGTAAGTGAATCTTTGAGTTACAGCCAGCTTGGTTTAAAAGCAAGTTCTAGAACAGCCAGAGGGACACAGAGAAATCCTATTTCTGAAATCCATGACAAATAAATAATGAATAAGTAAATAAATAAACAAAGTATGTTATATATTCTTTTGTTAAATAAATTTAGATGAACCTACCATGTTTTGTTTTATAATACTTATTTAGGATATTTGCAAGTAAAACAATTTTCCTTCAGTGAGAAATGTAATGACAATACTTGGGTTCAATGCTCACTGAACTCTAAGAAAAACTGGACATAAATTGGTAAATAAGTATTTTCTAATAAATTTCTTTAAATATTCAAATAAAAATTGTTGCTATATTGACTTTAAACTTTTTTGTATAATATCGACAGACTTCATTTAGCCCTGTAGCTGTATTTTCAACTTTAATTTTTTAGTTTTTAAAATTTTAATTTTTGTTTTTTTTTTTTTTTTTTTTTTTTTTTTTGGTTTTTCGAGACAGGGTTTCTCTGTGTAGCTTTGCGCCTTTCCTGGAACTCACTTGGTAGTCCAGGCTGGCCTCGAACTCACAGAGATCCGCCTGGCTCTGCCTCCCGAGTTCTGGGATTAAAGGCGTGCGCCACCACCGCCCGGCTTAATTTTTATTTTAAAGTATGTTTATAAGTTTGTATCTGTAGGGTTTTATACATGGTTAATTCAGAAGACACCTGACATCAAATGTAGACATCTATACTCAGGTACAGGCAGATAAACACACACCCTGAGGAGTGACCACATTCATTCCAACACACTTACATGTCTACATGCATGTCAAACAAAAGAAAGAGAAAGAAAGAAAGAAACAAAGAAAGAAACAAAGGAAGGTAGGAAGGTAGGAACGAAGGAATGAAGGAAGGATGAAAGAAAGAAGGAAGGAAAAGAAAAGAAACAAAAAGCCAGGATGGGAATATTGTGTATATCACCAGATGCCCACACATAGAGAACAGAAAGAAAATAGTCATACCACTTGAATTATCTGCCTGAAAGTCTGCCAGGTGGTAGCAGGTTGTCACATGGCAGGCAAGGCTGGGACTTAAGAGAAACAGTAAGGAAGCCCAATTCTGAGCAACATCTGAAAGAGAAATTTTGAAAAGGAAAAGTTCCAACTTTCAGAGTTAGGTAGGTAGACCTGGATAAACCTCACAGAGACTGAATTAGAGGACAGTAGAATAGAGAGCAAGAAAATGTTGATTTTTATGAAATCAA
Source organism: Peromyscus californicus insignis (assembly GCF_007827085.1). Taxonomy (NCBI): domain Eukaryota; kingdom Metazoa; phylum Chordata; class Mammalia; order Rodentia; family Cricetidae; genus Peromyscus; species Peromyscus californicus. The sequence continues at coordinate 90,282,103 of NW_026294617.1, forward strand.
TTTGAAATAATTCTTTTGCACCTAAATAAATAAAAGCATGTGCTATACAATATTAGAGTAGAGGATAGGATGCACATTTGATGGCAATCTGAGAAGATGATATTTAGAGCCAAAATGCTTATATCTTCTATTTTATAGGTACTGTTGCTGTGTTCTAGAAAAAAATTAATTATTCTTGGTTATGATGATGTCAGCTTAAATATTCTAAGTGGCTAGTTAGCTAAAAGAATAATCTTAGAATTATGTAAAGTACATGATAGTTGGCAATGATAAATAGTTGCCACTGATTTATATTCTTAAAGCATAATTTAACTGTTCTTTTATGATGTTCTCTTATGTATCACAACATGTCTATTATAACAGAGTATGGCATATTATAGCATCAATGTATCCTGTGTTTGCTTCCTTTATTGCTTCATTTTCTCTACTATTTGCTTTAATCACGTTATTTTGTTTATAGTGATCTTTAGCATCATTAAGCTGTAACTTCAGCAAGTTGAAAGTTTTAGCGCCTAAGTTTATAGAAAACACTATAATATTGTTCGGGGAACAAAGCCTAATAATATATTTCCCAGACCAACTGTGGAGTGATGTATGACTATATATTAGATAGGAAATTATGCATGGTCCTTGAACTTATAAGATGTCTCCTAAACTTTCAGATTCATGCAGGATGACAAATGTGGCTTTATTTCTAAGAGGGTTATATATGGAGAATAAGAGATATTTTTCTATTTGTCATTTTTTTCTTAATTCCATCACTACATACATCTTGTTCAGAAAGTCCTCTTCTATGCCACTGAGTTCAAGTATATTCCCTACTTTCTCCTCTATTGGGTTCATAGTGTTAAGTCTTATGTTGAAATCCTTGTCCCATTTGTAGTTGAGTTTTGTGCAGGATGAGAAAAAAGGATCTAAATTTATTTTTTTACATATAGTTATTGATTTTTTGAAGTTTGACCACAGCCATTTGTTTAATATTGTGTTTGTACAGCAGAGAATACCATTGTTGCAGTAAAAAGTCAGCCTACTGAATGAGAATGAGTCTTTAGCGATTACACATTTGACAGAGAATTGGTATCCAAAATACACAAATAAAACAAACTATGCCTCAGAAAACAATTATAACTGGGCACATGGGCCATAACTAAACAGGAAGTTCTCAAAAGATGAAATGCAATTATATATATAATTTAACATCTTTAGTCATCAGGGAAATGAAAATGAATGCTACTAGGAGAATTCATCTTACACTAGTCAGGATGGCTAAAAGCTAAAAACTAAATGAACTTTAATGCTGCTGTGGATGTAGGGAAAGAGAAACATCTCTTCAATGCTGGTGGGATTGCAAATTGGTGATGCCACTATGGAAATCCTTGTAGATGTTCCTCAAAAAGCCTGATAGCTCTACAACATTATGTAATTATACTACTCTTGATCATATACCAAAGAGTACCCTATCTTATTCTGAAGAAACCTGTAGCTAGAGTTTTCCTGCCTGGCCCACAGTCAGGACAAATCTCTCTCACCTGCCAGTCCCACAGCCACTCAGACCCGACCAAGTAAACACAGAGACTTATATTGGTTACAAACTGTATGGCCGTGGCAGGCTTCTTGCTAACTGTTCTTACAGCTTAAATTAATCCATTTCTATAAATCTATACCTCGGCATGTGGCTCGTGGCTTACCGGTATTTTCACATGCTGTTTGTCATCATGGCAGCTGGCAATGTCTCTCTGACTCAGCCTTCCACTTCCCAGCTTTATTCTCCTCTTTGTCCCGCCTATACTTCCTGCCTAGCCAATGGCCAATCAGTGATTTATTTATTGACCAATCAGCAACACACTTGACATACAGTCCATCCCACAGCAGAAACCTGTTCATCCATGTTCATTGTTGCTCTATTCACAATAGCCTGCAAACGGAAACAAGGAAGATCTATCAAGTGATGAATGTATAATAAAAATATGATACTTTTTACATTATGGAATATTATTCTGTTGCCTATACAAACATAATTATGAAATTAACAGATAAATACATGTAGCTGGAAGCAATTATTATCAGAGAGGTGATCCAGATCCAGAAGACAAATTTAACATTTTTTTCTCATTTTTTATGTTAACATAGAATCTTCAGGTATGCATATTTCATTTGCAGTATTCACAAAGATCAGGAAATTAGATAGGAGTTATAACATTAGGATTTCACAAAAGGGGAGACAGAACACAGTGTTATAATTAAAGGCTAATAACAGAACAGGAATATTTAACTTGGGTAAAGGCTGGAATGATATTGTATAGCAGGGAATAAAGGGAGGAATAACTAACATCAAAGATCTTTGGAAAAGTCTTATGGAAAACTACTACTGTAGTAGCTTCCTATAATATATACATATACGTCTATAAACAAAATTTAGCTAAAGTTACCATGTAAGGGGGCATCAATGCCCCTACTCCACACTATATGCCAACCAATGAAATGTGTTGTGCTAGGAATGGGTTACTGTTTTCAGAGCTTTTAGTCAGTGAGGTCTAATAGACATCTATTACCAGTGATTGCTTATGTTCTTGGTTTTTAATTTTGTTTCAGAACTTGAGAGAATTACCTTATTGCTGAAGACATTACACACTTGAGTAAAAAGACATGGAGTAATAAAGCTAGTACTCAAGTAGCAGCCTCATCTCCACCAGCTAGCTTTCATCATGCTGGACAGTACTATGATGTTATCAGAAGAGTCAAGTAACCATCATTTTTAAGTAGCAGTGATCCCTGAGAGCTACAATAGCTATAGACATAGCAAGACAAGCCCACTGGTGAAATAGTGTCACAAGCAACATGGAATTAGCTAGCCACTTTTTGATTGGGTTTAAGGTCTGTACCACAAGGTGGAAATCATACCTAGCACTGTAATTGGGGCCACCAAACTGTGGCTAGAATGGGCTTACACTCTTAGTGATAGTCTACCACTCTTATTCTGGTAAATGACATAGTGTTAAACTAACTCCTAATGACTTACCTTCATAAACATAGATTACTGCATCTCTCAACTTTCACCTTTACAGAGAAGCATTTTTTAAGCAATAGCTAATCATTAACATAGTGATATGCAGTGGACAAGGTTAAGAAGATAAGGAACTGTGAGTACTAAGTCCTAAATATGACATCTGTATCCCGTTTCCTCATCCTTACCCTCAAGAGTGATCGCTGAAGGAAGCAGTGATTTCTGGACACAGCAGGAAAGTTGCACATATGGTTCCACAACAGTTGTTGACAGGAGGCTTAAAAACTGCACTAGTTCAAGACAAACAAAATCTGGGCTTGAAGAGGGGAATTGTGCATCAAGCCTACCCATAGCTAGGGAACTATTGTTGATTGATACCTTCTGGGAAATGGAGATCCAGTTTCCTTTAAGAATTTGGCTCCTGGTAGGTCTACCATACTCCAGCAGAAGGAAAAACATGAGAGTTATATGGGCAGCACAATTTGGACTGGATGGCATTAAAAAAGAAAACTGTATAAAATTGAGATGGATAAGGAAGAGGGGTAGATCAGGGAAGAGTTGGTCAATCTGATCAAAGCACATTGTACAAAGTTTTCAAGGATTAAAAGAAATTTCCAAAAGACAAGTAGATGCAAATGAGTCTAAGATGGATTCTGAGAAACAGGAGAAAAATCCATGAGCTTTTACTTTTTTTCTCCACTGAGTCTAGTAAAATAGATATGTGTTGCTGTGATTTATCAGTATGTAGTTACACCAAAATCTGTATTGTATTTAATTTGTCTCATTTATCTTCTTAATTATCCTCTTAATCACATATAAGTAAGATTACCTACTTGCCACAGAGAATAGAAAGCAAACCTGAATTTTCAGTTTTGCTATGTATTGACCTTCACTAAAATCCTTATCATTGACCAGTAACAAGCATTTCCTGGTAAGATAATGAATGTTTTATTCTGTTATATCCAAATATTTGCTACATGTTAAAAAATTACCTTAAAGGCACTTCATAGAAAATAATTTATTAAAGTTTAGAAATCAACTATGAAGACAGAAAATATCATGTGTAACTCAATTTCTTGATAAAATTTTTTGTTGTTTTTATTTGTTTGTTTGTTTTTGCCTAAGCTGGCATCTCTTTTCTGAATTTTGAGTTGCAATAACTCAAGCAAAATATAAAGATAAGCTATGGTTTATAGAAGTTTCATTTTGAAAGTTGAATGAATTCTCATTATATAATTAGTGGCATTGCTTTGTTCTGACAACACACCGATGTCTTAGGACTGCATATGTTTTATTAACAAGAATATTCTATATCTTGATGATATACAGATGTTTACACAAAGAGTGAATTGATTTTTTTCAATAACTTTGCAAATTTCTTTCTTTTCTTTTTTCTGTTAGATTTCTGATAATGTGGGAGCTGTAAAAGAAAATGTAGCTAGGCTACATTTCTATACGAGTAGAAATCATGATTGCAGCATTGGAACTGCATTCCAGTAATCTCATTTGATAAAATTAATATAATACTGGCTGCAAGGTATGTTACTTATTACTAGATTTATAGACTTCTGCACACTGATTTTATTGTTATGCTTTTAGGAAGTAAATGTAACACTACATAAAGTATTACAAGTAACATTCCCTATATTATCCTCTTCCCTAAAAACTGAAGAAAATAAATTTAAGAGCACAAGTTTGTTCTAGTGTTCAGATTTAGTAACAAGCATAAGAACAGATACATAGAGCTCAGACAATACCAGTGTGTTAAGACACAAAATTTCAATAAAGCAATGAGAATAAAATATATATTATAGATTTTCTATCTCTAACTCTAAAATGCAAATCATGGGTGGATAAATGGCTGTTCGGTAGTGGCAGTAAAAAACCGTGTTTATAACTATGTGTATATGGTTTGCTCAAGTTCAAGCCAGAAACACCTCCCCAAAATAAAATGATGTGTGTATACATGACGTCCCACCCCTAGCTGAGGTAATAGCAAGGGGAGGCTACTGGGAAATGAGAATCAGTTCATTGAAGGCAATGATCCGAGTGTATCTACTACAGTCTTCCAGTGACTAGTCACAAAGTCAAGAGTATATAGGCAACTCTAAACATATGCAGTGAAGTTTCTTCTTTAAATGAGTAAAAACTGGGGTGGATATGAATAAAATGGGGAGTGATATGAATATAATCAAAATAAAATGTTTGAAATTTTCAAATAATATTTTTAAAAGGTAAATAACACATTTCTCAACAGAGATGACAGATTTGCTGAGGAGAAAAAGATCTGGAAAAGTATGTGAAAAAAACAAAAAACACAGTTCATTGTTTAGTGACTGAAAGTGCAACAAAACTTAGAATGCAAAAGAGATTTAATGTTCATTATTGTGTATTTGTGTAGAACTGTGTTCATACAATTAAAACATACTCATAGACAATGCTACAAGTTTGCTCTATCTAATATTTTGTAAAGACGAATTCAGTCATACAAGTATATATTTCATATTGTGAGTGAGATGTTGGATTCAAGCATTTTTATTCTTCCTGCCATAGGTAAGTATCAAAGCAAAAGAAAAATAAAGACAATTTAAGCATCAGGGCCAAGGAATAATTACAACTACTGTATGATAGAACCAAGTTGTCATGAAGTAAGATAAAAGTCTACGAACTTTTCTCAATGTCAAAGAACAAATTTTTGAAGGGTTTGTCTATGTGAACTCTAAGGAAAAAAAACAAATCTAAATAAAACCATAATTTTATTCATGTCCTGTTTTGCATATTTCAGCTACATAATTTATGTGTACAGAAATCAAAAGCAAAGATGCTCCTTTCAAGATGGAGATTCCCAGTTTCTTAAAGAGAAGCAGACATGTACAGGAGTGTGAATTCTCAAATGGGTAACTACTAACATACTGCCAAATAATACTTGAAAAATTAAAAGTATTCAATGCCACCCTGGACCTGGGTGTAAAGAATGCAGTAATGCTGGAGGAAAGGAGAAGGATGAAACATAGTGTTGGCTTATCACATTAGTTATTGCCCCAATGACTGAAAACACATCTTAGAGAAGGAGGGAAGATGAATATATTAAATCAAAGACAAATAAAATAATTTGTATGCAATCTACATTTATCTCCCTATTCGGGACTGCAGTGACTAATGATGTATGCTCACATTTGTGAGGCTGGATCTTTTTCACTAAGTTTACCAATTCAAATGTTAGCCTCCAGTAAATAAACAAATAACCTTTAAGCAGTACACCCAGAAGCGCTGTTTCATCGGCCATCTGGGCAATCTTTTAGTCTACTCATGTTGACACACTAGTTGGGTTTGTATAACATTAAATGAACATACTTTGGCTTCCCTGGTGAGTTCACAACGAATTTCTGATCCTTATGTTCAGTAGTCTGTTTTTGCGATAGAGGCAGCATTTTTGCTATACTATCCTAGTTTCAATTCAAATAGTATAAGTCTAAGGTTCTTAGAAAACTGAGAAATAAAAATACCAGACTAAACATTTTGGAAAGTGAAGATGATGGAATCTGTGAAAAAATATTAAAACTTAGGAGGAGAATAGGAAAACAGATAGGAAGCTTAAAATAAACTAACATGGTGAAGACACAGATACAACAGGAAATTAATATAATTAAAATAGAAGGAAGAAGAAATAATATGAAATATGCTGGGTGGTTTGATTTTCATTCTTTAAGATTTTTATCTATTTATATTATAGAGTATGAAGACTATTAGAAGTATGTATAAAAAATATTTTTGAAAACTCTGAGAGTACCTGGGATGCTAATGTATTGTCCCTGAACCTTAAAGAGTAAGATGACAGGAATTTTCCAACATTAAGATGTTTTCTCATCTTCCTTCTCTGGTATAATTAAATTGTTTTAATATTTAAGAGTAAACATTTTTTGTAACAATAATAATTAAAAATATTTAATACATTTAGTAGTCTTATAAATTTCAGATATTAGATAGTCATGTGCATAATACATAAAATAATACACATTATAGTATATAAATACATATGTTATAAGATATAAAGGGCATGAGGGCAATTGATACTTAAAATGTTTAAAAAAAATGTGAGTGGTCATAGGTTTTTTTTCCTGCTTAAAGGATGAAGTTTCTTCTATTTAGTGCCATAAATATATATGAGTGCCAGTGATAAGCTGGATTCTCTGGCACATTTTTTCTGTCTTGTTTGTATTGAGTAGGATACCATGCAATCAACTGTAAACATACAAGGTGCACATGCTTACTTTCTGTTAATTTTAAATTGGTTGCTGAAAACCCAACTGCTATGATCTAACTTAATGTTGTAATACTTACAACAACAGAAAAATCTCATTTCTCCTTTGCTTTTTTACACTTTATTCTCATCACAGAAACATTGATTTTATATGCTATAAACAGACCATGGCATCTGGGGGATGACTGATTTTATCTCATGCTAAAAACCAGAGCCACCTCACAATGACATTTCAACTTTACTTTGACCTGTCCTCCTTTTCTTTCTCAAAACCATAAAAATCAAAAAGTGACACCAAAACTGTCCTTCTTTGCACTTTGCCACTTGCTGTTTTTGTACTGTCCATACAGTGACCTTTTGAGGAAACTTTGCTGCTGATATAGCTTGATATGTTTTTAGTCCAGTGCATTGAAGAGAGAACCAAGCTAATTGAAAGACTCCACAGGACCACTTTTTTATGTATACTGAATTAAATTAAATGGCCCATTCCAATAAGCAGAGTGAGCCTAGTTTGTTTCCAGAAGTTTCCAAATATACTTTGCTTTATACTTTGTCAATAATCATACACACTCAAACAAAGCATTTCAGAAGTTAGACCCTGAGCTTGATGCTTAAGTGTAATTTCTCTCTTGTTACGTGTTATTTGAACTGTGAAGAAAGGAAATTAGTGATCCTTTATCTAGTCATTTAAAGTATCAAGTAAAATACAACTATCCAAAATAGTCCTGAAAACTATTAGGAAAAATTAATTCTCAGTTTTCAAGGACAAAAGTATTGGGATTTTTATTTAATTATATAGCAACTATTCTTGAAGGAGATCTCATTAAAGAGACACTCTCCTGAGTCATGTTGACATGGTGCCAACAGCAGAAATGTTTGGAGTTATGGTACAGCTTTTGTTTCCTTCACTCATATCCATTGATTTTAACTGGAGAATGCCTGCATTTAGCAAGGAGATAAAGCAAAACAGCAACAGAAAACAAAGTGGTACCAAACACTAACTTCTGAGCTATTCAAGTTCAAGACAGTGGTTTGGTCCTTTTATCTACTCGTTACTTTTTCGTAGCAGTAATAGTAATAAAATAGTTGACACAGAGACACTGAAATGAAATGGTAAAAGAATTGCCTGTTAGAGGATGATTGATGATATGATATAATGATATAGCATAATTTTCTATGAATTGCATATTGCCAAAACCACACCCATATTTGATTATGACTTCAAGATGACTCATGATGTCATTGTGACATTCTTCTAAAGGAAATGACAATAGCATGTAACATAGAAATGTCAGCGTGATGGCAGAGAAATATTTATGCGAAGATCACTTCTGTTTTCAAACCAAATTTCTTCCACCTGTAATGAGTGTTCAAAATCAGACGAATACATTCTTATGGAAGAAACATGAATTTTCAAATTAATATACAAAAGGAAGACATAAAGACAGGAATGAAAGAAGAAACAATTTTAGTATCCCTTGGGAAATGAGACAAAGACAAGTTTTTAGGAGATAGAGTCTTAGAGAAGGTGAAGGCAATCAGGGATGTAAATAAATTTTGTGTTCCCTTTTTCTGAAGGTAATATCAGATCCTCAATTATGGCAAGAAATTTCTTTGTGTCATACTCAGTGTTCTATTGCTATGAAGGAATTTCATGACTATGGCAATTCATAAAAGTAACCGTTTAATTGAGGCTTGCTTACATTCAGAGGTTTGGACCATTATTGCTGTGGAAATAATCATGGATGGCCTCAAGCAGGCAGATGTGGTGAAGGAGAGGTAGCTGAGAGCTCTACATCTGGTTTAGCATGCTGTAGTGAGAGAGAGAGAGAGAGACAGAGAGACAGAGAGACAGAGAGACAGAGAGATGGAGGGAGGGAGAGAGAGAGAAGAGGGAGAGAGGGAGGAAGAGAGGGAGGGAGGGAGAGAGGGAGGGAAGGAGGGAGAGACAGAGACAAAGAGAGAGACTAAGACAGAAAGAGAAAGAGAAATAGAGACAGAGACATTGACAGAGGCATTAAGCTTCACTTGGGCTTCTGAAAACCCAAAGCACACCTCCACTGACACACTTCTTCCAACAGAGACACAACTACCCCAACAAGGTCATACCTCCTAATGCCAATCCCTAAGCCTTTAAATATATAAACCTGTGGGGGCCATTCTAATTCAAATCATAACATTGTCTGATCTAATACTACATCTTCACAGATTCTAAAATTTATAAGACTTGTTTTCATTTCTACATTAAATAGAAAGCAAAGAAGAAAATAAGGAATCTCATAAATATAGAGACATCTGTATGTTGTCTAATCACCAATGAGGAAAAAAATGTAGATTTTTCTCTGTATTTCATCATCTACCCTGAGCTATGGTTTATCCAAGGAACACCAGTAAGCACTCTAAAATCAGAGTACACTGTGATTTCAGGAGAAGAGTTTGTTGAGCTGAAGAAAATTCAGGGACTATCTGAAAAATGAACGAATATTTGTATATTTTGTAAGTATCATTGCCTTGAGAATTTCCATGCACAAACTGAGCAAAGATTGAGTTTCTTGTAGAGATGTGCCAAACAATATGATTAATATTTCTTTTTTTTTTTCTTTTTTTTTTTTTTTTTTTTTTTTGGTTTTTCGAGACAGGGTTTCTCTGTGTAGCTTTGCGCCTCTCCTGGAACTTACTTGGTAGCCCAGGCTGGCCTCGAACTCACAGAGATCCACCTGGCTCTGCCTCCCGAGTGCTGGGATTAAAGGCGTGCGCCACCACCGCCCGGCATGATTAATATTTCAAAAAAATAAAATGAAATTCCAAACCACCTCACCACCACATTAAAAATTTTCAACATACTCCTGATACCTGTTTAACAAAAAAGTATTATTTTTAAGAGATTTTTTTAAAAAACAATAAGAATTTAGCTGTAAATTGGCATAGTTGCCTTACAAGACAGCATTGCCCTTAATTCCAGAAACTAAGGAATGTTTAAATGATTTTTAGTATAAGATTTAACATGCATAGAGTTTTGTCTGACACTGAACAGATTTTCTAAGCATATTCACATATTTCTGCCTATCAGAAGGCTGCATCCAGGCTCCACAGCTATTGATTCAAACTTCACAAGTTCCCACCAGTTCAGTCTGGTCATCTCTGTGGGTTTCCCCATCATGACCTTGATGTCATTGCTCATCAAATCCCTCTTCTCTCTCTCGCTCTCTCTCTCTGACTGGACTCTTGGAGCTCTGCCCGGTGTTTGGCTGTGGATCTCTGCATCTGCTTCCATCAGCCACTGTAGAAAAGCTCATGTTTGTCCTTCTGAGACTGCCTTACCTCATTCAAGATGATATTTTCTAGTTCTATCCATTTGCCTTCAAATTTAATGATGTCATTGTTTTTCTCTGCACAGTAATATTCCATTGTGTATATGTACCACATTTTCTTAGTCCATGGGACTGGGCTAGGCCCTCTGCATAGTGAGACGGTTCTGTGGCTTGGTCTGCTTGGAGGGAGGGTCCTTGGCAGGGGGATGGAGATTCATCCCTGGTGCATGAGCAGGCTTTTTGGAGCCTACTCCCTATGATGGAACACTTCACACAGCCTTGGGGCAGTGTTGGGGGGTTGGACTTGCCTTTACTGGATGTGCCTCCTCATGGGAGGCCTTGCCTTCTTGTAGGGGGGGGGATGGGAGGTGTGTTTGGAGAGAGAGGCTGAAGGGGCCAGAGAAGGGAGGAGGGTGATCTTTGATTGGTATGTAAAATGAAAAAAAATTCTTCTTAATGAAAAAAAATAGATATAATTGAAGGTAAGGGAAGTTCCAGGGTATCAGTAACTTGTGTTCTTCTGAAGTTGGCTAGTGATTTCTACATGGTCTTTTGTGGCTTATGGCTTCTTCTCATTTTTTGGCAGTGAGACAGAAACCAAGGCAAAAACATAAAAATCACCTCATTTGAATAATGAACTAAAAGGAAATCATGAAAGTGACTATAAATGATAGCCAGACAAAACAGAAAGAACAAGCAGTATAAGCTGGTTGGAGGGACTGCAACCTGGTACAGCTCTGTGAACTTTGGGATGGAGGGCCACAAGAAAACTTTAAATTACCATATAATTTAGCTATTACTGCACTATGTATATTCTTGAACAAATGTAAACCTTCATAAAATAGATATAATTCCACACCCATGTTTATTGCTGCACTATTCGCAATAGTAAGAATTTAAATCAACCCAGAGTCTATCAACAGAAGAATGGATAATAAAAAGGTACATATGTGCAAAGAAATCTGTACAGCTATAATAAAAATAGAAATCACAAAAAAGAAGGCTGCATCATACACCACACACCTCCTGTTAATTTATAGATGGTGGTAATATAAATGTCTTTGCCATGTTGTAAGACTGAGTTTCCCAAGTCTATGTTTTAGCTTCATAGTTTGCAATGCCAGTGAAGATATTTTTTAATAGAAAAACCTATCACACACATGTCAAAATCCAGAGTAACCAGTCTTTCTACCTAAATAAAGCCTTCACAAGAAGTTTGTTTTAAACAGAATACTTACCATTACACTGAGAAGAATTTAAAGTTATTAGAAAAGTAAACAAAGAAAACAATACTTTTTAATATTGTCTTTGAAAACTGTGTACATTAAGTTTTGGAAGTTGGGATTTTATGCAAAGGTATACATATATGCATATCGACACAAACTTTACTTGCTTTTAAAATTAAAGTGTTATTTTTTTAACAATCTGACAACCCATATAAATTCCAAACTGTTTTTATGGTGCTTTTCCATTATTTTGTTTGTTGCTTGCTAATTACTTTTCTTGCCCAATTTCATTTGCAGTTTGAATAAATAAACTGTTACTTTCCGCCCGCGGGTTGCTAGACGAATAGTCAATATGTAGCTGTAATAAAATCATAAATTTCTTTGAAAAGGCAATTTCCAACTTATACTTCCACAGAGGGTTTTTCAATTTCTCCTGTTAGAGAAACAACTTTATGCAGCCTACAAAGTTGTATATTCATTTATGAAGTTTGGATTCATAGAGATAAAATCAAATGATTGGTTTTTACATCAAAACATTACAAAGAATAATTTGCATAAAAATAAAATATAATTTTATTCATGTGCTTTGATTAATATACATCCCAATATCAGGTAAAGGGCAGTTTGGAATTTGAGCAACTATTTAATTGCATATTAATAGTGTATCAATTAGACCAAAACTTGGAGAAATCTGCTTAATTCTAATCAATTTTTTTTCTGATTTTCAATTTTGTTTTGTTTTTATTCGTTTTTAGATTTGTTTAAATATATTCACTTATTTTACATCTGGACCATAGTTCCCCTTCCTCTCTTCCCATTTCCTTCCCCCAACTCTCCTTAGCCCTCCCCCACAATCCACTCCTCCTCTGTTTCTGTTCAGAAATGGGCAGGCCTCTCATAGGTATTAAAAAGCATGGCATATAAAGGTGAGGTAGGACTAAGCACCTCCCTTGTATTCAGGGAGGCAAGGCAAGGCAACACAGTATGAGGAATAGATTACCCAAAACCTTTTGTTTTTATTCCGATGCAGCATTAAACCAGCACACATGTTTATTCTGTGACAAATATCAACCACTGTGTTCTCTTAATAAACACTGAGTAACCTTTAAAAGTCCTACCTGGATTTGTGATTGCATTCGCATACGTTTGAAAAAAAATAAGTTAGTATTTTTTTTTTTACAATTTGGTAAAATATACTCAATACAAATTTAACATTAAAATAAAAGATTACTTTGTAAAAATGTGTTTTGTATTTCACAGCATTCCATGATATGTCTTTCTTAATTCTCCAACTTTACAACTAGATATAACAAATTGAGGATAATATACATCACAAAGACATCTGTCATAAGAGTAACACAAAAAACTGTGGAAATTATTAACATAATATATACATTTATATATAAATATATATACAATTAATTTGCCTTAAATAAATGAAAGTCATTACTTTAAAATGAATTATTAGCATACAACCTAGTTATAAACATAAACACAAAGATCTACATATATCCCTATACCATTCTTTTAGATTAAATGTACATTGCAAAAAGCTAAACTATCTGATGTAATACCCCAAACAGGCTTATTCTGTCATCAGAAAAGTACACATATTGCCTCACATATTTACTGTGGTTTGATGTCTCCCCTTTTGTGAATTCTCTCATAAGGGAAACCATGATTGTGAAGGTTGCCATGGTCTGGATATTCTTCTTATTCAACAGGTCAGAAATATTTCATGAGTTCTGCTGAGACTCCCCACTGGGTCTACTTTTAAGTGACATTAAAGTGTATGGGAATTTAGCATATTTTATTCACAAGGGAGGAAAGGAAAGGGGAACATCCATACCCTATTAGTATGGGAAGATGTTTATGAAGTAGGGTCATACTCCTGGGGTCACTGTTCTAGAAAACTTTTGGATAATTAGGATAAAATTTGCATAAACATTGGACATTTGAAATGCTCATCTGAAAGACACAGTTTGAGGTCATTTGCAGAATTTTACTGTGATGAGCTTCAAACTGGTGATGAATGAGCTACAGAATTATAGAAAAATAAAGCAGAAATAAGAAAAAGCAAAATATCTCTTTCTGTATTTTCAAAGGGATTGTGAAATAGAATGATAGGAAAGCATAAATATGAAAAAGAAAGACAAAAGGAAATGATTGAAGAAATCTATTTCCTGAAAGACAGATATGTCAACAGAAAGGAAATAAACCATGATATACAAACTAAATTTAATCCTGAAGTAATTATGTGTGAATTTGTGAAGATTATTATTGTGGGATTATTCAGAAATAGTATATATATGCAAATATGAAGAAGAACCAAATATAAATAAAGGTCTCAGTGTAAAATATTTAAGGCTAGTGATAGTAGTAAAATCTTAATCAGTATATAAATCACTACTTTCACTATAACCCATTTAATTTAAACATACGTATTTTAAGTAAATTGAAATAAAATTAAAACAAAGTTTTTTTTGATAAAAATGAATTACATTTCCTTAATAATAATGTTCTTTCCAGTAAATTGGAGACATTCTATAGAAAAAACTCAAAGTTGACTTCAAACTGACTTAGTAAAGTTAATTGGCTGGGAATTTGAATGTGTGTCATAAAATAGAGAAACATGTTGTTAAAACATATGCTTATGGAAATATACCTTAGGAAACTTTTTGTTATATATGAAGAAAAAAACAATGAATTGTAGTATATGTTGAAAAGAGTTTGTGAGATATGGGTAACCAATGACATAGTATATAAAAAAATATTATTTTAACCCATATTTTTAATATTTTAAATTCATTAAATTTGTATTAGTATTCTCAGAACTATAAAAAAAAATTAGAAAAGTGAACTCACATTTATCTGTGGCAAATTTTTTTTTATCGCTAATATAAATTTCATTAAGCCTGAATATGATATGCAAAAGGCTTACTTGCTGACCACACGTGTAGAACAGTATGGATGTTTTGGATGCTGTCAACAGCCTGCGTATTATGATAAGTGATTAGAGTTGTCCTAGTCAGAACACTGCCTCTCAGAAGGTCTGCGTGCTAACTCCATTCACATTCTAATTGAGAACAACTCAGGCAATGACTCATCAAGAGCAAATTAACACTACAAATTGAAGGGAGTTCTCCTATCAGTTGAATTCATAACAAGGATATTTTCCTTCATTATTCTGGTGAGACTAGATAATCAAAAATATCTTTCAAGGTACAGAAGGATGCCAGATAAGAGTATCAAAATATCAAAAGTAACAACACACAAATAGGGAAAAATATCACGTTATAATTTCAGAGATTTCAATATATGGCAAGCTTTCTTCACCACTTTTGCATCAGTGAAAATGTAGAATATCATCACAGAAAGAAGATACAGTGAAGCAAATTTGTTCATTAACTAGGAAGCTGAGAGAGACAGACAGCTTGCATATATTCATATGTCTCCTCCAACCCTTCATTCAGGACCTTAGCCTAGTTTATGAAATCACACAGATTCAATTCTGACCTTTCCCCTTACCTAATTCCCTGTATAAACATACTTACAGGCATCCAAAATCTGAGCAGTATTCATCTTCACATTTCTTAATCCAGTCAAGTCTGTGACCAGCATGAACCATCACAGAAAGTCAAAGGGAAAAAGTCTTGCTAACACCCAGATTTTTAGAACAATACTGAGATTGAAAATTTAGCCTACAGATTTGTAAGGCCATACATTTCCGGTGTGTTTGTCTGTTGTGTATGTGTGGGATTCTTGCTATGGTTTCTTGTATTAGTAACACAAAAGTGAAAGAAATGTTGAACTTTTAAAAATCAGTTATTTTTGAACTTCAACACACATAGTGCTCAGTATACATCTGCACTGTTTAATTAATAATGAAGAGAGTGAGAAGACCATGAAGTCAATACTGAGTGAGCCTGGCTGTGCCTCTGCAGTTATATCTCACTTCTGTTACCCATGGAGAATTAAAGTCACTGTTAGTCTCACGTTAATTTTATTGTTCGTATAATTTAGTCTGCTTTTAAGTTTTACATATCTGTTTTTACACAGCTTTTATATATGCTATATCTCTACAGAATGCACATTCACTGCATTCTGCATTATAGTTTAACAACAATTCAGGCTTTTTCATTGCTGCTACAAGTGGATGCTAGATTGATTCCACTGGGAAATGATCGTCTATTGTAACTTGCTGTGGATATCGCTCTATATAAATAAAGCACTGATTGGCCAGTGACCAGGCAGGAAGTATAGGTGAGACAAGGAGAGAGGAGAATTGAGGAAGGAGGAAGGAAAGAGAGACCAGCTGGAGCCATTGCCAAGACAAGGAAGATGTAAAGTACTGGTAAGCCACAAGCCACATGGTAAAGTAAAGATTAATAGAAATGGGCTGAATATAAGAGTGAGAGCTAGACAATGATAGGCCTGAGCTAATGGCCAAGCAGTTTAAATAATGTAGGAGTCTGTGTGTTTTTTTTATAAGTGGGCTCCGGGACTGGCGGGACTTGGCAGTGGGAGCTGGAGAAAAATTCTCCAGCTACAGTAACTATTTTTATACGTGTGTTATATTTGATGTTCTTGTAAGTTATCACAGGATGGGTAGAAACAAGTGAAATTATATGACGTAGAGACAAAATAAACTAGCATGCAAATTACATAATGAATAATATTTCTTTTCTAGCCAACTTACCTGAAAACTTCATTCTTTTGAATATCGATTTTTTCAATTTTTATTTTATTTTTAATGATGTGGATATATACACATACAAATGTGTTTGTCTTTCTGTGTGCCTGTGCATGTGTGTGTGGCCAGAAGCACTAGATTCTCCAGAACTAGAGTTGCACATAGTTATGTACGACATCCTTGAAAGCATCATGGCAAACAGGGGCATGAATATGAAGTACTGGTTCAAATTTCTGGAGAGTCTGATCCCAGATGGCTTATGATAAGCATATTTAAACATAGTATGATTTTGGGGAAAAAAATTCTGCTGAAGTACAATCCTTGGTGCACAAGAAGGCATAATTACATCCAAACTCAACTCAAAGTACATGTGACCATGAAGATGGGCTCAGTAGCTTAAGGGTCTATGATCAGATGTGGTCTCTGACAGAGACAGCATAGAGAGCAGTGGACTGTAAGTACTTGTGACATCCCCCCAATGATGGGTTCTACTGAGTGAGAAAAAAAAAAGATAAAGATCTAGGGAGGGAGGGTCTGTGGTAATGATTCTGGGGAACTTGTGTGAGGTGTGACTCTACAGATAACAAAGGTCACCAGGTCATTAGCAACATCCACTCACAACCTTCTGCATGGAAGACAAGCATTTCCTCCTTTGAGAAGACAACTCTGGACTTGTATCCCTAGTGATCAGTCTGTACGTGGACCTTTATGCCTCTAGCAGTTGTGAGCTGCCTGATGTGAGCGCTGGGAACCAAACTTTACCTACTAGTGCAGTATACAATTTTAACCATGAGTCATTTCTCTATGCCCTGATTTGTTGTTGTTGTTGTTTTTTAATCTCTGTACTTTTTTATTCGTTGATTATTCTTTGTTTTATTTGTATTTATACCTCTTGAAAATCAGAGTTCTTAGAATTGGGACTCAGTGTTGGTAATTTTGTCAGTTAACAAAGAAAACAGCTAGTATGTGTTTTTGTGGTCTGATATCTTTTATATTCTGTCTCTGATAATAAATATTTTTACTAGGATGAAAAGGTGCTTTACTTTGAGTTTTATTTTCTTAATGGATATAGATATTGAACATTATTTTCCTATTTATATTGGTACTTTGTACACGACCGTTGAGAAGTGCCTATTCAGTTCTTTATCCCATTTTAAAATCATATTACAACCCATATGATAGAATCTTAAGGAGTTGATATCATAAAATTACTGTAATGACTTACTACCAGATACTGAAGACAGTAAAAGAAAAGGAACTCTCACGTTCTTTGGCACAGCAGGGTGAGTGTGGTTCATATTATTGTATTACGTCCCTCAAATGTAACCTTCTCATTACATTACAGACACTATATATATATACAAATTTCATAATCGTAATGCTGCTCAAAGGATCCCTCTCTCTCTCTCCCCCTCCCCTCCATCTGTCTCTCCTTGTTCTTGTCTCTCTCTGTTTCTGACATTGTCACTATTTTCATCTGTCCCTTCTCTCTACCTGTCCTCGTCTCTTTCCCTGTCTCTGTGTCTCTCTATCTCTGTCGCTCTCTGCCTTTCTCCTCTCTCTCTGTTTCTCTGTCTCTTTGTCTCTATTTTCTCTCCTGTGTTTCTCTGTCTCTGTCTCTCTCTGACTCACTCCTGTCTCTGTTTATTTCTGTCTCCATCTCTCTCTGTCCCTGACTCTCTCTCAGGATTCTGAGATAAGCTATCATTACGGACCAGAAGCTATCCTGATATTTCCTACATCTGGAGCTCTCTTAACGGTGTCGAGTTCCTCCACTTTCAGCGTTTGCCATGCTACAACAAGCCAAATGGAAAATAAGGGTCATGGATCTTATCTTGAAATAATTTTGAAATAATAAAATCAGTTTTGTTTAATGATACTAGAAAAGTCCTCTTACTTAATAAAAAGTGGGTATGCTAGTTTAATCCTTTGTTCTCTAAGAAAGTATTGCAAAGCAATTTTACTTGAGACTTAATTATGCATGACAGTAAATTGTTGTATGTGAAAAGTATCTAAAACTTGCTTAGGCTAAGCACTGAAATTAAAGTACTTATTTTTCACTATTTTGTTAATACAGTCATCTTAACGTCTGGCTTAATTTTAGCATTAGAAAAATTAAAATTTTAAATTTCAATCCTCAATTGGCTGACCTAACTAATTATTAACATTAGTGAATATTCATTCAATGTTTCATATTCTTTAATGGTCAACTATTCAGTGTTTCATAACTGGATCACAGGTAAAAAAAACAATTCCAGATGTCTTTGCATGTATAATTAAGAATTATATGAAAATAACTTTAATGTTTTCAAATAATTATATTAACTGTGCTATTTTATACATCTATTATAAAATGATAGGCAGATTAGCCAAACTTTCATATATAAATATGTGAAATTATTTCAATTAAGATACACATTCACAGTGATAAATAAATTCTTTTAGCATGCCACTACTATTTAATATTCATCAGAGGACTTGTTTTAAATCAATAGATATTATACTTTACAGAGGCAGTATGTAGGAGCTATGAAATACTGGATGTGTGGAATGTCTTATAATCTATGATTGTTTATAGGACTCCAGTGAATTCCAACTCTCAAGATTTGAGAATTGAATGTCTCCTCAAGAATAATTCACAACTAGTCAATATTTTACTGATGTAATAACCTGACCATGATCCTTAGTCAGTTCGTGATGTAAAAATAATTAATTTCATTCAGTTCATATTAGAGATGATGGATAACATCGTTTATCAAGGTATTGGGAAGTAATTTTAGAAATTTTACCTCATATGCTTAACTCCTCAGATACCTTAAAGTAAAGATAGATTTGTAAGTTCAGTAGTTTTCTATTTCTAAAAATATTTACAATCGTTGTTCAGTGCTGCCTAGACAGTACATAGCCTTGCAGATGTTATAACAATGAACTTCATTTAAGGTATAACTATAATTTTTGAAAACATTTAATTAACGTGCATTTTACCTGCTTGGAAAATTCAGCACAAGATCTCCTAATGCTTTGTACTTTACCTAAGTAGGGATTAGTAATGGTAGAAGTTATATCTTTTTAATATTTGAAGGTAGTCTTCCTAGAATGATTAATCTTCCTGGAATGATTTTCTATTACATGAGTAGGTGATCAAAATAAAACACAAGCCTTCTATTTCAATTATCTTGGACTGGCTTCAATTTGAATGTTGTGAATGTATAGGCCTGGGCACAGTTTGGCTGTTCTTTTCTATTTTCTGTGGCACTACAACAATCATCCCTGCTGCACTTCTGCCTTTCCTCACCCAAAAAAAATCAAACAAACAAACAAAAAAAACAGAACTGATAGAGTGAACATTATGAACACACACACACACACACACACACACACACACACACACACACACACACACACACACACACACACACACACACACAGAAGCTGTGGTCAGAATTACCAGACATAGCTATCCTCTGATGAAAAGAACCTTATATTTGTGCAGATAACTCTGCTGTCTCAATCTGGTGCTGATTACCAGGGAAGTCCTGGAGAGCTGAAAGTTTTAAGTCTCTGTTGGAATCCTGATGATGTAGGTACTGACACCAGTCAACAACTGGAACTACATGAATTTGACAGTGAAAGGGAGGGCAAACTGACCAAAAGCAAATATGTCCTTTCTACAAATCTTTTTATGGAGTCTGCCAGCAGAAGATACAGACCAGATTGAGGGTGGGTCTTCTGACCACATATGATTCCTAACAGATGTTCTTAATGTCTTTCACTTTTGCTGATGAGTGTTATATATTCATTATTTATCCTACCTTAAAACATCTTACATTCTAAGATGTAAATTCTGTGTATTTAAGGTAGATAATACTTTCGATTTGCTGTTGAATTCAACTTAGTATTTTCATGAGGTTTTTTTTTTTTTTGCCTCAGTATTTACAAAGAATGTTTTTCCACAATTCTTGGTTTAACAGGTATTTGGTTGTTTCATAATTTTAGTAAAACAATGACTTTGGTCTAGTAGAACCCAGTTACTGAGTGTTTACACATTTTAACCTCTTTGCCTGAGTTTGAGAAGAACTGGTATTAATTTTTCTTTAAAGGTTTGATAAAAGTATCCAGTGAAGGCCTCTGCCTATTGGTTTATCTTTAATGCAAGTTTTTCACCTTAAAGACAGAATCTCTTTCTAGACTGTCTGATTCACGTGCCTAGTTGTTCATATTGTCCATCTCACTCTCCTTTTTCTTTCTGTGATATCTCTTGTAACTGTTTTTCCCTTTTAACTTTGGTAAGATTTGGTAAAATTTAGGTCTCACACATATTGAAAGAGCCTATACTCCTAGCCTATATGGTGTTGCTAGTAATAAATATATATATACTTCCTTCATAAAATTCACTGGAGTCTTTTTTTCCTTTCTTAGTATAGCTAATGAATTTTTTAAAATCATTTTTGTCTTTCTCAAAATGTAAGCTTGCTTTTCTATTCTTTTGGATTATCTTTGACCCACTCTGCTCTTTCCTCCTGGTAACTGCCTGAGCACAGTTCGGCTGTTCTTTTCTATTTTCTGCTGCACTACAATCATCCCAGTTGCCCTTCTTATGTCTTTCCTCCCTAGCCTTTACATTCTGCTGCATTGCGTTTTCCTAGGTCTCCAGATATTTTTTGAACATCATTGTGCACTCTTCTTTGAAGGATTCCATTTTTTTAAAGTTTTCATTTTTACAGATTTCATTATTTCTATTCCCTTTCTGACATTATTTTCTATTTTAAAAGTTGTAATTTCAGTGTTCTTACGTTAAGCATGTGATGTGACATATTTGTATCTATTTTCACATGTAAGGATGCGTTTTCTCCTGTTGGTTGGTCTACATAAACTATTATGTATATTTCCATGAGACCTGATTTAGGTTTACTGTATTTTGGGGGGTTAGTTTCACTATGGAACACAAGCTGCTCTGGGTCTTCATCTGAGCTCTGATCAGCTGCAACCTCATGGCAATTCTCCTAACTTAATCTCCTGTATGATGGGTTTACATGCATGATCTTTTACAACCAACTTACTTCTTATCAATCATATGCATCTTGTGACTAAGAAGCAGGCAATGTTTCAAACAAATGTGTGGTTGCTTTTTTTTAACCTGAGTTCTGCTTATGTAGCACGAATTGTCAGAAGGTCTTATTAATAAAAA
This sequence comes from Peromyscus californicus insignis, assembly GCF_007827085.1. NCBI lineage: Eukaryota > Metazoa > Chordata > Mammalia > Rodentia > Cricetidae > Peromyscus > Peromyscus californicus. The sequence goes on from NW_026294617.1 coordinate 90,303,786, forward strand.
CAAACCCGGTTCCAGTTATTAAGATGAATGCTGAAAGGTCAGAGAAACTGAACAAGTCACAGCTAACTTCACCTTGCCCATTCCTCAGCTGGTCTTTTTTCCTAAGACTAGAAGCCTTTGTGTCCTCACCTGAATGAATCTCAGCTGAACTGCTGCTAAAAGCCTAAAAGCTTAACCAGACAAAAGCTTCTAGTTCCTGGTCCTCACGCCTTATATACCTTTCTGCTTCCTGCCATCACTTCCTGGGATTAAAGGTGTGAGTCACCATGCCTGCCCGTTTCCAGTGTGGTTTTGAACTCACAGGGATCCAAACAAATCTCTGCCTCTGGAATGCTAAGATTAAAGGTGTGTGTGCCACCATTTTCTGGCTTCTATGTCTAATTGCTATTCTGTTCTCTGACCCCGATAAGTTTATTAAGGTGCACAATATATTGGGGAACACAATATCACCACATGCTTTCATGTATGTTATACATTTCTGTAATTTGTGTTCAACTCATAATTATTATATCTTCTTGGCAATGTGACTTTTATAATTTATTGTTTGTCCTATTCTGATCGTGAATGAGTTCTACACTCTTTCAGTATACATTTGAACAGATTAAGTTCTTCTATCCCTTAAATATTTGGATAATGTATGTCTTAAATATAAAGTGGACCCATTTTAGACATAATACTATTAAATCTTGCTGTGTTTTATGTTTGGTACTTGTATATTTCAGGTATTATATTTAATGTTTACATTTAAAGTAACTACTAGTAGGTTAGTAAATAATTTGTTATTTTTTTTTTTCTATCTTGTATTTTTGTCTTAAGGTCAACTCTAACTATCTTCATGTTTTATGCAAGTTTTCAAGTTACATATTTCTATGCTTTTTTATTTTCAAGTTTTGATATCATATAGATTTATTCATCATGATCATTGCTCTTTCATAAACCTTCTTAAAGCTGTAATGATGGACATTGATGGCTAACAACTACTGAGATAAAATTTCTACTTAAGAGATTTCTGATACCTTCCATGTAAATCATTCAGGACATAAATTGCATCCTTGTATATTGACTATTATTACAAATTTTATTCTTTTAAATACTACTTTAATATTATATATCCAGCCATACATAATTTTGTCACCTGTATTATGGAATAATTACATATAGTACTAATTATTTTACATGGGATTTTGTAGTATTTCATTACATATGGTATTCATTGGCTTTTTATAAGAATTTTACCTTTTCTCAGGACTTCTATTGATTTTGAACTTCTGATCATCCCCACCCCTCATCAACCTGAATTTCCCTTTATAGGCTCCTTTTTCACATTCACAGGCCTTTCTGTTTGTTTGTGACCCACAGATCTCAATCAGGACTGTTTGTGTGATTTGGTGAATGTAGAGACCCACAGATCCTCAGGATTCTGAGAATAAGTTATGCTTGAATGCTCACCCCTAAACAGGATCTTTTATCAGCCTCTGTGCCTCAGAAAATGTCTTGGAAGAAGGTGAGGCAAGAATGTAAGAGCCAGGAGAGATGGAGAAGTCCTGTGAAATGTTGCATTCTGGGTGTGACACAGGCAATACAATCACAGTCTCACAGAACTTACTGAGGCCACCTGCACAAGAATGAGGCTGTCATCAGTACACCATGGATCAATGTGGGACTAAGATTCTGGAAGAGTGGCAATAATAGTCGGATGGATGCTCCCATGTGACCCTCCAAGTTTCTAATAAAGCTTAATCATATACAAAAGCCAATTCAGTTATCTAATGAACTTCCAATAGTCTATTACATTATATAAATTTTGAAATTTCCTTGTGGTATAATATAGTGCCTATTTTTAGATTTAGCCTTTAAATTATTGGTCTTTATTTTGAACATGAATTGTAAAAATCATAATTTAAAATTACATAATTAAAAATAACAATTATTGTGATTTGTGATCAAAGTGATGTAAACATAACTGATTTGTAGCAAAGTCTCTTATAATCCCAAATAATAATAAATGAGGACTGAAAAGGATAACATTTGAATTCAAAATTACTTATAGAATATTACGATTGAATGTTGTTGCAATCAGTTGAGAGAATCCTAAGTCATTAATGTTGGCTCCATTTAGAATATTTTTACCTCTCTATAATTAATACTCATACGTCTCAAACAAATAAGTAAAATTATGTGCTGCCTCCTTCAATCACCACTCTATTCTAATTCATAGTAAATAACAACTCTGAGAAACCATAAAATGTGACTAATGGCTCTGCCCATTGGAACACTGTAAGAAAGAGACTCACTCGTGAAAAGTCATGATTGGTGTAATGAGTTAGGGGTAATTGCTTTATATTAAATAAACAAAAGGAACTATCATTTATTAATATGGTCACAGTTTATTATAGCTTAGGCAGATATTCTAATCAACAGTGACAGCAATTGAATAGATTGGGTGCACCCAAAGGTGCTGTTTATTAATTTATCTTAACAAATAATGATGTTGTGTCAAGGTAAATTATGTTCCTTCATATGGTGCAGTATAATTTTTCCTTGAAATTTCAATCAAGCCTGATCCTCATTCAATTATACATCTTTAAAATATGAAATTATTTTAGGTCCACATTGCAGTTTAAAAAAAAAACAATATGATTTGTGCTGGTTTGGGGTGATTCTTTGAAATATAATATTAAATAATATTTAACATCACAAAAATAAAATAAAATGCTATTGGACCTATATGTCATGTTTTTAGAAATTTACAATAAATTCTTTAATTTTTCTTATGTCTTATATCTGTTTTAATTGGTTAGTGCCAATTAATTTAATAAAATTAATAAAACACAGAATACATTGAAAATTTTGAAGGCATTTCAGTGGATAATGATGAAAAAAGGGTACAAGTAAATTAAGTAGTACCTTTAAAAAGTCATATACAAAATAGCACATATAAATAGGAACCTCCTAGAAAACATTCAAACATATTTGTCACATCTTTTTTTTTGTTATTTTCACAAACTTCTCAGAATTTCTCATTCTATGTTTTTATATGTACAATGCCTTTTATCTTTCCAAGTTACTCTATGATTTAACTTAACAAGTTTCTCTAATTGTTTCTTTTTTGCATACTCTCTAGCTCACTTCATTTTGATTTCTAATATCATATCAATGCTTGCTCACTGATATGCTTCTCACAACATAGAATGAAAGAATTAAAACATTTCTAAATTATATATATATATATATGTGTGTGTGTGTGTGTGTGTGTATATAGAAAACATACATATTATTTTGTTAGATATATAATATTTCATGAGAAATTTGATATTGTGAAATCGATCGTGTCACCTAATAAAACTGCCCAAAACTGTCTACAAAAAAACATGCACATGCAAATCAAATTTGAATTTCTTCCTCTCCCTTGATGTTCTACTTATCACGTGAATATATATGTATGAATATAAATAAGTACTGATATAAACTGTAAATATACATGGGCTAGTATTTAGGAAATAACATATATGCTTACAAGGGATTAGTAAATGCATTGGAATTGCAAAACAAATCTTTCATTTAGAACAAATATGGGGAGTTTTAAACATTATTAGCTAGATGAGTACAGTGGCACTAATACAAATGGAACATATATATATATATATATATACATATTTGAAAATTATTGACGATTTCATTCATTCTCTTGACTTGATACTTTATGTAACATGTAAACTAGAGAAATAATATATAGTCTTTTAGCATTTCAGAGCTATTCTCAAAGAAAGTAGACAATTTCTTAAGGAATTTTGGTTTGTTTCAGAAAATATGCTGTGGAAATGTAAGGTAATAAGAAGAGGTCTCTGTGACAAGAAATGTTTACAACTACTTAAGGTTTGAATTGTAACTGTCTGCCAAGAAATAAAAAATATTCATGGTTTATTTTTTCTCTGTAAAAGGAACTGTTATGATTCAAACATAATGTGTACTCTAAAGCCTCTACTTTTGTTCAAGGTTTCATATCCTTTTGATGACATTAGTGAGAGCAACTGGACCTTGAGCACTCCAACCACATGCAGAGAAGGGGCTCTTAAGAAGTGGACTCTAGACTGGCGGTGGTGGGATTTACATGCAATAAAAAGGATAAAGTGTAATAGAAGAGACTGAAGTTTATAGCAACACTCTGGCTGGAGGAAACTCACGGCTCGCTGTGATGGCGCACTTCTTTAATTCCAGCACTCAAGAAGCAAAGGATCTCTGTGCGTTGGAGGCCAGCTTGGTCTACAAAGAAGGTTCCAGGACAGCCAGAGCTGTTACACAGAGAAACCGTGTAAGAAAAAAAAAATGTGAAATCTATATCTATTATGTGGTGGCATGGGTGACGGAACGATGTCTCCGCCTTGCCCCTTACCCCTTCCTTGCCCCTTGCCACTTGCTGCAGGTAGGAAAGCTGACCCCAGGGTCATGAGAGTGGGAGAACTGGTACTCCCTTCACTAGATACAGCACTCGGAAGAGTGGGCCATGCATATCATTTGGGCAGCACAGTAGAGCTGGCCCTGTTGATAGGGTGCAAGTGAGCTGGCCATGAGAATGTGAGCCTGGGACCCTGGTTCTGTCCCTCGTCTGGCATGGGGTGGCATGGCATGGTGAGAGATACCCCCCTCACTCCTCGCCACCTGTGGCAAGCAAGAGAGTTGGCCCTTTACCTCATTAGCTGCAGCACTCAGGAAAGTGGGCCCTGCATCTTGCCTGAGAAACGCAGTAGAGCAGCCCTTAGTGGTGTGGGTATAGGTGAAGCAGCCATGAGGGGTGGCATGAGAGCAAAGGAACTGATCGCCCCTTGCTGCCTGATGCATTGGGTGAGCTACCAGGGCAGTGCTAGCGAGCACACCCTGGCAGTGAGGATGAGGGAGAACTGGAGGGCTGACCAATACAGCCACCACCCATGCCCAGATTCAGAACTAAGAGTTGGCCCACCACAGCATCCTTCCCATCTGTGGGAGCACTTCAAAGGGGCTGGTCCTACAGATCCAAAGCTCCAGGATCTCCACGACACAGGGCAACAACAGGATATTCAAGAGGAATCCTATGAGGCCTTGAAACCAGCCAATGACTCATTTGACTCATTTCAATGAACACTTGCAAGTAAAGATGGGAATTGTTTTTAGTTTCAATAAAACAGCCAAATAAGAACACGTGAGGATTTGACTTAATTTTGAAAGCTTCATTTTGTTTCTGTGTGGAAAGTGGAATATTGATGCAATAATAAAAAGAGGATCTATTTAGATGTATGTTGCTGTGGATATGGCTCTGTATGCTGTGAATTTGTTGCTCTGATTGATTAATAAATAAAGTGCTGATTGGCCAGTAGTCAGACAGGAAGTATAGGTGGGAGAAGCAGATAAGGAGAATTCTGGGAAGAGGAAGGCTGAGTCAGGAGTTGCCAGCAAGACACAGAGGAAGTGAGATGTGAAAGCAGAACTGAGAAAAGGTACCAAGCCACGTGGCTAAACATAGATAAGAATTATGGGTTATTTTAAATGTAAGAGCTAGTCAGTGGTAGGCCTGAGCTAATGGCCAAGCAATTTTAATTAATATAAGCTTCTGAGTGATTATTTTATAAGTGGGCTGTGGGATTGTGGGAGCTTGGTGGGACCCAGAGAGAAACTTTCCAGCTACACTGTATCTTACATCCCAGACCAAATAATCATCACAGATATTATTTATAGATTTTTGCTATGGCTATATGCTGACATGTGGTAAAATAACAAAGGAAGACAGAAATTACTTCTTTCAGAATTTACTAATATTAATACTCTCATTAAATGGATTAGGAAAGAATTATTTTCTGAATACAATTAATATTTCATTAAATTATACACAAACTTATAGGCAGTGTATATTGGTGCTAACTTATAGGCAATATATACTGGTGCCAAATATCTTTAACATTTGGTTCATGACTATGCTCACGTAAAAGTAAATTAGGACAATTACATGTTTGATAACTAGGATGTAAATAAACATAAACACTATTAAAATTAAAAATTGTGAATGTAATGTGCTGGAGAGATGGCTCAGTGGTTAAGAGCACCGGCTGCTCTTCCAGAGGACCTGGGTTCGATTCCCAGACCCCACATGGCAGTTCACAACTGTCTGTAACTTCGGTTCCAGGGTATATGGTACCCTCACACAGACAGGTAAAACACCAATGCACATAAAAATTGTGAATGCAATGAATAGTAATACAGAATATAGGAGACTTAGCTCAGTGGTAGAACATTTGATGAACAAGCATAGGCCCTGGGTTAGGTCCTCAGCTCTGAAAATGAAAGGCAAAATTAATGTAGAATATAGGTAAATATTGTCATTCAAAGATATAGGTAATAAATACAATTCATAAAACTTTAATATAAATATTTTGAGTATTTCTGTGTTTACACTCTTCAATACTGAGCTTGGGGTCTGCTCTTCCTAAATCAATTATAGTTCACTATGGGTTCCCAGGAAATACTGAGCAGAACAGTGCCTGTTCATTTCATTAAATACCAAAGAAATTGAATCATTAAAGAAAAAATACACTGGCATTTTGCCACATTATTGATTATTATTATCAATAATGATATTATTGTTGCATTAGTTATTTGTTGTTTTATTGTTATTTTGGAGTGTAGGGGTAATAGAAAAGGTTTTATAAATTTTTTGATATGATGTGTATTTAACATGTCATTTTTCTTGCACTCTACATGTCAGGGAAGCTGGTTGGAGAGATAGTTCATCAGTCAAAAGTACCTGCTGCTATTTCAAAGAACCTTAGCTCAGTTCCAGGCACCTGCCTGTAACTCTAACTTCATCTCCTACACCTTTTTTCTGTCTTCTGCAGGCACCAGCAGACATGTGGTGCACACGCGCGCAAGTGCCCCCCCCCAATCACACAAATCAGTTACACACAAAATCACACACATGAGAGAGAGAGACAGAAGCAGAGACAGAGACAGAGAGGAGAGAGATTTGAAAAAGGAGAGTCAGGAAAGGTTTGCTATGCTCTGTCCCAGTTAGTGTTTTGATTTTTCACTGTTATAGGATGCACTGTTTACAATCTTACTATTCTAATTACTCCAGAGATTCAGTGTTGAAGTTACTGTGGTAAAGACAAATTAGGTTTTCTGGCAACTTCCCTAGCACCAGGTTTCTCTCTATACCCATGATATCTCTATCGTGGTATCTCTTTAATTGCATTCCCCCTCCTTCCCTGTTCCTGTTCAACCATCGCATTCCCTTATGCTCTCATCCCCTATCTTCTACCCTCTATTGCCCACCCCTCATCCCGAGTTTACTCATGGAGATCTCATGTATTTCCCCTTCCCAGGGCAGTCCATGTTTGGGTCTTCCCTGTTAGTTAGCTTCTTTGGAGTTGTGGGTTCTTGCCTGATTACCCTTTGCTTTATATCTAGCATCCACTTATGAATGAGTACATGCCATGTTTGTCCTTCTGAGTCTGGGTTACCTCACTCAGGATGATATTTTCTAGTTCCATTCATTTGCCTGAAAATTTCATGATGTCATTATTTTTCCTCTGCTGAGTAGCACTCCATTGTGTATATGTACCACATTTTCTTAATCTATTCTTTGGTTGAGGGGCATCTAGGTTGTTTCCAGGTTCTGGCTATTACAAATAATGCTGCAATGAACATAGTTGAGCATGTGTCCTTGTGGTATGATTGAGTATTCCTTGGGTATATGCCCCAGAGTGGTATAGCTGGGTCTTGAGGTACCCAGTTTTCTGAGAAACCACCATACTGATTTCCAAAGTGGCTGTACCAGTTTGTACTCCCACCAACAGTGGAGGAGTGTCCCCAAGGATGACCCCAGCCTGAGCTACTAGTAATAGTGGAGAGGGTGCCTGAACTGAACTGGCTTGCTCCAGAGATCAGACAGGTTAATACCCTAACTGTCATCACAGAACTTTTCTCCAATGACTGATGGAAGCAGATGCAGAGATCACAGCCAATCACTAGGCAGAGCTCCAGGAGTCCAGTCAAAGAGAGAGAAGAGGGATTCTATGAGCAAGTGCATCAGGATCATGGTAGGGAAACCTGCAGAGATGACCAAACCAAACTAGTACAAACTCATGAAAGTTGGATCAATGGCTGTGGAGCGTACATGGGACTGGACTAGGCCCTTTGCATGATGAGACAGTTGTGTAGCTTGATCTGCTTGGGAGGCCCCCTGGCGGTAGGATCAGAATCCATCTCTGGTGCAGGAGCAGGCTTTGTGGAGCCTACTACCTATGATGGGACACCTCCTGTAGCCTTGAGGCAGGGGGGAGGGCTTGGACTTGCCTCTACTGAATGTGCCTCCACATGGGAAGCCTTGCCTTCTTGTGGGAGGGAGTGGGGGGTGGGTTGGGAGGGGAGGCTAGCAGGGCAGGAAGAGGGAAAAGAGGATCTTTGGTGTGTAAAATGAAGGAAAAAAAATACTTTAATAAAAAAAATACCAAAAAAAGTCAAGTTAGGTTTAACTCTATGACACATTCAATCAGAAGAGACACAATGGCATCTACCAATGATTAAGGAAATAAGGGACACTACTCTACTAACAAATAATCTCAATTTTTTGTAGGTATTTATTTTTTTGTTATCAAAGATATACATTAAGTGAGTTACTATTTTGCATTAGATTTGTGTCCAAGCTGAGTTGTATGAGATATTTTCATTGTTATTACATGCTTTCAGCAAGGAACTTAGACATTCCCAGTTGTACTTTATTATGAACAAAGGTGTTAATATGAGATTGGATGAAACATCCTCAGAGAGGCTTATAGATTGCACATGATGATTCAAATCCATAGCTTACTTATTGCTTCTTATCTTAGAATACACATAAGATAATTAATGTCTCTATAATGGGTCTGATGAGTAAAATATGCAAGTATGAGATATATATATATATATATATATATATATATATATATATGCATATAATCACCAAGGCTAACATTATTATCATCACTGCTTGCTTGATAGTTACAGAATCCTGAGATCAAACCATGCATCTGAATAATGATTACATTAGGTCCTTCAATCATGACATGGTCAGTGATTTTATTTATATCTTTTCAAATTTCTCTCTCAGTCCAGAAAAACAGATCTGGAAAATAAAACTCAATTTCTAACAATGACAAATCAAAGCAAATAGATTTGTATTATATATTTCATATGCTGGTGTGGATTCTTAAAACTTCTTTTTCTAATAACAGTACAGATGTTCCTTGAGGTCAAGAATCATCTGCATTACTCATCTTGCATTTCAGAACCTAATCTCTTTGTGTTATTCCTTGACTCTCAGTCAGCCAGCTATGTAGAGTGTTTACATTTTTACTTTCAAATTTTCAAGTATCTAATGAAATTTCAACAACCTGGCTTGAGATGATCTCAACCTGTAACTTTCTGTATTCTGCCATTTCCCATATTGCTCACCTTTAATCAATTTACATTTCAGAATGAATACTATTACATGGAAAATCCTCCTTCAAGATTCACTGAATACAGTAAGACTCTTTGTTAAGGCTAGCACAACTTTTCACATGATTTTTCATTTCTTTTTCAATATAATTATGCATATAACAAATAATTTACATATATTTCCACGTGAAATAAAGCCAAAATAACAGTTAATATTTTGTTACATCCATTTCCATGTCTTCATGATCTACCACTGAGTATGAACATAATAAGAACTCAAATATACTCATTTAATGAATGAAATAAATGAATGCTTGAATTTCAACCAAGTGAATAACTTATGGAGAAATAAAGAGTTTCATGAACAATGGATATAACATACTTCCAATCACACCTGCCCCTCACCCATGATTCTTCCTACAGCAGGGTAATAACTTGGGAGATGAAAATTTCTATTCAAACATCATCCACCAAGGCATCAGCTCTGTTACTCTGCCTCATATAATTTTATCTAACACTAATCAATTAACAGATAATAGTTCATCCATAGGGAGTATACAAACCATTTCAATAATATTTTATATTCAGTATTGAGAACACATCATCAAACCATTTGAATATTTCTTGAATTTATTAGCGAATTTTTGTCATGGACACACACATACACACACACAAAGATTCGCTATAAGCAAATTGACAAAAGGGTCAACATATTCTTGGATACTGAAAAAAAAATATTTTCACATTCAAACATGATGCTTAAATTATAATGATGAGCTTGTCACAACACAGTGCAATTATGTTATGAATAGAAGGTTGATTTCATATTTTAATTTTAATGGAAATTAGATATTTTAATTCTGTTGAAATGTGTCTGGGCTTAATAACCATCAAATGCAAGTTAAGATTGAATGACCTAGTCAATTATTTCCCCAAACTTACCTATTAAGAAAATTTTAAATCCATAAGAATAGTAATGGTATAACTCATGAATATTCAGTTTTTAAATTAATCGTAAGTTAACTTCTATTTTTATTTTGTGTGGAGTCATTATCAGGTGATTTAGAAAAGCTGGTACATTACAAAATACTGAATTGCTAATAACTATTATACAGAATCATAAATAAAACACTAAAATAGCACAAATAAAACTTCAATTTTATAATTTTAGAGTCATAGATAAATGTTACTTATTTTTCTGTAATACAAAATACTCTATTATTTGAAACTAGAATATTACCTAGTGATTTGGATACATACTAAAGAGGTGATATCTTTAGCTAAGTTGATAATATTGTTCCCTTCCAAAATCTCCTAAGCTGGGCCTCTGTAGTCCACACCTCTAATATATATTCCCATAGGCCAGCTGATCTAAATATTTCCTCAGTTGAGGATATGTTTCCACATGATTCTAGGTTACAGCAAATTAACAATGATAAGCTAATCATAATAGTACACTGTGATGTGTATTCTCATCCTTGACTTCTGCCATAAGTAGTTGTATTACTGTTCTGAAATAGGATATCTATCATTAAATAACCAGCACAAGAGTGTAAGATTTTACTGTGTCTTACTTCAGTGCTAACTCAGTTTTCAACATTTTCCTAACATTGCATTTGATGTTGGAGTCCTTCTGTTCACTTCCTTATATTCAGTGCTTCAGATAACACCAAGGTCATTATGGTCTGGTAGTCCAGAGTTAACCAGTTAGAGAAAGTTAAATCTCAATAATAGAACAAGAACTGTTCATGAGAACATTTACCAGTGTCTTAGAAAATTGAACGTAAAGGGAATTCTGTGAGGTAGAAGAATATTGAGATTTAGTCAGACTTACTTCCCAACTTGTATTTAACTAATATCTCACCAAACAATCATGAATAGGTATAGTTATGACTTTTGCCAAAGGCCAATGTGATCCACATCCCATCCAATTAAAGTATGGCATCGTGATGGAGAGGCAATTTGCCACATAGGTAGAACACTAGAAGTCAAAATATTTCTTGTTATTTTTCACTAATTGATATTTTTCAAAAATCATTTGCTAGCTCAGTAACTACAATCTAGGTAACAGATATGTAAATTTGCTCAAGGAATAACACTACTTCTTATAAAGCATCTGGAATGTGTGTAACCAACCAGTTAACCTCAGAGGAATACAGTGCTATTTTCAGAAGTCTATCTGATTTAGCAAAAGACAAATAAACAAAATTGATATAAATATCAATTTAAACCTTCAGGCAAAAAGGAATTCCAGTTCTGATGGGAATGTTGTGCAGGGGGATGAGAATGGACCTTTTTGCATTCTTCTTCTACATGCAGGCATCCAAGTTTTACCAGAACCATTTGCAGATCACAGGACAAAGCCAGCCACTATATCAAGCATAGGGGACAGACAGAGGTAGCACATGCCTTTAATTCAAGCATTCAGGAGGCAGAGATTCATCTGGATCTCTGTGAGTTCAAAGCCACACTGGAGAGCCAGGCATGGTGGCACACATCTTTAATCCCAGGACTAGGAAGGAAGGAAGATGGCAGGACACAGAATGGTATATAAGTCGTGAGTAAACAGAAAGTCTCTCTCTTGAGGCTAAGAATTTCGTAGAGGTAAGAACCTAGCTGGCTTGTTCTGTTTTGCTGATCAGCTTTCACCCCAATATCTGGCTCTGGGTTTTTATTATAAGACCTTTTAAGATTCATGTTACAATAACCACTTCTTGGCACTGGGGCTTGTACTTGATGGCATATGTTTTTTTCTTAATTCTTACACAGTCTTTCACAATAGCAGTTACTTTGCCCTAAAAACCTTGTCTTTCCTATTCACGACTTTCATTGGGTTCAAACTCCTTTCCTTGCCAAACTGCTCATTTTACCACACTTTTGTGCTCCACTCTGTAATGTTTTACTGTCAATCTGAGTGAATGAGGTTGCAGAGACTCATGCCATGGAATTTCCCCCTCTAAATAAATACAGTCTTGCTAAAATTTATAGGACATGGGCAGGTTCTTTGTCGAAATACTACATGAATGATTTCGACCCCAGTTCCCATTAGAATCATTGTCCCTGTCTAAAATATCTTGAACAAAACTTCATAACAGTGTATCTGCTGTCTGGTCTTCTCAGCTCCCACCAGAATGTCCCATTAAGTTTTGGTAGCAGAATTGTAGGATTTCTCTAGTCCTGTGTTCCAAAGTGTCCTGCAATTTTCCAGATATCTACCAATGATAGGTTTACTAGAGCAATGACTCAACTTCTTAGTGACAGTTATCTCTATTAGTTGATAGTTTTCATTGCCGTAACAAAATACCTGACCAAAAACCAAAGAAACAAACAAAAAGAAACTTAAAGGAAAGAGAGTTTGTTTTGCTCTGATTTGAGGGTACAATCCAGGTAGAAACCCAGGTTTGAGAGTACAATAATAGGCAAGTCAGACTGCACCATTGCAGCAGGAGTATGCCATTAAGACTACTGATTTCTTCCAATCTTCACAAAAGAAACAAATTTTCCAGAAATGAGAATCAGAAATAAACCACCTGTTCCTCAAATACCCACTTCTTCAGTTCTGAGTTCTCCTCAAAACAGGGCCTCCAGTCAAAACCAAGTGTTCACACATATCATCAACCAGGGAGAGCTACAACTTATTTCCTACCCTTAGTAGATGCGGACACCAAGACATGGAATAGAACCAGAGGATATTTTAAACTATCTGCATGATCACCTTGTTCATGTGGTTACTAGTGGGGGAGGACATAGATGAGAATTTGAAGATAATAACCTGGAAGCACACACAAATGAGTGTACATGAATTTGAATGTGTTTGAATGATGTATTTACAACTAAAAAGGAAAATAAATCAATAAGATTTTTAGTCTTCTTTCAATTGCATCATTTTAAAGCATATTTCATAGATAGGTACTTTTAATAATGTTATTTTGAAAATGTCTGATAATAGGACAAAGAAACTTGTACTTCATGTGTAATTTATGCCTAGAAATTATATGAAAGGACTTAAAGCAGACAAGGGACTCATATTTGGAAGCTGTTAATTTAAAGAATATTCACAAAATTCAACTGATATTTTGATGTCATCACTTGAAAATCCAACCAAAAAGGAATAACAGTGGTTTTTCTCTTTCACACAACTCTTACTGTAAATAGAACTAAAATATCAGAGGAGCAAACAGAATAGATAATTTTAACCAGGCATCTTTGGGAAAAGATTAATGCAGAAGTATTCTGTTAATGTTAATTGAGGTATAATTTAGAAAGCATTCTTGTGTTACATCATCCATCAATGGCTTGAAAAATAGAAAATAAATAAGTAATTAAAAACACATTTGTTATTTTAGGTGAACTGCTGTTGCATTACGTTGAAGACTTGCTAAAAAGAGAGGAGTTAATTTTCAAAATTCAGCATATCTTCTGAGAGTATAGAAGTACTAAAAAAAAAAAAAGTCAGAGTAGTTATTTTGCAATCTAAGGCCAATCCATTCTTTCTCTAATATATCCTAATAAAGGAACAAACCGTTGTGCCTAACTTTTCATTTCACCATATTTCTATTGAATGGTTTCATAAAGGCTGTCATATTTAATTATCACAGGAAATATTAAAGACAGAAAATGAGGTTGAATTTTAAAAGACTGAATGAATGCTCAAGAAGTTTTATTCTATGCCCCTCAGCTGGTGATAATTAGAATTTAAACTTGGAGGGTTCTAATTTTCATGTCATATTCTATAAGAGTAACAGGCAGTAAGTTAATTAAATATTTAAGGTTTTTGTGTGTATTCCTACAAATGTGTCATTGCTGTTCCTAGAATCTAATATTGAGGCCTATTATCCCACATTACCTCTTATCTTGACTTGTACATTCCCCAAATTTTTAACAGCTTTTAAATAACTTATTTATTTTCTATTGTATATTTGAATTATTTCTCTTCTTTCTTCATCATATTTCTTCTTACCAACTAGGAAACTCAGTGATATTTGTAATTTATGTAAAACCATAATCAAATAATAAAATTGTAAACATAAATACAAAATAAACTACAAAAAATGAAAATAAATATATTTCATTCTTCCTTTTTTTAAAATTGAAAATAGATGTCTCTCATACAATAAATCCAAACTACAGTTTTCCCACCTTCTACTCCTTCCAGGCTCCTCCATCTCTTTCTCCTACAGATCCACTCCCCCTCCATTTCCTCTTCAGAAAAGAGCAGGCCATGAAGAGACTGTATTCAAACAGGACAAAACAAAACACAACAAGACAAGGCAAAGGCACTCATATAGAGGCTGGACAAGGCAATCCAAGAGAATTAAAATAATCTCAAGAGCAGGCAAAGAAGTCAGAGAAACACTCACTCCCACTCTGTGGAGCAGCAGACCACCACCAAGCTAACAGCCATAACACATACACAGAGGACCTGGTACAGACCCATGCAAGTCCTGCTTGACGCTTCAGTCTCTTTGAGCTCATGTAAGCACTGCTTAGTTGATTTGGTGGGCCAACTTCTCCTGGTGTCCTCCATCCCTCTGACTCCTACAATCTTTGGAAAGAGAAACTTGGACACCAACCCAGCCACAAAGCCTTCCCCACACAAACTGTTCTGCCTGCAAGAGGTCCTGGGGCAGTCATGGCACAAACATGTGGAAGTGACCAACCAATATAAGCGTATATTTGATTCAAATATAACCATATATATTTGATTCTGCTATACTCATACAATGGTGCCTTGTCCAGTAGTCATCAGAGAAGTTTCCTCTGGCATCAGATGGGAACCAGTGCATAGACCCACAACTAGATGTTGTGCAGAGAGAGTGTCTAAATTGGAGGTCTCCATTGGGTCCCTCCCCTTGGAGGTTGGAGAACCCAGCAGAAGAGGGGATGGAAAGATTGTAGAAATAACATATTCCTTAATCATGAACTCCTCCAGCTAATCATTGATCTCCTGGTCATTCAGTTTTTCTTCCATGTCAATAACTATCTATTTACTATTTATTTAACAATCTCTATTTACTTCATCACTTTTATGTGCTATACAAATATGGGGATTCTTGTTAAAATGTTAAAGTTATGGTCTTAACATTATGTACATAACAAAATTCATGATGGGCAACATGGGGGGATTTACATATGTAAAATGTATTTACAATACATGAAAAGGGACAAAGTATAATAAAAGAATATGAAGTTTACAGCAACACTCTGACTGAGGAAATTTATTATGGCAGGGCATGGTGGTACATGCTTTAATCTTTGCACTTGGGAGACAGAGGCAGGAGGATCTCTGTGAGTTCAGATCCAGGTAGATCTACAAAGAGAGTTCCAGGACAGCCAAAACTATTACACAGAGAAACTCTATCTTGGAAAAAAAAAAGCTATGATTAAAATAAAGTTATATCTTTGATATAAATTGATCTCTTAATTCTACATGGCTAAATATAAAATATTCAATCCACTGACTACTTAGGTTTTATAACTTGAAGAACTATCTGCTACTGATTGTCTTCCCTGATTGTTGTTCCTTTCCCTGGTTGGTGAACATTATTTCTTAGCACATCTCCATTGAGGAATATTTATAAATATTTATTAATCCTCATCTATTCATAAGCTCTCATACTATTTTTTTTTTTTTGGTTTTTTGAGACAGGGTTTCTCTGTGTAGCTTTGCACCTTTCCTGGAACTCACTTGGTAGCCCAGGCTGGCCTTGAACTCACAGAGATCCGCCTGGCTCTGCCTCCCGAGTGCTGGGATTAAAGGCGTGTGCCACCACCGCCCGGCAGCTCTCATACTATTGAAGTATCAATACTGTATATTAGAACTTTAAAAATACTTAAGAAAGTGTGTATATTTATGGATTTGGATTTTGGGGGAAATGAGGAGGATCTGGGAGAAATTGGGGGAGGCGGAACCATAACCAGAATATATTGTGGGAAAGAAAATCCATTTTCAATAAATAAATATGTAAAATTAAAATTATTTGAAATCATTGTCCAAAAAATGAATACTAGCACATACAAATAAAGGTATTAATAAAAATCAAGTTTATATATACCAAACTATAGCTTAAAAACACTTCTCATTGAAATTTTATGGAATTTTTTTTCCAAGACATAGTTTGCTTGCATCCTGCTATTTTGGGAACTTCAACATGATATATTTAGCAGATATAATTTCCTTAGGTACTTTCTCATGAAAATAAGACCATATATCCCACCTAGTCAATCAAAATGGAATTGTGTTTGGTAAAATAGATCTGTATATCTTTTCTATTTTCAACCTCTAGGTATTTTTTTTGTTTTGTTTTGTTTTGATTGAACTGCAAATTTAAAAAAAGGAAAGAAATTGGAGCATGCTATAAAACACTTAGTCCACAAAACCTATTCTGACATTTGTATTCCAGCACCTTGCTGCAACACTGTTGTTGGGTGGCAGTCTGATTGATGGCTGCATGATAGACCTCACAATGCCCAGAGCAGTGGGTCATATAACTTAGATAAAGACAAATTTAAGAATCTGGTTACATCTCTGACCTTCACTGCTAATGAATCCTGTAGGCTCATTAACTACAACTGGAGCATTTTAAAATTAATTGCTTTTAATTTAATGAAGTGTTTTTTTTTTTTCTTGCTTGGAACAATGGTAAACATCTTAACAAACTTGTTAAGTATTGTTTATTACAGACATGCTATGACCTTGAAGAGGTTTTGTTTTTCCCTTTTTATTTTTAAACTCAATGTCACATATACTATAGACTGGATGTGTAAGGTTTTATTTTAAGTTGATAGTAATCTTTCATATGTTAAGAGTCATGTTATATTTTCAATCATCTATAATTCAATCATATACTAAAGTCACTTCAAAAATTCTTTTGCTAAGATTCATGGCTTTATTTTTGTTTATCATATTTAGCCATGTTTTTGCCGTATTTCTTTAGGCAAAAACAACTACCTTAATACTAGTGCGTCTAAAGACTATTGAATTGTAATATATGAATTTGTACTCTTGAGAATGTGAATTTCTTTGACACAGAGGGTCAAAGCATGAAATAATTTACTGAAGAAAAACAGTAAATTTTTAACTCTTATTTTAAAAAAATTAATCTGTGAATTTTTTAAATTTTAATTGTATCAACTATTTTGTATATCTTAAAATATAAAAATATAGTAGGAATAAGCATATAAGTAAAAGTCGTTTGTGGTAGGAAGCAGAGTCCTTTGCATATATGCCTGGTAGTTATATAATTGTTCTACTCACAATGATCTGAGGAACCTCCATTGTGACTTCCATAATGGGCTCTACTAATTTGTTTACTCACTGGTAGTGAATAGTGCTCCCCTTTCTGTCATCCTTTCTGAGGTTTGTTGTTAGATTTCTTCACAGTTGCTGTCCTGGCTGTTCTTTTTTTTTCTTCTCTATCATCTAGACACAGGCCAGAGTTATTTGGAAGAGAAACCTGAATTTAGAAACTGATTCCATCAGATTGCCTTTAGGCAAGTCTGTAGGCCATTTTCTTGACAAATGACTGATGTACAAAGGCCCAATCTATTGTGAGTATTGCTATCTCTGGGTAGGTGGCCTACAGTATATAACAGAGCAAAGAAGAAGCAAGATAGTAAGCAGAGCTGCTCCATGGCATATGCCTTACTTCCTGCCTCTAGATTCCTACGTTGTGTTCCTGCCCTGGCTTTTTCTCTTATTTTTTCTTATTTTGTAAATTTGGAATACATTCTGATTAAACTATGAAATATAGCTCATACAGATTTCCCCTCATTTTCTGTGTTTTACTGATATTTGCCTATACAGAAACTTAGATGTCATATAATCTCATGTGTAGGTTAGGAGGGCTAGCAAGTGACAAAATGTGAGAGTCCACAAAGGACTGCAGTTTATGGCTTGATTCCACCTTGACTCGAGATCAGATAGTTCAAGCTTCTCTTTTCTCTTTAAGGCTGGATAACAGGATGTTTTGCCAAAGGCATAGTTATGAGGTGTCTTGAGAATTTACACTTGTTTGTATCTTGAACCATGATGTCCTTGAGGGGGGAGGAGGTCTTGTGCCTCCTCTGCTTTGGGTATAAAAAGGCTCTTTTTAGCCTGGCGATCGTGGTGCATGCATTTAATCCCAGCACTGGGGAGGCAGAGCCAGGCAGATCTCTGTGAGTTCAAGGCCAGCCTGGTCTACAGAGCGAGAACCAGGACAGGTATCAAAACTACACAGAGAAACCCTGTCTCAAAAAACAAACAACAATAAAAAAAGGCCAAGAAAAAATAAACTCAGGGCAACTGTGGTATTAACACAGACCCCTTCTGATGCTATTCTGTCTCTGTCTTTTTTCTTATGTCATCTGCGTCTCTATTTTTCATATCTATTATTTCTTAATCCTCATTCCTCCATTCAAGATTATTCTATAGTGGGGCAGGACTCAGCAAAAAAGTAATGGCAGTATTAGATGATAAAGAAGAGAAATGTGCAAAAGGACACATGAGATACGAAGGAGGAAAAAATATGAAGAAGGTGCTACAAGAGGAGAAACAGTGGTATCAAAAAAGTGGGGAAGGTGAGGGGACAGGTGCACCACAAAAATAAACCTTTCCCACGTGTAATAAAGGTATATAGTATGTTATATGTTGCTCTTTAAAAAATAAAGTATTTAGAAGTATTTTATGTAGGCCTGCAAAGATGGCTCAGTAGGTTAAGATGCTTGTCAATGAGCATGAATATGTGATTTGGATACCCACACTTGGTATCCACAGAGAAGAGAGTCAACTCATAACAAGCTGACTTCCTCAAGCATGATTTACTGCATGCACATGCACACAAACCTTTAAGTGCATGCGCACACACAGTAAAAATTTAAAGTAATAAAAATTTAATATATAAATTTAATTTAATGTTTGTTCAGAGTTCATGCTGTCAACACAAAAACACATTTCTCACATCAAAAGAATTTGTACGCCGGGCGGTGGTGGCGCACGCCTTTAATCCCAGCACTCGGGAGGCAGAGGCAGGCGGATCTCTGTGAGTTCGAGGCCAGCCTGGGCTACCAAGTGAGTTCCAGGAAAGGCGCAAAGCTACACAGAGAAACCCTGTCTCGAAAAACCAAAAAAAAAAAAACAAACCAATTTGTGGGTTTATTCTGAAGCCAAATATGATCAAGTATGGCTTAGACATTACAAAATTATTGTACCTAAACATTCCAAAGAGAATGTGTATATTGACATGAAAGTGGCCATATCAAGGACACCAGTGCCTCAGACCCAAGGGAAATTCCAGGTTTTAAATTTGAAATTTCCAATTTCAAAAAGTGGCAAAGCCTTTCTCTGATAGAAGCATGGAGCATTACAATTAATTTACCTTTAGATAAAAACCAAAGTATAGAGAAACTATTAACTATATCTTTCTCATCCTTGATGTCTATACCCTGAGTATGCTCCCATACAGAGAACACACTGAGATTAACTGGGCAGTCTCCTCCTTCTTAGTGCTGCATATAGTAAAAGTGGTGGTTTTCTGAGTTGTTGTGGGTCCATCTCCATCAGAGAATGGCCCAACAGACCCCAGCTTTTCTGTATGTGTGTCTGTCATTTCTTCATTCACCCATTGTCCCAGTCAGGTGACTCCCTAAAGCCGTGCAGGTCACAGAGCTGTGCTAAAATAAGTAACACTTCTATGATGTTTTATAGCAGAACAAACACATTTCTAAATATTTGGTGGAAAAATCAAGTAGGCAGAAAATTTCTGTTATAGGGTTCAGATGTTATCTGGTGACATTCTTAGTTTTTGTATTGGTGGAAACTAGATTTTTTTTTCTCTAAAACACATTGTAAACATTTTAAGAGCCACAAGGATGTAAGGTCAGATGTCAGACTTAAATGCAGACAATGAATGGCTTTCAAAGGGACAATCAGAGCTAAAGGTAATTTGACTCCAGTCTTTAGCACTGTAATCTCTATAATCATGAATTCAGTCATTTGGCCTTGTAGATTCTTTAACACAAGTGCAGATCTCAACTTTTATTGCTTTATTTATATGTGTGGGAGCATGTCAGTTCACTATGATTTAGAACTATATTGGTAACTTGTTCTATTGTTCGATTACTACTACCTTATGTGGCTTAGCAATTATGTTGGAATATCTTACTTCCTTTTCAGTTACATGCTCTTTTTTGTAAGTCGTATTATATGAACTTTGAGTTCTTTACCTTTTTATAGAAATAATCACAAACCATAATAAAGACAAATTTAAAGAACGATGAAATAAAAAAGATTAAAATGCTTACTCATCAGGTTAACACAGGGAAGATCTTCACTAGAAATTTTATTAAGTTTGCATATTGGTATATATGTACGTATGAATTAAATTATTAAAACAATTTACTGAAAAAATAAATCATATATTATAAACCCATTCAAATAAAGTATGTAATGAGTGTTATTTGTACCAGAAACCCTACAGTGAATGTAAATATTATCATAGAAAACATTCATTTTAAACTGTCCTTCAATTAAAGAAAACTATTTATGAATGAAGTAGATCACATAGTTTTATTTTTAAATTAACCATCAGTATAAATACAAGTTTGGCTCAGGTACATTATTTGCATCTGAAACATATACCCAATGTGCGCTAGATTACAGACTAATTAAGATCAGAGTCTCCTGCCCTCTCTTAGCTAGTTAAGTATATGAAATTCTGTTTCATATTCAGTCCTTTGTATCTGCTTTTCTTATGTCAGAAATAATACTGCCATTTATCATCCCAATGGGTCTTCTTTTGTTTATTCTAAATGAATTAAAGTATGAATTCTGACTATCTTAATGAAAAAGTTATCTCATTAATCATTGTCTACGATGATACATTTGTCTTCATATTAATATTCATCATTTTCTGAAAGTAAGTTCTTCAGTTGTTCATAAACTTCTGCTAATATATTTAATCTTGGATCTCTGGAACTTTGTCTACTTTGTATTTTGTTCCCAGATTATATCCTTTATTTCCTTTTTTTGTTGTTGTTGTTTTTTGAGACAAGGTTTCTTTGTGTAGCTTTTGTGCTTTTCCTGGAACTCACTGTGTAGCCCAGGTGGGCCTCGAACTCACAGAGATCTGCCTGTCTCTGCCTTCCGAGTGATGGTATTAAAGGCATGCGCCACCACGGCCCGGGCCCAGATTATTTCCTATATAAAATAATATTAATAAATGACAATTTGCCATAAGTGCATTGTGGGGAGAGAAGAGACTAGGAAAAGAGGAGAAAAGAAATAAGATTTAGGGAGAAAAGAGAAGAGGAGATGGGAGGGAGGAGAGAAAAAGAGGGAAAGAAAATAAAAGAATGATAGATTTTGCTAAATTCTGTCCTCTTCTGTTAGGTGCTAATAAACAACATTCTTGTACATTTGGTGTAGTAGTCTTGCTGAGATGAACTCATCCCATATTTAATAAAAATATCTGATGAAGAGAAGATATCTGTAGATAATGCTAGTATTTGGTTTTGTAAATTCTGAAACACCTAAACCAACATTTGTCTTAAATCCCAAAATTTCCATTCAGAATTTTCAGCCAGAATATTCACTCCATATATATTACTAAGAGAGTTGGTTCTATTGTCCACCTCTAACCTTCTTGGGAAGTATAGGAACTAATTATGAAAGTTTCAGACTCAACGCTACTACTAGAGATTTTGATTTGATATATATAAAAGGCCTGAATGTTTTAAAAGCTTCACAAATAGTCCTAAAAGTCTATCTACATAGGTGGATTTTCTATTCCAGGTATCCTGAAGGCCTTAACAAAAGAAATTTCCTTCCTTGTAGTCATAGACTGGGTACACAGTTCTGCTAGATCCAGAAATCTCGAAAATACAATAACAAGGAAATGCTTTGTGAATGACTCATAAAGAATGTTATCAATTTCACAATTGATTACAATGATCCCTGATTCAATTTACAATCTGTCAGCTTTGTGATGTTACGGAAGCAATAAGAATTCAGTAAAATCAGCACTTCAACATTTGCTTTCTGGTCTCTTCCTTGGGTCAAAACATGTGGAATGCTACTTTCCAATAACTCTGGAGAGCAGCAACATGCAGCAAATTCTAATCAGTCACACAAAAGGCATGTGAACAATCAGTATTGAATAGTTTGTGTGTGGCTGAACTGTGGTGCTCTGCAGGTTAGATGTATGAAGTTCAGTTTTGAATAATGAAAGCTCCAAGAGCGGTAAAGTGTGTAATCCAATGTGCTTCTGTATTTATCCCTTGAACATAAGATAATTAATTGTAATTACCACATGATGGCTTGTATACTTCTATCTGTGCATTAAGTGGAAAAAACCAAGAGGCAGTGTAATTAGAGAATGAAGCAGGGACAAGGAGAGGGGAGAAAATTACAAAAGATATTAGAGAAAAGATGGAAGTTAATGAGCACTTCTACTTGACAGTCAAACATATTTCTTATTTTGCCTTCCAGTGAACTCACTGTTCCAAAATTGTGTTTAAAAAGACACCAAACTAATTTCTTCCTTGATAATAAAACCCTGCTGTGTTCCCTGCTAATTTACTCGATTCTTTCATAATGAAGGCTAGGAGGCCTTGTCGTTTAAATTTATTTCCATCTGCAAATCCTGTAATTTGAGAAAAGTACTTAAAACTTAAGAAAAACTCACTTGATCATTCACATATTTCAATTTAGCCCCAAGTAACAATCTTTTTATACTCATATTTATCTAAAAATGATTAATCTCACTATCCTGAGGCATATAATGAGAATTTGGCTCAAAGTATGAATATTTTCACCTAAAAAAAGTATCAGTGGTATATTCACTTGTGTGAGTTGACTGAAATTTTCCACAGTCAAGTCCATCTGTTCTGCTTTACCTGTAAGTCAACATTTTCTTTTTTCCTGTATTACAAACAGAACACTCTATGATTATATTGTGCTAAATTTCTATATAGTGAAAATTTCATTTGAATGTAGAAACATATAAATAGATTGACTTAGTTAAACATTAGTATTTTCAGATGTTTCTAGAAGAACCCAAGAAGTGTTTGTTTTTGAAATAAGAATATGAAAAAATAATGACCAAAAATAATATATGTATGTATGTATGTATATACATATATGTGTGTGTGTGTGTGTGTGTGCATGTGTGTATCTTTAAAACTTTCATTTTAATGTGAAATAAGAAAGTGAAGATGAAGGCTGGAAAGATGGCTCAGTGGATAAAAAAAGCTTGTTGTAAAAACTCTAATGATCTGAGGTGGATCCAAGATCTCATGGTGGAAGAAGAGAATAATATCCCAAAAGTTATCTTCTGATCTCTACATGTATGCCATGCTGCATGCAGGACACACACACACACACACACACACACACACACACACACACACATGCTCACATTCATCCACAAACTTTATATATCTATATATACACACAATAATATATAAATATATAAGTAATATATGTAATAAATATAGAAATATGTATTCGTGTAAAATGAAAATGAGCTAATAAATAGTCATATAATGAAAAATCATACAGACAGGGTCAGTAAAGATAAATGGTATTTAAATGAGTGGAGATGTGTTTAAAGTAAGAAAGCAAGGCTGAATGGCCCCTCTATAAGCTATATTCAGATATTTCTAGAAATACTATATAAATTAACTAAATTTAATCATAATTTTCCAGAGAGCAATAATTGATAGAGTATATGTGTATTTTTTTTCCATACTTGTGCATCTGCTGCTCTGTCTCTACCATATATCTATCATCAGTATATTTATACAGGGCCTGACTGTTGTAGTCTTAGAAGGCAAAGAGTTTTAATACAGTAAGTATATTGACAAGTTGCAGAAAAAGGGGCACTGATGAGGAGTCTCACTTAATGTGAATCAAAATAACCCAGAACAAGAAAAAAATACAAATCTACGTTACATTTAAAATTCATCAGGCTGGAGAGACTCCAACAGCAAAGGTGTTGATGAATATCTGGCTCTCAAATGGTCAGTGTTTCCCCTGGGTCCTTTGGGCAGGATAATTTTCTTAGAATTGAGTATTCTTTTTTTTTGCTTTTTGTTTGTTTGTTTTAATCTGGTCCTTTAGCCACTGTATGAGATCTAACTACATTAAAGCGAACACTTTCTGACTCAGTCTTTGGATTCATATGCTCTGCTTATCAGAGACCATCCACACATGCAGAGAATGTGAAACTAAATGGTTATGTTCTCTGTGACTCACTCAGCTTGTAACATATAACAAGCCAAAATTAATACTAAAATTTTCTTTCATTTTAAATAATTTTTAGGATATCATAATATCTTATTATATATTCATAAAATACCTTGCCTTAACTTTGAAAACCAGTCCAATTAGCTAAACACTACTCATAATTAGTTAAATGGAGCCAAAACAATGATATTGAAGGTCTAGAAGCTAAGGGAAATAATTGTAAATTAGAAAGATAATAGCTATTAGCTTTGGAGATCATAGTTTTTAAAAGTTAAAGATTATCTACTAACACCTAGAAAAAGCTTCATCTTGACAGTTTTCATATATAATCCAAATTAATTGTCAAAGTAAATTGTACAAAAAGCATAAATATAGGAAAGAATTATATGGGAAATTATTTGTCTGGATTAGGAAGTTAGGCTAGTACCTGATTTAAGGGAAAAAGGTGGGAAATATAATTACTTGATAAAACAGGTACTAGAAACGTTAGGTATTTTAAATGAATCTCATCAGTCATGTTCTGATGAATTCTTTTAAACAAGTAAGGCTCATTAATTAAGGTGTCATTGAATATAAACGAACAAGATAAATTAAAGGCACTGAGGCAGTGAGGAAGTAGATACAAAGTAATCTAGGCTAGGAAAAGTATAAGCCTTCTGTATTTGTGTGTGTGTGTATGTGTGTGTGTGTGTGTGTGTGTGTGTGTGTGTGTGTTTATGTATGTGTGCACTAGAGAGAACTGGGAATAAAGGTTAATAAATTATGTAAATAAGGTTTAAATTTATTATGATGTATTATCATGCTCATTCAAAGCTTTAATGCAAGCCTTCTTTATATTAATAATTTACTTATTTTTTTTTTTTTCGAGACAGGGTTTCTCTGTGTAGCTTTGCGCCTTTCCTGGAACTCACTTGGTAGTCCAGGCTGGCCTCGAACTCACAGAGATCCGCCTGGCTCTGCCTCCCGAGTGCTGGGATTAAAGGTGTGTGCCACCACCGCCCGGCTTAATTTACTTATTTTTAATTTATGTGCATTGATGTTTTTCCTGCATTGTATGTCTGTGTGAGGGTGTCAGATCTTAGAGTTACAGACATTTGTTACCTGTCATGTGAATGCTGGGAATTGAACCCAGGTAGGTCCTGATTCAAGCTTCTTAATCTTTAGTTATGATAACTGACTGATACATTCTGTTTTTACTTGAATTGATAATTACATTCAATATTATTTGGAAATAAAAGACATTGGTCATGTGTAACTGGAATTTTCTCCAGTCCTACTCGGGCTCCTGAAGCCTTTCAGACCCAACTAAACACACAGAGACTTATATTATTTATAAACTGTATGGCCGTGGCAGGCTTCTTGCTATCTAGTTCTTATATCTTTTTCTTCTTTTTTTTTTTTTTTGGTTTTTCAAGACAGGGTTTCTCTGTGTAGCTTTGCGCCTTTCCTGGAACTCACTTGGTAGTCCAGGCTGGCCTCGAACTCACAGAGATCTGCCTGGCTCTGCCTCCCGAGTGCTGGGATTAAAGGCATGCGCCACCACCGCCCGACTAGTTCTTATATCTTAAATTAACCCATTTCTATAAATTTATACCTATCTACATGGCTCATGGCTTACCAGTATCCTTATATCTTGCTTCTTTTTTTTTTTTTTAATTTATTTTGCAATACAATTCAGTTCTACATATCAGCCACGGATTCCCTTGTATATCTTGCTTCTTATGGCAGCAGCTGGCAGCATCTCCTGACTCAGCCTTCCACTTCCCAGTATTCTCATCTCTGCTTATCCCGCCTATACTATACTTCCTGCCTGGCTACTGGCCAATCAGTATTTTATTAATCAATCAAGCAGAGAAACACATTCACAGCATACAGAAAGACATCCCCAGCAGACATGTTACTTGGATTCATAATTTTTAAGGGAGACACATAAGAAAAAAATTACATGTATAAATTGTCATATGCATATTCAGAAAGAATTTTAGTGGTGAAAAAGAAAGTATTTTCATGTTATTATTATTTCTACCTAAAAAGCAAATTGATATTTAACATTTGTGATGGTTTAACATTCTGGTTTCAATTTTAGTGGATCACATATTCAGTGGTAAGAAGAAAGAATATCAAGTTGAAAATGAACTAATTTGGGAAAAGGAAATTATTTAGCATTAGAAGAATTCTAAGGTAAAATTAGCAGAAATGATAATGCAGAATTTACATCAACAGAATTTGAGTCAATTATAACTGAACTGAATTCCTCTGAACTGAATTAGCAGAATCCTCACTATTAACATGTCTCAGCATCTTACATATAATTTAAGCTAAAATGTTAGGCTGAGTTCTGGTGTTTGTGAGAATAACTCAAACATAGTTTTAAGTGGAAAAACAATTGCTTTCTCATCACTTACTAGCACTCAGCATCCTACTTTTTTCTGAGATTACCACATACAACTAAAAAGCAAAATTGACTACAACTATACATTGATGGTTTAGTTCAAGAGACATCACCATAAACTGGAAGAGAGAATTCAAACACAGGTTTGATTCAATATTCAACATTCAAAGTTTATAATTAAGCATGGGTGACTTTTTATGGAATATTTGTAAATGAATGGCATGAATTGGAGATAGAAAAGCTAATAGACATTTCTAATAGCTCTGGTTGAAGTCTGAGGAAGAGGTTGCTTATCAAGAGAGAAGATAAGCCGGGCGGTGGTGGCGCACGCCTTTAATCCCAGCACTCGGGAGGCAGAGACAGGCGGATCTCTGTGAGTTCGAGGCCAGCCTGGGCTACCAAGTGAGTTCCAGGAAAAGGCGCAAAGCTACACAGAGAAACCCTGTCTCGAAAAAAAAAAAAAAAAAAAAAAAGAGAGAAGATAAACAGCAGGACGGTGGTGGCACCGCCTTAAATCCCAGCACTTGGAAGGCAGAGGCAGGTGGATCTCTGTGAGTTTTAGACCAGCTTGGTCTACAGAGCAAGTTCTAGGATAGACTCCAAAGCTACCCAGAGAAACCCTGTCTTTAAAATCTAAAACAAGAGAGAGAGAGAGTGTGTGAGAGAGACGGGGGAGGGATAAATGTGAGGTCAGGATCATAAGTTACAGAAAATAAATGTTTAAAAATAAATAGCTGAAACTCACAAATCAAAAAAAAATTAAGAAATATTATGGTTACTAAACAGTGGGCTAAAGAAGCAGCAATAAAATATACAAAGAAAATCACATTTGGGAAACAATAGAACTCAAAAAGAAGATTAAAGGGCTTTTGTTTTGTTTGTTTATTTTCTCCAGACAGGGTTTCTCTGGGAACCGCCCTGGTTGTCCTGGAACTTACTCTGTAGACCAGGCTGGCCTTGAACTCACAGAGATCCCCCTGCCTCTGCCTCTCAAGTGCTAGGATTAAAGCTGTATGCGACCACTTACTGGTGCGTTATTTGCTCTAACTGGCAACAATGGAATATCCACATTCAACTGACTGTTTGAAACAATAATGACAGCTCAGGCAAGAGAATTTATCCAAAACAATACCTTTAAAGACAACTAGACAGTAAGCAATGAATGAACGTGACCCTGACGAGTGGAAGTCAAATTGAGGTGTATACCTAGCTGTTCATGTTTATAACATGAAGAGCTATTAGAACATTATCCGGGTAGAGAGGAAGTGAAGCATACCTTAGCTAGTTTCTTGAGTGGAAAGAAAGCCCTCTATCTATTGTCCTTAAGTATTGAGTATCAGGTCATGCATATGAGAAATTCCTTATGGATTAAGGGAAACAATGATGCTTGGCGAGTAATTCCCAAATCCAAACTTTCAGGTATAGGGGCATGTATGTCTGCTGCCATTCACATGCCTCACTGATTTCAGACTCAAGAAATTTCACTCATTCACAAAGAGAAAAGATTATAGGCAGCTTACAATGAGAATGCAATGAAAGTTTAATACCAGCTTGACAAATTCAGGAACACTTAGTAGTAACAACCAAATTTATAAGTACTTAAGTGCATAATTCCTACCACAATTCCCAACTCCAAGGAAATTGAACTCCTTAGTTACGATTTATTATTGTCTTTAACCAGTTCCATATAGCACATGTGTTTCAAACAGAGAAAACACAACAGGTTTATGTAGTACTGCTGTACCAGAATTTTTTTTTCAGTTTTATTTTTAAGATTATAATAAAATTATATCTCTCCCTTTTCCTCCCTCCAAATCCCCCCATATATTCCCACTACTCTCCTTCAAATTTATGAGTTATGGTCCCTACTTCAGTAAATGCTATTGCTTTCATATATATATATATATATATACATATATATATATATATATGTATATATATATATATATATATATATATATATATAGAGAGAGAGAGAGAGAGAGAGAGAATCTTAAAATCTGTCCCACCAGCCAGCTCACAAAAAACATATGAGACTTCTTATTAATTATGAAAGCTCAGTCAATAGATTAGGCTTGTTTCTAACTAGCTCTTATAACTTAAATTAACTGATTTTTATTAATATACGTACTGTAGCCAGATTTTTCTCTCCCACCTGCCAGCTCCAAAATAACCACACAGAGACTTCTTATTAATTATGAAAGCTTAACCAAAGCTTAGGCTTCTTTTCAGCTAGCACTTGTGACTAAATTAACCCATCTCTGTTAAT
The DNA here is from genome assembly GCF_007827085.1 of Peromyscus californicus insignis. Lineage (NCBI taxonomy): Eukaryota > Metazoa > Chordata > Mammalia > Rodentia > Cricetidae > Peromyscus > Peromyscus californicus. The sequence continues at coordinate 90,333,120 of NW_026294617.1, forward strand.
CTATGTTCTTTTACATGACTCAATTGCCCTTACTTTGCAAAGCCCATGTTGCTTCCTCTCCCTCTGGCTGGTGACTCCCCTTTTCTCCTTCCCAGTGTTCTTTCAGTCTGGCTCTTCTGCTGACCCCCTTCTTGCCTAGCTATTGGACAGTTAGCTCTTTATTTAACCAATGAGAGCAACACATCTTTTCACAGTGTACAAAAAGATTGGTCGACAGTGTGCGTGCCCCCCCCACACACACAGACACTAGAAAGAGAACTCCTGCTCAATCCTTATAATATTACTTGTATGTATTTTTAGAGATGATAGTTAAATTACATGTAATTAATATTTTGATGATAGATGGTGTAAGTAGATAGATGAGGTGGAAAGATGAGAGATAAATTGAGACATAATAAACAGAAGCCACAAATGTATGTGAATACACAAAAGAAAAAGAAATAAGGGAAAGCAGTAATAGTACTAATGATTAGCAATGATTATTAAAATGCTATTATTTTTCTTCATTCCTCTCATGACTAATTCTACAATATGATAGTTTGTAGATCTGTATCTTTCATCCTACCCTTAGGCAGGACTTTGTTATTAAATTGTTTTCAATCCTTGTAAGCTCAGTACTACCCTTACAGCCCTATTCTTACTGCAATCTCTAGATTAGGTTCACTTACTTCAAGTGTCTCAACTTCAGATCTTATATTAGAGAAATCAGCCTCCATAGCCTCACCTTGGCTGTGACAGTGAGGTCCTCTGATGTCTGTAAGGTGATACTGAGAGCCTCGTAGACCTAAAGAATTCTTTAAAAGGGAACATGAGAATAGAAGGAAGTGACTACCAAAGAAATCTCAAAGCAAAATAGTGGCCTGAAATTTTAATACTGAGTCTTCACTTGTGTTACTTTCAATGTCAAGTGAATCATATATTTATAACAGAATAGATCCCCTTTGTAAGTACTGATCCTATAAAATAAAGATGAGAAACCATGAATGCCACTGTTTAAGATTCATGTTGCCATATTATGTTACAGGTCTATATTTTATTAAGTCTTTGGTGTATTTCAGAGAATTTTACTTGAAATGAATACAATATACCTTCTTAGATCTTGAAATTTGCAAAGAAAGTCTCAAAACTCATTATTTACATGATTTTTTTATAAGTAGAATGCTTAATACCATAATAAAGTTACACAAATTTAATATATGTGAGTATAAAGTATCTAACAAAAATTTTGTGTGTGAATTTCAATGATACCACTGAACTCTTGAGCTATTCACTTTTTAAAAATAAACTTTTAAAGTCAAACTATAAGTACCTTATTTTGCTTGACTAAAATGATATTTCTTCATTAATTATGTGTTCATTGTTATTTCAAAGATATTCATGTGCCTGTCTACATTATTGTCAAGCCACAAAGCTACATTTTTTTTTAGATAAGAAAGGATGACTGATTAAGAGTACTAGGAGGAAAATATTTCCTTTCTGGAATTTAATTAGTTTGATTTTCATTCATGAGAAGAGAGTCTGCTAGCTGTCAGTTACTCCTCAGATGTCTAGCTATTTAAAACTTTGAGGAAATCCACTAAAATTGTTCAGAAACCAAGGCCCTTTGCAAACATCTCCAGTATTACCACACAAGGTATGATGTTTGTATCATGCTTCACATGCCTTGTTTTTTTCACCTGTATTGAAATGAGTCAACACCAGCTCTCCACTTCTCTAGCTAACCTATGAAATGCATTACCAATTCAATCTGTGATATTTATTGAGTTGATCTGTATTTACACACATACTGAAATAAAAAATAAAAATAACACAAAAATTTGCTTCTGAAACCCATTCCTCAATTTTCCATTTCTTTGTGCTGGAAGAACATTGGTATTTCATTTACAAAACTTACTAAAAAAATTGCTGAATTTTACCTGACTTTGCTTATTGAAAACAATATTAAAGTAATAATCTTAATGTACTATGTGCAGAGATATGGCAGGGATTTTTAAACAACACCAAAGAATGTAAAAAAATTTATTGCCTATGAGTAAGTCTGCTTTTCAATAAACTCAATATGAAACTTAGGTAATTCACATTTTACATTTAGAAAACTGAGTTTGTTTTCTCATAAAAATCTCTGATTTCTCCCAGGGAGACATAATGTGACAATCTCCATAGTAAAGATGAAAACATAGCTCTAAGCAAAGTCACTCTTGCATCTCTCGCTCTGTCCCTCTTCTTTCAGCTAGTCTTACTCTGCACTGTGGCATCTGCATACCTAAGGGACATTCATAACAAGCCTTAGTTTCTGGACTCTCAGCTGCTCAGAGTGCAATATGTGTGTACCAAGAATATAAGCTTACTGATATGAGCAAGTTTCTTTCTGTGCCATTCTCTGCAGGATGATAGCTATGACTTTGGGATAACAAAGCTCTCCTTCCCTTTAAACCTGCCACATGGGTTACCTTGTCTCTTGAAAGTCAGTTTCACATTCATAACTGATGGGGATTGTATAACTGTATCTGGCAGAAGGAATTAATTTCTGTTTAGAGTGACCCCTGAAAACCAGTATTCACTTGTTCAGCATAAAAATTCCAAAAGAACATCTAGAAATAATAAGCAAATTGTATCCAGAAATACTAGTCAAATTTGGACTTACATATCAGATTGTGTCTATCGGTGCATTATCATGAATACTGCAGCTACTAACAATTGGTGGACTAAAACCCATGCAGAAACAAGGTAGTCAGGAAACTATTACATCACCAAATCAAGATATAATATTTCATGTCAGTGTTTGTAAAGGATAATTTCCTAATTAACAGGAATTGATGTAGGAGTCAATTTTTGCAAAGTTATATAGCATGATATGTGATAAGGAAAATGTGTATCTTTAAGAAAAGCAGATATACACTCAAGAGTCTCAAGAAAATAACTTCATTGTTTAGGGATGTTTTGTTTTTTTACATTATTTCTTTGGAAAGAAAAGTTTTTTTTTGCAGTTGCTCAACAGGAATGAGTTGATATCCATTCAAGAAATGAAGAGAAACAGGAGAGACAGTGAAGATCTCAGAAAAGAATGGAAAATAAGATAAATCTTCATTCTTTCACTAGTAACATTTTAGTTCAATCTTTAAATTTTTTTGAATTTTGATGGCTGAGATAGAACAATGGGTAAAGGTGCTTGCTACCAAGCCTGTTGACCTGAGTTCAGTCCCCATAATTCACATGGGGGGAAGGAGGTAACTGACTTCTGAAAGCTGTCTTTTGACCTCCACATATGTATGTGTCTTGGTACACATATGCAGGCATGTATACATGCACAGGAAATATAAGTGAACTTTTTAATCATTTTACATTTAAATTTGTGAGTTTGCTTGAGACTCAATTTCAAAATTATCACATTTTTATTGAAAAAAAATAATAACATATTCGCTATTCCATACACAAGATTTGAAATCCTGAAGTTTTCTGCCATGCCAGTTTGGATCACTTAGCCATCTTTAGCTTATAGTATCTATGGAGGTCAAAAGACAAAGCACTCAAAACCATACCTGCTCTGTTACCATTATAGTTGGGCCATTAAACTGGGAGAGTGGAACCTAAAAATGAGGCAGACCACATTATGATGCAATAACCAGTACTATTCAGAGCATCAAATGATTTATATTCTGAAGGCATTCTGGGGTTTGGCAATCATATGAGCAATGTTCACTTGAGTCCAAGCTGTATACAATGACAAGGGGAAGGTCACATGAGTTTATGCAGAATACAGTCATGAGGACAATTTGTGTTTGAAAACATTATTCTGAATAATAATGGATCAGATGATGGGTGATCTGAAGTACAACCCACTACTATTATTACACGTGGGAGGGGCACAAAGGCACATTCTAAGAACAACCCAGGTCATGGAGGAAAAATATTACAAGACTCATCTTTTTTACTTGGGGTTTTCTCACAAGGTCTCATAGCCAGTACAGGACTGTGATTATGGACATTATGACTAAGGCTGTTAATGTGAATAAGAGGCATATTAAAGAACACAAAGGCTGAAAACGGGAAAACATACAGCAGAGAAAGAGCTAAGGAAACCCCAGGTAAGTAAGACTAAGAAAATGGGGCCAAGCTCTTCCTGGAAAGTGTTTCAAGTGAGAAAATAAAATAGTTAAACTAAACTAAACACAAGAGACCTTGGTGAGTTGGAGTTCAGGGGACCCCAGGGTGGGTGAGAAAGAAAGAGGCCTTGCAGACATGGAAGTGGAGGTGCAGATGATAACATCATGGGAATAGAGAGAGAGAGAGAGAAGGGGGCTGAGTTTTCTCTTAAAGGGGACTTTACGTAGAATGACATTGTCAGAATGCAGGGTAGGCCAAGGTATTGGCCGCTTATTGGCCTAGTCCCCAAGGAGCAGGTCTGAATGCTAACATAACACCTCCAGAAGCATTATTTGCATACTTAGGAGAGTAACAATACTTTTCATTATTAATGAAAAATATTTGTTATTAAGTGTGGCAAAAAGGCAGTTGAAGTCTAACAAGTGAATATTATTCTTTTTTTAAGTTTAATCATAATATAATTACACCATCTCTGTCTCCTTCTATGTCTGACAACCCCTCATTCCCAAATTCAGGACCTCCTTTTAGCCATTGTTATTATTACCTATACACTTACACATACGTACACATTCACATATACACACATATGAATAAACATTCAAATACAACCCCCTGAATTCATTCAGTATGTCCTACATTTCTGTGTTTCTAGGGCTGACCACTCAGTATTGGAAAACCAATCAGGGGGCTCATCTCTGTAAAAGACTAATTCTCCCTGTGTCAGCTCCTGTTAATATAAAAACAAATAAACAAGTTACAATAAGACTAGGCACAAACCTTCATATCAAAGCTGGACAAGGCAGTAGGAGGGGAAAAGGTCCACCAGCAGGCAAAAGAATCAGAGATACCGCCTTTCTCACGGTTAGGAGTCCAACAAAAACACCAAGCTAAAAATTCCACACCATGTATGAAGAGGGCTTGGTGTACACCCACAGGCCTGGTTTTCTTGTTCTATCCTGTTTTTCTCATGTCCTGGAAGATGAAAGGATGGCATGGTGATTGTGGTTATTGTTTAAGATTCAATCTTCATTACCCTCCCCCTCTGTCCTGCTCCCAACCTGCCTCCCAAGCCCAGTCTACCCAATCCACTCCCTCAAGTTCTTATCCCTCCATCCCCCCATCACTGCCCCCATTTTACCCAGGAGATCTCCTCTAATTCCCCTTCCCAGGGAAATCCATGCATTCCTCTTTGGACCTTCTTTATTATTTAGCCTCTCTGGGTCTGTGGATTGTAGGTTGATTATTCTATACTTTACTTCTAATATCTACTTGAATGAGTACATACCATGTTTGTCTTTTTGTGTATGGGTTACCTCACTCAGAATGATTTTTTTTCTAGTTCCATCCGTTTACCTGCAAATTTCATGAGGTCATTGTTTTTTACTGCTGAGTAATGCTGAGTAATACTCCATTGTTATAAAAGTACCAAGTTTTCTTTATTCATTCTGTTGAGGGGAATCTAGGTTGTCTCCAGGTTCTGACTATTACAAATAATGCTCCTATGAACATAATGGAACAATTGTTCTTGTGGAATGATTGAGCATCCTTTGGGTGTATGCCTAAGATTGGTGTATCTGGGTCTTGAGATGGATTGATTCTCATTTTTCTGAGAAACTGCCATATAGATTTACAAAATGGCTAAACCAGTATGCACGCCCACCAACAATAGAGGAGTGTTCCCCTTACTCCACATGCTTTCCAACAGAAGCTGTAATAAGTAATTTTTATCTCAGGGGGTACACTTCATGGTTAAGGAGAAACCTGGTTCCAGGGAAACTCTAGGAATCCACAAGGATGACCCCAGCTAAGACTCCTAGCAGTAGTGGAAAGGGTACCTAAAATGGCTATCTAATGCAATCCGATTGGTGACTACCCTAATTGTCATTGGAGAACCTTTATCCAGCAATTAATGGAAGCAGATGCAGAGATCCACAACCAAGCTCTGAGCCTAGCTATAGAAGTCTTCCTGAAGAAAGAGAAGGGGGACTGTATGAGCCAGTAGGGTCAAGGTCATGAAGGAGAAACCCACAGAGATAGCTGATCTGAACTCGTGGGAGCACATAGACATTGGACCAACAGTTAGGGAGCCTGCACAGGACTGACCTAGGCCCTTTGCATGTATGTGACAGTTGTATAGCTTGCTGTGTTTATAAGGCTCCTAGCAGTGAGATCAGGACCTGTCCCTGGTGATTAGTTGGCTTTGGGGAACCTGTTCCCCATGCTGGATTGCCTTGTCAAGCCTTTATGCAGGGGGAGGTACTAGGTACTACCTTAAATTGATGTGCCATGCTCTGTTCAAGCCCATGGGAAGCCTGCCCATTTCTGAATGGAGATGGAGGAGTGGATGGGGAGGGGGGTAGATGGGAGTCAGGAGGGAAAGGGAAAGGGGGGAGGGAAGGTGAACTGCGGTCAGTATACAAAATAAATGAAAAAAATGTTAATTAAAGTAAAATTTTTTTAAAAAGATTCAATATTCATCAGTAGATTTCACCTTGAAATATGTAATGGCTCTGTATTAGTTTATAAATGAGAATTATTTTAAGTGTATTAAATAAAAGAAACAATTGAAGTGTTAAGTATCACTTTGTAATAATAAGCAATGTATACCACAGCACTCTCTACTGGAAGATAAAGAGAAAATCTGATAATAAATTGTTGAACTGAAACAGTGTTTACTCTAAGTGCAGAAGGTGAAATAAAACATAGTTTTAACCACATAGTTAAAATTCCAAACATATTTCCATATAAATAAGGGGTAAGAATAGTTTTTGTTGGTGACTTTGTTACTTGCTTTTTTATTTCTCCTTTGGGATTTTTTTTTCTTTATTTTTGAGACAGAACTCTCATTATGTAGCACAGGCTGGGACTGAACTTTGGAAACCCGCCCCAGCTTCTGTGAAACTGTGACTATAGGTGTAAGACCCTGAGCCAGACAGGATCAATATTTCTAAACTGTGTATTTCAATTTGTGAGATTTACATAATACAAACTATCCAAGCAATGACTATACCCACAGAAACATGGATATTACATGCAAGTAAAATATTACCATAATATTTAAACGCTGTCATTTTAGCAGTGTTTTAGGCACCAGTTATAAGATGTAATAATATGAAATTGATTATATACAATATGCAGTATTTTCCTAAGTCCCCAAATGACTCTGTCACAGAAGATTATGTGCATTCTCCATGGGTGAACAGATGATACTAAGTTCTTGAGTAGAGTGTATGTGATTACATAATCAAAAAAGTCAAGATTTAAGCCAAATCTAACACCTAAACTCAAAACAAATATATTGAACCAGTTAAAAAATATTCTGTTTTAAGTATGAATACATTAAATCCTAGTATGAACAAACAGAGTTCTAATTTTAACTGAAAAAAATTATGGAAATGAGTTTAACAAGATTTCTTAATTAAAGTTTATTCAACCTTGTTAGTAAAATGAAGACACAAGCATTGGAGTCAGGTAGAAGATAGCTTCAACAAACCTTTATTTGGATTAGGGAAAGACTTTTTGTTCCTTGTTCCTTTGTAATTCACTTGCTTTTAAGCAAAGTAAAAAGAATGGAAACCTATATGTAACGTTATGTTAGAATATGTTAAGGTAATTTGTGTTTCTTACAGTATCTTCACATAATTATCATATTCATCTTCTGAGGATATCATCAATGCCAAAACTTAATGTAAATATGGCAATACTATTATCCTTTTAAAGTATGTCTTTTAGTCCGTTAGTGTTTCTAAAACTAAAAAGTAAAAGTTGTATAGACAACAGTATTGCATTTCTTCTTCCAACTTTTGGAGGCTGAGAAGAGTAAGATTAAGTCAATGGTTCCATTCTGGTGAAGGCTGATGTCTACTTCCAAGGTGGTGCTTTGCTATATGTGTATCAGAGGGAAGGATTATTCAGTCTAGACAGAGCAGGAGAAAAAGAAATGGGTGGGTCTGGTCTCTGAAGCCATTTGATAACATCCATATGGGTGTTACATCATGAATTAATCATCTTCTCCAAGCTGCAACCTCTAATTCTGTTACGTTAATGGTTATGTTTCAAGATAACATATTGTATGAATATACTAGCACAGTCACAAATATTTAATATATAGACTTATTTTAGGGTGTGTGTATATGTGTGACTGTGTGTTTATGTGCACACATATGTGCCAGTACACACGCTATTTTTGTGTTTGTACTTTTGGGGGCCAGAGGAATACTTCAGGCATTATTCCTCAGGCTCAATCACATTATTTTGAGGCAAGGTTTCTCATTGCCTGAGACCCACTAAAGATATTAAATTGGCTGGCAAGTGTTCCCTAAGGATCTTTCTGTCTCTCATTTTCCAGCAATGAAATCTTAATTAAGTACCCCTACTTTATTTTTGTCTGGATTTTAAGAGATTGTCATGCTCACAAGGCATTTTTTTATAAACTGAACTACCACCATAATGCCCTGCTACTTTTAACATTTCTGTTTGCCATTTCCCATCCAGCCTCAAGAAACTAGTGAGCTTTCACTGTCCTTATAGTTTTTCCCTTTCCACCCAACTATACAAAAAATCATTAAGCATCTAAATTTTGACACTGGATTCATTCATTAATTTAGCCTTTCTAATATTTAATATTCTTCCCACTTATTATTTATATTGAGTGTTTATTTTTAATTATGCAGTAATCATCCATCTCACAGATGAAAGTCAATTTTGTAATAATCCACTTGTTGGTAACTATGAATATGAAAACATAGACAGTTTTATATAGCTCCTTGTGGAATATAAATTTTAATTTCATTTCTGTAAGTGAAGAGAATTTCTAATGCTATGTAAAGTTATTTTACTTTATAAGAAAATATCAAATATTTTACAAATTAGATTGCATATATTCTATTACCAGTGACAGTTTATTTAGCATAGTTCCTAACCTTGAAAGCATGCACAATAGCACTTGGTATTGTCAGATTTATTTTAAGTATTAGATAGATATAGACTAGGAAGTGGTGTAAAATATTGTAGGTGGAGTTTTCCTGTCTGGCAGTCACTCTCAAATAATCACTCAGAGGCTTAATATTAATTACAAATGCTTGGTCCATAGATCAGATATATTACTAACTAGCTCTTACATTTTAAGTTAACCCATATTCCTTATTTACATTCTGCCATGTGGCAGTACCTTCTCAGCATGGCATATTCATTTCTTGCTCCCTCTGTCTGGATGACAACTTCAGACTCCTCCCTTCTTTCTCTCAGCATTCTCCTAGTCTGGTTCTTCTGCCGAACCTTATTCTGTTCAGCTGTTGGACAGTCAGCTTTGTTTATTAAACCAATCACAGTGACAAATATTCACAGTGTACAAAGGGATTATTCCAAGTCAAAATATACTTTTCTAATTGGCAGTAGAATGCGATTCAATTGTGAAATTTTTATTTATATTCATGTATTTTATTTTCTTTCATATTTTTGATATTATAATTTAATCGTAACATATCTATTCCTTTTTCTCCCTCCAAACTTTCCACAAATCTCTTTATACTCCTTCAAATTCATGACCTAATTTCACTAATTGTTATTGTGTGCAGATATGTATCTGCATAAACATGCATATTCCTAATTATAACTTGTATAGTCCATATAATAATATCTGCATGTATGTTTTCAGGACTAATCATTTGGCACAGCAAAGAAAGTTGTGCTCTTCCCTGGGGAAGGCCACTTCTCCCATACCCAGCTCTCTTAAGTTACCAATATTTTTTTGCAGGGGTAGGGTTGAGGTCTCATGGCTTTTCTCTGTCAAGTTTGTCATGTTCATTCATGTCATGTTTCCTCAGTTCACATTTGAGCAGTTGTGTTGGTGAAATTTTATGGGTACAGATTCTGATGATGTGGAATGTTTCAATGGTTGTGAATGGTAATATTCTGTCCATGTGTTCATTTATTTCTTTTCCTTGGTCTTTATTCTTCTCTCATACAACACATTCCAACTGTGTTCTCCCCTCACTCCCCTTCTGCTAGTCCCCCCACCTTGCCTTTCCCCCTGATCCAGTGCCCCTCCTTTTCCCCATCTCCACTGATGATGCATGTATCTACCAAAGTAGCATTTTTATTTTAGCTGTGAAGTTTTATTTCCCATTATTGATTTACATAGTTATTTCTAGGCTACATGCATATTTTATTGGATAAATCATTTCTATGTGTTGTCTGTAATTCAAAAATACATTTAATTCCAAGAAATGTTTCTCTAAGAACTGTTGTTAATATTAACTTAATGCTTTAGTTGGTGCTCTATTGCTGTGAAAACACACCGTGGTCAAGGCAACTCTTATAAAATGAAACACTTAGTTGGGAGCTCCCTTGTAGGCTCAGAGTGTTAGTCCAATAATCATGATTGCAGGAAGTTTCAAGGCACAAAGGCAAGCATGGTGCTAGAGAAGTAACTGAGAGCATCCTGATCCATAGGCAGAAGGCAGGGTGAGAAAAAGACTGGGTCTTGCATGGGCTTTTGAAACCTGAAATTCCACCTCCACAACACACCTTCATCAACAAGGACACACCTACTCATGCCACCTCCTAAGCCTTCCCAAACAATTCCAATAGGTATGCACCAAGAATTCAAACAAATGAGACCATGGATGACAATTGCATTCAAACCACCATATCCAGTTTAGCTTTGTTTTCCTTAAAACATTTAGTTACCACATCAAGTAATAGGTTTCATTACGACATTTTCAAACATATGTATCGGTAAAAATTGTTCATGTTTTACCTCCCTGCCCCTCCTTTTTCTCATATCCACCAAATAATAATTCTCATTCTTCTATAATGTGATATATATATATATATATATATATATATATATATATATACACACATATATATATATATATATATATCATGCAAAACTTTCATGTCATATAATCATATTGCCTACACATGCTGTTCATATATATACAATATATATATATATATATATAAATTATTCATAAAAGGAAGGAGGAGTATTATTTTATCCCTTTATCTTCTGTTACTTACACTACTTTAAGTCTCTTCTTCTTTGATTATCATCCATCTTCTTTTTTTGTATCATGGATATAAATGAACATATTCATATTTAAAGGTCAATTCTTCTTATGAGAAAAATGTGAAATTTATTTTTTTTAATTGAGCCTAGTTAGCTTTATATAACGATCTCCAATTCCCTATTTAGCTTTCTGCATCCACACATGGAACTCAGAACCAAGTGTGGGCAGCAATTTGAGTGGCACAATGCTGGTAGGTTATTCAGGTGGTGTTACCATCCTGACAAAACCTACAGTTGGCTTTGAATCTCGTGGTAATTGTGGGATTATTCTGTGTGTAGGAATGTTGATCTCATCAGCAGGGCTACCTGCCATCTGTTTTTTCATGAGGTTTCTACTTTCTTTTCCTGTGTTAGGGAACCTCCTGGCTCAAGCTAAAACTTTTTCTTAAGAAAAGAGTGATGAACAAATAATCAAAGTAGAGAATTATTGAAGAGATTGCTTTAAGTTCTATAGTTAAAAATATTATCCAAAAAGGCTAAACCCAAACCTCAGCAACCACATCATAAATCAAAGCAGATGTATACCTGTGATCAAATTATGACCTTTGACTTCTGTCTCAACTGGAAAAATGAAAGTAACAATGAAGGTATATATTTGCATAAAAGTAAATAACTATTTTCTATAATTTAGATTCATTAACTTTATATATCATTTTCTGTTTTTTTTTTTAATTTTTCACCAGTATCATTTCTAAATGTCTTTAATAATTAATGGAAAAGTATACTTTCTCTTATATCCCCCTTACATTCCTCAAATGTTTCAGGTTAAATATAAGGTTACATTTATATGCATGCATTTGTTCTCTTTTTAAAGAAGAATGGAATGTATTAGAAGCAAAATTATGCCTCAAATACATTTACAGAAAGAGAAGACTTTGACAATTATTGAGTAATATTTCCTGTATATGTTTGCATTACTTAAAGACATAAATACTAAGAATCTGAATACCTAAATATTTAAACCCTCAGAAGTAATAAACTTCCATAAGTCAAATTAGTGTCATACTTTGGTGCAAACATAGGATATGATCATCTTCAAATTAACATCCAAACTTGAAAGAGTGTTAAGTATAAGTAATCTAAAGTGTCTCATGCTCCCATTCTCCTGTTTATGGTGATTGATGATGACAACTAAGATTGTTAATTCATTACTGATTAACGAGCCTCTGAGCTTTTCATTATTGAAAGTTTTTGCAATCATTAGGGTTTTTACATATATAAATGAATATTTTCATGCTTAGATAATTCTAAATTTCATAATGTATGTGATATCAAAGTAAAAGCCATTTATATTAACTTGATGCTTGGAACTGGAGATGGAGGTATTTGGAGACATATGTTTGCTATGTATGTTTGAAAGAAACAAATGTAAGACATGCAGATATAGCACAACATTGAGTGGACAAGAACTTGAGCATGATCACTGGGATCACACAAAAGTAAAGAAACAGACAAATAATAAATAAATAAAATGTAGTAAATTCAAAATAATTTAGATTTTTCTTTTCTAAATTTTCTTTTATTAAATGTTTCTTCTTAATTGTGTTAATATGTTAAATATAAATTCAATTTATATGCAACAACTCTCTTTGAAAATATTAAACCTCTTTATAGAAATACTATACCCTGGTTTAGAAATACTAACTTTCATTAGAAAGCCAACTACTGTAAATGGTATTTTGAATAAAGGTATTGATTATGAGACTATAAATTCAACAGCAGTTGCCATCTCATAGGATCCTACACATTTTTTTTTCAGCACCTTAGCTACTATTGCCTTATAGTACAGAGGACAGAAGAAAAGTATTGTTAAAATAAGTTCCATGCTATGATTATATTAAGCTACATTTATTTTTAATCTTATACTTTGAGTGTTTTACTTATTTTGTTCAGTAAAATAAGATGTTCTTGAAAATAGTTGTTTAAACCTGATTTAAACATTGTATCATGAAAGAAAGCTATGAAGATTCACATACTTTTAAAATACAATCAACTTAGTTTTTTAATTTTGTTTGAAAGTTAACATTTTCCAATAAAAAAAAACTTCAAAAGAAAGTAACAATCTAGAATTCATTTTACTACCTCAAATATGCCACATTCTTCTGACTGCTTAGATAGAATTGTGCATATATACTTGCCAGTTATATATATGACCTTTGGTAAGATACCTTTTAAGATGACTGGCATTGGTTTACTTTGGTGATTTTCTTACATTTTTGATGGGGCAGGGGAAGTTGAGATGTGTGTGAGCATGTATGGGTCAGTATAAGTGGGGGTCAGTAGAGGGCCCTGGTGTTTTCCTCCATTGCTCATCATCTTCCCAAGAGACAGAATTTCTCATGAACCTAGGGTTCACTCTCATTTAGTTTGGTAGGGTGGCACTCAGCAGTCACAGACATCTTTCTGTCTTTCTCCCCCTCATCCCTGTGGTAGCAGAAATTTGCTGTGATTCCCCATTTGACATCTGGTTGCTAAGATCCAAACTCCAGTCCTCACAATTATGGAGCTAGATTTTTTTTCACTGCTGAGCCAGCTATCCTGCTCCTGATTCTTATTTTAAACTTTAATAATCTGTCATATTTTGCTTGACATTATTCTATCCGATATTTCTTTTGAAAATATGGTCTCTGTGCTGATGGCTTTTCTTTTCATGTTTAGACACAATGTCTAGTTGAGTTCTTTTTGTCATAAATCATGGCTTGATTCTTAGATCAAAAAGGACTGCCAGGCCTTTTAACATCTAGGTTACCTCTTATCTCATAGTCTAGATTTTGTATAATTTTCATATCCCATGTAGACCCATGATTTCTTGAGTTGATTTCTGTTAATAATGTAAGGAATGTATATAAATAGTATCATCATTATTATTATGCATAAAGTACCCACATTTTTTAATTACACTTCTGGAAGACATTATTTGACCTCGTAATATTCCTTTTGTTTCCTTCTACACTTCCATATTTGTATCAATTACCTTACCTATTATTTTGATGGCACCAAGCTGACATATTTAGTGTAGCCTCATAATTATTCTGGTAAGGTAAGATCAGTCCTCCAAATTTATTCTCATTACATTTCTGAGGAGATACTGTAGACTTGTAACTCACCAAAATCTTTAGAATCTGCTTTTAGTATCTACAAAAAGCTTTCTGAGAAGCTGATTGATATTCCAAGAAACACATAGACTCAGGAGGGAATAATAGACACTTTAATAGTGTTGAGTCTTCTTATTTATTAATGTGCATGTGTCTGTCAAGTTTTTCTTTCTTTTTCTTCTGTGAGGTTTGAGAATTTTCTTCACATAGAGACTTGTTGAATGTATGCCAAAATACTTAATTTTATGTGGTAATTTTAATAGTATTGTTCTTTTTTCAATTTTTAATTCCACTTGTCTGTCATTGGATATGATACACATATGAATCTTACATCTTGAAATAATGCTATAAAAAAATCTGGGGAGCTGGAGAGATGGCTCAGAGGTTAAGAGCACTGGCTGTTCTTCCAGAAGTCATGAGTTCAATTCCCAGCAACCACATGGTGGCTCACAACCATCTATGATGAGATCTAGTGCCCTCTTCTGGTGTGCAGGCAGAACATTGTATACATAATAAATAAATAAGTAAATAAATACATCTTTTAAAAAAAAACTGTCAGTTTGATTCTGTTATATTTTCTGCAAAGGCCACCATGGGAAGTACAGAAGTCCTTATGCTCACATATAAGCGCTAGGGGAACCATGGATGTTAAATACACAGTGTTGTTTCTTCACAGACAGAGATGTATAAGCTACTAGAAAACATGGAAGAATCGAAGCCGATCTGGTTAATACTCTGGTGACCTTTGAGTTATCTGTGTGCCTGAGATCACAATAGATACTTCCTCCAGACCCTGACTTGAGCTTGTCCATCTATAGGACCTTTTTTTGTAGAGGGTGTCACATGCAGTCAAACTATACAACCCATGTTTATGGAAGATATCATATGTACTTTACAGAGAGGTTTAATGTAATCCTGTCTTCAGCTTTAATTATCTTCAGGAAATTTTTCACTAAATTGTGCAGGACTTAAATATGCCTAAAATAATCTACTTAGGGTCAGCATCCAAAAGTTTGAACTAACACCATCTATTTAGTTCTGTTGAGCTGAACTACCTTTTCTTGCTTCCCAGGGATCACTACTCTGCTGGCTATGGGGATCTCAGAGACCCTCACAGATCACTATGTTATCTGTGAAAAAAAGAAACCATTTAAACCATTTATTTTCCTTCTCAAGTATACATTATATTTACTTTTCTTTTCTTATTGGGTGAAGTGATGTAAAAAATCATCAGATGGAACTATTACACTTGCCTTGTTTCTGAAGTTAGGAAAACTGTGTTTGTTACCATTAGACATGATACTAACTCCAGTTTACTTTTTCAAGTCCAGGAAGTTCCAGTGTATTTACAATTTGTAGAGAGAATATTTTACATGAGTGTATATAAGGTTTTTCAAATAATTTTTATACCCTTGCTTATATAGTCATGAATTTTCTTTTTTATCTCTTCAGTTTGATGCATCAATCAAATTTAAACACTGAAAAAGAATTGCATGTTTTGATAAATTTTACTTTGTACATAATTTTTAAATCTGTTGTTGGATTTGATTTTTCTAAACTTTCTGCTTAGGTTTTCTGAGGGATTTGACTTTGCTTTTTGGATAATTTTTGAAATATGTTTTAATTTTGATAAGTAGACTGATGCTAACTACATAATGAGATAGGAAGTCTTTTTTCTCTACTTGTCTTCTGAAATATATTTTAAAGTTAATAAATTATTCCTAATATTCAATAGAATTTGCATTTCATATTACCTGTACTGGATTTCTCTTGTTTGATCAATATATTAATTATTGACCTGATTTCAAGGTATTTTATTTGGCCTTGTATATCATCTCCTTTTCACTAAATTACACATTTATATGTGCAATCATCTTTCATAATTCATAATTTTCTGGATTTCTCTTCAAATTTTACTTTAACATGTATTATTTATAAATGTTTTGTGTATATTTTATTATTTGGGGGTACCTTTTTCTTTCTAAGTTAATTTTATTATAATTCAAGGAATTCTCTTTAACTTGTTAAGTGTTCCATTGCTGCTAAAATGGTTTGTTGGAGAATGCTTCACATGAGCTTCAGGAAAATGTGAAATTTGTTGTTGGATGAAATGGTCTGTGTTAATTATCACCAAAGCTGATGGAGTATATTTTTTACTTTAACCTTATTATATGTATTGTGGTTACTAGATTTAACCATTTTTGCTATCCTTGACCATCCACCAGTAATAGGGTGGTGTCACATTTTTCTTCTACTACTATCAGTTTTTCCCTCATTTGTCTGAACAATTATTTGTTAGCCACATACTTTTTAAAGATTAGTGTAAAAATTCATCTTTTTCTTATTATCTAATACTTTTATCTTAGTCCATAATATAATACTTTTTCCTGGACGTTTTGACTGAAATTTAAATAGATCTTCCAATTTATTTTGATTACTGTTGAGATTGCATAGGTTACCCAACCATTTACATTTTCTCTTGATGTTTCTGTGTATGTAAATTGGATATTTTATGTATCTCAATTTTTCATAATAAATGTCAATTAGATAATTAGTGTTCTCAATATTTAATAGTATAGATAAAATACTGGCATCATATCTGTTACTATATTAACATTTCAATCCTTGTTCCTTATTCTTATATCCTGCTGACTATTCTTATTTATTTGCCAGTTGTATTTCAATTGAGCCTCCCTTAAATTTCCTGATGCATTTATTTTACCTCTAAGTGCTGCAAAATGAATGCATCTTTATTTGCAAAATAAATCTTGAATGCTACATTTACAACTATCCTTTAATGTTTGCCTGTTTACATTGTATCACATTTGGCTATTGTGGGCAATAACGCCAAGAGCATCTGTGTATACTTAGAAGGGACTGATATTTTTGTTTCTTACCTGCCTGTTTCCAGACGTGAAATTTGTGAACTCTTTGTCTAACTTTTGAAAGAAGTTTTCAGCAATTTTCAAAATCAATTCTACATTTTTCCACTTCATCAAAAAAAAAGTGTGTGCTCATCAATAGTATCTGGAGTTCATCTTTCTATTTCATGGTTCATACAGAATGTGTTGAAGTTGTATATCATTGTGCTTTTTACTTAATTTTTCTAAGAGTGTACCCTGATTTATGAGATTTAGGAGAATTTTGCAAATTTACGTTTTTATTGTTATATTATTTACTACACACAATCTTTAATTTATTTATACTTTTATCATAAGGTAAAGATTAACTTTCCATCAAGTTTTACCAATATTTGTGCTGACAAACTCTAGCCTGACAGTCTATTTTGTCTCCCACTCTATCATCCTGGTACACTCATCTCTTCCTAACCATGGACACAAGGCTCTAAGTTCTTATTATTGGCCTCTGAAAGTATCCCATTCTACTGCTTTTACTGAAAATTTGACATAATTTTTGAGATAGAGAAATGCTAGGACTTAAACTTTGATGTTCATTTCCCACATGTTTAGGATATCATTTGTTCCATGAATATCTAAATGAATCATAGGTTTGGGTTTACAATTTTGAAAGTTCTTAGATTTTGAATCTCTAAATAAAACTGGTGACTATTCACACATTCAAAACGTAAATCTTTCAAAACTATGAATACACAGAACCTTTCAATATTGTTATGGAGTCATTAATTCCTTTCAATTATGGATTATAGTGGTAAACTCACCTATATTGATAAGTTATTAGTGTACTTCCATTATTACATTAGCTCACAAGTAAATGACCCTTTGTGTTTTACTTATTGTAAGTATAATTGTTTTCTTAGAATAATTTTCAAAATGTTAAATATGTGGAAACAAAATTTGGGTTTTGTGTTATTTTTAACACAAAATGAGTTAAATGAGATGAGATGAGGCTATTACAAGACTAATTATCAAAATACGAAGTAAAGTGCAAACCATAATAGTTTTACTCCGTGTATCTGGTTTGGGTAATATCTCCTTTCTTCCTTAGTCTTTTCTCCTTAATTTTTGAGTCAGTTTGATCAGTGAACCTGGAGCTTACCATTTCAAGCTACACTGGATGTCCAGCAGTCTACAGGTATCCACCTCTCTCTAGCCTCCTCACTGGTGTTACAGGACATAGTATAGCACAGCATACAGCTTTTAATAACGTGATAAAGACGTGAACTCAGGTTCTCATACTTGTGCAGGGATCATTTTACCCACCCTGGTCCCTTAAATGAGTTAAAATATTTTTAAATGAATCATTTTATATTAGAATTTAGTCTCATACCCAAGGAAAATTAATAGTAAACCAGACAAGTTATTCTTTTAATGTGTATTGGAAAATTATGAATACTATGTTAGTATGCCTAGGTATTGTTGCTATTCCTAGTGATGTCACACAAATCATATCCATATCTTAGATTTCAGCTCATTTTTCAAAATGGAAGGACATTAGTTGGACTTATTTAAAAAATGTTATTCAGTATCTTGTGTATCACTGCAGTCTTTTGACTATAAGATTAAAAACTGAAAGGAAAATCAATGCAGAGCTATGATTAATATGTTTTCCATTAGAAAAACCTTTAAAAGAAATTAAGTCAGATGAAAAAAGAATATTGCCTTGAAATCAACAGGAATTGTATAATGGAATTAAAATCTGAAGCTAAAAATTAAATGAAAATCCAGAATATATAAAAGAGGCAGTAAAAAATTAAATTCAGGATTTAGTTATCAGAGGACAACTACACATGAAATTCAAAGACCGTAAGACATTCATGGTGATTTATTAAAATAAATTGAAACAAAATCTCTAAACTGCTATTTTAATAACCTATACAGTTGTTAAATCATGTGAGACAACAATTTTGTAATATTTTAATGGTTTTGCTTAATATAAAGAATATGCCTGATATGTTTTCAACTTACCTAAAAATATCATATAGCTTTACCTGGGTTTTAGTCTCATTTTACCCATGTTTTAGACATGTTACAAGCTAGTCTAAATCTATATGAACAAATCTTAAGCACTGCTCTGAGAAAGCAAGGTGGTAATCGGTGTGACAAAACTGTCTAGGTCAGTCTACATATCTGACATGAGAACAGGATGAAAGAATTTTAAGGGTTGAGGGAAGGCAGCAGAATACACGTGCTTTGAAAGTGGGAGGGGCAACATTAAGGGTTGAACGGGTTAAGTGGGGAGAAGAGACAGTAAACTGGGAGAAAGGGGCATGAGAGACAGGGTGCAGACAAAACTTGGGATTCATAAAAGGCAAAAGGAAACATAATACTTGGCAAGGTAATGAAAAAAAAATGAAAGAGATCAGCTTTAATGAAAGAGAACAGCTTTAATGGATGTACCATGCATGAGTGGATAGAAGCACCTTCTAGAGGCTGTAAGTTTTTCAACAAAAAATTGCAGTTCCATAGTTCGTTTACTCTCTGACAAGCTGTTGGTCAGGAAGGCCCCAGAGTCTCCCAAAACAATATATGCAAATACCACTGTGGTTGGTTGCTCAGCAGAACGAGATAGTAATACCCTATTGCTGAAGATACCATATGCTAAGATGGCAGGACATAGAAAAATCAAGCTGGAATTGAAATTTCCTCATTGCTGTTGGCTGGGGTGGAATAATTGTTACCAACAGCCTTATTTAGTCAAGGACAGTGTGTACTGCAATACTGACCGGCATGAAAGTTGTGCCAACTAGTGCAATATCAACAATTCTAATATAAGGTAGCTGATCATTTTCTAATTGGACTTGAGGACCTCAGCGGAGGGTGAATTTGTCATCTGGAAATGTAAACTTGGTCAAAAACTAGAAGCTATCTGTGGTCAGAAGCTATAGAAAATAAGCAGTTGTTGTACTTCTCAATGAGCACAATGTCATCACAAAACTACTAATTATAGACATTAACAAATTTTATAATATGAATATACTCATTAAACAAGTAAACCTAAGTAAAACAAGGGAGGCCTTTAAATTTTTATTATTATTGTAAGTTTAGCAGAATATAAACCTGTATATACTCTTTAATATCAGGCCATGGGCACCGTTCCTGTACTGAATAATATTACCTTTCAAGAACAGGTAAAGTGACTATCACGTAAACATTCTATTCTTTAATTTTATGATTATTGTAAATGTGGATAAAAATACGCTAGGTCATATTTACAAGCCATCTTCAATTGACTTTACAGAAATTGATCACTAAGTAATGTATTCCCTATATAAGGCATGAATTAGCATTCAAATGTAACAATCATAATTAAATACAACATATTTAAATATAACGGAGGTCAATGAGCTCTCACCTTCCTTATGCATGCTCATAAATGCACTGTGAAGATTTTCCTGTTTGTTCTAAAAGTTCTTTACAACAATAGAGATTCTTTAAGTCATTTTGACATTCAAATTTGTTTATCATTATTAATCGTACATTTTAACTTTTCACTTTGAGAATTAATTTAATCATTTAAAAAATGTTAACAACCAGTATACTTGCCAATTTCTTTTTGAGCCAAGCAGTAATTATTTCAATGTTACTTTATAACATTTTATTTCATAATGATTATTAAATTAAATGAAAAAAATTAAAATTTATAATCTCATGATATTTTTATCTTTTCCTTTGGGAACAAACATTGGAGAAACACTAAGGTATTTTTCAAATAATTTTACCAAGTTATGTAGTGTTAAACAGCACACTTAGAAATGTAGTGTTGCTAGGTACTATGATTCATGCTTGGATGGCATCCACCTCTACCACATTTCCTGAAATCAAAATTGAAACTGAACATAATGAACTATTGCATGAGTTAATTACAAAAGTAATTATGCATAGAATCAGATGCTTTAAAGTGGACTATTATTTATATCCTTAAACTGTTTTTAAAACACAAATGTAAATTAGAAACAAGCAACAGAGAACTGATGAATGTGTAATCTATAGAATTATAACAAAGGAAGAAAAGGAAGTAGCTCTTCAATTCCAAAAGAGTGTTTCATCATGAAGTAGAAAAACAATGTGGTGCCGGGCGGTGGTGGCACACTCCTTTAATCCCAGCACTCGGGAGGCAGAGCCAGATGGATCTCTGTGAGTTCGAGGCCAGCCTGGGCTACCAAGCAAGTTCCAGGAAAGGCACAAAGCTACACAGAGAAACCCTGTCTCGAAAAACCAAAAAAAAAAAAAAATGTGGAAATTTTTTTGTCATTTAGAAGCACAACCAAAGATTGCTACAATAGCATGCAACATGTATTAATATTAAACAAAAGATGCTTATGAGAGTTATTTCAAAATATTGTAAATGTCAAAATTACACGCAAAGTTTGATATAATTGTGAATAGTTTTAAAAATAACTATTAAAACATTTTTAAGTTGGACATGGTGATATAAACTGGAAATCCCAACATTCAGATACTGAATAAGGAGAATAGCTATGCTTTCATGAACAGACTGGCTTTAATAGTGAACTCTGAAATAGCATGGTCTGACACCTGAGATCCTGAATAAAAGAAATTATTAATATACTTAATATAACTAATATACTATCTTTATGTGAAATAAGTTTTGTCAGAAGTCAGTTGCATATGGAAGAGAATCTTAGATTTTTATTACTGCTGAAATACTGGCTGCTGATAGATTCTGGGAAGGGAGAGTAACTGTACAATTACCCCACGGTGAGCCCATTAGACTCCATTGGATTATTCCAGACCCACAGTCACATAGATGATCCTGGTTATGATAAGTGGATGATAAAACAAAATAAAATGACATAGGAGTGGGAATAGGACTTGGAGGAAAGAAAAAAATTGACATGTATTAAGAGGATGAAAAAATTAGGTGAAATGGAAAGTAATTAGAGTATGATACTTACATTTATGAAATTGTCAACAAATTAACTTATTAATTAAAAAAAGAAATATCAGGAAATAATAACTAGAAAGTTAGGTTTATATTATAAAACCTACAGTTAAATCAACAAACAAATAAATCAGTGTAAAATGTGTTAATAATACCAAAACAAACTTTTTGTGTGTTACTTAAGAAAACAGTGACTATTGTTATTAATATAATACATTTAATTAATGAAAAATAAAATACATTAAATAGAGTGACTCATACCCCAGCACTCCTTTCAAATTCAAAAAGGTTATTGGTTTTCCAAATAGGAAGTGTAAGGAAAAGGTATATATAACAAAACATTAAAATAATTAGTGATTATAAGCTATTTATAAAACATCAGAAAATATTCTTTCAATAGGAATTGAAGTAAAATACTAGGAGATTAAAAGGAGATACTTAATTTTATAACCTAACATGCTCATCAAAATGGAAAGTTCTTGTGTCCTTCATATAATATTTTGTTGCATTTTCTGTTTGCTTCATTACCTCTTTGTAAAACAATAATTTTCTATAATTGCCCTCAAGAAATGTACATAACAAGTAGGACTAGGTCTGTAGCACATCAACCCTTTTAGTTACTTTAGAAGTTAGATATGGCAGAGTTGGAAATCACTGCTAATGGTCACTTCATATTAAGTGTTCCAATGAGCTAAAAATACAGGAACTTATTGCTAGTGCAGTCATTGCTGAAAAAACAGAACGTGCAAGGCTCATAAGAAGATCTGTGACCAGATTTCCATGGCTTTCTATTCTATTGATGGCATGCTGAAAGAATGCCAGTTTCTTGAACTTTATCAACCCAATAAACAAATGGGGAGTCAGAATATCTTAATACACTGTGAATTTAAAAACTGTTACAAAGAGTTCCTTGACTTCAACATATTTTTCCAAACCAACAAATAAGAATAATCTTTTCATTTAAAATAAGAATTTTTTCATCCATAATGTAAAATCATGACCATCTAGAATATTCTAAGTGTTATGATGAAACATTATTTTTGAAAAAAAATTGGAATGTAAGAAAGGAACAATCACTGCTTTGAATGAGCTTGTTAAGTTCCATTTTTTTTTTTTCTCTAGAGACACAGGTGACATAAACAGAAGACAGGAGCAAAGACTGGGAACAGCACCTGATTGTAGCTGAAAGTTTTCCTGGTCCTGTCTGCCTACTGTGGCCTCAATGTCCATAGCTGTTCAGTAAACACACACAGGTTTATGGCGTCCAACATGGTGGCAAGAGTTTCCACCTAAAAACTGAGAAAAAAGATTCTAAAATGGAGCTAAAAATAGTTCCTAATTGTCTCTCTCAAATGAGCGGCAGCTGCCGGTTTGAGCTACTGACGGGTTCCTAGAGTGTGCACGCTTGACCTGCTGCCCTGTGGTGGGAATGAGGCCTCTGCAAGTGGCACATTAAGCTGCATGGTGGATTTAGACTTTGCTAGCACAAAACAAAAAAAAGAGGTTTCTGGGCTACACACTGCTTGGATAAAAGCATAGACCCATGATAGCTCCCAGAGCCGGTGGTAAAGTACCACGGCCATGTTGGGAAGCTGAGGTGGGCGGAGCCAGCAGTCACAGCTGCTGCAGTTTACAGCAATAGATTCACAATAAGACAGATTCAGATGTAATCGTTTACAATGTGTGTAAAATATACGTAGGCTTGAAAGAGATAAAAAGGTGATATATACAGTTATATAAACAAATACATAGTTTTAAAAAATAAAGTCTTTAAAGAGACAGTAAAATTAATATAGAAAATAAGCCACGTAAATATGAATATTACACAGAGAATCTGGATTGTGTTGTCTTTGGGATTTTTAACTGCAGAGAGATATTTGATTGTAAAGGAAGCTTAGTTAAACCAATATGCATATTTTAAAGCTATCTTGACTTCAAAATTTGGATGTAAGGATATGTTACTTTGGAAAAGAGTCTCTGCTTTTGTTCCCACAGAAAGCCAAAGGCTATGGATTTGTTCCAGATTAAGATACATCAGGTTTGACCAGCCAAGACCCCCTGAAAGGTCTCCGATGACACCATGGCCCAGATGATCCAACATCCAGAATCCTTTCATGGCAACTGGCTCAGACGATACAGCTTCGCGGACTACTCCATGATCCTTAAATTTTCTTTGTTTCCCCATAAGATACAGTGCCCCCCTCCAGCAGGAAGTAGTAAGAGAAACTACACCCAAATTCCCAAATTATATGTAATTTTACTTTGTTAAGGTTAAAACCTTCCTTTTTGAAAAAAAAAAAAAGAAAGAAAAGGGGAAGTGCTGTGGGATGGTCTGTATGTCAAGTGTGTTGCTGATTGGTCAATAAATAAATCACTGATTGGCCATTGACTAGGCAGGAAGTGTAGGCGGGACAAGGAGGAAAAAAAAACTGGGAAGTGGAAGGCTGAGTCAGAGAGACACTGCCAGCCGCCATGATGAGAAACAGCATGTGAAGATGCCGGTAAGCCACGAGCCATGTGGCAAGGTATAGATTTATAGAAATGGATTAATTTAAGATATAAGAACAGTTAGCAAGAAGCCTGCGATGGCCACACAGTTTAAGTCTCTGTGTTTACTTGGTCGGGTCTGAGCGGCTGTGGGACTGGCGGGTGAGAGAGATTTGTCCTGACTGTGGGTCAGGCAGGAAAACTCTAGCTACAGGCTTATATTAATTAAAACTGTTTGGCCATTAGCTCAGGCCTACCACTGACTAGCTCTTACACTTAAACTCAGCCCCATTTCTCTGCATTTATATGTCGCCATGTGTTCTGTGGCTTTAACTGTGTGCCATTACATGCTGCTCCCTGGAGGGCAGGCTGGCATCTCCTGACTCAGCCTTCTTCTACACAGAATTCTCCTTGTCTGTTTATCCCATCTATACTCCCTGCCTGGCTACTGGCCAATCAGCGTTTTATTTATCAACCAATCAGAGCAACACATTCACAGCATACAGAGCAATATCCACAGTACCTGCCTGACTTCCCTGACACTTGTACAGTTAGTGCAAAGATAGTAAGCCATCTTGGAACATATGAGCATGATGAAAACGATGACAAATTTCAGCCTTGATTTATTTGAGATGTAGCTTAAGTGTCTTTTTTTTTTTAATAAATATACCATTGGGATTTTTTTTTTATTCTAACTGAAAATCCTAACAACAAACAAAGGCAAGTTTTGTCTCTCTGCTTTCTGGTTTAAAAAATACTATATAATTTCAACTCACATTTAAAATTATTTTTAAATTAAGACTTTGATGAACAGGTTGAATTAAATGGAACTGGAGAATGTGGTTACATATCCATCTTAAAGATATTCTAGTGGCAATCAACCAGAGTATTTGTTGATAAGCAAGTGTCTCATTTGAAATGCAATGTTCTGATTTTATCATTTATGATGAGTTACTGAAGTAAGATTTTCATTCTGGGGCATAGGGTCATAAGGAGGAGATGTCAAATTCAAGTATATTGCCACTTAATATAAAAGTGGATAATAGATTGAGTGAAATTAAATATAGTATTTTTATATCAGTTGGGAGACAATATTTCACTGAGAAGATTCAGAACTGTTCCTCAAACACCAAAGGGTGATTATGTTGTTTAATCTAATCACCTTATAGTGATCTATGAAAGTAGAAAAGATTTTAATATGATCAATGAATGAAGGAACAAAATCATAATAATATCAGATAAGAGTATTTGCATGGGTTTTGACCTCATAACAAATTCTGGAACCTACTTAGAACATTTACACATGATCATTGACAAGAACCTAATATCAAAAGCTTGAAAAACCAAACTTCTCTCATCAAACCTAGATGAACTTTAATTGTCACCCCTAAAGATGGCATTACCAGAGGACAACAGCAATAAAAGTTCAAAGGTAGAAAATACATCATGACCTTTGGTAGCTATACATCAGAGCTAGGGATCTTTTGGGACTTACTGGCAAAAGATAAGATAACTGCAAGTCTTTAAAGATTGGATTTTGTGTTATTGTTTCAACTTTCTTATGTTTCTTTTAAAAACATTTTTCTTGTGTTTTTTTTTAAAGACTTTAATTACATGTATATATTTGTCTCTGTGTAGGTGGGGAGATTGGTACGGGATATAAAGGCCCTGTTATGTACAGGGAGGTCAAATGACAACTTTCCAACCTCTGTTCTCTCTTTCCACTGTGTTGGTCTTAGGGTTCACATCCCACTCAAATGGCTTTACCAACTACACTACCAGCCCTTGACTCAGTTTTCTGACCTGATTCAGAAAAGCCTTCTCATTCTGCCCAGATTCTTTTTCTGCTTATGCAACATCACTTTAGTTTCTGTTTGTTCTAGTGATAAGCCTGCTCTCTCTATTCAAATCTTAACCCTTGTATGATTGCTGGGCACACTTTCTACCAGGCCCTAAATGTAATGGAATTTGACAGTCATCAGAAATTCCAGGTCTTTAACACTCTTGCTTTCCACATGCTCATAGAGCTCAGTATTCTAAGTCTCAGCCACTGCCTGGGAGGCTAAATTTTATCTGGAATTTAGCTTATTTCTATATGTAAAGGAATTTCCTTTCAAGAACCCCACAGTTTTCCTTCCCATTTCTCTGTTACTATTTGAGACACTTCCCTGAACTGGAATTGTACCCCAAACCCCCAAGTCTTCTATTAAATGAACAGAATGCACATGGATGAGAAGTAGGGCACCAGGCCATTTATTCAGAAATTGTGGAAATGTGATTGGCAGAAATTCAGAAGAGTCAGTTTCCTTTTGTCTCAGATCAAGATGCTTAATTTAATGCCAATTACACTTCAAACCCAGAAATTGTAGGAAAATCCAAGCAAATTAGTTCCCTAATAAAACCTCAAAGCCTGAAAGAAGACATAGCATGAGACAAATACAATATTCAGAGCATCAAGGTTATCACAGAACATACTATCACTGTGTAAATGTTTCTTTTATTAAAAAGAGTTTTCATGTAATTATGCCACTGAAAACTACATTTTAAGATTTTGTTTCACCTGATACATAATAATTATACAAAGTTAAGAGATACCATGGAACCTGTGTGTGGGATTGAACTTAGGTGTGGAAATGTACATGTGTGCCTGTGTGTAGAATTCAGATATCAATGTCTATCCTCTTCTTCAACATTCCTCCACCCCATTGTTAATTTTTTGAGATAGGGTGTCTCAGTAAACCTGGGTCTAAATGATTTTCTAGGCGGATGGACCAACAAGCTTTGATGTTTTGAAAAATATATAAATCGAGTAATGTTTGAAACAGGATAAACATACCTATTTCCTCACAGATCGTGCATCTATGGTTCACATATTCCCACCTGTACTTCTAAATTCTTATAATGAATAGATGGTCACAATTAATTGCTATCCCTCTTTTGTACAGTAGCACTCAGAGCCCCATACTCTCTGTTCTGTACCCATTGATCAGCATCAATGCACCTCTTCTGCATTCCAGTCTTTCAATCTTTACCAAATACCATGTTATTCTCCCCTTCTATAGGATCTATTCTTGTAGATTCTACAGATGCTTATAGTCATGTGATGCTTATTTTTCAATGCCTGTAAAGTTTATTTAAGATACTATACTGTTAATAATAAGGCTTTCTATTTATATGACTGAATAATACTCTATTGGATATTTTACTGCATAGTTCATTTATTCATCCATTTCAACACAACAAGGTTAAATAAGAAACTTGACAAAAACACAAATCACAGCCGGGCGATGGTGGCACACGCCTTTAATCCCAGCACTCGGGAGGCAGAGCCAGGCTGATCTCTGTGAGTTCAAGGCCAGCCTGGTTTCCAAAGCGAGTTCCAGGAAAGGCGCAAAGCTACACAGAGAAACCCTGTCTTGAAAAACCAAAAAAAAAAAACAAAAAAACCCCACAAATCACAGTATATAATAACATCCCAAAATATGTATTTTTGATTGGTTATTAATATGTAAATATAAATTTTTAATGTGTCAACAAATTATCAAAATTAATTTTAGGATGTATATAAAAACACTTCTTAAGTTAATGCTAAATTATGGACATGACATAGATTTGCACTCATGAGCTAGGAGCATTTGTGATTATCTGCACAAGATCTGCAGAAGATCAAGACAACCGAAACTCTGAACTGGATTGGAGAAGAGCTAATAAGGCTCTACTCCTCAATGAGGAGCTTTTGGAAATTGGTGGTTGCTGGGTTAATGAGAATCTTTTTTGTAGAGGTATGGAGCCACTGATAGCTTGTTTGTATAGTGATAGATGGCCCCATACTTACATATGTGGGAGGAAAAGTCACTGGAATTCATGGGTCGTTAACTCTAAAAAGAAATGAGTTTGAAGTTTGAAGAGGCATGTTTAGGGTGCCCTACTTCCATTTCTGACACTATACAAATCCCCTAAAACAAACAACTTTAAGGAAAAATCATCTTATTTGGCTTACTATTCCAGATTGTAGTTTATTATTTGGGGAAAATTAAGATATGAACCAAAGGAGCTAATGCCTTCACACTCACAACAAAGTAAGTAAAACATATTCACCCATGTTCTTTGCTTGATTCTTAGTCTCAGCTACATTTTTTTTTATTCTTATACATTTCAGAACCAGCCAGTAATATTGTAGCCCATAGTGGGATTGGTTCTATTTATATAAATCAACAACCAAAGCAATGCCCTACAGATGTGCTCATAGCCTAAGATCTGTCTAAGTAATTCCTCACTTGAGACTTTCTTTCCGGGACTTAATATACAACTTATATCAAGTTGACATTTAAGATTGGGCATTGTCCAGCCTTTACATGAGGATACATGCTTAGTCATATTACATCTTGTTTTGCTGAGTTTGTTTATATCACTAGGAGGTCTACTTTTTTTGTGAAGGGAAACTGAGGAGCAGTGGATTTGGGGAAAAGGGCATGTGAGATGGGGCTTGGGAGGAGGGGGGGGAAGCTGTGGTTGGGATGTATCATATGAGAGAAAATTAATAAATATAATAAAATAATGAAGAGAGGATTGGGGATCAGGGATAGAAAGATGGTTCAAATGTTAAAAGCATATAATGCTCTTGAAGATGACTCAAGGTGGGGTTTAAAAACCCAAATCAAGCAGTTCACTATTGCCTATTATTCTAGCTCCAGATGATCTAAGGTCTTTATCTGGACTCTGTGTGCACCAGAATCAACGCTTACATATTCCCCCACACAGACACCCCAATACGTGCACGTGTGCACACACACACACACACACACACACACACACACACACACACCACTTTAAAATAAAAAACAAAATAAATATATTTTTAAATCTAATCATTACTTGGGGGTAATATTAAGGAAGGGATTAAGGGGGTAATTGAGATTGTACATGATCATCTATTCTTGTGTGTGTGTGTATGAAATTATGAATAAATAAATGAAAATAAGAACAGGACAAAATAAGAAGTGGAAACTAGCAAAATCAATGTTAATTGGACTGGTGTCACAGTGAAGCTTAATAAAACTGCATCAAATGTAAAAATGGAAGTTCAACATCTTCAGAATACTTATAATTAGCATATATGTGTGCTTGAGTATATGCATGTACACACATATGTTTGCATGTATATTAAAAAGCAAGTAAACCAACAGCTAAAACATAGGAGAAGAAAGTGGTCAATATCACTAATGATCAGGAAAATGTAAATCCAAAGCACACTGAAATATCACCTATTCCTATACTTGTGTAAGAATAGCTATAAAAAACGAGGAGTGAGTGCTACCTAGGGTGTGCAAAAAAAGGAATCCTATCATGCTGTAGGTAGAAATACAAATCTGTACAAAAATTGTGGAAAGTTACATAGATATTTCTCAAAAAAACTGTAACTAGAATAACCCTGAGAGCCAGCAATCCCAATACTGGGATAAATGTGAAGGAATCTAATCAAAACATTAAGGAGACATATATACCTACACATTTTTTTTCGTATCAGTGGTTATAAAAGCACAGAAATGAAATGAAAACAACCTATGTATCTCTCACCTGGTGAATGGATAAACTTACCCTTATATGTGCATATGGGACCTTGTTTTAAAGAAAAGACAACTACTAAAATACTAATAATCATGCACATTTTGAAAATAGCAATTTCTTCCCATGTGTTAAATATTGTAACATTTTTCACTTAAAGAAATGTAGTATTTGTCTCAAGTGTCCTTTGACTCCTCAGTGCTGAATTGTTAGTCATAAATTACAGTAAACTTAGCAGAAGCAGTTGCGTCTAGTGCTTAGAGATGGTTGATTATCATGCTCGGGTGCTAACTTTTCTTAAAGCTGTATCACTTGACAGCATATATAGCTTTTGACTTCCATTACTATCAGTATAAAACTATGATAACACTTAAGTTTTGATAAAGGTTTGTATCACAAATTGCTAAATGATGTTATTAATAAAAAACCTGGAGCCAGATATTGGGGTGGAAGCTGAAAGATCAGAGGCATAGAAGAAGCCTGTGGTGAAGTATTGTGCCCCTCAATATACTGTGTCCCCCAATAAAACTTACTTAAGGAGCAGAGGAAAAAGCCAGATACTGTATTGAAGTCAGGCAGTGGTAGCACATGCATTTAAACCTATCACTTGGCAGGCAGGGAATCTGTCTAGATCTATGTGAGTTCAAGGCCACACTGGGAACTGAGCCAGGGGTGGTGGCACATGCTTTAAATTTCAACACTAGTTAACCACGGAGGTCTGGATGTCTGTACAGACAGACAGGAAGTGACAGAGTTGGGCAGGAAGAGGAAGCGATATAACTGGACAGAGAGAGCAAATCAGATGGTAGAACAGAAAGGCATATAAGTATGGGTAGACAGGAAGTAGCTCTCTTTGGAAGCTGTAGAATTGGTGAAGTGAGGGTAGCTGTGGCTTTCCCTATTTCTCTGATCTCTCAGGTTTTCACCCCTATATCTGGCTCTGTGTTTTTTATTTAATAAGACTGTTTAGTGTGGCAAGCACTGTTGGCCTACAAATGTCTACTACTTCTGGCATTTATAGTCTTTTCTGCTCCCTCTTCTGCAATTATTCCTCAGCCCTGGGGACAGAGGTGACATGGATACTCCATTTAGAGCTGGTCGCTCTGCTGTCTCTTACTCTCTGCATAAGTTGTGCATTTTTGCATGAGTTGTAACCTCCACAAAAGGAAGTTACCGTGATGAGTCTTGAGAGATGCACTAATCCATGGGTATAAAGATAATAGCTTAGGTGGCAGTTTGTTACTGTGTGCATTGAGCAGAATACCAGTGTTGAGTTCTCTTCTGATATCAAACAACGAGCATCCAACTCCAAGCTGGTCAGCACCTTTGCACACATGACATTCCATTGGCTTTGACTGTGTATATAAAACCTCTGCAAGACTGAGGCAGCGAGAATGTCAACAAGCAGAGGTGAGAAGTCAGAAGGTCCTATCAGTAGGTATGGTAGGATTCAATTGACAACTGATAGCTGCTGTGAGAGACACAGTCAGTTATCTTTGGAGATGTGGTTCCTGAGAGGCTACCTGTGCTCAGGATGTGGTCCCACACATTTGCATACAGACAACATTAAATAAGCTCAATGGTTTTTGTTGTTTTGTTTTGCTTTTTGCTTTATGGGAAGAGAGAATATGAATTTGTGTGATGATAATGCTAGGTGAGACAGGGGAGAAATTGGGGGTGGCTTTAATATAAACACATTAAATGCACGTATGAATACTAAACATATATTTTAAGATATTAAAGGAAACAGTTACATCAATAGACCTAAAAAAAAAAGACCATTTAGTAATTCATCTACACAAGCCAGCCACAGTTCTTACCACTAGGAAACCTTCAGCCCCAAAGAGCTACTTCCTGTATACTCATGGCTTATATACCTTTCTATGCCCTGCCATCTTATTTTATTTCTCCACTCAGCTACATCACTTTCTCTTTCTGCCCCGCTCTATCACTTCCTGTCTGTCTGTAGAGACCTCCAGACCTATATGTTAACTAGTGCTAGGATTAAAGACATGTACCACCATGTTTGGCTCTGTTCCCAGTGTGGCCTTGAACTCACAGAGATCCGGATGGATCTCTGCCTCTTGAATGCTAGGATTAAAGACATGTGCCACTACTGCCTGATCTCTATTTTTAATATAGTGGCTGGCTTTGTCCTCTGATCCCCAGGCAAGTTTTATTTGTTAGAGCACAAATAAAATATCACTACATTTCCCTTTTTTCTAAAATAAAAAATGTTATAACTAATATAAGAAAAACTATATACTGTTGCTAGAGTTTTCCTGCCTGGCCCACAGTCAGGACAAATCTCTCTCACCCGCCAGTCCCAAGCCGCTCAAACTCGATCAAGTAAACACAGACACTTATATTGGTTTCAAACTGTATGGCCGTGGCAGGCTTCTTGCTAACTGTTCTTACAGCTTAAATTAATCCATTTCTATTAATCTATACCTTGCCACGTGGCTTGTGGCTTACTGGTACTTTACATCTTCCTTGTCCTGATGGCGGCTGGCAGTGTCTCCCTCACCCAGCTTCCTGTTCTCTCAGTTCTCCTCTCTGTTAGTCCCGCCTATACTTTCTGCCTGGCCACTGGCAATCAGTGATTTATTCATTGACCAATCAGCAACACATTTGACATACAGACCATCCCACAGCAATATGCAATAAGTACAATAACTATATACAATATATACAGGCAATAAGTATATCAACAATGTCTGGTCCATTCACATTTGACAGATTCAGACAAAAACTCCATTATTTAGCCTATTTTGGTGAGTCCAAAATGTTGTATCTAATTCACTTTCTATCCTAATGTGTATTAACAACCAAAAACTATCTTTTAATGTCTTTCAAACTTATACACTTTACACCTCTTTAGTGAGTTTCTGTTCTGAATTTATTAACAAGGGAGACTGTAACTATCTAATCTTCAACTCTCTCAGTGACTTGAGAAGGAAATAATATTACCTAAGTAAGTAGGAAATGCAAACAAGTGACTTCTGAAAAATGTGAGAAATGACATAAACAGTTGGCTGCCTGGACAGTTACCCATGATTTTTCTGCAACGTTGGGGCATCCATCTTCAGCCTACAGGATTTGTGTATCTGACAGACTCATTTGTGGAGCAGGATTTTCTAAAGAACCTTCTTACCTTGTCTTGGCAAGGATCAGCAGTCCTTTCTTTTCTGACGTTCTTGTCCATTTTGGACAGCATACTGTCAGCAGTCGAGGCAAGGGCACTTTCTCGCCCAGTGGCTAGCTTTTGCCAAAATTTAAGCAAACTTCATAAGGAGTTTCTTCAATGCCCATCATCTCTGAAGTAGATTGGGGATGCCAGGCAAAGGCATGTCTCATTTTCATAAAAAAAAGAAAAATCTATGTTATTAAAACATCTTAAATGCCATATTCTGTAGATCTCTGAAGTGTTTGAAGATGACCTGTCTATCTAAAATACATTTCTGCTTGACCTTGAAAACATGCCTAACATAACTACAAGTTCAATTGTAATGACTAACTACTAACTTTCATTTCTTTATATCCTAATAGTTGGTAATAATAACTTTCAAGAAATAGCAAATTGCATTACATTGTTAAGTGAACTGTATAGGTAGAATACCTTGGGCAAGATTAGAAATATATGTACAGCAGTGTGGACTTGAACTCATTGAGATCCAGATGACTCTCTGCCTCCTGAATGCTAGGACTAAAGGCATGTGCTACTACTGCCTGACCTCTATGTTTAATATAGTGGCTGGCTTCATCATCTGATACCCAGGGAAACCTTTATTTGTTAGAGGACAAATAAAATATCACCAAAAAGGTTATTTAGGAAGAACTTTGTAGATAAAACTTCAATTATTTTTGCATAAATAGAGCAGCTGTCAGGAGCCATTTGTACATATAAAGTCCCTAGATCCAAAAGTACGTGATCATAGTCCTCTCAGAATTCAGAGCTGAGAACAATCCCACCATTAAAAACATATGTTTCTATTAGAAAAGAAATGTTACATTGTCTTCTTTTTTATTCTTGTGTTTGGCCATAAAGAAACTTGAAATTTGCCTCTCAGACTTTCCTCCTCAGCACTGATTCTCACAGAAACTAGCCTTTTAAATTTCTTCCTCTTTCTCCATTTTTATGTTACAGGATGTCTACTGTGTTTTGATTTATTCTATGTATCTTATAAGTTATAGAATCCAGTGGTTATTTTAGCATATTTTTAGCCATATAGTCTGCATTTCTCTGTGCATTATAATTAATGTGAGAGGAAGAAGTTGATAAATGGGATAGAAACAACTTACTTTATCTAAGACAGGGCATGCGTTTTCTTCAGTTAAGTAGATCAAGGATGGGAAAAGGGGTGTGCATAAATATAGGGGATTAAAAATGATTCTTATAACTAGAAAACGCTACAGACAAAGCAGGTGTGTTATCATGAAAAGCAACATAGATATCAGATATCAGTTCTCTGAGTTGACTAGTCAGTTCTAAGTTGACTAGTCAGTAATAAAGGATGTGAAGGATCCTGACCATGTTATCTACAGTGAAAGAAAAGCAAGTAAGTTAATATTATGGACTATGACACATAAAGAGCTGGTTAGATGGAGGGAAAAAAGATCAGGAATTGAAAGGATAAAGAAAATGACAGAATTCAGTGATAGTTCCAACATTTCCAAATTAAAAATAATGTTCAAATAATACAAGAGTTCTAACAAAGCATGAGTACTATTGTCAAAATTTTAAACATTATACCAGATAAACATTTACTTTGTTATCAAAGAGCTATGTTTTCATTAAACAGTACAGAAGAGAATAAAAACCCAACATTCTAACAATCAACTCTTATTTTGATAATAGCCATACTTATATCATTCACATAGTGATTAGCACAATTTACATTGCTGAAAAATGAGAGCTAATGTCATCTTCTTTGGGATATATTGTTATCGGACCCCTGCTCTGAATTATGCAGCTTTCATATTATATAAAACAAGTCCTTTATAAATATTTATCTGGAAATGATCCAATTTTCCTCACTTTTGTGGATATATTAGTCAGATATTTGGAATAGTTCTGAGAATTACAATTTCAGGGAGAGATTTACAAGAAAGCACAGCAGCTTTGAAAAATCAAATTATAATGTCCTAGAAAAGTACAAAAAAAAAAGTGAGATGATTTTTAAAAACTACAAAAAGCCTGAGGAAACATTTTAGACTTTGGTAACATCAACAGTATCCTATCCTTTAAATGATTTCACTTCAGTGGGACAGATTTTGTTTAAAAAAAAAAAGCATATAAACACTCCGTGACATACTTTTAGAATCAGAGCTTAAAATTATCATTACAAGATGTTTTTCTCTAATGATATTTATATTATGAAATATTGTTTTAAAATTCATTATTTGAATACAATTATATATACAACATAAAGCAATTCAACATTAAAAACTTTGTTTATACAATTATTTTAATGAATAACCCAATAATCAATTTTTATAAATAACTGTAGAATTTCTGACGCTGTTAATAGATAGCCAGCTTAACTTAAAACAACTCTCTTTGTAAGAACAACTAGATACCTTGCATTAAAAAAAAGTATGGAAAATCTGATCATAGTTAAGAACATTATGAATAGATGAGAAGCCAAGATTCAAGGCAGGAGGAAGTGACCTGGGTGCTGTTTTTTCTGTGAGGTATTTGAAAATCTTGAATTAAGAGCTCAGAAGCAAAATTCAATTTGGTGGAATTTAATGAGAGAATCATGGGATGGGGTGAAGCTAAACAGTTCCATGTCTGTCAAGATCAACGGCAAGACTGCTTTCAGTCACGAAAGAATACTAGCATCAGAGTTGAGGTCTCAGAGGATGAAGCATGTTCTTTAGTCATCTTGTTCAAGCGAAATCAAGAGAATTCTGAAGGAAGATGGCATGACTAAGAAACTCAAGTTATAAAAATTCAAGCAACTGGTAGCTATACTCATCAGTTCTACACTATTCTAGAAGAAACTTCTTGAAATCTAAGACAGAAGAAAATGAAATTAGGTCAGGCAGTGGTGGTGCATGCCTTTAGTCCCAGCGCTTGGGAGACAGAGACAGGTGAATCTCTGAGTTCAAGACCAGCCTTGTCTACAGACTGAGTTCAGGACAGCCAGGGCTACACAGAGAAATTCGGTCTTGAAAAAAGAAAAGAAAAGAAAAAAAAAGAAAAGAAACTATATAAAATGCATATAATAAATAATAAAATGCCTGAATTCAGAGAAAATAACATACAATGCAGTGAGTAGAAAATAATAAGTCTATTAATCTCACTGAAATATCAACCACCAACAATTTGACTATTATTGTCAAGAAATTTCTAAAAATGTTCTGCTACAAAGAAATCAAATTAATGAAGTTCACTTTAAAATTTTCCAAATATTCATCCATATTTATTTATGGCTTTTGTTTGTTTTGTGTTTGGTGTGTGTATGTGTGTTTACTCATATGCAAGGAAGTGTGCAGAAGTTAGAAGACAGCTTGCTGGATTTTTTTTCTCTCCTTACGTCTTGCTGGTCCCAGGGATCAAATTTAGATCTTTACGCTTGCAGGTGAGCATGTTTCCACACTGAAGCATGCCACTGTTCATGAAATGCATGTTCATACAAATTAAAGAGAAATTTATAAAGAGATCAACGTGGAAAGATTTTTAAAGTCTTATTCCATGGCAAGAAAAGCTGCATTTGAAAAACAATAGCATCGCAGTGCAGTCTAGAGACACTGGGAATTAAAGATGACAGTAGTTTAAGTTGGTCAGGAATGACAGGATGCATAAACACATAAGAACCTCTAGATGTTAATTTTAACAAATTGTTGTTGGCCAAATTTTGGTTATCTTGAAGACTAGGAAATCCTGATACCCAGTTATTGAGACACTGAATGCTGTGAATGGATTTATCTCATTTTTCATTAGAATATTTAAAACTAAAATTACAATGAAAATAATGAAATATCTTACATGGCAATGAAAGTGAACATTTTAAAAGTTGGTGGGAGCATGGAGTTTTTCAGTTAGATAACCCTCACAGGTGGGATTGCAAAATCATAAAGCTAGTTTATCGCAGAGTTCTGCAATCTTTTGCAAAGCTAAAACATAGCTGACATATGACCTATTAATAGTAATTCTATGTATTTATTTATTAACGAACATTAAAGATATCAACACAAATTATAAGGGAATAAAAATATGCATGCCATAGTTTTATACATATTAATAAATTCAGTATCAAACTGTCATACAATTGGAAAATGAAAAAACAATTTATGAAATAGATATCTAAAGCAAAGTGATATAATATTAATATTGATTGGTTAAATCAATGAAATGCTATAAATATATAAATTTAAATTTCTAAATGAAAAGTAGTCTGAATGATCTTATGTGGTATTCCAATCATATGAAATTCAAACAAGTCGCAATAGTCACCATAACACTACAGTATTTTCTAGACCGCGGTTGAGTAGATAAATCATAAGGGCCTTTATCTTACTACTTAGACAAAATTTTCTATTGTAAAATTATGAGACTATTCATATATTAAAATACATTGAGCTTTTTGGCTTAATAAATTCATCTAAAATTTTTATTGTGTATATAATATATTCCACAAGAATCCTTCATACAAGTGTGTATTGAACACTGAGTATATTTCCCCTACTCCAACGTAGCCACTTTGTTTCCAAAGACAATTTTGTTCCTACTTCATACCATATTTACATATGTGCTTCTATGTATCTATATAATATCTAGAAACAACAAAAAAAAGGAAAACATCTTTGTATTTCTGAGTTTGCCTGAATTTGTTATATATAATCATCTCAGTTTCAACCTGTTTCAAGCAGGTGACATGATTTTGTACTTATTTAAAGCAAAAAAATTCTATTGCATATATAAACTATATTTTCTTTATCCATACCTCTGCTCCTGGACTTAGATTTACTGAGCGCCGCATACATATCAATGTGAAAAATTTTCGGAGATATGTTGATTGGAGTATGTAGATGTAACCAACCATCTTATTAAATAAGAAACACAGAAACAATGCAAAGAAGAAAGCCAAGAGATCAGAGCTAAGAGCCTTACCCACCTGCTGCAGCTAGCCTCTTAAGCCAAGAGACCTCTCCGAAAAGGAGCTACTTCCTGTCTGTTTGTCTTTATATAGACTTTCTGTTCTGCCTTCTCATTGGTTGTAAAACCAACCACATGACTGCCTTGTCACTGTCTGTTGTACAACCCTCCAGGTCTTCTATGGTATTGAGATTAAAGGCATGTGTCTCCAATGCTGGCTGTATCCTTTATCCTTGAACACACAGAGATCTACATAGCTCTGCCTACCAAGTGCTGGGATTAAAGGTATGCACCACCGCCCAGCTATGCTATGGCTTGCTATTAACTCTGACCCCCAGGCAACTTTATTTATTAACATACAAATAAAATCACATTTCAGTACGAATAAAATACCACCATATTTCCCCTTTTCCATTTTAATAAAAAGAAAAAAGGAAAAAGGTTATAACTAACATAAGAAAAACCATATACAAAAGTACAATAATTATATACAATATATACAAGTAATAAATACCTAAACAATATCTAGTCCATTTGTATTTGACAAATTCAGAGAAAATAATTTCATTATCTATCCTCTTTTGGTAAGTCCAAAATGTAACTAATTCACTTTCTATCTTAACTAGTCTTCAACTATAACTAACTAATCTTCAACTATAACTAACTAACCTTCAACTCCCACAGAGACCCAAGAAGGAAATAATATTACCTAACAAAAATAAAAACAGGAAGTGCATGGAAGCAACTTCCAAAAAATTTGTGAGTTGACAGAAACAGCCAACTGCCTGGACAGTCACCTGAGGTTTCTCTGCAGTGTTGGGGCATCATCTTCAGCCTATAGACTTAGCATATCTGACAGACTCATTTGTGAAGTAGGATGTACACAAGGTCAACAGTTCAACCTCACATTGGGTGAGAGCAGTCCATGTACCAGAAACACCTGAATTCCACTAGTGTCATGTCATGATCCAGGATTTTAAATTCTGGAAATTGTTGATTTTTTTTTTTAATTCAGCTGTCCATTCTTCTTGGCTGTGTATATGTGGCTTCATCTCAGCATCCCATTCTTCTTCACATCCCTCCATTAAATGCCAGTCTACTATTGAGAGGAGTGAGCTTAGTTACTCTTCAAGAATAACTGTTTCAGCTGCTGTTCCATTGCACATCAGAAGCTATCGGCCCACTGGCTGTTTTGCTGCCTTCAAAGAAAAGGGCACTGTACCTTTTCCGGATTGTGAAGGCCACTTCAGGGATGGTGCCATATTGTCCTGGCCTCAGAAGATGCCTTTTGATAAAGCCATAACTTTAACTTGTTTTGGCAAGAACCAGTAGTCCTTTGTTTCATGTCCTGTCTGTCCATTTTGTCCTGTTGATTTGAGGATTCTTTGTTGTCCAGTGGCTTACTTTTGCCACAATGAAAGTTAACTCCATATGCAGTTTCTTCAATGCCCATATTTTCTCTGAAGTAGATTGGTACTGCCAGGAGCCGACATGTCTCAAAAAAGAAAAATTTTCTAAGGTATTAAAACATTTTAAATGCCACATTCTGTAGATCTCTGAAGGGTTTGAAGATGATCTTTCTATCTAAAATATATCTGCTCAATCTTGAAAACATACCTAATATGACTACAAGTTCTATTGTAATGTCTAACTACTAACTTTCATTTCTTTATATCCTAATAGCTGGTAATAATAACATTCAAGGATCAGAAAATTGCATTACATTGTTAAATGAATGGTATAAGTACAATTAGAAATATACATATAGCATTTTCTAATAATATCAATTTCAATATATATATTTTGTATACAATATAAAACAATACAAACCAATATAAAGTATTTAAAACTAGTAATTGTCTTTTTCTTTTCTTTTTTTTTAAAAACAAGAACCTTAAATCTCATCTCCTTTGCTTAGCCTTTTTTCTAACCCTTGACGACAACTTGTAACCAACCCCCCTAAACAATGAAAATTATCCCAGACCCAAAACTCATTAAAAGACCAAAAAACCACCCGCCCCACACCACCTTTTTGGGAATGTGGGTGTCGTATTCTTAAAATTGCTTCCTGCTGGGTATGGGCGAAGTTATCTTTATCCTGAAAGAAAAATTTTAGGTTAATTGTCAAATTCTAGGAAAGGTAACTATATCCTTCGTTATTCAGTCTGTGTATAATGCCAAAGTTCAGGGTTTATCTCAAGTCCTTATTCAAGTAGTCTTTGAGACTGGATCATCTCAGCTATCCCTCTCAAAATTGCTCTGAGCACCTTGTAGCTCAAAGCTGATCTGTAGATGATGTTTGTCAGCTTAGGGATGTTATTATTGTCCACGTGGAATTGTTATTGTTGTGGGGCCCCATCTTCTTCCTGGAGACTTCAGTTGATGTTAGGCCTGGCCATGATTTCCTGCAGAAAACTGATAAGAGACTCGAACACAAAGACATATATATGCAGCTAATTGAAGCTTTTTTTCTAGAATTAGTTAGTACTCTATATGACCATTCATATCTTAACAAAGTTTAAAATGTATATATATATCTATATCTATCTATCTATATATATTAATCTTGTAAATTTTGATATAAAATTTATACTTTAAGAAAAGTTTAAAGAATCAGAATAGAATCAAAGAGTTGAGATTAGTAATAGAATAGTCCCTAAATTAATTTGGCTTTTCTCCTGTCCCATAGCAGAAGATGGCTCTTTTCTTCTGGCATGACACAGGGAGTTTGCATTTTCCTTTTAACAACATGCTTGAGTTTAAAGAAGGAGAGAGCCATTCTCCAACTCCAAAGTCAGCTTTAAATTTTAATTGAACTGGGACTATTAGAAGACCAATAGTGTTAAATTTCTTTAGAGAAGAGCAGAAACAAACATTTAGGAAGACTTATAAAAAATTTTAGATGATATACCCATAGGCCATTTCACTCTGTTTCCTGGGACAGATGATTTGTCCCTTTTCTTCAGTTGTCTCATTCTTCAGTTGTCAAATATCCCCAAGACTAATTTTGGGGATGTTTCTTTTTGGCAAGTTATTATCTGATTAAATGAAAAGGCATGTGTTACTGGTATAAGTTAGTTTAAATTGGATGTTTATGCTGGTTGATGAACATCACCTCCTCTAATTAAGAGGTCTCTCTTGTTCAAATCAAACCTTTATCAATTTTGATGGTACCCACAGCTTATCTTCTCCTGTAGAAATAAAACTCGTATGCTAAATAAACAGAAAGGGGTAGGAGAAGTGCTGTGGGATGTTCTGTATGGCAAATGTGTTGCTCTGATTGGTTAGTAAATAAAACACTGATTGGCCAGTAGTCAGGCAGGAGGAAGTATAGGCGGGACAAAGAGGAGAATCAAGCTGGGAAGTGGAAGGCTGAGTGGGAGACACTGCCAGCCGCCACGATGACAAACAGCATGTGAAGATGCCGGTAAGCCACGAGCCATGTGGCAAGGTATAGATTTATAGAAATGGATTAGTTTAAGACGTAAGAACAGTTAGCAAGAAGCCTGTCACGGCCATACAGTTTGTAACCAATGTAAGTCTCTGTGTTTACTTGGTTGGGTCTTAGCTGCTGTGGGACTGACAGGTGAGAGAGATTTGTCTGACTGTGGGCCAGGCAGGAAAACTCTAGCTACAGGAGTACTTTAGTTAAATGCCCAGGAGTGGTATAGCTCAATCACATGGTAGATCTAATATTAATTTGAAGAACAACATATTGATTCTCATAGTGTATATAATAATTTTTATTCTTACTATCAGTTTATAATGGTTCCCTTTTTTCCCCACAACCTTGACAGCAATTATTATTTGTTTCTGAATGCCTATCATTCTGACTGGAGTGTAATGGAAACTCAAGAATGTTATAATACATTTTTGATAGGTAGTGAACTTCAATATTTTATTCATTTATTCATTAAACATTTTTATTTCAGCTTTTGAAAAGTGTGTGCTCATTTCATAATTCCTTTTAATGAATAGGCCATCTGGTTTCTTATTCAAGTAGACTTTTTTAGTTCTAATATTTTAGTTATCATATTTCAGATATTGATATTCTGGTAGATGTAAAGCTAGCAAAGATTTTTTTACCCATTCTGTAGGCTGTGTCTTTGCTTGTTATATACCAGTTTCTCCCCAGATTGAAACATCTCATGCTAGTGGGAAGCTCCTTAAGACTGGAAATGAACAGCAACAACAAAAAGACTGGAAGTAAACAAGTCAAAACAGTTTAAAGTCCCTGAAACCAAGCAGATTCACTAAGCCCCTAAATTCCCAAGAGTAAAAAGTAAAGACTGCTGTGTGTCATTCTCAGACAAGCCAAGCTGCAAAGAAGACCTCAGACAAGCCAAATAACCTGGAAGAAGCAGAGAACAACAGAAATAATGAGAAAAACAAAGACCTGCTAAGCTGTCTGGGAAGGACACTGGCCAATGAGTTTAGCT
This sequence comes from Peromyscus californicus insignis, assembly GCF_007827085.1. Classification (NCBI taxonomy): domain Eukaryota; kingdom Metazoa; phylum Chordata; class Mammalia; order Rodentia; family Cricetidae; genus Peromyscus; species Peromyscus californicus. The sequence continues at coordinate 90,375,813 of NW_026294617.1, forward strand.
GCCTGGAGGCTGTGCAATGTGCTCCAGGTTTCTGTCTTTGGTGAGATGTCACCCATGCTTGGGTGCACTTTGGTGATTCAGCTGTCATTGAGTCATTTAGGCTCCTTTCAGTAACTATTCACCTGTGTTTTTGTAAGTTATACCAAGAAAACTTATTGGTTCACTATGTTGGACATTTGTTGAATATGTGTTTTAGTCTATAGTGAGCTCCTTATTGGGAGTAATTAGACATGTCTATGTTACATCTCTCTAGGAAGTCTTTCAAATAACACCCACTTGTTTCCTTTGATTTGAAGTATCTTTTCAATGTCATAAAGTCTAATATGTTAATTGGTGATATGATTTCCATAGTGACTATAGTCCTATTTAGAAAGTCCTTTTTCTCATGCAGTTTCAGAGTGTTAGGTCTCATGTTAATATTCTTGATATTTAATATCCATATGGAGTGTCCTAGTCAAAGATGCTGTTGCTATAGCGAAACAATGACCAAATAAAGTTGGGCAGGAAAGGATTTATTTGGCTTACACTTCTACACAGTCCATCATTGAAAGAAGTCAGGACAGAAACTCAAACATGACAAGATCCTGGAGGCTGGAGATCTTACAGAGGTGGTGGAATGGTGCTGTTTACTGGATTGCTCCTTATGGCTTATTCATCTTGTTTTCTTATAGAACACAGGACCATCAGTCAGGAGATATTACCATCCACAATGAGATGCAAATTCCTTCATCAAATCACTAATTAAGAGAGAGCACTATAGCCAGATCTTATGAAAGTATTTTCTCAATTGAGGTTCCATCCTTTCAGATGACTCTAGGTTATGTCAAGCTGATTTAAAACTAGCCAGCACATGGATCTTAATTTTTTATGTAATACAAGAAATGAGAGTCCAGTATCATTATTTTACATGTGGGTATGCAGTTTTCCAAACATCATTTGTTAAATAACCTGTCTTTCTCTCGGTGGGAGTGTTTTGAGTCTTTGTCAGATTCATGTTGCTGTAGTTTCATGTGTTTATATTTGAGTCTATGTACATATTTATATGCAAGAATTATGCTACTCCACTTACTCCAGCTCTGAGATATAACTTCAAAACAGGTTTCCTCATTATCACCATCCTAGTCATTTTCCTCAATATTTATATTGGTCATATTATACAAAGCAATTTACACATTGAATTTAATTCCCTTTAAATTCACAACATCATTGACAGATATAGAAACAATCTTAAAACTCAAATGGAACCACAAAATACTCAATACATATAGCCAAAGTGAAATTTCCACAATCAGTGCTGGCATCCCTCAGTGTTGTCAATATGCAATTATACAGGACTTATTTAAACAATTGAAGTGACTAAGGTCAGGTAGTCTTGCCCTGACTCTATTTTGGGTTTGTCTGGACACTTCTCATCCATGAATCCACCAATAGTCACATCCAGCTTTGCAATACTTTTGGGACTGCCCATGCCTCTGACCATGATCCATATATATTAACCAAAATAATTAATGTTTGTGCAAACTAATCATAAAAGTTACATAACTAGAGGAATTGTAAATAATAAATAATTGTTGTGTAGTGCCTAGAAAATCCTAAATACTAATAAGTTCTGCAAAAGGACAGAGGACACAAGGCTCCTCCCACCATCTCACTGATGTGTCCCCTTCTCGAACACTGATGGAATTGTGCTTGTTGTCTTCAAAAACTTTAGACTTGAGTATCAAGAGACTTTCTTTTTTTTTTTAGGTATTATCCTACTTTTGTCTGGCCATTGTTAAGTAATTCATATTCTTAATTGACTTATGGTTGTCAGTAACTATTTTATACAGATCATTTCACAATTGTATTGTTGAGATTTTTATAGTGCAGCTTCCCTGAAATGTCTAGAAGATGATCTACCAGTAAAGATCCTAGTCTTTGGATTCTTACAATGCTTTTGTCCACTTTTCCATGATTTCTCCAAGCTTTAGGTGTAGACATTTAAATTGTAGAAATATCAACTGAAGCTGTATATACTATAGTCAAGTATTACTGCAATTTACACAATTGTGTATCTCTGTAAGAGTCTCCCATCTGTTGCAAAGAAATACATCTTCTTTAATAGAGGGTATGTACTCTAAACACCTATGTAATAAAGACAAATATTTAAAATACAGTTAGAAATTACATTGCTTTGTTTAGGAAAATAGAAGTACCAGGTTATCCTCCAGGGTCAATTACCTCTCTAGCCACTTGTATTAGGCTGGATTTACAGTAAAGATGTGGGTTCCCTCCTTTTAAAAATGTCTGCAGTTCATTTTGACAGCTGTTGGTTATCCACAAGACGAAAGTGACATAACTGCATGACTTGAGATAGTTTCCTGAGCCTGTGCTTTTTGTGATTGTGTAGGCTTTACAGCTGGGTAGGAACATGTATTTATTTTCTCCCTTGGCAGCTTGCACAGCACCTTCTGATACAATGAGAGCTTCCAAGTCAGTTCCAGCTCAATTGCTACAAGTCCTGTGATCAAAGGGTGCAATGTGTTTCCAAATAAGATTTTTCATTTATGTTCTGTAATGCAACCAAGACAATGACAATAGCCTAATACAGGAGAGTTGCTTGGGTTCCCATAAACCAAAGGAAGGTTTCCCATGTTTGCTACTTGGGTTTCTGTTAGTCTATGGTACTTGAAAAAGCATACATCATTCTACGTGTCACACACACACACACACACACACACACACACACACACACACACACACTGCTGCAAGCCGCTGCAATAAATATGAAGTAGGATTTCAGCTGATTATGACAAGCTAATACCTGGAAGAAGCCAAGGGCCTTCCAGAGGTCAAGCCAAGGCTCAAGGAGTCTTGGTGGTATTGGCTTTTGTTTAGTAACCATTTCCCTGCAATGAAATTTCTTGCATGCTATTGTAGCTTTTTCATTCAATTCCTTTTCTAAGTACAGTGTGTTGATCATTTAGTGGGCACCATTTCCCTTCTACTAAAGGAATATTTAGATACCTTCTGTGCTGACAGCTATAAACAGCCAAAACCCCAGTTCAAGCCTCCCTGAAATTATCATCATTAGCAGCATCCAGCCAGGACCATCCCAGGATGGATGAAAGTGTCTTATCAGAGATACCTCTGTACTCTTTAAGAACAGACTTAAGCATCCAGACTATCTGTTTGAGAAGTCCTGGTAGATGTGCTAATTAAGCTTAACCTTTTCCTTTCCAAAGTCTTATCTCTATGAGATCCTCACTCTATTCTCTAAGACAAAGAAGGAGGCTTAGACAAAGCTATCTTAATATAGATAGACCCAGGCCAGTTTCAAGCTCCCAGAAATGACGGCGCCAGCCCCAGGAACTCAAAAGTACAAAGTCAGGAAGAGCCATCTGGTAGCAACTAATTAACCAAAGAGTGCCCCAAATGCCAGACAAAAGCCAGGCCTTTTGGTGGTGACTGATTAACCACGGGATGTCCCAATGCCGGAGATGGCATGTCTCAACCCCAGAGATGGGCTGTAAAAGTTCTGACAAAGCAAACGGACAAACTAAAATAAGATAACACAGAGGCCCAGGAAAATTGAGCCAATTAGAATTGTACCCGTATTAACTCCCCCACAACCTGGAGGGACACGTGGTTTTCGGTTTTAAAAAGCGAGCCTCACAAAGAAAGAGCAACTCCTCCCTGCCTTGCTGTGGTGAGTGCTTGGGGACTAGTTCCCTGCCCGGCTTGCACTGCCTACAATAAACCTTGCAGTTGCACTCTGGATATCCTTGGTCTTTGACGGTCTCTCTGAGGGTGATCTGGGCATAACAATCTCTAGTTTTAGATCTATCTTTAACTAGTAACTCAGAACAAAAGGGTTTCTACTTACAGATACATCAAGCTGACTCAGGCTGCCCAGCCACCAAGTGCATTCCCCTGCCCTGCCAGAAAATCCAATAGCCAAGACAACTTGGACAGATAGAGGCCAAAGGAAAATAAGGCAGTTTTGTTTTCACTTGTCACTGATAGACTCCTAACACTTTAACTAACCACTTCTAATAATATAGTTGAATACATAAATCCCCTTTGCTCAGATAGTGACCAAATTAAACCCTCAGTTGATTCTATTCCCCATTAATCACCCCTTTTGGGCTGCAGATGCAGATGATGGCTGGCAATTACTGCTTTTATGTGGATCTTATTCCCCCTCCTTTTGACCCTGAGGGAATTCAAGTCTGGTGACCTTGCCTAAGCCATTGCTATTGCATGGGTATATAGCTATAAACCTCAGAAACTAGAAGAACAACTTTTTTTCCACAGAACTGGACAGAGAGCAAGAAGGACAAGATGGAAGCCGAGGAAGAGGCAGACGGGGAAGAACTAGCTGGGGAAGAACAAGATGAGGAAGATCTAGAGGGAGCAGAACTCAGGTGAAGGAATTAAGATAGCACTTAGAGGAAAGAGCCAAACTAAGATGGAGGAATTAAGATAGTACTTAAAAGGAACAGCAGAAAGATGAAGGGAGAATCAGGTGGGAAAGGAGCTAAACGAAAGAGCAAAATAGAAGCTGTGTGGAGAGAGAACTGACTCAAATGAATAAAGTGAATGGATTAAAGAGTTTCGAGTATGTAGATTCATTTAGTATTATCAAAGATTAGATTATCAGCTGCTTGTAGATTCTTCTTGGACCCTGGGAGAGGACTATCAAGGGACTGGGCCCCAATAGTCCCCATTAACACACATATGATATATATGCATATGTAAAATATGAACGTATAAACATTATAAATGTGTTTCATTATGAAATAATTTGTTTCCCTCTTGGTTTTTTAAACATACTCAGTGTCATTTATTTCTCCTTCCTCCCTATCTGTTTTCTCTTTGTTAGTCCGTGCATTTTGATTGAGAAATTTAGGTCACTAGCATTCAGAGTTAATAATGAATTATATTTAGTCTGTCATCTTTTTCTTTTGAAATTTTTATTCTTATTAGTTTCTATTTATTCATTTACTTAATGCTATGAATGATTAATCTAGAGCTGTTTATTCTTTGTGGATTCTCATGTACGTGTTTATCTTCCTTCTCAGTCAGAAAGACTCCTTTAAGTAACTTGTGCAGAGCTAGTTTTCTGGTCATGAATTCTCTAACCTTTTTTACATTGGGGTTTTCATCTTTCTCATTAAGTTATAGTAGAATGATTTGCAGCGTATACTAGTCTAGGTTGAGAGGTGTCATTTATCAGAGTTTGAAATACCTCATTCCCATCCCTTCTGGAGCTCTTCACTTCTTTTAAAAGCAATGTGATCTTATTCCTCCGGCCTGGCCTTCAGGGGTATCTTGGTGTTTCTGTCTTGTAACAGTCAATAGATTGTCTTCATTCTGTATATTTAGTTTTGAACAACATATATGGGGAAGTTTTTCTCTAGTCGAGTACACTAGGGGTTTGAAAGATCCCTGTATAAACATTGGTACCCAGTTTCTCTGTATTTTGCAAAATTTGTGACAGTTTTATTGAAAATATTTCCTGTAATATCAATAAGCAATTCTTCACACTTCTGCCCATGATTTCTATATTTCTTTTCTTTTCATACTGTCCTTTAGGCCTTGAGTATTCTATTCATACTTTCCTATTAATTTCTTTGTCATTGTTTGCATGTTCCAATTTCTTGACATCTTACACATTAGTATTCTTTTCTTTCATGATTAATTTAATGTTGAAACTTTCTGCAGAGCTTTTTGTTTGGCATGATAAATTTTTCATTCCAGTGTTAAGGGTTTCTTTTTTCCACTATTTCTATCTCTTAATTAAATTTCACTTTCACATACTGTATTTGAGTCCTTGTTTTGTCAAACCATTTGTGTGCTCTTGTAATTCATTCAGACTTTTATTATATCAGCTTTGATTTCCTTGACCACACATTAGCCATTCTTTTAAATTCTTTGGGATTTTATATAATTCACTCTCCTTTGAAGATTATTGTGGGATTATTGATTTCTTTATGGGTTCTTGTTACCTTAGTGTTTCCATATTCCTCATGTTTTGCATTCAGATTTGTGACTCTGGGGTTGGCATAGATTACTTTTTATCTACACTGTTTTAGTGGGATTATTTCAATGTTTAAGAATGCTTAGTTTATAGTAGAGTGGAGAAAAGAATTTTATGTCTGGACTGTTGTTATGGATATTATTACTGTATTAGTGTACAATAATATTTAAATAAGAAAAACACTCAAAATGCAGCAGTTTTAAGGAGCGGTGGTGGCGCACGCCTTTAATCCCAGCACTCGGGAGGCAGAGGCAGGTGGATCTTTGTGAGTTCAAGGCCAGCCTGGTCTACAGAGCGAGATCCAGGAAAAGGAGCAAAGCTACACAGAGAAACCCTGTCTCAAAAAAAACCAAAAAAAAAAAAAAAAAGAAGTACAAACTCTGATCATACATTGTACACAAAATATCAGTTACTCTTAGTTTATGTAGAAAGAATAAAAAGCAGAACAAGACTCATCATTAGTGTATGTTGATAATGAAACTCTACTGTTTTATTTAGTAAATATAAGGGCTGCAAGATAGGGAGAGATGAGATAGGCACTTTTAGCTAAAAGTAGCAGTATGAAAAGACACAGGTAAAGAAATGCAATTAGATAAGCTAAAGGAACTGTAAATCTTTGGAACCTGATACATGGAGACACTAAAAATCAAGCTGACATAAATTCTTTGGGAAGCCTATTAATGGAAAAATGAAAGGAAAATAACACAGAAAATGGGAAAATGGAGTAGGGGACACAGAACAGCCTCTCAAATTGCGTTATGAATTAAACAGATGTGAAGGAAACAGATGCATGTGTGTCAGGAGACCAAATGCGGTTTGAACTAATTGATCATTGGAATCTCAGCTCTGAATGTTCCTCCCCGAGATACCAGATGGCAGTCACACATACAGTTGTTCCTAAAGAATCCAGTGGCACACTCTGCTCATGCCTCTAGACTCTCTTTTACAGGCTAATTTGTGAATGCCACTCTCACCTAGGCATTCTTTTGGGATGTCAAGTTTTTTCAGCCATACATGTTTGCTATAACTCTCTGTAGCCCTTCAGCTCTCTGGGAATGCTGCCTCTACTTATGGGCATCTCTGCAACATGGACAATAGCTTGGAACATGTATCTAAGTTCTTCTTAAGACTGTATTCTGAAGGCTTCTGATATTTTTTCTTAACCATTTTTGAGGGGTATTCTGCTGGCCAGGTTTGAGTATAGGGTACCATAAAACTTGCTCATAGATTGCCCAGAGTGCTGATAGTCCAGGATGTAGGGCTGCAAAGCTGCATTTGATCACTGCTCTGTTTTTTCTGAGATAGCTTCTCTCCTCTGTTCCTGAAGATGCAAAGAGAGAAAGTTTCTCAGTGCTGATTCTCCTCACACCGGTGGCACCACTTACCACGTTCGTCTCCTTTTTCTGACTCTGTTTTTCGTTTAAAGTGTTTGGTAGAGAGTCCAGTGCTTATCTCCCAAGGATCTTTGTCTTTTTCTTTTATTTATTTATTTATTTATTTTATATCCTAACAATCCCTCCCTTCTCCCTTCCTGTTCTCTCCCCCACCTCTTCCCTGCCTCCTCCTAGCCACTTTGTCTCTGTTTCAGTGTAGAAGTGGGGGCTCTTTGTCTTAATATGGCTCCATTTCTCACTCTCACATAGAGAGGAGAACTTTGCAAGCCACCAAATCCCTCTAGAATAGATTGTTTTCTTGTTCTCTGTTGTCAATGTCATATTCTACTTAGTTATTAGACTGGGGATTTTCAGCAACAACCATCCATTTTGACAGTTGTTATCCAGCTTACACTAGATCGTTCTCTTGATATTATAGCAGATCAAGTCTGTATTTTTTTCTAACATTTCTAATGAATACAATTTTAAGACTATTTAAGACATTTGGTGATGGTATCATGTCAATGCAGAATGTGATACTACTATGTGATCTATTAGAGTGTATAAAACAACGTTAGTAAAGGAGGTAAAAGGAAATTTTACTTTGGAAATGGAGTAGAGTTTATAAACAATTGTGGTGATATTTTATTTGTGTTCTAACAAATAAAGTTTATCTGGGGATCAGAGGACAGAGCCAGCCACTAGATTAAACACAGAGTCCAGACAGTGGTGGCATACCCACTTAATCCTATCACTCGGGAGGTAGAGATCCTTCTGGACCTCTGTGAGTTCAAGGCCACACTGGGAACAGAGCAAGGTGTGGTGACACACACCTTTAATCTAAGCACTTGAGATCGAATGCCTTTGCTTGGGAAGGACACAGGCCTTTAATTCCAGGAAGTGATGGTAGGAAGCAGAAAGGTATATAAGGCATGAGGACCAGGAACTAGAGGCTTTAAACAGTTCAACTGAGACTCTCAGGAGTGAGGACTCAGAGGCTTTCAGTCTAAGGATTTGAGGGAACAGGATTGGCTGAGGAGTTGGCAAGGTGAGGTTGACTGTGGCTTGTTCTGTTTTTTCTGTCTTTCAGCATTCACCCCAATATCTGGTTTCAGATTTTTTATTAATAAGACCATTTAGATACTCGTCTTACAAAAAACAAACTGCATGTAAGTTCTATTACCTCATTAATAAAGTTCCATAAAGAATTGACTGCTCAACATGTACAGCTGGAATTGAACAACTACGTAAAAATATGGCAAATGGCAGTAGTTGGGTGTTTCTTAGATCCTTGGGCTCAAAGTTAGAAAAGATTGGGAGAAAGCGATTAGAACAACCTTTTAGTTTGCTTCTTTGACTACAATGGACACCCTAAGATAACTTGGGGGTGAAAAAGATTCATTTGGCTTTGACTTCTATGTCACTGTCTATCAGCAAAGGAGGCCAGACCAGAAATTCAACGGGGAGCTGAAACAGAAACCATGCAGGAAATCCCCTTGCTGACTTACTTGCAGGCTTATGCTCTTCAAGTTTTCTTGTGAAAATTTGGTATCATGTGCCTAGTGATGGTATCCACAGTGGGTTGGGCCTTCCTACACCAATTAATAACTAAGACAAGGTTCCACAGACATGCTTACAGGACAGTTTGATCTAGGTACCTCCTCAGTTGAGACCTGTCCTCTACACTGTGTCAAGTTGATAATTATAGATTATCTGAATACAAGATTAGAGTCAGAGTCATCAATATAAACTCATAATTAGTTTAATAGATGTCAATTAGTAGCAAAATACTTATAAATGCATATTATCTTAGTCTGTTTTCCATTTCTGTGGTAAAATATCCTGACAAAAGGCAGGTGCAAGGCAAAGCTTTTGTGTACCTCATAGTTCCAGCTTACACTCAAACATGGCAGGGAAGTCACAGCAGGGGGAACTCTAAGGAGCTGGTCACTTTGCATCTGCAGTCAATATGATAATGACAAGTCCCTGTGCTCAACTTCCTCTTTCCTTTCATTCAGTCCAAGGCCCAACCTAATCTAAACAGTCTGTCATTAAGACTTCCTTTCTATGGGAAAAGATCTTCACCAACCCCACATCTGACAGAGGACTGATATCCAGAATATATAAGGAATTCAAGAAATTAGACATCAAAATGCCCAACAGTCCAATTAAGAAATGGGCTATAAAACTAAACAGAGAATTCTCAACAGAGGAAACTCAAATGGCCGAAAGACATTTAAGGAATTGCTCAACATCCCTAATCATCAGGGAAATGCAAATCAAAACAACTCTGAGATACCACCTTACGCCTGTCAGAATGGCTAAGATCAAAAACACTGAAGACACCTTATGCTGGAGAGGATGTGGAGCTAGGGGAACTCTCCTCCACTGCTGGTGGGAATGCAAGCTTGTACAACCACTTTGGAAATCAATATGGCGCTTTCTTAGAAAATTGGGAATCAATCTCCCCCAAGATCCAGCTATACCACTCTTGGGCATATACCCAAGAAATGCTCAGCCACACCACAAGAGCACTTGTTCAGCTATGTTCATATCAGCATTGTTTATAATAGCCAGAACATGGAAACAACCCAGATGCCCTTCAACTGAAGAATGGATAAACAATATGTGGTACATATACAGCAGAGAAAAACAATGGCATCATGAGGTTTGCAGACAAATGGATGGATCTAGAAAAAATCATCCTGAGTGAGGTAACCCAGACTCAGAAAGACAAACATGGTATGTACTCACTCATAGCAGGATACTAGACATGAAACAAGGATGACTTGTCTGCTACTCACATCACCAGGGAGGCTACCCAGAAAACAGGACCCCAAGAAAGACACAGGGATCGCCCAATGACAGAGAAATGGAATGAGATCTACATGAACAGCCTGGACATGAGTGGGGGTAATGAAAGGCGAGGGTTGAGGGAAAGAGAGCTTGGGGGAGTGGGAGATCCCAGCTGGATCAAAAACAGAGAGGGAGAACAAGGAATAGGAGACTATGGTAAATGAAGACCACATGAGAATAGGAAGAAGCAAAGTGCTAGAGAGGCCCACAGAAATCCACAAAGATACCCACACAACAGACTGCCGGCAATGGTCGAGAGACAGCCCGAACTGACCTACTCTGGTGATGGGATGGCCAAACACCCTAATTGTTGTGCTAGAAACCTCATCCAACTACTGAGGGATCTGGATGCAGAGATCCATGACTAGGCCCCGGGTGGATCTCTGGGAGTCCAATTAGCGAGAATGAGGAGGGTTTATATGAGCGAGAATTGTTGAGACCAAGGTTGGATAAAGCACAGGGACAAATAGCCAAATGAATGGAAACACATGAACTATGAACCAATGGCTGAGGGGTCCCCACTGGATCAGGCCCTCCGAATGGGTGAGACAGTTGATTGGCTTGATCTGTTTGGGAGGCATCCAGGCAGTGGGACCAGATCTTGTGCTCATTGCATGAGTTGGCTGTTTGAAACCTGGGGCCTATGCAGGATTGCTTGGCTCGGCCTGGGAGGAGGGGACTAGACCTACCTGGACTGAGTCTACCAGGTTGACCTCAGTCTGTGGGGAAGGCTTTGCCCTGGAGGAGATGGGAATGGGGGGGGGGGGGTTGGGGGGAAGGTGAGGGGGACGGGAGGGGGGAGAACAAGGGAATCCGTGGCTGATATGTAGAACTGAATTGTATTGCAAAATAAATTAAAATAAATTTAAAAAAAAGAATAGTTATAAGCACTAAAAAAAAAAGAAAGAAATAAGGATATCATAAAGAGACATTTATATATCTCCCATTGGCTAACAACTAATGAAATAGTGGACCACATGAAATTCTAATTTCACTGGGGATCTCATTGTGGGATAACACTTGAATCCTCCAGAGGAGAATATGAAAGGGTTTTAATGATGGGAAATATTAGTTACATGGTTTATTAGATTACTTAGTCTTGTATATCTTTTGCCTTCTGTCTAAACATCTGAGGACCCCAAGGATGGATTAGTTATCTTATATATTTTTATTATTCCAAAGTAGTCCATTTGAATAAATACCATGTTTTAAATTTTCATTAAAAAAAAAAAAGACTTCCTTTCTAGGTAACTTCAGATACTGCCTAGAAGCCAACTCAAATAGCAGAGAGAAAGGGGCAGCAGTGGGGGGGGATGGGCCTGGGGCAGACAGACAGACAGAGACAGAGACAGAGAGATTATGGCTTGCTTTAGCAGCTGAGGACAGAAATAATAACCATCCATTAACACAATTAGCACTCAGATATTAGTTTCCAAAGTCATTCTTCAATAAAATAAAATGAGGGTTCATTAAAGAAATGGCCAGTTTTACAATGGGAGCAGAAAACATACCAATGGAGCCTATGCCATCTCTAGCATAAAAATAAGGATGTGATGAAACCTCTAAAGGCTGAGAGTATAGAACCCTGAACACTTACCAAACTAGAAAGATGCCCTGAGTTTGTTCCCAGGTGCTAGGGAAGGGGGGTGTAAAAAGCAAAAAAAAAGAAAGTGAAACAATACAAAAAGAAACATTAATCAATAAGACACTGTAAGAATTCTCAAGAGCATCAGATCTTGAAAATAAAACTTTAACAGTTCTCTATGGAAAAAAAAAAAACTACCTTCAAAAGATTTTTGAAATCTGTCAGATATTTCATCAACAGAAATTATGAAATCTGAGAATAATCTGGAAGTTTATCCTCATTATCAAAAGTAACTGACATTTTAGAATTTTTTTATTGATAATATCTTACAAAAAAAAAACAAAGAAAAGACCAGTATTACAGTATAATCCTAAAGGTGCAGTAGTGGCTTATATTCCTTGATGGTGACTAAGAGCTCTCTAGCTTGACTTAAGCTAGTTTTTAATTTATATTGAGAACATAAGGGAATTACAATACACAGAGCTGAAGGTGCACAAAATATTGAAAAATAAAGGAAAAAGTTTGTCTTTGTCACTCTTACCATAAGAGAACATAAAACGGTTGAATGTCAAAGTATGTAAAACAAATGTTCTTGATGGATTTTATAGCCATGTTGTTGTTATCATAGCAACTGAGTGTTTCTGCATTCAGTGATGGTGATCCCCACTTCAACCTATCCACAAAAAGGTACTGACTTACAACATCAGTAAGCAAGTGCTGTGGCTAATAGGCGTAAGGACTCTGTGTGCCAAGGGCTAGACTAGAATGTCATATCCCAACATCTCTGCCATGGCCACTTCTTCATAAAGAATCAAAACCAACACAGAAGTTAGTAACATGGTAAAGCAGTGCTTAGCAAAAGTCTTTTGATTTTATGTCATGTGAGCCTAAAACCAAGCTAAGGACTCCAGTCCCAGCTTTGGCCCAGTCTTTGTGTCTTTGATGACAAAATTGACATTTTACACTGAGAAGCTAATTTTTGAAAATGAACATGTCCATGATATATTTTTTTTTACTAGAAACAATTTACTTTCCTCTGGTCAGTGTCCCATCTCCCTCCTCACATATATTATTTTTTACTGAATATATAGACTCACATTGCTTTCTTCTTTTGCTATTAAAAATTACAATTGTTACTACATCTGTCCTTTTCAAACTACTCTTTCTATAAGCCAGGAGCTAAAGAAATGTTTTGAACTAGGAACTGAGTAGGACTAACTTTAAATCCAGTCAAATCTACTGTGTTCTTTCTGTTGCTTTAAAACCATATTTGAGCCGGGCAGTGGTGGCACATGCCTTTAATCCCAGCACTCGGGAGGCAGAGGCAGGTGGATCTCTGTGACTTTGAGGCCAGCCTGGGCTACCGAGTGAGTTCCAGGAAAGGAGCAAAGCTACACAGAGAAACCCTGTCTCGAAAAACCATATTTGTTTGTTTATCGTGTGTAATTGTATACACTATGATGACAATGATAGTGTGATGGTTGGCAACATTGTGTAATCAGTTTGCTCCTTCCATCATGTGTGCTCTGGGGATCATCTCAGGTTGGCAGGCTTGAAGGAAAGCACTTAGCAGCTGAACCACCTCACCAGCCAACTCTGTTGTTCTATTATGAAAACATGTATCCTCCAGTCTTCAATAACCACCAAGAAAAGAAGATAAGAAGGGAGGGAGAAGGGAAGGAAGGAAAAAGAGGAGGAGAAGAGAAGAAGGGAGAGGAGAGGAAGGGAGAGGGGGAGGGAAGGGGAGAGGAAAGGAGAGGAGAACTAAGGGAAATATTCACCAATGGAATTATTGACTGGTCATCCTATATACATGAATAGAGTAGTGTGATCATACAAAATTAGAAACCATATAAAATTTATATTCCAATATAAAATTGGAATAGTTAAGGTTTTAGTTCAAGGCAAATTTTAAATATTTTGCTAAGTATTGATGCTGACCAAATGACAGTTTCTAGGTGATCCAAGAGGGCAATAAAGAGCTCTCTTCAAAAGAATATAGGCAGTGGGACAGAGTAAATGCTGCACTAGAAGAAATCCCAGTGTATGACAGCTTTACCAATACTAAGGAGCAACTATTTGTCCCTCTGTTCTTAAGTTGCAACCAATGGGTTGGTCCCATTGCATCTAAAAATCTAAAATAATATAATACCATCTTGGCATTTAGTATAAATAAATAAACCATTTGTAAATGTAATTAAAAGTAGTATGATATGTTAGACCACAAAGAACTTGTCTTGCTTCAAGATACTATAAAAAAGATACTATGTCAAAATTAAGGTTGAGTTTAATTAAGAGCCAAAAAGTACAAAAAAAAAGATAAGGAACTAATAAGGATGTATTGTGGTTGATATATTATGCACCCCAATAAAATTATTTGGGGGTCAGAGAACAGAACCGCCACTATATAAAACATAGAGGTTAGGCAATGGTAGTACACACCTTTAATCCTAGCATTCTGGAGGCAGAGATCCATCCAGTGTTCAAGGCCACACTGGAAACAGGCAGGCATGGTGACACACACCTTTAATCTCAGGAAGTGATGGCATGAAGCAGAAAGGTAAAGAAGGAGTGAAAATCAGGGGAACTAGAGGCTTTTTAAGCTTTTAGGCTTTTAGCAGCAGTTCAACTGAGATTCATTTGGATGAGGACTCAGAGGATTTCAGTTTGAGGAAACAGGATCAGCTGAGAAGTTGGCAAGGTGAGGTTAGCTGTGTCTTGTTCTGCTTCTCTGACCTTTCAGAATTCACCCCAATACCTGGCTTCCCTGAGTTTTTTATTTAATAAGACATTTTGAAATTTGTGTTACAATGTATGACATGATGGATGCACTCAAACGTCACAGGCAGATATCTCTGCCTCATAAGGAAATGTACAGTGAAGTGAATCAATAATAAGTGCACATTCTATGAGTTCCTAACATTTGAATATTTTCTTTTCTTTGAGAAGTAAGGAAGTCTGTATCTTTAATTTGTTCTCTATCTTACCATTAATTGGGATGATTTTTACTTAAACATGTTACTCTTCATTAAGACAAAGAAATTAGCTTAAAAAATAAGGAAAATGTAATATGAACCATGTCTGTAGCTTGCATGTGGTTAACATAACTGGCTTCTAAAAATGCTCACTTGGTCCAACACTTGCAGATCTCACTGGTGTTTTATCTCATCATTCATTATTTTTCATTTTAGAAACTATTAAGAGAAAATTAAGATTCATTTTCAGAATATGTGAAGTTTTCTGAAATGTCTTACAGATATAGCAGGAAATCCAATTAAAATGATGCAATTGTATCTCAAATCTTCTTGTGATTATTATAGTAGCCATGGGGCTTCATTTTCTTTCATGACATGATATGTGACCAAGGCCTAAATGAATTCAGGTTATTTTTGGAAACTTTCAATATTAGATAGATAACTGAGAGTATACAATGCTAATATTACTGAATTATTCATCCAATTTATCCTACCAACTATAATAATGAATAAGTAAATTAAATTAAAATAAAAATATTCCATTTTCAATGTTAATTATAGTGAACTATTTTTTATATAAGGGAATTTTATTATAACATCATCAACATCAGCTTATGGTCATTTAAACCCCAAGGTAGTCTCCTTTTTATGGTGCCTGTTTTACTGTTGTATATAATTATATTGATCTAAAGAAATAAACTGTTCCCTCAGAATTATTTTATTTAACATTTTCCTTGTGTGTTTCCCTTTCAAGTATCTTTTTGCATTCACATTCACACAACAGCACAATCCTGTGAATATCTTGATATCTATTTGGAACCTGCAGCTGAAGACATTTTCAAAGAGTGATGCATAAAATATTTCTTCCAAATGGCTGTCAGCATTTACAGTAAGACATCAAAAGATGCTTCTGCAAATGAATGCGGCTGATTCTCACTGAGTTCTCCTGTGCTTCCCACGTGTTCAGTCATTAACCAGGGTATGTGGATTATACAGTTTTTATGATTCTCTTACAACATACAGTCAGTTTCAATTTTAGCATTCTCATTGTTTTTAGGAGTATCAGAGAGGGCAGAAGGATGAATTTTGTTGACTGAGTTCAACATATGGCAACAAATTAGAGACACCACAGAATATCAATACTTTCTTGTTTGCTCTTGTAAAAGAAAAAAAAAACAAAATAAAACCATACAAAATAAAACAAAAGCCAGAGAAAAATTCTAAAGCTATTTATTCTTTAGAGAAAAATGCATACAAAATCTAACTAAGGAGGTTTTTCTTTCTTTTTTTGTTTTTGAAGTGCTAGCTTTTATTATATTTATCACAGTAGATTGAATTGCTTAATAAAAGTTTCATAAATTAGGTATTTGAAGTGATAGGTAACATATTTAAAAGAGTAATAGATTGAGAGTAAACACACCATTAACCAACAATATGGCAAACTTGGACAATTTACTTGACCTTGTCAGACCTTGCTTTCTCATTTCTAAAATGAAGATGGTAATTTATCAAAATTTGCATTTATTGTCTAGGTCTGCCATGACAAGGTGGTATTGATACAAAGCTGTTTTCTTTCCTTTTTTTTTTTTTTTTGATGAGAAGGTATTTATTTTTCTCAGAGTTCTGGAGGCTAGCAAAAGGAAATCAAGTGATTGACAGTGCAGATCACACCGAGCCCTGTAAGAATTCTTTCTCTGCTCTCTGGACTTTTGCTGGTGATGCTACACATCCTTTCTTCAGATTGAATTACTCCAACTCTGTCCTCATGCTTCCTAATGTTCTATGTTTTTCTCTATTTCCCACTTTTATTTTATTTTGGTTTTTCGAGACAGGGATTCTCTATGTATCTTTGGAGCCTGTCCTGGAACTCACTCTGTAGCCCAGGATGGCCTGGAACTCACAGAGATCTGCCTGCCTCAGCCTCCTGAGTGCTGGGATTAAAGGTGTGCTCCACCACCGCCTGGCTTCCCACTTTCTTCTTTTCTGAAAAAGCACAGGTCCCATTATGAGTCCATTACGCTTGGGTGTGACATCATTTTAAGCAAGTGCACTTGAAGAAGCCTTCTTTTTAAACAAGAACACCTTATCAGAATCTGAGTGTATTTCATCATACCTCCTTTGGTGATATAATTCTTCCTACAACAGTGTGGAAGTAAGATGCTAAGGAAAATATAATAAATATCTCAGCATCTACTTATCAGTAGATAGCAGAATTTGAGAAAAATTAAACTGAATCATCCCTATGACAAGCAAGAGACTTGTAGTCATAATAACAATGTAACCAGATCACACGGAAAACATGAACCCCTAAGAAATTGATCTCAAGGGTCAATAAAACATAGTCTAAGTAGTAATTTCCTAGGTCAGCATTTACAAAACTCAGACTGAGTGCCTCTCTTCTGCTTGTGCTGAATCTCAAACATGAAACTAATATCTGCAGTCACACTTCCAATGCATTAGTAGAGGAGATGGGCAATAAGGTTAACTTTTTTATATAAAATGATGTTTTTTTATATTACTATATTTTTTAAGCCATGAATTTACTCTTGTTTCAAAGCTACCATGTTAGTGAATCTTACATATTTTATACTGTATTCAGTGGTAGCATAATTTTTTCTGAAAATTAAATTTTCCTATATAACACAGCCTAGTTTTCATGGCAAACACCAACAGTGGATCACAATCCTGATCCTCTTCCTGGTTGAGGACGGACATGGTTTGTGCTAAGGAAGAAAGAGGCTGTAGTTGATAGAGGAGAAGGCCGTGAGAAACATACTTTTCAAGTTCAGGAGGAGGGACATGTCCACAGAAGCTCTGGAGTCAGGGTTCAGATGAGCTCCTTTCCTGTGACTAACTGAACCTCACCAGTACACTCAGTGCCGACTTTTCTGCAGAAGGTGAAAGCAGAGGTCTGTGGAGGATCATGGTTAGCATGGACAGGCAAGAGCTTAAGCACTCAGCACAGGTAACATGTCAGGACAGGTAACATTTATTGAAGAGCCCTGCTTAAGAAAATCATAAAACTTAAAAGCAAAAATTATTTTTCAAAAGTAGATGTCTTGGTAGAATTAGTAAAAGATCGGCAAAATCACTACTCTGAAAGTATCAGTAAACAATTAAACTCATGAAACTTAGAAAATCAAGTTTAAATTTTTTTATTAACTTGCTCCTATAATGCTTGTTTTATATTTTTGACTATATGACATCCAGTTGTAGATTAGAATATCACTGTCTGATATTTTATATAAATAATCTAAAGCATAAATGTCAGAAGGCAGAGCATTATGAATAAATCTATACCAGTCTTGTTCCAGTGTCCATGTGTACCATCCACATAAGAGGACTCATCGTTTATGCAGTGACAGATGTTTATGAACATTGATGGTCATGCTGAAAGGGAGACAAGAAGCCGAAGTAATGCCAACAGAGGAGATTTTAAAAAAGAGGCAAAGCAATGAATGTGACCATGTAACACTCTCTGGTTTGTGGCATATTTGTACATTTTACACCATATTATAAAAACTTTTATTACATCTATCCCTTTGTAAACCCACAAAGTACACAAAGGAAGGAATGAATAAAGCAAAAATGGGATTAGGGAGGTGAAGAGACAAAATAAAAACAGGAAAAAAAGCACAAAAGAAGAAAAATCAGTGATAGAGGCAATAACTACATTAAATATTATTTTATAGTCATGGTATTACTTGACCTACCTGTAGCTAAAGTTTTCCTGGTCCTGTCAGGCTCCTGTGAACCTGTGGCTGCTTGGACCCAAGTAAACGCACAGAGGCTTATATTAATTAAACTGCTTGGCCATTAGCTCAGGCTAACTATTGACTATCTCTTACACTTAAATTAACCCATAGTTCTTATGTTTAGCCACGTGGCTTGGTACCTTTTCTAGGTTCTGCCTTCACATCTTGCTTCCTCTGTGTCTGGCTGGTGACTCCTGACTCAGCCTTCTTGTTCCCAGAATTCTCCGCTCTGCTTAGCCAGCCTATACAATTCTTGCCTGGCTACTGGGCAATCAGCATTTTATTTTTGTTTGTTTGTTTGGTTTGGTTTTTCGAGACAGGGTTTCTCTGTGTAGCTTTGCGCCTTTCCTGGAACTCACTCTGTAGACCAGGCTGGCCTCGAACTCACAGAGATCCACTAGCCTCTGCCTCCCAAGTGCTGGGATTAAAGGCATGAGCCACCACCGCCCAGCTCAGCATTTTATTTATCAGCCAGTCAGAGCAACACATTCACAGCATATAGGAAGACATCCCCAGCACCTATGGAGACTATTGTTTTGGTTTTAAATTATCAGAAATATATATTTACTGACATGGAAAAGTACACATATGCTATTAAATCACAAAATCAATTTATAAACATGTGTACAGTTTTATGCTATTTAAAGAAAATTATGCATGTATGCATTTTATTAATTGGGTAATAGGTTGAAGGTAAATATCAAAATTTTAAAAGTTGTTTCTACAGTGGCAAGTTATTGTTCAGGTTATTCTTTTTCTTCAAAACTTTTATTGAAAATAAATGTATATAAAATATTATGGAAGTGGAATATGTATAATAATATAATTAATTTTAGTCTATTCTTACCACTCACATAGTAATTATTTTAAGAAAACAAATTATTTTTATTCATGCTCGTAATTCTAACAGGTTTTATTCTTAATCATGAAAAGTGATGTAACAGATTTCCCATACTCAGAACATATAAGTAGTTTTTAAGCAACAAAAGCTCTTATTGGTCACCATAAATATCTTTATGAAGTTTTGTACAGATTGGCACTATAATTATCTTCCTTCAAACAATAATATTATCTGGTGGTAGTCTATTGTGTTTTCTGTAACTGTGGTCACACTGGTAATATACCTTGATTGTATTGTACTGACTTGATAATGTGCCTTAAAATGTGCCAAAAGAGAAATGCAGAGAGAGAGAGAGAGAGAGAGAGAGAGAGAGAGCAGCAATGATACTTTGAGCCCTCCCTTGTGCGTCTTATTCAGGATTTTCTGACTGAAGGAGATAGGAGTAACAGTCTTTATCAAACAAGGAAACACATGAGCTTCCTTTGAAGTAACATAAAATATGATACTAAACCTGGTCAGATCCCTTTCCTCCACAAAAGGGAAATGCAGTCCAAAAACGCAAGCCAAAACTTGAAAACACATGTATGCAGATCTTTCCTATTGTTATATCAATGAGTATATATTACATACATTTTATGAGGCCAAAGTCAAATTGACGAATGCAAAGCAGTATAGAATTTAAACGTAGGCCAAATATCACACATGAATACTGTTTAGTGAAATATTTTTGCGTTGAGTGATATTGCTAAAGGAATACATAAACAAAGTGAAAATGATTTACTTCACACTGTAGTGGCTGTTTACAGTCCTGAAAATAATAGCGGAATACCAAGCAGTAGGTTTTTCTTCTCCATTCATTAATAAAATTACTCTGTATAGTCATGCTGGCATGTTGCTTTTATGACAGAGCTGTACCCACACACAGTACACTATGCTTTACTCATTTCTGTATGCTCACTTGCTATTCAATTGTTACTTCTGATTTTGGTTGTCTACACAGTCCCTGAAGGATGCAGCATACTTGCATGAAAGAATCAAGAAAAGGGTTGTTGGGAACACATTATTTAAATATAAAAAATCATTTAAACTGATGAAACAGAGCAAAAGCCTAGGCATGTTAATAAATACATTATAACTGCTTGCACCGACATGTCATTTCACGTCTATTTCCTCTGATAATAATATTTTAATCATAGTTAATAATGGGAATGAATAAACAGAAACAGAATATCAGAGACACTTGTTTGTCTCTAACCAAAATTTCAACATCCTATTTTCTCTTTTCTTTCCTAGTCTGTGGATAATAAATAGAATAATAAAGATAGATAGATAGATAGATAGATAGATAGATAGATAGATAGATAGATAGATAGATAGACATAGATAGATAGATAGGTCATTATATGTGTGTTGGTATACCTATTTAAGAAGGCACAATACAATGCAAGCATGCGGTTCAGTTAAAGGTGAACGAGATGTGACATTTTTTTCAGGGGAAAGTTGTTAGCACTTTCATACCCTTAGCATTGTTATGAGAACATAAACTGCTTCAGGTGAGTTCATTTTTCACATAACTCATATCATGTCAGCTTGTCAGTAGAATGAAACACACTGATGAGGTTGGCAGATTTGATACTAGCAGATGTAATAGCTTCTCCCATGTTCACCACCAATAGGTAAGACTATCATATTGCTGTGGTCTTCTATGCACTTTCCCATCTCTCTTGTATGTGTTCATGACAACTTTTTCTATACATGCTGTATTCTATACACTGCTACATTCCTAAGTACAGGGAGAGGCTGAAATTGAAATGTCATTTTCTCAAAAATGAAGCAGAAGGGAATGACTGAGGACTGAAGGAGTATGACTCTATCATGGTGACTTCTCCTTGTTACTGTGTAATAGAATGAAGGCACTGTAATTTTTCTGACATGTAAATTTTGTTTGTGATTGATTCTCTACTGAAAGAAAATATGCAAATAACCAAATGGCTGCTCTTCTGGAATCAAGTGTAGATGACTCTTAGAGCAGATATGAAGCCAAGCATGCCAGATTAAAGATATTTTAAGAACTGCTTTGTATATATTGCAATTATTTGTTTTCTCACACTGAAATGTTAGCACCAACAGGAAAGATTCCTAAATGAAATCTTTCATTTACTATTATGAGCATTATATCTTATAAATTGTAAATATTTTAAAGTGAGTATTGAACTAAATAGATCCAAGCTGCTATTTCCTTCAAAGAATAAATGTATTCATCCAACTTTTACAAGCAACCAACATTTATATTGCTACATTTAATCATTAAATAAAGTTAAAAAGTGAAATCCTGTTTTGTCTTAAAAAATTATTACCAAAATTATATAGGATTGACTCTGGAAAGTTCATGAACTAATTTCAGCATATAGAGTGGACTTTTCATCTCTCTGTGCAGAGCTGGAACTCATGTTCTGGCTGAACAAACTGGAACACCTGCTTCCTTTTTATCTGCTCACATGTGTTTTAGCTTTGCCATTAAACAGTGCGATAGGACAAGCAAAGATGATGGAAAATGTCAAGCATGGTGTTGTCGAAATTTGTTTCTGTTTTTACTAACAGCCTGTAGTAGCAATGCCCTTTATGACAGACTTGTTTGTGTCCAGTGCATACGTGATTAGAACAGCTTGTAATGTGCGTATCTATTGAGTAACTGATCTAAAAAGCAGCAGGTGCTATTCTAAATCTACTTTACAGGCTAATGTATTTTCTAATGGTTATATTAAGCTAACTTAGTTTTGTTCCTGTTCAAATGTTTATAAATTGACTCTGAAAGGAGAAGGTTAGAAATATTATTTGGGGTTCATCATTCTTTTTGTTCTAGTCCAAACTCAATACCATCATAGATTTGGGTGAGATTGTTGTTTTTGTTCTTAGTAAAACTCAAAGTTCAAGGCAGCAAAATCTTTTAACATAAACTCCAGTGTTACTATATTACATAAATATTACATAATTCGTCCAATCCCCTGTGAATAAATATGATAAAAACAAACAATTCAGAAAAGTTTCTCAGTGGAGTTTTAGATGTAATATTCAAAGATTAAATAGTTTTAGAATGTTTTTGTGAATGCAAAAGGGAATTACTACTCCTTATTAATTGATGAAATCATTGACAGTTATTAATGGTCTACATGGTCCTACCAGTGAAAATGGCTGGGCTACTCTAAGGTTCTCTGGCTGCTGCCATATGATTTGGGTTACAAACCTTATCACGGAGCCTATGCCAGGCATTAAGGTATTCAAAGACAACATAATTTTGTATGTAGAAAGAAGTGGGCAATTATTTTGCCAAGTTACTGAAGAATCTTATCTGGTTACATAGCACTCATTCTTTGCTTCTCAACATTGGTGGCACTTTTACATACATAAAACACTGAATTTTATTCGTGTGTGTGTGTGTGTGTGTGTGTGTGTGTGTGTGTGTGTGTGTGTGTGTGGTGTGTGTGTGTGTGTGTGTGTGTGTGTGAGAGAGAGAGAGAGAGAGACAGAGACAGAGACAGAGACAGACAGAGAGAGAGAGAGAGAGAGAGAGAGAGAGAGAGAGAGAGAGAGAGAGTTATGGAAACAGAATTTCTGGATTGGAAATAAATTCTGGCTACAAAATGCATTAGTCTTGTGATTTTGTGAATTATTTACAAATCATCAATACAGTGAGATAATGGTTATTCCATTTTACTTTAAAATTCTAAATAAAATATATTAAGAACCTTGATCAGTGACTGATATTTACTTAACAGTCAACAAATATTTTAAGTTATCATAAGCTTCAGGCACCAACTCTCTTTTACTTGATTTCAGTGATATCTTTGGAGCCTGTGTATCCAAAACATACAGAGGTTCACACAAATACACATATCTATGTGATTTCCTTGTGCTGTCCTCTCTGTGTTGATAAATGTGACCTTAGTGAAGCAAATGTGCAAGTTTAACTTTTACATTTTTCTTTATCAATTTATTTGCTATAATCATAGAACAGAAGTTACTGTGAGAAATATGTTTTGTATTTGAAACACTGGCATAACTATGTTGTCTAAGAGTCCTTTTATCTTTTGTTTGCTGGCAGGAATAATTAAGTTTTAAAACTAATTATGTTTTTCTCCATACGTGTATATGAATAAGATGGCTATTCACACAAAACAGTAAAGAATCAATATTTAGGATAACATAGTATTTTGAATCATGCTGTTGAAGCAGAGACTGTGTGAATGATGTCTTTATAATTTTAATAGGTTAAATAATTGCCCAATTTCATGCAAGGTGATACAATATCTCAAAGCTTATGTTTTTTTTAATTGTTGAGAAACAAAGAGGTTATGCTGTTTGAACAGCTGAAGCCACCCCTGTGCAATAAAAACGTGGTAGCTGGTTCCACGAGTGCAAAAATAATTACAAGAAGGCAAGTTAGAGGGGTATTCTTCCGTGGAAGTTTGACCTATTTGCATATAGAGGAGAGCAATTTGTTCTTAAAAATGATAAGTGGCCTGCTTCATAAATTAGGCAGGCAAATGGCATTCCAAATGCTACAGCCAATGAATAGATTGAGCAACAAGGACAATGAAGCAACGCAAGACACAACATGAAGTTTAGAAGAGTAAGTCTTCAACATTCTCCAGTCCTGAGAGGAGAGATTTCCAAGCATGCCTTCAGATTTTAAAGATGTCAGCTAATATTCCAGAGTTGGAAAGACAATGGATGAAAAAACTTGGTAGCAAAAAAAGATGCCTCACAGGTTAAAGTCGCTTGTTCTACAATCAAAAGTATTGGAGCTTGGATCACAATACCTCATCAGGTATTCTCAAAACTCAGTTCTAACCACAGTTCTGAGAGAGGCAGAAACAGGAGAACTGCTAGTCTTGCTGACTTCCACCCTAGCCAGCAACTGAGTTCCAGGTACAGGCAGAGATCTTCCTTCAAATGAATAGATGGAGGGTGATAGAGGAGAATATGTGTCATTTTCTGACCTCCACATGCACATAAGCCCACACCTGCACAAATGTGTAAACATATACATATTCTCTCTGCCTCTCTCTGTCTCTGTCTCTGTCTCTGTCCCTCTGTCTCTGTCTCTGTCTCTCTTTGTCTCTCTCTCTGTCTCTCTGTCTCTCTGTCTCTCTCTCTCTCTCTCTCTCTCACACACACACACACACACACACACAGAATATGAGTACAGAAATTTACTTCAAAGAAACTAGTCTGTGTGAATTTGTTCAAGTTTTTTTCAAGTTGTGATAAATACATTAGCCAAAATCAAGTGTGTAAAGAAAGGGTTAATTTTATAGGGCAGTCATGGCAGAAAATCGGGTCAGGAGATTGAGACAGATCGTGGTAGTGGGAAACTACCGACTGGCTTGTTTCTTGGCACATGTCTAGCTACCTATCTTTCCTTCCTTTCTTTTTTCTTCTTTTGAAAATATATGCTTCTCCCATACAACACATTCCAACCACAGTTTCCCCTCCCTTCACTCCTCTCAGCACCCCTTCACCTCCTCCTCTCTTCTGGATGCATTCCCCCTCCAAGAGACAGCAACCAAACATGACAAAACAAAATACAATAAGAAAAAGCCCTTGCACCAAAGTTGGACAAGGTATCCCAACAGGAGGAAAATGTCCTAAGGACAGGACAAAGTATTGGAGAGTTAGGAGTCCCACCAAAACATCAAGTTAACAGCAATAACCTATAAGCAGAGGACCTGGTGCTGACATCTGCAAGCCCCTTCCTTCAGTCTCGGTGAGCCCATATACAAATTGCTTAATTGATTGAGTGGGCCGTGTTCTCCTGGTGTCCTCCATCCACTATGACTCGTACAATCCTTCTGCAGCTGGATTAGCCTGGCCTTACCCATATAGAGATGATGCAGCCCTGTGGGCTGAGCCATCCTATATCAATTAGCAATTGAGAACATTTCACACAGACATTACCACAGGCTAAGCCGATAGCGGCAATTCAGCAATTCTAATGCCTTCTTCCAAAGCATATCAAATTGATAATCAAAATCTGCCATTGCAAGAGCATTTTGATCAGCTGACTTATTTATTCTATATGGCACACAGACTAATTAAAGAGAACACATTGCCACAGAATTATTGTTCAATATTCCTATTACCTGAATGTGTGTCCACCACCAATAGTAATACAAACAGCACTTTTGAAATAAACACCAATTTCTAATCTAGATCTTTTGCTAAAGTCTTGTAATAATATGTTCAATATTTCTGTAAAGCAAGAGTAGTACCAGCAAAATCTTATGGCAACCACAAGACTGCAAGTTTTCTATAGAATAATGTACAGAACATACTTGGTGTAGTTAAAGTCATTAAGGACATATCAAACACTATTTTTATGTTTTCATATAATTGTTACTTTTTTACTTTTAGAATATTTGGTAAATTACATATATATAGGAGCTGGAGAGGCAGCTCAGTAGTGAAGACCATGCACTACTGTTGCAGAGGCCTCAAGTTAGATTCCCACCACCTACACTGGGCATAAGTTCAACCAGGGGAATCCGATTCCTCTGGCCCCTTGAGGTACCTGTAGTCAAGTGTACATACTTGAACACATTCACATAATCAAAAATTATAAACATAAATATTTAGAAAAATGTAGAATCATAAACAAAGTACTATGTAAATAATACACACTCTCTGACTGGATTTTGTATGTCACTACCAACACTATTCAAGACAAAGAAATACAGCACTTCCAGATTTCCTTGTGTTCTGTTGCTTTCTTTGTTTAGTTGTTTTTGTTTTTGCTGTTTTTTGGTTGGTTGTTTACATTTTATGGTAACATCACTATGAGGTTTAAATTCTTAATAAAGTATGATGTAAATTACATACAGTTTCAGGAAAGCACAGCAAAGGAGATCCCAAGAACCTAATTATCATCCAACTGCATATTCAAAAGTACTAAATCAAGCACTGGAAGGCAAAGTCACACATCCATGACTACCTCAGCATCATTTCCAACAATAAAGATAAAGAAACACTATAGGTGGAAAATTTTCTCCTGCCTGCCTGTTCCCAAATATCCAGCAGCTACTTCCCAAATAATAGACTCAGAGGCTTAATGTTACTTATAAATGCTCAGCTGGTAGCTCAGGCTTATTACTAACTAACTCTAACACTTAAATTAACCTATAATTCTTATCTATGTTTAGCCACATGGCTTGATACCTTTTCTCAGTGCGGAATTCTCATCTTGTTTCCTCTGCATCTGGTTGGCAACTCCTAGTTGTGACGTTCCTCTTCCCAGAATCCTCCTAGTCTGATCATCCCACCTATACTTTCTGCCTGGCTACTGGCCAATGTATGTTTCATTAAACCAATTTGAGTGATAAATCTTTACAGTGTACAAAAGCATTATCCCACAGCCAAACAATCCTTGTTCATATTATCAAATGAATAGATAGACTGGTATAGACATATGATGGAATATTAGTCAACATTTTAAAAGAAATTCTTCCTTTGAGTGAATTATATAAGCACTAAGGACATCTGGTTAAATAGCCAAAACCAGCTACAGAAAGATTAAAAATGATTAACATTGTGTGATTCTAGTTATTTGAGTTATCTATAAAAATTAAGAAAGAGATACCCAGTTTATTTAGTTCCTGGAATCCATGTAAGAGTCACATATATTCCACGTGAAGACATAGGAATTAAGGAATCAAATCTTGCTTTCCATGGACTGTAGGTGGGAATGCATGTCCATTGGAAGCCTTCACATATTTACATTATTTTTGTGGCTTATTTTGTTTGTGTGATGGGTAGGAGTTCATTTCGTATCAAACATATCAACATTTATAAGAAGCATAGTATATATATTTAATAATACACACACACACACATATATATATATATATATATATATATATACACGATATTTTTTTCATTTGCAGTTTCAATTTTTGTCTTGACTTGGCAATTGATTATCATGTCTTCATGTGGAATATATGTGACTCTTACATGGGTCTCTTGGAACTCAAGAAGCTGGTTATCTATTTCTTCAGCCATGTTTATGAATTTATGCAAGTTTTCACTACTCCTGTCTCATGAGATAAAACTTTGAGAGTGCTGTGTTTCTGCAAATGACAAACATGGCTGCTGATCATAAACTGCCCTCATCTGGATCCCAAATTACATTGGCAAGTAGGTGGGAGCTGGCTTCACATTATTTCTCCTTCTACAGTCTTATCTCAGGGTTAAATGCCTTTTTTTTTTCCATTTCTACAGGAACAAGAACCACTATGAAGCTGGGACACGGGTTTATAGTTCTTCCTGCCTAACATCCTCTTGAAGAAGATGCTTCTGAATTGTCTTTCTCCTGTGCAGCAAAGCCCTGCCAATCTTGAGAGCTGTTTTTCCTAGAGCAGGTCATTAAACTCCCAGAACATTTTGTAAAAGCTCCAAATCTTATCTTCACTTCTAAAGGGGTATTCTGGGGAGTGGGTACCCTATTAATACATTTATACTTTCAGGAATACTTGGAAAATGTTACTTCTATTCCTTCTTCTTAAAGGAGATATTTTGACATTTTTCATGTTTTTTTAATCCTACAACTCTTAGGAGGCTTCTAAAGACACTCCTCCTGTCGTTTACTAACTGCCTTCAGAGTCTAAGCACACAGGTTAACTCATTACTTTGAGTGAATAAAGATGGAAATGGGCCTTTGGGTCAGTGTTCTGAAAGGGAAGGAAAAATCACAGGTTCAGTGGATACCACTTGAAGTTGTCCCAAGTTACCTTCTAGATGGTTGGCATGACTTTAAAGTAAATCATCTTGGGTTTGTACCTTATGAACTATTACAATTTCTTTACTGAACATTGATCTTGCAAAATTACAGTTTAATATTATCTTGTTTCTGTGGTTGCCTATAGGTGCTGACCTGCCATTTTATCAACCTGTTGATCTCCCTTCATTTGTGTGACTTTTAAATGAGATTGTAACTTTATTTGATCCACAATCAACTAACAAATGATGATCTCTGTGGAGATCTGTAAAAGCATTTCCATAAAGAACAAACTGAAGATAGACACAGTGTACAGCATCTTTTTGTGGTAGTACACATACAAGAAGTTCTGGAGACTGGGTTACTTCACTCAGGATGATATTTTCTAGTTCCATCCATTTGCTTGCAAGTTTTATGATGTCTTTTTTTTAACTGCTGAGTATGTGGGAGCCTGTTCTCGGGTTCCTCGTGGCTTTACCCAGCAGGTCCGCATAGAGGATGATTAGGACCACGGGCCTGAGTGCATGTGTCTGAGATGGTCTGCACTTGGCTGTGCTGGGGGAGGAGGTCTTATGCTCCACCCCTTGGCGTCTCTATAAAAACCTTGGGGCAGAGACAGTCGGGCCCGTTGGAATAGGTTCCAGGCCCTCTCGAGGCTATCCTTTATTTTCTATCTGTTTATCTCCACAATAAATCCTTCTATATAATATTTCCTGCTGCTCGCACTCAAGAAAACTCTGGGGAACTGTGGGGGTGGTTGGGTAAACGCCCCACATGAGTAATACTCCATTGTGTAGATATACCACAGTTTCTTGATCCATTATTCAGTTGAGGGCATCTAGGTTGTTTCTAGGTTCTGGCTATTATGAATAATGCTGCTATGAACATATTTGAGCATGTGTCCTTGTGGTATGATTGAGCATTCCTTGGGTATATGCCCAAGAGTGGTATATCTGGGTCTTGAGGAAGATTGATTCCTAGTTTTCTGAGAAACGACCATACTGATTTCCAAAGTGGCTGTACAGGTTTGCACTCCCACCAACAGTGTAGGAGTGTTCCCCTTGCTCCACATCCTGTCCAACATAAACTGTCATCAATGTTTTTGATCTTAGCCATTCTGACAGGTATAAGATAGTATCTCAGAGTCATTTTGATTTGCATTTCCCTGATGACTAAGGATGTTGATCAATACACAATGGAGTATTACTCAGCTGTAAAAAAAAAATAATGAAATTTGCAGGCAAAAGGATGGAACTAGAAAATGTCATCCTGAGTGAGGTAACCCAGACTCAGAAGGACAAACATGGTATGTACTCACTCATAAGTGGATACTAGACATAAAGCAAAGGATATCCAGACTATAACCCACAGCTCCAGAGAAGCTAGCTAACAAGGAGGACCCAAAGAGGGATGCATAGATTATCCTGGGAAGGGGAAATAGATGAGATCTCCATGAGTAAACTGGGGATGAGTGGGAGGGGTCAGTGGAGGGTAGAGGATGGGGGATGAGAACATAAGGATGGTCAAGCTGAAACAGGGTTGGGTAGGGAGAGCAATGAAAGAGATAACATGACAGAGGGAGACATCATGGGGATATGGTGAAACCGGGTGCTAGGGAAGTTCCCAGGAATCCACAATGATTACCACAGTATAGACTACTAGCAATAGTGCAGAGGGTGCCTGAGCTGGCTTACCCTAGTAATCAGATCAGTGAATGCCCCAACTGTCATCATAGAGCCTTTCTCCTGTAACTGATGGAAGCAGAAGCAGAGATCCATAGTCAAACACAAGGCCGAGCTCCAGGAGTCTAGTTGAAGAGGGACTCTATAAACAGGGGCATCAAGATCATGATGGGGAAATCTACAGAGACAACCAAACCAAACTAATTGGAATTCGTGAAATTTAGACCAACACCTGTGGAGCCTCTATGGGACTGGACTAGGCCCTCTGCATAGCAAGACAGTTGTGTAGCTTGATCTGCTTAAGGCACCCCCCCCCCCC
Source organism: Peromyscus californicus insignis (assembly GCF_007827085.1). Lineage (NCBI taxonomy): Eukaryota > Metazoa > Chordata > Mammalia > Rodentia > Cricetidae > Peromyscus > Peromyscus californicus. The sequence continues at coordinate 90,405,991 of NW_026294617.1, forward strand.
CGGATGTAGGATCAAGATCCATCCCTGGTGAATGATCTGGCTTTTTGGAGACCACATCTATGGTGGGACACCTTGCACAGCCTTGAGGCTGGGAGAGGGGCTTGGACCTGCCTCTATTGAAGGTACCAGGCCCTTCTGACTCCCCATGGGAGGCCTTACCTTCTTATAGGAGGGAATGGGAGATGGGTTGGGGGAGAGGAGGCTAAAGGGGTGGGAGGAGGGAAGAAGAGGTTCTGTGATTGGTATGTAAAATGAATAAAACAATTTTCTTAATTAAAAAAAATGTTCTGGAGAAAATCATTCCTAATTTTGCAATGCCATCATTGCTTCTTTCTGGTAAATGCATCTATCTTCTTACCGCATCTCCTGATGCCATTCTCCACTGACACGGTATTCCACTTCTTTCTTCCTCCCTCCCAATGTGAACTAAAGACCACCAGCTCTCCTGAAACTCTCCAGGCCTTCAGAATCAGATTGGGACTGTGGCAGCTTCCATCCTTATAAATGATCAGCTCCTGAGTTCTCAGCCTCTTCAGTGTGCAGATGGCTATTGTTAGACTGCACATCCTGTTGGATGTAAACAAATCTAATGAGTCATTTTTGTAATACATATTCATTCTCTATTCTTCTACAGAATACTGACTAATATAATGTGGACATTTTAATGGTGTTTGTAAGAAATTAGTAAGTTCATATACTCAATAAAAAGATATATACAAGTATGTAGATAGGTTTCTCTTTGGGCCACCTGCTCACAAATAATGACACAGAAACTTGCTATTATTATGAAAGTCCAGCCTTAGCTTAGATTAATCTCACTAGCTCTTAAAACTTAAATTAACCCATTTATATTAACAAACATTTTGCCTCATGTCTTTTTATTAACCTTTATTTCATTCTTTATATTTAATTCCCTCCATGTCTTTTTGGCATCGGACTGGCATCCCCAGCCTCTCTTCTTCCCAGAGGCCTTTCTGTGCCTGACATCCCATCTATACCTCCTGCCCAGTTATTAACCACTTAGCTCCTTATTAAACCAAACAGAAGGCACCTTGGCAAAGACATAGCTTCACAGTGTACAAAAAGATTATTCCCAACATTAGAATTCTGTATTTCATTTTTCAATCCCTTGCTTTTTTTCATGGTGCTGATACATCACTAATTCAATTTGAAGCAAATCAAATAATTCATGGGTTTTTTTGTCTTTTAAAATTTTGTAACAGTATTTTGTACTTAAGATGAAAAAGATGGATTTTATTAAAGAACATAAAATGCCAAATGAAATTCTTACTTACCTACTTTCCTAGCTTGTCTTTTGTCAAATTGACACAAGCTAGCTAGAGTCATCTAGGAAAGGGGAATCTCAATTGAGAAATTGTTCTATAGCCTAGTTTGTGGGGCATTTTCCTGATTAAAATTGGTATGGAATTATCAAGCCCACTCTGTGCAGTGACACTCATAGGAAGATGGCCCTGCGTGATACAAGAAATTAGGCTGAGCAAACCAGTCAGCAGCATTCCTACAGGCCTTCTGCTTCAGTTTTGGCCTCCAGGTTCCTGCCTTGAGTCCCTCTTTGCTTCCCCCAGTTTTGGCCGTAAGGCAAATAAATTCTTTCCTCCTTATATTGCTTTTGGTAATGATGTTTTATCACAATAATAATCAAATCAGAACACCTACTTCAGTCAAAATTATAAATTTTCTTTTCTGAATTTAATACTGAGACTCCCATAACTAATGAAGCAATTGTAAAGAGGCATAGGGAGTTCTGTGTAAGAATTGCAGGCACAGGAGTTTCCTTCCCTGTGAGGGGTTTGCTTCTATCCGCACGTCTGAGGTCCTGGATGTTCCACCGGCTTCAAGCACTCCTATTTCTTTCAATTTGTTATTCATCCTCATTAAAATGAAAATACAAACTTTATGTATATCACAATTATGAACTCAAACAGTTAACAAAATATGCCAAATAGAAATTCTAACTGTTATCCTTTCCCCTAAGATGTAGTATTTTTTTAAGATGAATTAAGCTATAATAACATTCTGTACCTCATAAATGTAACCCTTGGTAGAAAAAGGTCTTTGAAGTGCATGCTCACTCACTAAGCGTCTAAAGCCATTAGAGCATACCAGACTTTATGTCCTGTCCAGTTGATTGTTGCAGAATTTTAAAGAGTTTTCTATGAGGCCCAGCCATCTCCAGGAAGTGCTGCATGGTGCTAAAATTTAACTGAAACATAAATGCTGAGCCTTACTAAGCTAAGTATTTGAAAGAAAACTATGTCATGTTCAACTTATTTTGAAACAGGAATCAAGTGCAAATCAAAGAACACTATGTCATGTTCCATAAAACATTTAGCAAAAATATTCACACACATGCTATAAGGTGACATTTTTAAAGTGATATTCACTAATGTTTTCCAAGTTTTAATAAAAATGCTTCCAGCATAAATGTAGATGAAAGAGAGACAAAGGCAGATGCTTGTGTATCCTGGGTTGTGTTTTCCTTTTTTCTTAGGAGGATCATCTTGTAAGAATAATACGGAGCTGCTCAAGAGGTTTGAATACAATTAACTTATTTTCCTAAGGTTGGAAGAAATGTTAATGCAGTAAGTTAGGCATAATTCTTTATGAAATCTCTCACCTCAGCAGTTAATGGTAGTAGTTTCAGGAGCTTTTAAAATGCCATGAATGATGTGTGCAATGCTCAGTGTAGTGTAGCAAGTGTATTAAACATACTCCTATGTTATACAGAGATAGAGTGGCATTTGATGAACAGAAAGCTTACCATTCATCCTCTGATGTGTTCCAATTCCAGTGAGCTATGGCATTGGCAGCCTGGAGACTTCCATTTAAGAGAATTGGTGACAGTCCAGGTGGCAGCCGGAGGTCAGCTCTTGTGGCTAATAACAAAGATAAAGTGTTAGAGCATGACATTTTGACAAATCAGCATAAAATGGTAAGGACTGAAGTGCCTGGCAGTGTTGCATATGCAGTAATAAATAATTAAGTCTGATTTGATGCTTTAGTAGCAGTCATGATTATATTTTTCCTGGAAACAATTCTTTCCCAGGGAGGAATGTCTCACCAATATTATTTTGCAGCACTAATATTTGTTCTATGAAAAAAAGCATTGAAAACTCCAAACAAATGAGGCATTGTGCTCCATGCTTGCAATTGTAACACTTGGGGAGCTGAGGATGGGGAATCCTGCGTTTAAAGCCAGTCTGGGTTGTGTAATGAGAGTTTGTATTAATACAAATTGATAGACATTTTTACAAACAACCACAACTAAAAACAATCACATTAGACTATGTTTTCAAAACTCTGTCTTTCTATGGAATTCAACACTTATCTAATTAAGCTACACTCCCCACTTTTTTCACATTTAATTTCTTAAAATTTTCTATTCCAACACATTACAATTACATGCATGTTTCTCGGCTTCCAATTACAATGTCAAAGTACCTGAGATCAAGAACTTACTAGGCCCTCAGATATGAAAGATGGTTGTTTGGCTGGAACTGTTTGGGGGGCACCCAGGCAGGGGGATCGGGATCTGTCCCTGGTCTATGGACCGGTTTCTGGAACCTGGTGCCTGTGGGAAGGGGCTTGGACCTGCCTAGGCTCAGTTTGCTGGGCTCTGCTGACTCCACATAGGAGACCTCAATTTGAGGGATGTGGGGTTGCGAGGTGGCTTAGGAAAGAGGGCTGGGGGTGGGAGGAGGGGAGAGGGAGGAGGGGGGATCTGTGGATAATATGTCGAGTGAGTAGGAAAATTCTTAATAAAGGAAAAAGAAAGAAAAAAAAACTGACAAGGAGGAAATATTTTATTTGACTCCTACTTTCAAGATTTGGGGACATAGATATGCCATCCTATTTTCTGTAAAGTAGAGAACTGGGGTGGGCAATGTGTTGCAGAACAAAGCTGCTCACCTCATAATCTGTGCATATACAAATATCCATGTAACAACAGTTCATGAAAAGAAGATGCCATGAATTTTAAAGAGAAAAAGGAGGGATATATGGGGGAGTTTGGAGGGAGGAATGAGAGAGTGCAAATGATGTAGTTATATTACAATCTAAAAAAAAATAATAATTAAAAAAAGACAAAAGTGACCAGAGAGGAAGCAACAGAAGAGAATTCACCCTTCAAGACACTCCCTTACCAATCCCCTTGTTGTTATCATGTCTCATGTTCTAAAATTTCTGCATCTTCAATAGCCCAATAAATTAGGAAACTATGAATTAAGCAATCCATGAAGTCGAGATTACAATTACAATTACTTCCCATTGGCCCTACTTCTGAACAGCACTACATTGAAACCAAGCTATGAACACATATAAGATCCAACCAGAATATATTTCCTGCTTCTGGTGCAGTACCATAAAATGTAGAAAACTGCTTTAGCTAGTGGATTCATTGGAAGACAATCTCATGATCTACAGCTGCTAATGAGCATGAAAGCAGCTTGAGAAAAGAAGCAATGTCACAGGTACCAATAATGCAGCATTGCTCCGACACGATCGGCAGACCACGTAAAATGTGTGATCTTGAAGCAGACTAAGAAATCTGAAGTTAACATAAGTGAACTGAGGTGAGAGATGCTTACCAACACATAATCTCTGCATCAGAGACATGAGGTATAGAGCACCACCCCATGAGACCAGAGGCATTGCAGAAACAATACGCCTAGTATCATACTTAACTCTATCTGAAAGAGGGGCATTGCTAGATTGTTATGGACTGTTTATATGAATTTAAACTTCATTTTGAGATGAGTATAGTAACAGGTGCCTATAATCACAGTTCTTAGGGTTGAAGCTGTGGCTATATAATGAGACTCTACCTCAAAGCTTGAAAAAACACACTCTACCCCATTAAATACAAAAATTTCAAAACAATAAAAGTAATTAACAAATATGTAAGTATTAATCCATTTATTCAGACAATAAATATAAGCATTTGCATCATTGACCTGTGGATAATTCTCCAAATATTACACCAAGAGTACTCATACTGCTCTTCAATGAAGAAGAGCAATATAAGAAATAAAAACAAAGCCGGGCGGTGGTGGCGCACGCCTTTAATCCCAGCACTCGGGAGGCAGAGCCAGGCGGATCTCTGTGAGTTCGAGGCCAGCCTGGACTACCAAGTGAGTCCCAGGAAAGGCGCAAAGCTACACAGAGAAACCCTGTCTCGAAAAACCAAAAAAATAAATAAATAAATAAATAAAAATAAATAAATAAAAACAAAAATAGAATTTATGCAAATAAGCATAAATGGGTTTAGAAGGAGGTACAAAGGACTCAAATCTCAGGAAGAGTCACAGCCATCAGTACCATGCAGGAGATGCCCTGACCTAGATCTAAAAACAACGCTGTCAGTAGAGCTAGAAAGCAAAATATATGCTTTAGTTAGCATAAATGTGTTTGATGATTGCTTATAAAGCAGTCTTTACTGTTTCATTGTCTCTCTTCACTTTATGCTTTGTTCAAATTGTCTGATCAATTACCAGAAAATACCAATACCACAAACTCACAATCATGGTGTCTTTTTTTACATTTGAAGGTGTTTAGCTCCTCTTTCTCTGCTCTGCTATTTCCCTGTGAATTAATATTTTAACCACAGGATGAAAATGTTTTCCTTCTGTAGCATGAATCTTAAAAGTTCTTATTAATAAAATCAAACCCGAGCCAGGTATTGGGGTCAATGCTGGTAGATCAGAGAGACAGAACCAGCCACAGCTATCTCACCTCGCCAGTTCCTCAGCTGGTCCTGTTTCCTCAGACTGGAAGCCTCCGAGTCCTCATCCAGAATGAATCTCAGCTGAACTGTGTTGTTCCAAAGCCTGAAAGCTTAACCAGCCAAATGCTTCTAGCTTCTGGTCCTCACACCTTATATACCTTTCTGCTTTCTACCACCACTCCCTGGGATTAAAGGCTTGCTTTCTGGGATTAAAGGCATGTGTCACCATGCCTGGCCTTTCCAATGTGGCCTTGAACTCACAGAGATCCAGAAGGATTTCTGTCTCTGGAAAGCTAGGATTAAAGGTGTGAGTGCCACCATTTTCTACCTTTGTATCTAGTGGCTGTCTGTTCTCTGACTCCAGATAAATTTATTAGGGTTCACAATATTTTGGGGAACACAATACCACCATATTCTTCTAAGACCAAGACTCATCCAGATTAGCATGTGTACTTTTTCTGACTTGTACTTGTCCTGATGCCATGCTGTGGTGCTCTCTTAAATCACCTTGCTTTGTCAGATACACTGTAACAGAGGTAGAAAATTATGTTGATGCTCTTAAAGTCCCAGAAACCCTCAGTTTCTTGTACTCTGTTCAGTCTTTCCCTTGGATTTTGAATACACTTTGTCACACTGTGAGCTTTGTCTTTTAAAAGGCTGCCAAATTATAATCTTGCCAGGCTTTGTGATGTCTGCATCTATTCTTGCCTTCAAAGAATCATTACTTTTCTTTGCAGCATGACTTTATTGTTATAATTTAATATCGGTCTCTCACATCCCTCACTGCCACCAATTTATCTTACTGGCCTGAAGTTACATCCGGCTTGTCAGGGTCATGTACTAAACATTTGCTGGGTGAATAAGCATCACTTTAGATAACAATATTTCATCTTCACAGGTCCAGTTTTCTATTTAGCCAAGTATTCCAGGCAGAGATACGTTGTATACCCCTTATATCTGCTTTGTGCATAACTGGAGTCAGAGAAGCTTATGCCTGCTCAGCATAGCATTGCATTAGAGATAACATTTGTTGTTGAGCCAGGATTACTCAGATACCTGTATTGGTAAACCCTTTACAACAAGTAAGATGTATTTCTTCAGAGGGCTCTTTTTTTTAATAGAATTTCAGACAGCTTTGGGGAGCAGCTTAAATAAATTGCTTTTAAACATGTGTGCCATATCATATTAAATGTGGTTATGAATCAATATCCACTGTGTGCTTCAAAATGCACCCTCACCATATAATAGAATTAATCCTGGATTAAAAATGAAAAATCCTTTCCTGGTCTTCCCTCCAACCCACTTCCCCTTCACTTCTAGAAAATATGAGCTTTTCAGATGACATATGACTAGAAGAATCCATTATGAGCATCCACTATTTTGCCTGCTCTGAAGTAATTTGGTTCTGCATTAATAACTCTCACTTCACAATTTCTCATATGCTCAGTTTAAAAGCCTATGTTCTTGAATGAGATTGCTTATTTTATGAAGGAATGTTTGATGGCCCAAACTTTCTGTGTTCTATCATGTGCAATAAAAGCTTGGCACAGGACAGAACTCTTGAGAGTTTTGGCATGTTTGTCCTCAGTGGTTCATCTTGCTTCCTCAATTCTTCAGCATTAGTAGTAAAGATGTTTTTGAAATGATGAGTTCATGAACAGGTACCCATTGAGATTCCGATGCACTGAAGACACATCAGAAAGATCAGCAATTATAATAAATAATTGTAATTTGCTGAAATGAGCTCTGTATCAAATTAAAAATATGTATGTATTTGTAACAGAAAAGAGAAAAGAAACTTTAAGTCATACAAGATATTTAACAGTGGCGATAAATTGTTTGTGTTTTTAGAAATGACATCCCTGCTTTCAGACAGTGGATGAAGGAAAACTTAGAATGATTCATGAAGAACACTGCAGAAGCCCAAACTAACAAAGAAATTTACAAACCTGTGAAAGGAAGAATATCCTTTCTCTAAGGAATCTCCTGGGCAGACAAGATAGCCTGACAAGCAGATGACAAACCCTTGACCGACAAACCCTTGGAATGAAAGAAAGGAGTCTTACAATTTATCCTCAAATCTCCGCACGTGCAGTGTCAAGTCCCTATAGTACATATTCCCATGAACACAAAGTAAATAAATGGAAAAGAAGTTTAAAAAAACACTAAAACATATTTGTTACCTACAGGATATAGAGATTATGAAAATGAAACAAGAAAAACATGAAGGCATGTCATGTATGCATTTTTTATTTTTTTGATTTTATGGAGTATCATGTCTAATACATTCAACTGGTGTGGTAAAATGAGGAGCCCTAAACTATCACTGGGCTATGAGATGGCAAGGGAGGATCAGATTCAGACACGGCTAGACTGTTGGGTCTGTAAATGCTACAGTCACAATGCAAGCAGGAAACAATATTAATTTGCACTAATGCATCTACAATGACATGTAAATGCCTCCCCATAGTGGTCAGTGCCAAGCTGTCTGTGTTTCTAGAATAGGAATTTGAGAGAGATGTGAAGTCAGCTATCCTGATCTAGTCACTTCCATCTTCAGCACTACACTAGACATTACTGAGACACAATGAATAATAAAAGACAGACATTAAAGGCATGCAGCAGATGATGGAAGGGGAAAAGGTGCATGCAGCTGAACTTTAGAGATTGGGGAATTGGAACTGTCAGTATTTTATGGCTTATATTTTATTCTCAGATGGCGTTTCTCTAACAAAATGCTCACTAAAACAACTACTTAGAACTACATACACGTGTTTCAACTGAAATCCCCCCAAGCCGGAGTAGCTTAGCATACAGCTGCATACAAAGGCTGGAGAATTCAGTAAATGAGAGTAGTTGAAGACTGGATAAATGAAGTGAGTCACAACTCAGTAATTCATTGTAGACCATAGTGCCCAAACTAGTAGGTTCAAAGCAGTTTTCTTTTCATTAGGACTTTGCCATTAACAATTTTACTTTCTGAAACATTAAGATTAGAACATGCTGTATTGTGTTTCTAATTCAGTTGAATAAATTCTTCTATTTTGAACAAACATTCCAGTGAAGACATTAGTGCATTGCATGTTAGAAATGAATGAATGTTGGTTGGTTGGTTGTTTTTGTTTTTGTTTTGTTTTGTTTTTTTTCAAGACAGGATCTCACCCTGCAGCTTTCTCTGTCCTGGAAATCACTATGTAGACAGGACTGGCCTCAAACTGAAAAAGATCACTCTGTGCCTCTAGAATACTGGGATTAATGGCATGTGCCTCTACATCCAGTAGAGGCTAATTTTTTTTTATTTTTTTGAGGAAAATGTAATTCATATTTTATTATTATTTATTTATTGTATGTCCCTGCCAAACTTTCTCCTCTCTCCTCTGCTCCCAGTTCCACCCCCACACCCCTCTGTTCACACCCCACTGTTCACACCCCTCTGTTCCCACCCCTAATCCATTCCACCTTCACTTCTGTTCAGGAAAGGGCAGGTCTCCCAAGGATATAGACATAACGTGGCATATCAAATTGCAGTAAGACTAAGCATATCCCCATGTATTAAGGCTGAGCAAGGCAACCCAGTATGAGGATTAGGGTCCCAAGAGCCTGTAAAAGAGTCAGAGACAGCCCTATTCCCACTGTTTGGAGTCCTATAAGAGGACCAAGCTACACAACTGTAACATACACGCAGAATGCCTAGGTCAGTTCCATGAAGGCACCCTGGTTGTGGATTCAGAGCCTAGATTAGTTGATTTTGTGAGTTTTCTTGTGGTGCCCTTTACTCCTCTGACTCCTCCAATCCTTTCTCCCTTATAGAGGAATTGCTAAACAGTCTTATTAAATAAAAAACTCAGAGCCAGAAATTAGGGTTAAAGCCTGAGAGAGATCAGAAGAATAGGAAAAGCCACAACTAACCTCACCTCACCAACTCCACAGCTTCCAAAGCGAGCTACTTCCTATATATCCACACCTATATGCCTTTCTGTTCTGTTCTCTCATTTGCTCTCTCATTTGCTCTCCTCTTCCTGCCAAGCTCTGCCACTTCCTGTTTGTCTGTACAGAATTCCAGACCTCTATGGTTGGTGCTGGGATTAAAGGCATGTGTCACCATACCTGGATCTATTCCCCAGTGTGGCCTTGAACTCACAGAGATCCAGACAGATCCCTGCCTCCCAAGTGATAGATAGGATTAAAGACATGTGCTACCATTGCCGGACTTTTATATAGTGGCTGGCTTTTTCCTCTGATCTCCAGGCAAGTTTTATTGGGAGACACAGTATATTGGAGGACACAATACATCACCACACTCCCTATCTTCTGCAGGATTCCCCAAGCTCTATCTAATGTTTGGCTATGAGTCTGTATGTGTTTTCATGAGTTGCTGGATGGAGCCTCTCTGATGGCATTTGGGTTAGGCACCAATCTATTTGTTTAGCAGAACATCATTAGGCACCATTACATTGACATTTCGTTTCTTCCAGTTGTGTTTGGTTCTATACTAGGTCTCTGGGTCATCCAGCCTGTGGGTCCTGGTGCTCCAGGCAGTGTCAGAGGTGGGCTTACTTTCCTACCATGTATTTCAGGCTAGATCAGTCATTGGTTGGCCACTCCCTCAATCTCTAGACACCCTTATCCTGGCACATCCCATAGGCAAGACAGATTATAGGCCAAATGTTATGTGACTGGTTGGTTTGACAGTCCCTCCATCTTGTCTAGTCATAGGAAATGGGCAGTTCAGCCTACATATCTGCTATTGCTAGGTGTCTTGGCTGAGGGCATCATTGTAGATTCCTGAGAGATATACACTTGTAACAAGTTTTTACTTGACCCCAAAATGCTCCCCTGTTTCGAGTAATCTCTCTCAGTATTCTCCCCACCTGTCTTCCCTTCAACCCGATCACTCACATTCCTATCCCCACCCACTCTTAGTTCACTCCCAAAATCTCTTCTATTTCCCCTTCCCAGCGAGATCTGGGCAACCTCTCATAAACCCTCCTTGTTACCTAGTCCCCCTGGGTCTGTGGATTGTCACATAGCTATCCTTTATTTTATAGCTAATATTCACTTACAAGTGAGTACATACCATGTTTGTCTTTCTGAGGCTGGGTTACCTCACTCAGGATAATTTTTTTTCTAGTTCCATTCATTTGCCTTCAAATTTCATGTCATTGTTTTTAACAGCTGAGTCATGCTCCATTGTGTAAATGTACCACATTTTCTTTATCCATTCCTCAGTTGAGGGGAATCTTGGTTGTTTCCAGGTTCTGGCTATTACAAATAAAGCTGCTATAAACATAATTGAGCAGGTGTCCTTGTGTGATTAAGCATCCTTTGGATATATGCCTAAGAGTGGTATAGGTGGGTCTTGTGATAGATTGATTACCAGTTTTCTGACAAATCACCCGTATTGGTTTCCAAAGTGGCTATGGAAGTTTTTACTCCCACCACCAATAGAGGCATGTTCCCTTTGCACCACATCCTCTCCAGCATGATATGTCACTTACATTTTTGATCTTAGCCATTCTGACTGGTATAAGATGGAATCTTAGAGCTGTTTTGATTTTCATTTCCCATCAGGGAAATGAAATATAATGATGTTGAACATTTCTTTAAGTGTCTCTCAGTCAATTGCATTTCTTCTGTTAAGAATTCTGTTTAGATCTGTACCCCATTTTTAATTTTATTATTTGGTTTGGCGATGTGTAGTTTCTTGAGTTCTTTATAAATTTTTGAAATCAGCCCTCTGTCAGATATGGAGTTGGTGAAGATCTTTTTCCCATTCTGTAGGCTGCCTTTTAGTCCTCTCGATGCTGTCCTTCGTTTTATCCATCCACATTGGAATGTCTGTCGGTGCTGTCCTTTTTCAGCTCACATTTGGGCTGCCATGTTGATGAGAATTTATGGATGTAGTCTCTGATATTACTAGGAGATGCTATTGAAAAGCAAACTCCCAGATCCTCTGACTTTTACAACCTTTCTGTCCCCTCCTCTGCAATGTTCCCTGAGTCTTAGGTACAAGGATGTTTTGCAAATGTATCCGTTAAGAATGGTCTCCATTTCCCTGCATTTTGATTGGTGGTGGTTTTACATAATCATCTCAGTTTGTTTTAAAGGAAAAGTTTTCTTCATGAGGGGGTGAAGACTGCCCTTACCTGGAATTATATCAGCAAATGTTTATAGACTGTGATGAGGATTATGCTGGCTTAGTAAACTCATTGCTGAAGGTCCTCTTTTTAATAACCATTACTTCACTATCACTGAGTACTGAGTAGTTAGCTAGGTGGGTGGTTTTATTGGTTTGTTTCCTTTTCACAAAATTACAGATTTTCCAACAAACAAATCATGCATTGGGAGCATTTTCCACACTAATAATAATATTTCTCTGTCAGTGTCCATATTTCAAATTTTTAAGGGCTTTATTGAGATGCTAACTGTAATTATGTGAATTTAAAAGAGTAGGATGTTTTCTCCCTCTACTCCTTCCTTCTCTTTCGCTTCTTTCTTAGTCATATGTTTCTACATCAGTCCAGCAAACTCTCTTAGCTTTTCAAGTGGATCTTCTAGAACCTCATCCATTTCATCCTCTTTCTCTCCATGGGTGAAAATACATGACAAATCTGATGCAGCTTTGTTGATTTATGATGTAATCATCCCTTTAAAGTTATTTGATGTCATACACTATCTTTTTGAATGTCTACTTCCAGATGCATTCATGTACACCATGATAGCACAAGTGCAAAGTGCAAGCAAAGTTCTTGGTGCAGGCACGAACTGCAGTCCTTCCCAATTTGCCTTGATGTCTTCTTTAATAACAGTCTTCGTAGATATCCTTCTTTGGTAGTGGGCACCCAAGCTGTTTTAATTACTTGATTAGTTGATATGAACACATTTATAAGAGGAGGCACTTTGATATTAGTATATAGATTACTGGTAAGAAGAGGTTATAAGAGACTTTACCAGCAACAAGCACAGTATTGAATGGTAAGCTGATCTTGAACCAGGACTACTCAACTTCACTGACTTAGAAGCCTTGGAGAACATCTTAGCAGAACTGAATCATTGATTTCTTGCTGGATGGGATAGAAGAAAGGAATTATGAAACAGAGCCACTGGGGCCAGCCTTGTATCAGGAATATCCCTGAATGAAGGCCAAGTAAAGAGGGCATTGCATAAAGCTGTGAAGTTGAGGCCAGGCAGTGGTGGCACACGCCTTTAATCCCAGCACTCAGGAGGTAGAGCCAGGCGGATCTCTGTGAGGTCGAGGCCACCTTGGGCTACCGAATGAGTTCCAGGAAAGGTGCAAAGCTACACAGAGAAACCCTGTCTCGGGAAAAAAAAAAAAGCTGTGAAGTTGAAATTTGGATTTGGATTGCCTTGGAGAACCCAAGATGTTCGAGATGCCAGAGTCATGGGATACCTGCCAAGGACAGCTGCTAACAGGGAGTCGAACCAGAGGAAAAAAGTGTGTTGCAGTCAACAAAGATGAAAAGAGTTGGAGATCTGAAGAGCATTTTGTCATCAGACATGGAAATACAGAATTTGGAGTTTGGCCAGCTGTTTTTGAGTGTTGCTTTGGTCCGGTATTTCCTCACTATGCTCCCTTCCCTACATTTTGGAATGGTAATATATATCCTATGCCATTATATGTTGGTAGTATGTGATCTGTTTTATGATATTGATTTTATAGGGGATTACAGTTAAGAGACTGCATGAATCTCACAGGAGATTTTAACATTGGAATTTAAAACATTATTGTGACTGTGATAGACTATGGGGACTTTTGAAGTTGGACTAAATGTATTTTGTATTATGATATTTTTACAAGCCATGGAAGCCAAGATATGGAATGTAGTAGTTTGCATGTAGTTGACCCCCAGAAGCTCATTGGAAGTTGTACTATTAGGAGGTGTGATTTTGTTGGAGTAAGCGTTGCCTTGTTGGAAGAAGTCTGTCACTGTGGAAGTGGGCTTTGAGGTCTCATATATGTTCAAGCCATGCTCAGTGTCTCACACCACTTCCTGTTGCCTGCCAGTCAAGATGTGGCTACTTTTCCAGCATCATGTCTACATGCATGCCACCACTTCCCACCATGATGATAATGGACTAAACTGAAAATGTAAGCCACCCCAATTAAATCTTTTTCCCTTATAAAAGTTGCTGTGGTCATGGTATCTCTTCACAGCAATTGAAACCCAAACTGTGACTGGTAAAAAAGTGAGAGGAGAATATATTTAAATAAAATAAAATTAAAATTAATAGTAAGATAAATTTTTTTTTAAAAAAGTAAAATCCCTGACATTGAATTATGATACAAGGGACCTCCAAAGATTCTGTTGAGTTTGTTTTCTTTTGGCCATTTACTTCTTGTGAAGGAGTCTACCCTAAAGAGTATTTTCCTTATTAAGACTCCCTTTGAGAAAATTAAATTTTCATTTGCAAGAGCTAATTGATTTGAGATTGCTTAGGGATTAGGGAAGAGTTTATGTGTCCACTTATCTTTTTAGTTTTTGTTTGTTTGTTTGTTTTTGTTTTTGTTTTCCTGAGACAGGGTTTCTCTGTGTAGTTTTGATGCCTGTCCTGGATCTTGCTCTGTAGACCAGGCTGAACTTGAACTCACAGAGATCTGCCTGGCTCTGCCTCTGGAGTGCCGGGATTAAATGCGAGCGTCACCACCACCCAGCTCCTTTTAGGTTTATGATGCCATCTGTTGCAGTCCCCTGCAGGCCCTGTGTGTCCTGCCTCAGTCTTTGATTTAGAGGGCTTTGATTTTTTTGGTGTCCTCTATCTTCTCCAATATCCAATTTGACCTCCAGGCAATTCTAGGAGACAAAACCCATATTGAAAACTGCTTGGGTTACCAAGAACCTGAGATTAAGACTAGAGTTAAGGTAAAACAATATACTACTCTTAAAAAGTAAACTTGAAATTAATGACTCCTAATGACATTGTGCTATACTCATAGATAAGCGCCTTGCTCATCCATTATCAGAGAAGCTTCTTTCTACAGCAATCAGGAGCAAATATAAAGACCCACAGCCAGACATTATACAGAAAATGAGAGACATTTGAACACCCAGCCTTAAATAGGATGCCTCCATCAAATCCGTCTTTTTAAGGTCCAGGGAGCCCTATGGAAGAAGAGGCAGAAAGGAGATTGATCTCTTCAAACATATCTGTCCAAAATGAATTTCAGAACCCAGATCTGGGAGTGGGATTAGAAAATAAATGGCATCTTCTCTTCTCACTTTGGACACCATAGCTCTATGTTTCTGAATTTAGAGGATTTATGTTTCTGTCTTCTTTGCTCCAAACACTTGGAGTAGAGTTCCTATAATATCCAAATGAAGGTAACATGATGGTTACTTGAATTAGATCCAAATTCCTGAGACATTGTCTATATTTAGGTATGTGTTGTATATATTCACAAAGGTATAAATTTTTATTTTCTATGTCTTTAAGTCAATTACCACCAAACTCAGTTTTGTGATGGCTAGTTTTATGTTAATTTAACACAATCTGGAGTTATCTGAAAGGAAGGGACTCAAGTGAGAAAATACCTCCATAAGATCTGGCTGCCAGGCAATTTTTTTTAATAGTAATTAATGAGGGAGGACCTAGCCCATCTTGGGTGATGCCATTCCTAGTTTGGTGGTATTGGGTTCTATAAGAGAACTAGCAGAGCAAGTTATGATTAGCAAACTAATATACAGCACCCTCTTTGGCCTTTTTGTTAACTCCTGGCTCCAGGTATCTGCCATGTTTAAGTTATTTTGAATTCCTTCAATGATGAATTAAAATGTAGAAGGTTAAGTCAAATATACCCATTCTTTCCCAAGTTCTTTAGGTCATAGTATTTTATTACAGCAATAGAAACCCTAAGCAAGATAGGTTGCATTTATAAATTTCAACAATTAAGTGTTTTTTTTCCAGAGAATAAATCTTCCAACATGCTCACATAATCACCAAAGGCAAGCTTCCTTCTTCTCTAAATTTAGATATTAAGTAGGGACATTGAACATATAAATACCTGAAAAATACATTCTTTCCTATTATATATTTCATGACTAGATAGTTACATGTATCTCCCAGAGAATTATCTTCTATACATTGTTGGGTAATATTTTTAGGCCTCAGTAAATTTATCTATCCATTAATATATTCAAAAATTGTGATTGAATATCATTATACCACTGGGAAAATTATGGAAGCAGGGGATAAAATGACAAAGTCTCATAAAATTGAGACATTAAAATTCTTGACAGATGTTTTATTATCTATTAGGACTTAGATATTCAGAGGCACTGAAATACTTTCTGAAAGATGAAGTTTCTATATTACTTTTATATAATAAATAATCTCATATAAAAGGCAGGCTTTATAAAATTACCAATGAATTAAATAAAAGCTACAATAATCAATGATTTTTTATCTTTCATTAATTTTCAACTTTAAAAAAT
Source organism: Peromyscus californicus insignis (assembly GCF_007827085.1). Classification (NCBI taxonomy): domain Eukaryota; kingdom Metazoa; phylum Chordata; class Mammalia; order Rodentia; family Cricetidae; genus Peromyscus; species Peromyscus californicus. Next base: position 90,422,185 of record NW_026294617.1, read on the forward strand.
ACTATAATATGATACACTTGGTAGCAAACAAAATGTTTCATCATTAAAAGTAAAAATGATGTTAATATTTTCTCCAAAGTAATAACAAATATAAAAAATAAATCTTGCAAATGATACAAACTTGATAGTCCATATGGTTGTGCAAATATTTTGTTTTCTACTATTAGGTAGATATGATTATGTAATGCTTTTAAAGTGTTTATCATCTTTTATATAATAAACACATTCATCAAATGGAGATAAAATATTAAGTTATGTGAACTGAAGGCTATAATGTCTGTGTATTGGGGAATATTTACCAGAAGGATAACCATTTATGCAATGAACTATACACTAACCTGGGCTACTGGGAAGATAAAAATTCCACAACCAACGATTTAGATATCGATGTCTATAGGTCAAATGGCATGGTGGAGCTTGAAAGGATAAATAAAAAGAGACCTTCAAAAACTTCACTTCGGTTACACTAAAGTGAGTTGTGTAAGGGCAGTAGAAGGTACGGCCAAATTAAATTTGCAATGTACTGTGTATGATGAAGTAATGCCATTCCTCTTCTAAATTAATGATTACATATTGTGAAACTCTAAGAGGAAACAAAACAACGAAGATACCTTTTTTAACAGAACTCTACAACTCCCATATGGGAAATGTGTAAGGATATTCTGATATACAAATGAAATGTTGTTGGGGAAATTACCAACCATGCATGGAAAGACAAAGTCAACCTTGTCCAAGAGTTTTCATTACTGCAAAAATATGTCAGAATATCTATCGCATTAGTATAGAAAAATGAAGCCTGAAGGTCATTTTCATTCACTTTCTCTTCTGATTGTAATAGAAACTCAAACATCTAGGGTAGGACCAGATAAAAATTCACAAGTGTACTTTGTAAATAACATAGCTTCTTAGCAATCATGACAAACTACTGTTTAAACAATGCTACCATCGTCTGTCACATTTCAGACATTCCATTTGTCCTAACTGAATGGACTGAGAGTTATTGTAGGAAGCCTAAATTTTGAGTTTCCACTCATATTTTTTATAACTATGTGATAGATATAATTGATGTAATCACTGTTTCTATTTCTTTGAACAGTAAAAGCAATATAGTTTATGGAAGTACTGGCTTCAGAGGCAAAAAATACAAGCATTCAAGAGAACAAAATATTTTTTATATAAGGCAAACCCATGATTTATTCCTATTCCCAGGCAAAAATATAACAATTTAACAGGAACAGTAATAAATGTTTGAGTTTCTCAACATTAATGTGCTTCAATAATATTGTCATTAATCCTAGTTGGTAGCTTCTTGCTTTGGAGAGTTACGATATCATTCAGAGTGACTGCAGTTTACAGCTCTAATACTGAAAACAGAAAATTTGCTTTATAATTCTTCCAAATTTAAATATTTAACATAAAACCACACTTAGACCATTGCTCCAGAATATTATCAAAATTGATGTTTGGAGAAGACAGAAAGCACAGAAGAAATAAAGTGGTAAATGAGTCCTCTTTTGGTTATTTATACATGAATAAATGACAGTTTCTGTGTTTTTAGTGCTATTCCCTTCCTATTTCAAACAACACAATCAGTTCTCATTCCTTTACACTACCAGTAATCCTCAAAAAATATATAAAATCTTAATTTTCTTTAAGAATGGCAAGAAGAAGTCACTGGGTCTAAAGCGCAGTGTGCTGAGCCAGGATCAGAAGCTACTTGGTGTTATTCGAGTATAAAATATGCAAAGAGAATTACTAGAAGAAAGAATGACAAAAAAGGGGCAGATTCTGTATCCATGCTTCTGCCAAAGAAAGAGAAGGAGAATGACGTGCCTGGCCAGATTTGTCTTTCAATTAGTTCTCTCTAGTTGTATAAAAACATGGACCCCCAGAATCAAGACTAAAGTCGAGCACATTCTGGTGTAAATCTTAACTCAGACAGGGCTAAGGGGAGATGAAGAGGTGGGTGCAGTCCATGGAAGGAATTTTGCTGAAAAGAGTCCAGAGAATGTAGGAATTCTGTTTACTGGCTGTTCTTCTCTGGATTCCATATCAATAGCAAGAAGGATTCAAAGGTCTTAGATTGCTTGTCCTCATTAGAAGAAATAGTCTCTCCTTATGTGACAAAAAAAAATCCTTCCTAGTCTCTTTAGTCTCATTTGTAACAGACACAGGATGTCTATATCTAATACTACAATTTTTTTTATCAAAATGTGTATTTTCCTTCTGAAATCTCTTCTACATCCCATGTTCCCTTGTATTGCACTAAACATCCTTTAAATTAAGTGCTCTTCAGATTCTGGTACTGTTATATGTTAATAAAGTAAAGTAAAGTTGGAAAATATTCTAAGTTAGAAATACATTTAGGTCAGATAAAATGCACGTGTTTAAAATCTCAGCCATCTGAAAAGGCTTAGGCAGAAAAATCACACCAGAGCTACAGAGCAAGATCCTTTCTCAAAATAGAAACAAAAAGTATCCTACAGCAATATGATGGTTGACATTAGAGTCTCACTCTGGACTTTCCTCAGTTCTCAAGTTCTTATGGTCATTACTAAAAAATTCAGATGAAGCAGCCTTATAATGAAGAAGTTAGGCAGAGTTTAAGAAATAGCAAACTAAAGTATTTCTGAGGGGTGTAAGAATGAACAAAAGAAAGAATAGCAAATGGAACCATTAGAGAGTAGAGCAAATTCTTATGGGGTGACAATGGAACATGGCCAGAGAGAACAATGGAGAAGAAACACACTCTAGTGCGTAAAGTGGACTGTGCTGGAAAATACTGCAGAGCAGAGCACCTTCCCCTTCCCAGAGGAAGAGTGGGCAACAGTCAGAGATATCATTGTGCTGTCTACATTTTAGATGGCTTTTATATTGTTTCTAAAGTCTCTAGAAATGTCAGGTTCCTCTCAAGGATGTTCCAGATGACTGACCAACTCATTTGGATTAGCTCTTACGGGAGAGAGCAAGGTATGTCTTTGTTCTTTATTGGAAAGGCATTGCCATGATTATAACCTTATGAAATCCTAGTCAGTTCAGGTTGTCCCCGGAGATTTGACTCAGAACCTATTTTTTTGAACAGTAATTAGAGCCTTGAAGTTTTACAAACCAAGGGTGGGAGACATCCTCAACGACCTTCAAGCCTCTGATATTTAACTTCCCAACAGTGACATTTGCCAATAGTACCATCTACTTTAGATACTGAAGTAGAAGGTGGCTGGAATCCAGAAGCATAGCACTAGGCTAGAGATTCTTGCACTTAAAAACCAAGCAAACAAAAAATAAGAACAAAATAGTAACCACCCATCAATCTTACAGGTTTGCTCCTGTAAGGTGATTCTCTATTAATCACTGCCCTCCCAGATAGGATCTGCTTCCTATAAGATGAAAAAGAACTGTAATTGAATGAACACTTCTGTTTCAGGATAGAGTCCTCACCTGCATAAATGATTGCCAACTTTTGAAGCGGGATCTTCTGGTCTTTGAACAAAGGGTGACTACAGGAATGAGGCAATGACTTATCTGTGTACTTCAGTATTGAAGAGGAATGAGAAAGGTTACTTAGAGAGAGTAAATCAGAAGTCAGATTTCAAGTAAGAGAGAGACAGAAAGGGAAAACAGAGGTGTAAGACTTTTATCCCGATTTTAGTTACTTTGTGAACCCAAGTGAGGAACTAAAGCCAACTGCAAAAGGAAGTTGTGAATTCCAATTCCAGTTTCTATTGATTAGGTATCACCCGTGTATTTTCCTAAAACTGAATAGCCCTATACTGAATCAACTTAAGTCGAGGATAATATATATTAAGCAGGAAAAAATCCAATAGGTTCCGTTTTTTCAGTTTAATAGTGTTTACTAGGGCATTTATGGAATATTCTACTTTTGAGCCATGCAGATTAATAAATTTCTCTGCTGAAAGATGTATGAGTAAAATATCAAGTCCATTAATTTGTTATTCATTAGGACCAAATTGATTTTAGTCATTTTAGTATAGGCATAGATCTGAATCTAGGGGCATCTACAAGATTTCCTGGTTCTTATGTCAATAAGACAATGGATTTCATTAGGTACACATAGTAACAGGAACTGAGGTTTTTTTTTATTATTATTAAGAATGAGACTATACTCTTAAGCACTGGAACAGTCTAGTGTTTACAGAGCTAGGGTTTTTCTCATGAGTGCCATCTTTGCTACATGTAGACCAAGTGAAGGATTCCCAATCTTTTAGGTCAACTGGCTTTCATGTTAATATTGATGTCACTCACTCTCCATCTCTATGCTGCTGTCACAATCAGAGTCTAAAATGAGGATTGTGACAACAGAATGGCTCACTTTGTTGTCATCAACTAATGAAATAATTATCATTCATTAATAAAATTCTATGTCATTGTTTGCTAGGCATTATTCCAGGTTCCAGGCACCAGCAGATAGAAATAAACAAAAACATCCTTTTTATTCAATAGAGATACATTTTGAAATGGAAAGTAAGGGAATGATTTGCTTCACAGAAACATTTTGGCTGGTTTTGTTTAATAAAAAGTTGGTAATTTCACAAATTTGGGCATAAATTCTAGATTTACAGCACATGTGGGCTTCCCAAGAATTTTCTGAGGAAAGTTTAAAGGTAAAATGAAGAGAAAAACCTTTACTATGTTAGGAGGAAAAGCGTGAGATTATCCACTCAAGTTGTGTCAATTTCTGAAGATTTTACATCAAGTTCCTTCAATACTTTAGGAAATTTTCTTTTGTTAGTCAAGTATATGAGCATGCATTATATTATAAAATATGTATATTTTCTTGTAATAATATTAAAGTTTACTGAATCATGGGATTTTAGGTGCAGAATTTAATTTAATACTTAGTTTCTCATACTGCTTCATGACACAGAGCTCCTGAATGCTAGATATTCTCTCTGTGACAGAGTGACTTCTGTTGTAGCAAACTGAGACTTGATGTTTTCTTTCTTTTTTTTTTTTTTTTTTTTTTTTTTGGTTTTTCGAGACAGGGTTTCTCTGTGTAGCTTTGCGCCTCTCCTGGAACTCACTTGGTAGCCCAGACTGGCCTCGAACTCACAGAGATCCGCCTGGCTCTGCCTCCCAAGTGCTGGGATTAAAGGCGTGCGCCACCACCGCCGATGTTTTCTTAAGAGTCATTAAAGACACAAAACCAGAGAAACAGAATAAATCTAATAATTTTCATCATAACAATATCTAAAGTTTTAGATAGTATCAACAATCTCATTTGTTTTCTCACTTACCAAATATTTAATGGGTATTTACTTATGTTAGATATTATAAATAGAGAAGATTCAGTGGGCAACATTTATCATTTGAGAGTTTGGAGAGAATAAATTGAAAAAAAATACTAAGCATTATTTAACTCCTGGGTTAAAAAATAAAATCTGGGGAGGTAACAGCCTGGTCATCCAGACAGGAGTTTGAGGCAGGAAGATTGCAAATTCAGTGACTGCCTGGGCTAAGGAGTAGATTCAAAGCTAATGTGCATGCATCAGTGAGACCATATCATAGGAATTACCAAATAAATAAATAAAAGTAAAAAGGCGTCAGGTTACAGCTCAGTGGAAAAAAAAAAAAAAAACAAAACGTTGCCTAGTGAATGAGGAAGAAGAACAAGAAGACAGGAAAGAAGGGAGAGAGGGTTGGAAGTAGAGAGGAAGGTCAGTAGATGGGAAGGAACCACACATTGTGGTGCAACTTGGCCAGTGTCAGCCATACACAGTAATAAATATGTTGCTATGTCTGTAATTGATTCAAACTTTATTATTATTTTTAATATAATGGTTGGCATTTGGCATGTAGTGAATACACGGCCCTGGGTTACTCTTGATATTCAGAACTGAACATACTATAAGTGTTACTGGATTCTTGCTTTATACCTTGAGTTCTATCACCTTTCACTCCTCCCTCTCCATTTAAGCTTCACAAATTCACACCTCAATGGGCAGATTTCAATCATGGGAGTAAGAAAGTTACATGTTATTCATTAGTCTTACCAATCTGGTATTATGAAGTAGTCCAGAAACAAAAGTGAAGTATTTATAGTTGTCTTACACTAACTTCCCATCTGTATGGCACCTTCATTTGTTCATTCTGTTCTGTGGTCTACATTCCCTTCTGATGTTTTACCCAGAGAGCACCTGCGTTTGTGAGTAAAATTTCTCATTTACCCAGAAATGCTTCTTTCTCCTCAATCTCATTCAGAAAACAATTCCTTTACCCAAAGGGCTAATGAATAGTAAAATAAATCTTTTTAGTCTGTTTTTTTTTTAAAAAATGAGATCCTGTTTCTTCTCTTCAGATGAATAAACATATATTATTAACATTAACTGCTGGAGACAGACAAAGAAAAAAAGACATCTGGGAATCACATTTGAATTTATAACAGAAAGAATTCATGTACATATGTAGTCGAAGATCTCAAAAGGGGAGTTACTACACTGTAGCCAGTACTGCACAAGCCAAATAACTTGAAACAAATTATTTTAATTTCCTCCTTAGTTTCTAAAAATAATAGATTAGTCTAAATGCTTATCTTCTATAAAACAAATAAGTCACCTTTAATAATAATTTATTGTCTATTAATATAATATTCTCTTCCTGAGGAAATTAATACCATCTCCATATTTTTGTTGGCATGGAATTATATTCACATTTATTTAAAAAATCATTCATTTCTCTCAAATACATACCAGGAGACTACTTTATAGTCTATTTTTCATACATTGCCAGTTTATGAGGCATAGTTAGTCAGTAATGTAGAAAAATAGCCTATATATATATATATATATTAGCACACCTGGAGTACCTGGAGACATTCTAGAAAAATATGTATACATGTACAAAGTAACATCAGTGACTGGCAGAGACTGATTTTTGGATTAGTCGAAACACTTCAGTCAGACTGGAAAGTGATGGTCATGACAGAGATCATTTTCTAAAGTGAGAAACACCAAGGTTTCACAAGATGAATTACTTATTTTAGTAACAAACAAGGTCAATTAACGGTCCCTATAAAAATGAAGTTTTGAGGAAACTGGATATTATGGATATAGTTTTAAAATATAATATTTATTCTTCAAGTATCTAAAAGCCCTCTAAGCATTTGCTTCTCTCTCACCCTCTGTCTACAGGAGCACCTATCCAGCTTCAGAAATTGAGTGTGCAAACGAGAACATGCTTATTATATTCAATAAAATACAGAACTGAGATGCCAAAGGGGGAAATATTCACAACGAACACAGTTGCTCGGGGAACAATTGCTCCTGGTGTGATGCTTGGATTTTATTTTTATAAACTAGTTTTACCCCACAGCTGAGAATGAACGAAACTGCCTCTTCTAAGAGGAAGGTTAGCAGCGCACACCAGCTGTGGTTACCATCAGCTACTCCATATCCCTGGAAAAGCAAGCTCTCTCTTTCCTCTTCCCAACAACACCCCTAACTTTTCTTCCTTATGTATGCCAAAGGCCATCACAGTCTTCATAAACTTTAGATCTAGAACAAAATCTAAATTTTCTATTCCTTAAAATTAAAAGTACATGGACTTAGAGACTCATTATTTTGTTTTCTTAATTCTTTTTTTTTAACTTGTAAGGATCTATACCTCTAATAAAGACATGTTAAAATATAGTAGAGATACTGAAAAGACAAAATGCTAACCAAAACCAAAACAATTCAACAAGAATACATTTAACACCTGTCTGCTTTTAACGACTTTCACTCAAAACTGCAATCTTAACAAATGGCTATTTTACATTAATTTTTTTACTTTTTTCCAAAATGTGAGAGTCCACAAATTAATTTACATTAAAATAGCCTTACTTATTTTTAATCTTATGTGTAAGAGTGCTTCCTGTGTATGTAGGTATGCACATGGTGTGTGTCTGGTACCTAGGAAGGTAAGAAGAGGGCAGAAGATCTCCTGGAACTGCATATGTGGATGACTGCAAACCCTGTGTGGATCCTAGAAATAGAACCTATGTGGTCTGAAACAGTGGAAAGCGCTCTTAACTGCTGAGCCATTTCTCAATGCCCTGAATTTAAATTTTTGTAGTGTTTTATTCAATAATATTTCTAAGATATTATCTTTTTTTATTTAGAAATATCTGGAAGTGTCCTAACTAATATCAAAATAGAAATTTTGGTGACAAATGTGCATGTGTTAGATCAGGACAATAATCTCAACTCTTGTGGGGGTCAGTTTGAAGCCAACACGGTCCACATAGTAAGTTCTAGACCAGCCTGGGCTACAAAATGAAACCCTTTGCAAAAGCAAAACAAAAAACAAAGCAAAATCAAAAGAAAAAATTCAATGAGAAAAAAAACAAAAACTTTATAACATCCTCGCTGAAGTCCTTTATACAAATGTTTTTTTTTTATTTTCAAGTATCTCATTTTCATGATTTATAACCATATTCACACACACACATATACCTCTGTAAGTTTGCCTCTTTATAAACAAGTTCTATTTAAGAAAACTTTCTTACTCCTCTTTTTCTTATCTTGCTATATTTTTAACCTACAGATGCAGAATCTTTCCATTCCATGGGACCTCAGTTAACTGCCTGCTATGATTTTGTCGTTACAGCTAACTGAACAACCCACGGCTCTGAAAAGTAAATGGAGACCTTGGCTGTGTTTGAACTTTATTATTTTAGTTGAGATAAACCAGAAGTGACCAATTCTCAAGCTATGTAAGTAAGATTTTGCATTTACTTAGTAGGATTGAGTCTCACAATTTGCCACTGGGAATAATAATATAAATTGTCAGTTATACTTTTCCTTAATGTGATATAATGTTGATTTTACATTTTTAGAGACCTGGTAAATAGAAAGGATTATTTTTTAAATTTCATAATTTTTCCTTAGCAAATATTTCTATTGTTTAAGAGTCAAAAGTAATGTAGTTTTCAGATCACTGCGCTACTATACGAATGTACTTTTAAAAATGTGTTTTTGTTAGGTAAAGAACGCCAGCCTACCATGTCAGCCTTACATGTTATTTTAAATGGTGCGTGTGCTTCAGTTGACTTAATCATTCGTGGAAAGCGACAGGTATTGTCAGACATGCTCAGGGTTGAATCCCCTTGTCTCCTTCCTCGTGGGCAGATTTGTAACTCCTGAGGCATTGAGTGTGACAGCAACAGCTGTTTCTTTCTTCATTATTGTCATTTACTTAATGAAAAAATAATAATAACATTCATTTGCAGTGTCATGTCATGTAAAAGTTTTCACTCTGTAGTAAGCTCATAAAATATGTAATCAGGATGGAGTTTTGGCTACAATGAACTGTTCAGTAGGACATTGAGTTGTAGTGGGTCCCAGTTGTGATTTATATTGGATGGGTTTCTTGTGGTATGCTTTAAAAAGTGTCAAACTCTAACCTGTTCTTAACTTCAACATCCATAGATGAGTAAAGAGCACATGTTCATACTTCTAACCAGACTATATGAATACAAACTACTACCATATATTCCTACTACTTTCTTAAAGAAGTTTCCCTTACACAATTTAAACTATTTGTCAAAATAAAATGAACACAGTAGCAGTCTTTTGAGATGCTGAATGGGATGTTAAAGTAGATGGGAAACAGATAGTTAACACAAGGAACCAAATGAAGTCGGTTGTCTAGATGGTAAGCAAAAGCATTTGCTGCCCAGCCTGATGACCCTAGTTCAGTTTCCAGGACCCACACTGTGGAAAGAGAGAAGCGAAACCTGGAAGCTGTCTTCCCACCTCACATTGACCCTGTGGCACACACAGGCAGCTGCATGTACACACCGAGGCAAGAACATACATACAAATAATATTTAAAGATAATTTTTAAAATTGTTTGAAAACCTCATGAAGTTATCTTCCCCAATTAATAAGCAGGGAAATCATAAAACTGCAGGATAAGTCAGATTTGGTAGTAAATGCCAGTAGTCCCAGAATATGGGGAGATCCAGTCTGAGATCATGGACATTGTCATTAAAGTTCCACCCAGCAAATAGAACAATCAGAAAAAAATCTAGAAATCTGTAGACACTTACGTGTTCTGTTCTATTCTATTGCATGAAGGATGATCACAGTTATATTCTCAAAACATGATAGATATCCATAGCAAAACACAGGAAAGGTTTCATTTATTCATTTTTTGAAAGACTGAATTTATTTTTAATTGTGTGCCTATATGGGTGGGGCATGGCTGTGGGACAGATGTGCTCCAGTAAATGCAGGTGCTTGCAGAGTCAAAAAGAGCTGTATTACAGGTAGTTGAGGAAATGTCTAACTTGTATCTGAGGACTAAACTGTAGCCCTCTGCAGGAGGACTGCTCATAGAGGCAGTGGGTGCTCTTAACTACTAAAACGTTTTCAGCCACTTGTTTATCCATTTTGTAAAGGACTAACTCAAGTCAAATATTTGATGTCCTTGAGATACATTATTAAACAAACTTAGGCATTTCTTCGCCTACCTTTGTTTCTGAATCTTAGTACAATGTGAGCCGAAGGATAAACAGGAGCTCTATGTCATGGGACCTATCAGCCGAAGGACAAACAGGAGCTCTATGTCATGGGGCCTATCATGGATAATCAAGGGAATTGATTTTTTTTTCAAGCAAGTGATAATTAATGAAGATAGTTTTTAAACCAAGGAGTGGAATAGTCAGATATTTTTCCTTGGTAAAATTAAATGTGTACCTGTTTTGGAGGTAATGCATAGTCATTCATATTTTGAATAAAAACATGTCATGTTTTAGCACAGTGAAATATTTTTCACAGTAGTTGTGAGGTGATTGAATTAAAGGTGCCCAACATAAAAGCTATATGGAAGCTGTTGAAACCTGAAGGAAAAGAGTGAAAAAAAATGATTTAATTTGCATGACAAAGAGATATTAAGTGAAGAATGGGATATAATAGCTAATAGAATTTGTTAAGTGTTAAGGAAGTTACAGAAAAACATATTAGAGGTGATAAAAGTTAGGGGATATGATGGATATTTCCTTATGTATGTTATTGTTCTACTGTTGCAGACAAAAAAAGTTCTAGGCAACAATTCCAACAAGCAGATAATGACAGACACTTTTTACTTCTCAATTGTTAAAAAAAAGTACAAAAATATTCTTTTTGCATTCTGTGTCTAATTTTACTATTCAGCTTCTACTTTAAATCATACTGATCAAACTTGCATAATTCAAATCTATTGAGAGCATTTTCTGGGTTACTGTATAACCCAATGGTAGACTACTTGACTAGCATGCATAAAGTGCAAGAATCAATGTCCAAGCATAAAAGAGAAAAAATGAATATTGATTGAAAAAGAAAAAGTAAAAAGCAAACATCATCAATATGACTAATGATTTTCAAGTTGTTTATTCAGTGTTCAATAGAAGTGTTACTTGACCAAACAACATCTGAAGTATTAGTTAATACACTATTAGTTTATGTTCCCTGGCTCATACTAGGACCTATCCCAATAAATTTACCATTAATTGAAAATTTCTTAAATGAAAAATGCATTTGATACTCCAGGGCTATCAAATATCTTGGCGTCACCAATACAGAAGACTGTACAACATAGCCGTGTACACTTATGCCTCCTTGACTGATTAGGAGCCATGACCCTTTGTTACTTCTCAACTTTGCCAAAGTGCTTCCATATTTTAGAAATATAAAAATACAAAATTTGAAGTAAGATTTGAATTGACTGCACATACTCCCAAGCCATCCTAAGATGAGAAAATACATAAACATACACAGTTGTGTTGTGTCTGCACCCGGCCTCCAGAATTCATGCTCTTAGCACTGTCCTTTCACCGTGATCATTCCTTCTCTTCTCATTTACTGTTGTTTTCTTTTTTTTTTTTTCTAATACTGATGCTATTAAAGGTTATGTGCTTGGTACTTTTCTCAATTCATATGCAAATTATGATAATTGAGATTCAAGGGCCTACATGCCTCCTTATGTTATTATTCTCAGCTAATACATCCAAATGCAGAAAAAAAAAGTAAAGAAAAATCGTGGTCTTCATTCAAACACATAGTCAAACTTCTTCCCCTTCTTCCCATGCATGTCCAGTGTTCATTCTGGAGTCAACATATCCAAATAATACATCTTACTGTGACCATTCCCCTAACTACCACTACCACAGCCACCTGTTTCAATGCACCTTGCCTCTAACAAAAGTCAACAAACTTCCCAATTTCCCAAACCAGTAACTAATTCTTGAGTCCTTTTTTGCTTTCAAAATTCATTATCTAAGCTATCAGTCAATTCTCTGAGTTCTACTTTCACAGTACTTTCAGTATCCTGTTATTTCTCATAACTTTTACCTGCTTTATTTTTTCAGAAAGTTCATTAAATTTCACCTATGTTGTTGCAATGTTTGCATCCCAAATGAAATCTCTTCTTTCAGTCTTTGACTATAAAATCCCTTCACAAACAAAATGTAATGCTACCCCCTAAAGTGCAATATTTTAGAGTATGCTAGTCATGCAACTCCCTTGATCAAACCTTTCAATAGCTCTTCAGTTCCCTCAAAGACAAAGAATTTGCAGATCAAATGACTTTTCACAGATTGTAGTAGCTCTAGTCCCTTACTGCCTCTCTCCCTATCTCAGCTCCAGAAGTACTTAGATATTTGTTTTTATCTGAAATGATATACACAGTTCTTTTGGAGGAGTATAGCTCTGATTGACACCCCTTCTCAGAAACCTTTCTCTTCAAACATGCAATCCTAACTTTACTAATGACCTTGCTCAAATTTTATTTTCCCGGTAAAGTTCATTGAGCAACTGTACCAAAACTCACCTGAATCAAAACATGAGGCAAAGAAGGAAACCAGAAATGAGTAGCCAGAGAAACACCAGCAAGAGCATACCCAAATGTTATGAAGGAAACATCAGGTCAGTTAAAGTAAGAAATGAATTAATCCAATTTAGCACAAATAAACAACTTATTTTTGTTCTTAGAACAAACTCTTGATCTCTGTTGGTAAATGAGAAAGCCATGCTATATAGAACTTCTGTCTTTATAACACATTTCCATGCAATCCCAAGAGCCCAAATTTTAACGACCATAATGTCCTCACTCTCTTTGACCCACAGTCCATAATTTTTAACTTGAGAATTTCATATCCCTGGCTCTCCCTCTCCTAGCAGCCATCAATTGTTTTGTTTTGTTTTGTTTTGTTTGTTTGTTTGTTTTTTGAGACAGGGTTTCTCTGTGTAGCTTTGTGCCTTTCCCAGATCTCGCTCTGTAGACCAGGCTGGCCTCAAACTCACAGAGATCCTCCGGCCTTTGCCTCCCGAGTGCTGGGATTAAAGGCGTGTGCCACCACTGCCCAGCACAGCCACCAATTTTTAATAGCTCCAGAGCTAGTAGGACTTGATGAACATCCCTCCATCCATGTTTTGATTGTTATGATTGGATCATGTTGTCCATAGTGACAAGCAGTGAGTCTCTGTGTTAATCACTATCTACAGCAAACAAAAGCTTCTCCAACAAGAGCTGAGAGACACTGTAGTCTATGGGTATAATGACAAATCTTTAGGAGTCAGCCTAATACTACAGCTGCTTTAATACTACAGTTACTTTTGCATAATAATGTAGCAGATTCTTCCCTAGGGCATATGCCCCACCTAGATGTATGTTCTTAGATCCATTAACAGTATTGGATATGTCTTCCACCTTGTGGAGCAGGCTTTAAATAAAGTGCAAAAATTGTTGGTTTCTCCCCTAACACTTAATCTATTATTGATCTGATGGATCTATATTTCCAGGACTATCCTTAGTGTAGCTGGTAGAGTTCAAAGCTGGTTGAGATTGGTGACCACTTTCCTCATCCAAAAGCATGCATAATACCTTCCATCACTATGAAAACTAAATAGAAAGAATGATGCTCCCAGATCACTCCAACCTTCATCTTTCCTTGTTCAATGACTCAAATCTTTAGTTATAGTATTTTACCATCAAGTTCAGGAAAGTAACAAAGAATATAGTAATTGCCTATAATGTCTGGAAGTGTCTGTGCAGCCATACTGACCAACAACTCTAGAAAAGGTAATTCATAGCTGGGACTGGGATTTTATTGGATAGCCTATGGTAACTGTGAAAGGCATTTTCCCACACCTGACCAAACCCCATTACAGAGTAACTCCACTTAAATTCTTTGTGGATATGAATATATACATACACACCCATACATACCTCTCTCTATATATATATACATACACACACACACACACACACACACACACACACATATATATATATATATATGATGGCATTTGGAAGCTTCTACAGTAGTGGCTTCCATGTAGCTTTTGAAGTGTTCTTTGCTGTTATTTATACCTCTCCCATACTCTGTTTCTTTTCAAGGATGGAAAATAGAATCAATTTCGCACACTCATAAAATGGTCATAAAACTGCCTGGTTAATAGTTGTTCATGATTTTCCAGAAACTTAATATGAAGACAACTACTCTGCCAACATAATTAGTGTTCTGATTTTATAAGAGAAAAACAAAAACCTTGAGCCCAATAAGGTAAAACTTTAAAAATTAAAGAAGTGTGCTATCCTTTGTAAACTATCCTTTGAATTTATAGCCTTTTGTAGTGAAAATAAGAGTTTTTAAAGACCATTTTAAAATTAAAATATAGTACATTTTGACCAAATTCTTTCCCCTCCCCACAACTCTTCCCCAATCCTCCCACCTCCCTATCTACCCAACTTCATGTTCTTTCTCTTTCTCTCAAAATAAAAATAAAATGAATGTCAAAACAACCAATGAACAAAAACCAACTCTACAAGAATACCAAATATTTTTAAAGCTCCATTAAGAGAAAATTAAAGATTGATACGCCAAGAAAATACTATTTTCTGTATTCAGAGGTATTAGTTTTAAGTCATTCTTTTACATAATCATTATTATATTACTAATGAGTAATAATTACTTTAGTGTCAATGCCAGTAACCAGCATGGCTTTCTTACATCTAAACTGTGCAAAGTGTTTACATTCTTAATATTACTGAAGCTCCCCTTTATATGTTAATCTTGAAAACTTAATTTTTCCTACTTTATGGGGTAGTGAATATATCAAATAAAAGCTGTTTTTCTAAAAGTAAAAAAATAACTTATAATTCTTTAATATATTTAATTTACTAAGATCAGCCACAAGATTTAAGTTTAGAAGGCTTGGATTATATGGTGGGAATTACATCATGCCATCAGAAATCCACTCATTCAAATTTTTATAGTTCAATAAAGTTACCTTAATAAAATTGATAGTATTCAACTGTTCAGTAACTACTGAACATAACAAAAATGAAACAGACCATATAAAACACTTTTAAGGAAATATAACCACCTGAGTACATGTTAACTACTTTCAAGTTAAGGGCCATCTGGCTGTGACAGCTGTTGACCTTGATTGTCAGAGTCCATTTGCATGAGCATGATTACTAGGTGGGGGTGAAGAATAATTTTACTTCACTACATGAGGATCACGCTTTGGGAAAGATTTACAAATCATGTGTTTTTCTTCACTTAAAGCTCATAATTTTTTTCTACATTTTAATATTTTTTGTTGGGTGTAGAGATCCGTCCTATTACTTAAGTTATATATTGGGTTAAAAATCCACTTCAGCCTGCCAAAGTGAATTGACATGCAGCCATTAAAGATTTTATCCATAAACCTCTAAAGGGCCTAAGGAAAGGGCTGGTGGGTAAAATACTTCTATGAAAGCACAAGGATATGAGTGTGGATCTTCAACACTCACACAAAAGTTGAAGCATGATGATGTATATCTATCACACAAGTTCTGATGGGTCTTAGGTGGAGCTCGCTTATAAATCTAGACACAATAATAAATTTTGATTCAGTAAGAGACCCTGCCTTAAAAAGAAAAGTATAGCCGGGCGGTGGTGGCGCACGCCTTTAATCCCAGCACTCGGGAGGCAGAGGCAGGCGGATCTCTGTGAGTTCGAGGCCAGCCTGGTCTACAGCGCGAGATCCAGGAAAGGCGCAAAGCTACACAGAGAAACCCTGTCTCGAAAAAACCAAAAAAAAAAAAAAAAGAAAAGTATAGAATCAATTGAGGTCATTCCAATGTTAACTTCTAGCCTCCTCACAAACTTACGCCAGTGACTCTATACACAAACACACTCTAATAAATCGCTGTATAGATTCTACTATGAAAGAATAGGTGTATTTGCAGAAGTGAATGAGACCCTGTCTTGTCCTTCTGACAGGAATAGGGTCAAAACTACGACAGCATGAAACATGCAGTAAACAAAACTATAAGCTCAGTCAGTGTTTTTCACAATATGGATCAAGATTTGCTTATAGACAATACTTTGACAACTTTATAATTATGAAAGTGTGCTATGACCATCACATGAATTAAAAGTTCAAGTAAAGGAAAAACAACATATATGGGAAAAAACACATGAAAAATAACAAAAAAAATAAAAAACTTTAATATGAAGAGATCAATTCCTGTCACCAAGAAAATATGACCAAACACTGCCAGAAGATGTTTGGCTAGGAAAGGAGGATAGAAGAGAGAAAGAGAGAGAGAGAAGAAGATTGAGGAGGAAGAGGAGGAGGAGGAGGAGGAGGAGGAGGAGGAGAGAGAGAGAGAGAGAGAGAGAGAGAGAGAGAGAGAGAGAGAGAGAGAGAGAACAAATGCCAAAATGAAGCTCAGTGGCTAGAGATTTCTTGGCATGTCTAAGGCCCTGGGTTTACTCTCTGGCAACAAAAGAATAAAATGAAAATAATTCTACTAGTAAATTATACACTAGAGGAATCAAGCAATGACTTTTACAATAGATAACTGATAAGAAAAATGTATGACAGCTACAGAAAATGAAGAAAGGGAAAATACTATAGTTAAGAAACAGTTTACATTAAGATTTTTTTTTTTAGAATCATTAAAATTATATTATACATTAATATAAATACAACCTGGCAAATGACACAATATTTGCAATATATCACTATAAATATTTTTTTACAATAAACAATGAGAAAAATAGCTAAAGAAATACACATAAACTTCCCCTAATGAACAGATTGAAGGTCTCTAATTCACCATATGGAATAAAAAAAGATGACTTTTGATAGTTAATTATTGAGCACATTAAGTTATTACATACTAAAAAAGCAGTTTGTGAAACCATACCAAAAATAATGTACAAATAAAATATATAAATGTGACATTTTTAGATATGTATCTTGTAATTTTTATGATATATTTGGAAATACTGGGAAAGTAAAAAATATATGAAATAAAATGTATCCATTGTATTACTCTCAATCAGTTTGGAATTTCTTACTTGAGATTGACATCTATGTAGAGTTGATATGCTTTAACAGCACCAGAGAGAAAGATGCAGAGAAGAACTGGTTTTGTTTGGTTGTCAGATTGTTTGTTTTGTTTGAGAAAGGGTCTGACGCTAGAGTCCAGGCTGCCCTCAGTCTCTCTTCTGCTTCTCAAATATGAATACAGGCATGTGCCACTACATCAAGCTAAATTCTGGAATGATACACTTTTCTGAAAATGCTGCATAGCTAAAGCTGAGTGAAATAAAATGATGGAAAATTAGAAGAGGGAGATATATAGAATCATAATGAGAGGGAAACTACGTACATTTAAAGCTCAGAAATACGCACAGAAGAATAAATATTTGAAGGGATAGTAACTAGGGTATTTTTGAAGCCTGATGATGGGATTCAGAAACAGAGCTGTGCCTTTCAAGTAGAACTAATAAAATAAATCTACTCTTATAATAGAAAAGGTCTACAGAGCAGAATAAACTCAGAAAATATCACAAACATTTATTAATAAAGGAATAATATGTTTAAAGATTGACAGCTGACTTCCTAATGCAACAGGAAATGAATAGGGATTATCTTAATGGGTATTTTTAAAAGTAACTTGATTACTACAATAAAATGGAAAAAGCAGTATATTTTCTTCATGCTTCACACGCTTAATGACTAAGACACCTATAATTAAAAAAAGTATAACAGGGCAAAGATACAGAGTGCTTTTTAAATAAAATTATACGTGATAGTAAGACCCTCAAGGGAAAGACTCAAAGGCATGAGAAGTCTTGGATATTTTTGTACACTGTTTCCTGAAGTGGGTAGTCAGAATTAGATATGAGCAATGAATGGCTGTGCAAAGGGCTATGACCTGTCCAGAAAAACTTTTTTAGATTTTCAATAACCCACCTCTTCACAATCATAGACATTTCAATCAGTCAGTCAGCATTATATCTTTAATGCAGTTGTGTTCTGTTTGTTTGTTTTTGCTTTTGTTCTTCTTTATCAGAAGTTCCATTCATACTACCAACAATAAACTCTATCGGAGATATCAGATTGCTCTCCTATAATTCATTTCATTATTACACTGGTTTTTTTTTTTTTGGAGGTTTTATGGTATCTTAATTGTGTATGCTTACATACACAATTGGCCTTTGTGATGAATTCAACATTTCATCATTTTTCCTAACAGGAGGTTAAAACCTAGGATGCAAAGCTACTTGTTTAGTTAGTGCTTAGTTTTAGTGATACCGAGACTTCTCATTAGTTTACAAAATAGTCTTGTTCTTCAAGGCATCCCCGAGTTTTTGAGAAATACATTTCACATAAATAATCCACAACAGAAAAATAATACTTGATTTTTTGGGTTTGTTTTTTGGACACAGGGTTTCTTTGTGTACTTCTGGATGGCCCCAAGACTGAGTTCCAACTCTCTAACCTCCTTTAGTTCTTGGTATCATAAGCTTGTACTTCTACAGCCTGCTTTAGTAGTGAGTAGTAGTCATTAGTAATTAGAAAGTGCATCAATACCACATTCTCTTGATTATTCTGTTAGGTGCACATCTATATGAACTTATGAAGTCATGAGTATCTATTTCTGCTTAACACAGAAGAAAGAGAGAATCTATCTACATGCTAATGAAAGTGTCAGAGGCAGTAGAGGAGAAACACAACTGTGCAATCTGAACAGTTCTTTGTAGAGATCTCTACTCAGAGTAGAATTGGGACTAAACCAGAATTTCCAGGGTAGATCAGCATGGAAGCAAAGTAGGAATTTCTTCAGAAATTATTTAGCCATTCATGTAAAATAAGACATTAAGGACAAGAAAGTTGCTTAAGAAAAGGCCATTGCAGCCAGAAGACACGGGATTCAGGCTTTGTAAGAGTCAAAGTCTTCCTTGGCTGTCTAGGGATAACCATACATAAAAATGTAATGGATTCTGAAGCTGTATTGTGCAAACAGTTTCAGAGAAAGTCCCCCCATCCCCTCCTTAGTCCTTTATTATAGGATAGTTTCTGAAGATCTTTGGACAAGGCTATCTGATAAGATAAAAACCTATTTTTCCTGAATGTAATAAAGTACATGTGTAATCCTATTAATTGAAAGGCAAAGATAGGACAAATCATGAGTTTAAGGCTATCCTTAGCTAAATATCTAGTATAAGGCCAGCTTGTCTCCCTGACTTAAATAAATAACAACAACAAAATAACAATATAATTTGAAAAAGTCATATATTCTTCTTATATGAATTCCTGAGGAAATTAATAACTATTTTTACCATAAAATTTTATGATCTTATAGAAGCTTTGTGGTTAATAAATTTCATTAGAATGCTGAGGCAGGAACTCTGAAAAGGCATTCTAATACTAGAAAATACAGGACACACATTATCTGAAAAGAATAATCACAGAGCATATAATAAATATGTATGGTAATGTGTATTCATTATACTATGTGTATAATGAATACACATAGTAACTGAGGAATTATTATAGGAATTACATTTAGGTGTAAATATGGCCTGAGTCAAAGAAGAGGGCTAATAACTGCATTATAAAGAGAGGGATGGAATAAAACGACCAGACAAATGTCTAGATTAAACCTGTACAACTTGTCATTTCAAAAAAGAAAGAAAGAAAAAAACCAGAAATATGCAGCACAAATTCTTTCTGAACTGTAAACTTAACTGAAAGTTTATACCAAATTAGAAGCATTTATGCAAGCAAAAGGACCAAATTTCAATAACAGGATTGAATTTGATATCATTTTAAGTTGCCTTAGTATTTCCATTTCACCCTTGAGAGATAGCAACATTGACAAAATACAAAATATAGCTTATAGTCTTTATTTTTTCCCTTTGGTTTTTGGAGACAAGTCATCTCTGTTTAACAGCCCTGGCTGTCCTGATTAGGCTGCCCTTAAACTCAGAGAGATCCAACTGCCTCTGCCTCCTGAGTTTTAGTATTAAAGAGGTGCACCACCACCACCCAGCCATAAAATGTATAGCCCAGGCTAGCCTCGAACTTGTGATCCTCCTGCCTCTTCCTTCAGCAAATTCTACTGGTGTGTGCCACCACAACCAACATTCTTTCTATTAAGGGGAGAAAAAGAGCCTTGTTGCCAAATATATTTTTTTCCTTTTTAAACCTATTTGGTAATTTCCTTTAAAATCTTGGTTTTATTAGACTTGCAACAGGAACTGAGTGTCTGCCTCCAAGAAACATTTATAAAAATTTTCAATGAGAAAGTGTGTTAATCCTGTACTTTCCTGTGAAGGACAACATTAAGAAAGACTAGGCAACAAGTTTAAAAGCAAGCTAAAAGAGAGGTATCCATAGGGAAACCAACACACTCCACTATGTTTTCTGGAATACATAAGGTTATGCAAATGGTTCACCTTGGACATGTTTAGGAAATTTTGTAAGGAAGCTCTTATTTATCACCATTTTTCAAACTTCAAACTCTGCAAGAAGAAAGTAAAAATTAAGACATACTTTATAGGGTTTTGATTAACACTAAAGGCACAGTTCAACTAATCATGAAGGATTCCTTTAATAATGACTAAAAATTGAATCTAAAGAGTCATTTAAGAAATTAGCTATTCAGTATTATCTAAGCTATCTTTTAGCTTAACTAAGACATGTTATATTCTCCTTGGCCAATTGTTTACCATCATAGTTGGCAGTAGGATATGGGAAAATGGAGATGATAAATGAGATGGACTAAAGTCTCATGCAATAACCTACTTTATTCAGAGCATCAGACAATTTTTACTCTGAGGGTTAAGAAGGGTCACATGAGTAAAGTGTGCACTCATGAGAGAAAGTTTCATATTGTCATTAGCTTTAAGTGGAAAAAAGTTGTTTCTTTTTATAAAGACGCATAAACAAATAAAAATAGCCAATATAATGAATAGTCTGAAGTAATCTCACTTCTATCCACTACATCTGGGAGGAGCACATAAGCACATTCTGAGAACAACTCAACGTTTCTGAAGTAACTGAGGTCACAAGACTCCTGTTTCTTCATAGTTTTCTCACAAGCACTTGGGATTCTCCTCACTAGACTCCATTCTTGGATCATGTTCTGACATCTCCCCACTTTTTATTTTTTAATAGCATGATATTCAAAGTGGTTTTGATTTGATATGTTATCGATAGATTCTAATTGTCATTTGATGGATGAGTATCCTATAAGCAAGCAAATTATAGCATAATGGATAATATCAGAGCAGTGAAAGCATTTGTATTATACTCTGCCACTAAGAACAGGGATACAAACTATATCTAGTGCTATTGGTTGTACTATTAGAGAAAAATCTAAAGGTTATCTTGAAAAGAGACATATATGGCTAATAGTTCTGGCCTCTTGCTAAAATGTAAGCCCGTATTTGCACTTTAATAGGAAGACAAATGTTGTGATCTCCTATGAAAGTGGGATTTGAGTCAAATCTCAAGGAAAAATTAAAATAAAGTCCTTTCTTCCGAGGAATGAATGGGTCTATTATGGTCCTGAGGTCCTGTGATAAATACAAAGTCATTAGTAAAGATAAAAGAAGCTGCATCCACCCAATCTACAAGTTGAAGCAGAGGAGGATGAAAAATATAGGACCAATACATGTGCTCTGAGGCATTCACTGCACAGGTCAAAGCAGCTAGTATCTCCAGAAAAATAGCCTCAGGTGATATTTTGATCTGTGTGTGTGTTTTATGGAACAAATTCTCAGTTGATAAATATGACGTGGCCCTAGATGCGCAAGCTAGACTTCTGATGTATCTCCTTTTGCCATTTAGCTGAAGGTTTGCTGTCTTTCTAATGATTTCTGTTGTCCCTTTGCACTCTACTGTCATTCTTAATGGCCCAGGGCTGGAGGAGCAAAAGAAGAATCCATAATGTTTCAATAGATTCATGTGCAAAGACAGATGCATGCCCATTCTCAATTTTCTTCTGAGAAGTACAAACAGGGAGAGTTAATGCATGCTTATTTCTTTCTGCAATAAAAACATGGAAGTTAGAGTATGCACAAACATGAGCACATGTGTTCTGGAGACAATCCTACAGCATAAGCAGAATCTGAAACAATATTTATGGATTTATGAATTAACCATAATAGGTTAATCTAAAAAGCCAGTTGCAAATTGTAGAGCTGAGGAAAAAGAAATATTAATAGATCGATGAATGTGCAGAACATAAATTCCTGCCTATAGCCTTATATGAATCATCAATAAAATAAATATCTGTCTGTGGAATGGGAGAATGATGGGCAATTTTTATAATCACAAGTTCAGTTTGTATGACAAAACCCCATATCTTACCAACTGGATAATGATTTCCTATCCTTCCATAGTAATCTACAAATGAAATTTTAACAATACTGTGTTCTGAAATGCTCTTTAAAAACCAATTATTAGTTAAGGGTAATATAATGCAACAGTGATAAATGTGTATAATCTTTGACATTGGACCCTCCTCTGATTTGCTAATTGAGCAAGAAAAGTAGAATAAACAGATAGTATATAACTCCATTCCAAAGTTTTATCCTCTTGACCTATAATACCCTGTAGGAACAAGAACTGTCTATACAGATTTTGGCTGTGTTTTCTTAATGATTTACATTGATAATGGAATTTAGTAAGAGGAAATTCTCTTTAATGTAAGTGGCAAAGAAGTCAGATGTGGAAAAGGAAAATTTAAGTTGCTCCAGGAAGTAAGTAACCCATCCTAAGTTAGTCAGTTATCTACTGCAGAGGATATTGAAGGGGGAATTTCAGTGATAAGAAGAAACCATGTAGCTGGCAAGGGAGTTAAACATGCAGTTTTGTTTGGAGTAATTCTCTGGTTGCCTTTTATTCCCCACTCACAGAAGTTCACTCCTTCCTCAGAGGAAGACATAGAGAGAGTTAAAAGATAGACTTCCCAATATCTCTACCTCAGGTTGTCAGATATGCAGAGAAATGGCTTGTTGACAGAGAAAGCAGCCTAAGCAATATTAAAGTCACCAATATATTCTTATAAGATATTATTTTAAAATTTATATTTAAAAAAATATAAAATATTCATTTTATTAAAGAAACTGCACAGAACAAATGGCTTCTCTGAATAGTAAAGGTTGCATGATTAAAAACTCACAGTGAACTTTACAGAAAACTGCTACCCATAGCCTGTACTCCCATTAGCAACAGCAATAGAAGCTAGAGGCACATTCGTTGGAGGAGACTGGCAAGTAGGTTTTATCATCATGACAACCACTCCAATAAGACTTAAATATCTTTTAGGCTTTGTGGATATATTGAGTGGGTTATTACAGGACTTTAAAGGAAACTATTACAAGTTCAGCAAGGACCATCCTCAGTGACAATGTATCTGCTTTTATTTCAAATAGAGTATGAAATTTTCTTGATTCTGAGAATACAGTGACAGTTATATGAAACAGAAAGAGTAAAACGTTCATTGTACTTTGTAAGATGAATTACTAAATGGTCATATTAATAAAAAACCCAGAGCCAGATATTGGGGTAAAAACTGAGAGATCAGAAAAGCAGAAAGAAGCCAGCTACATTCTTACCACCTGGAAATCCTCAGCCAAAGAGAGCTATTTCCTATATATCCATACCTATGTGCCTTTCTGTTCTGCATCTCACTTCTTCTCTCTGCACAGTTACAGCTCTTCGGGTCTGTCTGTACAGACCTCCAGACCTTTATGGTTAGTGCTGGGATTAAAGGCATGTGTCACCATGCCTGGCTCTGTTCCCCAGTGTGGCCTTGAACTCAATCTGGTTCTCTGTCTCCTGAATGCTAGGATTAAAGGCATGTGCTACCATTGGCTGACTTCTATGTTTAGTATAGTGGCTGGCTTTTTCCTTTAATCCTCAAATAAGATTTATTAGGGTACACAATATGTTGGGGGACACAATATATCATCACAGTACTTTAAAATTTCTCTGGCCAAATTATGACAATCAGTTCGCAAGAATTGGCTAAAATATTTTCCTTTTGTTCCCACTCATAAGAACCACTGTAAAGGGAAATATAGGATTTGCCTATTTTAATCTCATGGAAGGTTCTTTCTGAGAGGAACTGTATTCTGAACTCTTTACAATACTCATAATCAAACTAAATTGATAAGTTTGTAAATCTAAAGCTTCCTTTTCTAGCTGGAGAAATGATATGGTTTCACCACTGTGAGGCAGGACATTGGGAATAGTCTAAATTCTAGAAGTGAGGATTTCTTCAAAAGCAACTGGGCTCAATGTATATTGGACCTTATTTGAATTTAACAATTCATTCTTCCCTTAAGTTACAGGTATAATTCCCATGGTTTCTCACTAACATCATAAGGACAGCAGAAGAACCAAAGTACTCAAGTTATCTAGAAGGCACTTATTCCAATAAATCTGGACTGAGAATTGAAACAAGGCAAGAAAAAAACACATAAATATAGCTGAGTTTATTTCCATGTTTTCCTCTTTGGTTTATTTATTCATTTTATATTTTCTTTTTCTTTTTTTATAGTGCCAGTAATTGACCTGTTTGTTTTAAACATGAAACTTATTGATCTGTGTGTTCCCACCTCATTATCCCCTACATTTAGTCTAGGCTGGTTTTGAATTCATGATCTTTTTGTATCAGCCTCCCACATTCTGGGATTGTAGGCATGTACTACTGTGTCCATCTTTTTATTACTGCATGATTACTCATACACAACCACATTATAGAATATGTGTGGAGATAAATGAGATAGTTCATAGCTTGGTTTAAATTTAAAAGCCCTTTAACACATACATGCACTCTAACATATATTAATACCTACCATGCTGTAATTTTTTAAAATTCTTCTCCCATACAATACATCCCAATCAGTTTCCCCCTTCCCATGCACTACTCTCAGTTCCCTCTCTTACACACCTCCCTTCTCCCCAAGACAAAATCCTCTTCCTCCATTTCTCTTCAGAAAAGAGCAGGTCTATCAAGCGTATTAAATGAACACAGCATAACAAGTTACAGTAAGACTAAGTCCAAACCAAATCCAGTAGGCAAGCCAATCCGTAGGAGGAAAAGGGTCCCAAGTGCAGGCAAGCAACTTCCAGTGGTAGGACTGGGATATAAACCTTTGACTACTAACTATCCATCCTGCAAGATGTACTGGGGTAGTGGAGACAAAGAACTTGTAAGAGTGGTCAACCAATAACTGGTCTACGTTGAGCCCAAACTACGATACTGCCTGGATAACCAGGACCTGGATACTGGACAGCACAGAGTCCTAGAATAGAAAAAAATCAATAAAATAATTACTAATGATATTCTGCTATACTCATATATTTAGATCTGTGTCTAGCCCAATCATTACCAGAGAGGCTTTCTCTAGCAGTTGACTGTGATAGCTGCAGAGACACATAGCCAAATATTAGGCAGAAAGAGAGCCCAAATTGGAGGTCTCTGCTAGGTGCCTCCCCTTGGAGCTCAGGGAACCCTGTGGAAAAAGGGACAGAAGAATTGTAGGAGCCAGAGGGGTCGAGGACAGCAGCAGAGCACAACCCATGGAATCAACTAAGCAGGGGTTACCAGGCCCCTGAAAAAAAGTAACAACTGAAAAAAGAATAGTAAGTGTAATATAATTAGCTAATGGAATAAAAAGAAGAAAATAAAAAATAAAAAGGGATACATATGTATCCCAATCATTCTGGAAAAAGCATCTGGAAAAACCTAATATTTTATGATTAGAAAAAAACCTAAAATCTCTATAATCTGGAGTGAGTGGGGTGTGCGCACGACTGAAATGCACTAGGCTTATTTAGCTCAGGCAGAACTGGAGAAAGAAAAATTCTGAGCTCCTCTCTGCCTTGCCTGCAGCAGTGTTAAAATTTATAGAAAAGATTAAACAAACTCTAAGAAACATGAATATGTAGCTTTAGCTGTGTGATAAGTTATCGGTACCACAAAGTTAACGTTTTCTTGGGAAGTAGTTGTTCCTCCATCTGTTAGGGATTTATGCTACTCTCACACAACATGGAAAATCCAAGTGAATTTTAAATTGTTTTTTTTCTGTTTTATACATTTTAATTGAAATATTATTACATAATTTTCCTTTTCCCTTTCCTCTCCCCAGCCTCTCCCCAGCTCCATCCTTCCATCTCCTTTTATGTTTCTCCATCACTCACAAATTGACAAATTGACAGATTCTTCTTCTACAATTACTACTGTTATATATGTGTTGATGTGTGTGTGTGTGTGTGTGTGTGTGTGTGTGTGTGTGTGTGTGTGTGTGTGTGTACACAAATATATAAATACAGCCTGCTGAATCTTTTGGCTGAAATTTTGGTGTTTGTGTGTATTGGGTTTTAGAGATGTCTACTTTGTATTGGACAGCCAAATAGGGGCTCTTTAGTAGACACTAATTCTCCCTCTCATAGTAGTCATTAGTTGCCTGTATTTCCTTGTCCAGGGGTTTGGCTCCTTGCCATTTCTCCCCTGAAGCATTAGCATATCTCTTGATGTCTGTTTTAGAGCAGGTTTCCTGGTATTCTGTCTCTTACATTCCTTCCACCAGCTCTTCTGCAATGATGAAGAAGCTGTGATGGAAATGTGTCAGTTGTGGCTGAGCTTCCCATGATCTGCTGATCTCTGCATTGTGTTCAGTTGTAGATTGATGTGATGGTCTCTTTTGTAAAGGAAACTTCCTTGATGAGGTGGGTAGCTACACTTATCTGTGTGTGTGTGTGAGAAGATGATTTAGAAAGTAGTTAGGAATTATACTTGTCTAATGCAGTGGCAGCAGTAAATTCTCCACTAAGACCCATGCTTCCAGGAGTTTGTTCAGGTTTCTCATAACTGCTTCTCTCACTTCGCAGCTCACCATAGTACTTTTTGCTGTCAAGGAATCTAGAACACAGAAAGGAGGCTTTCATATTAGATACAAGTGAAATAATCTGTGTCCTAAGGTTTCAGTCTTCAACAACAGAGGCTTCCCTTCAACTTCTGAGAAGCAAACAATAGTAACAGCCACAATCTATTTGTACTAACAAATCAATTCTTCTAAAAAATTTTTTCTCATGCCTGGTGATACTAGAGGGACTGTCATTTCAGATTTCAAGAGGTATGATAGAGATATAGTAATAAAATATATTTATACTGACACACACACAAAAGAAGACATGCATGTAGGCCAACTGACAAAACAAAAGTCATATACATGAATACCTAAAACTACAGACATCTGATATTTGAGAAAGAAACAAAAAAGTACATTAAAGAAAAGAGTATCTTCAACAAATGATAATTATAAACATCAAATAACT
Source organism: Peromyscus californicus insignis (assembly GCF_007827085.1). NCBI lineage: Eukaryota > Metazoa > Chordata > Mammalia > Rodentia > Cricetidae > Peromyscus > Peromyscus californicus. Next base: position 90,449,808 of record NW_026294617.1, read on the forward strand.
TTAAGTTGAAAGCTCATGTCAAAACACAGAAAGGTGTACTTTGGGTGCTTATACCCATTTATTTGTTTGCTTTCAAAATGTGGCCATACTGAACTAAGCTCCTTTATCTGTCGTTTGCTTCCACTTGTGTTTTTAATGGTTTATTGTTGAAGAGGAGTGAGCTGTGCATGATGGGATTAACAGAGATAGGTCTTGACCCCAAATTCCAGATATATGGGGAAGCTATAAATAGCAAAAGATCTCTTGAAATGTTAAAAAAATCTTTTTTTTTTTTTTTGGTTTTTCGAGACAGGGTTTCTCTGTGTAGCTTTGCGCCTTTTCCTGGAACTCACTTGGTAGCCCAGGCTGGCCTCGAACTCACAGAGATCCGCCTGGAAAAAAATCTATTTTTTAAATTTATTAATTTTGAAATTTTATACCTGTGTACTGTGTTTATACCATTCCTACCCTCCTTCTCCTCCCTCTCACTTCTTCCATGCTTCCTCTAGATCCTTTTCAAATTCATGACCTTTCCTTTAATCAATATATATGTATATGTATATGTATATGTATATATATATATGTTATATATATAATATACATTCACTCATGTATGTATGTATGTAATTCACTGAGTCTATTTAATGTTGCTTATATCTACATGTGTTCAGGGCTGCCTATTTGAAATTGGTTGTGGAGGATCACCACAGCTGATGTTTTCTCTGGTCCTGCCCAGCCCCACAGACCCTGCAGCCGCTTATAAAATAATCACTCAGAAACTTATATTAATTAAAACTGCTCAACCATTATCTCAGGCCTACCACTGAGTAGCTCTTACACTTAAACTCAGCCCATTTCTGTTCATCTATATGTTGCCACATGTTCTATGGCTTTTCATGTGTGGCATTACATGCTGCTCAATGGATGGCAGGCTGGCATCTCTTGACTCTGCCTTCCTTTACCCAGAATTCTCCTTGTGTGTTTATCCCGCCTATACTTCCTGCCTGGCTACTGGCCAATCAGTGTTTTATTAAACCAGTGTACAAAAGCATTATCCCACAAAAGATCATATCTGAAGAAAACTAATTTCCTTCTCTAAGTATCCATTAATTGTTTATAGTACTTTTTCTAGGGAAGTAGCCTTGGGAAATGTCTCCATACGCATTGACATGTCAATTGGTGTTATCATTATGCCAGTTGGGTTTAGGTGATCATGTTGAGAATTCATGAGTATAAATATCTGTCATGTTCAGAAGACACTCATTGGGTACAGGTGCCCTGGTCCTCTACACATTACAATATTTCTGCTTTATTTATTACAATTTTCTGTGTGCCTAAAGTATAGGAGTTGTGTAAATGTAACAATTTGGAAAGGGCACCCAGTAATCACCTTTTCTCTGTTTTGTTTTTAAAGTTGAAAATCTTTGTAATAGTCTATAAATACTTCCAAAAGTAGGGAAGAGAACCCATTTGTCTGTATGTGCCCCATGTTTGTGTAGGATGCCCTCGAGGCTAGAGGAGAGCATTTCATCTCCTGAAACTGGAGTTAAGAGACATTTGAGAGTAGCCACGTGGATACCAGGTCATCTGTAAGAAGAGCAAGTGCTCTTAACTACTGAACTGCCTCCCCAACCCTCTCTTTGACCATTTTAAGGAAATTTATGAAAAGGGAGCTTGTAACAACACTTAAAGAAAAAAGAGACCACTAATTTGAAAGAACTCAAGAAGGGGTATATGGGAAGGTATGGAGAGAGGAAATGATGCAATTATGATCTCAAAGCTAAAAGAAAAATATTAAAAAGTTGAACACTTTTAAAAGGCAAAGGAAAACAACATAATGTTGAACTTAAAGGTTTCTGCCTTAACAATTGTAATAAAAAGACATTATATCAGAAAAATAATAAAATCATATATAAGCTGAATTATCCTTTTAAAATTTATTTTTAATTATGTACTGGTGTACTGATTTGGATGGGTGTATGTTCACATTAGTACAGGGGCAGAAAGTTTGAAAAGAGAGGCTCTGGATCCCTGGAGGTCCAGATGATTATTGAGGCTTTAAACTAGAATATAGACAACTCAATGAGAATCTTCAGCAAGAGCATCAAGGTCTCCTAACTGCCAAGCCATCTCTCCAGGACAAGATGAATGATCACATGAACAAAAAATTACAAAGTAATGAATACAGACACACAGAGATACATAAGACTTAATAAATGTCCCAAGAAAGGATGTAGAATAAAAGAAAATATATTTACAAATATGAATTTTTATGTAATATCAACAAAGAATCTAAAAATAAATTGGGAGGATAATTTATTTAATTTTATGGTAGCCTCAAAAGATGTCAAATATCTAGGGAGATATTTGTCAAGCAAGTACAGGACACTGAAAAATAAAAAGCGTTCCTCAAAGATCTTGGAAAATACATAGCTTTTATTTTAAAAGATTTAGCTGTGCTCAATATATTGTCAACATAAAGCTTATGATTTCATAAAATGTCTGAATCCAAGTTTTTGGAAGATGGGAGAAGGTGTCAGCAATAATTTTACTAAAATTTCTGGAAGAGGATAGGTGTGACTTTAATGATTTTTTTCTCATTTGTCTAATTCTCAATTATCTCTTTTATCTGCTAATATATAATGCTCTAAATTTGCATTTTAAAGAACTAGCTATCAGGTCATACAGAAAACATGATAAAATTTGCATTTTAAAGGCACAATGCTTCACTTATGAGCTTAAATATTTTTTCTAAATGATAAAAAAAAATGAAGTTAAAAGTCCTGTTGAGAGAGGTCCAAAAAAATCAACTTAATGGAAATTTGAAATGAGGATTGAAAACAATCAATGCGTTTTCCATTCCATAGTGAATTCATCCTCATTTCCTGCCTGCATACAGCAGGGCAAATTGTTACATATGGAGATCACATATATATTTTACAAGTCTGGTGGGTACATTGTTTTTCAAACCAGTTTTTTTAATTGCCTTACAGTCTTATTTCACTTTACTGTGATTTAAAAAATATTCATTATTACCTTTATTATAAAAATTCAAGTTTTTGGCAATTCACCTTAATAAATGTATTAGCATAAGTTTTTAAAAAGCAGGTACTTAGATCATGTTTAGGACACATTTTGGTAGCCTATTAACATTGTTTAATTTTTATTATTTTTTGTGTTAATTTTCCAGTCATCATGAACTTACATTCAATGATTATAAACAAATGCAACAGTTAGTATGGGAAAGGAGAGGCCACAGAACTACCTGTCAAATAAGCTTTACTAGGAAAGAGTACCTTGAGACTATGGGTGATGGTGACTGGGCTATAACTGGGAGACTATTTTGAAATAGTACCATACCATTCTATGCCGTTTTCCCTCTCTGACCACTCCCTGATCTGGAAAAGTAGCCAGATTTTTGGTTTCTCCACAACAGTGAATTGCTCTTTCTCTGACAGCTGATTTACTTTTAATCATTTTCCTGACGTAAGACTGCTAACTCATTCATAAGATTCAGTTTAAGTATTGACCTGTGATCCATCCACAGACTCCCAAATGGCTCTGATATAGCCAACAAAATGACTGCAGCGAAAGCCCTCACCCTGCTTAACAGTATGTACTCCCATTACTACCTCAATCTTTCCTATCTATCTGTGGAAAAGCCTTTTCTCTTAAACTGTCTGGAAACATGCACCTTTTCCTTATGAACTTTATACAAAGATTATAAAACTAATTAAATGTTAATGATTTTCCTTTTAATCATGTCACATATTCTATAACTTGCTTGTTACAATGTTTATATTTTTTAATATAACTTTTCAAAGATTTTACTATGTAAAAATATAGTCCTTTGAAAAAGACCGTTGGTTTAGAGACATGCAAAGACATCTTAAGGGTTAGAAATGGTCCTAATGTGTTTCATCACATCATAAACATAATTTCTGTTTCATAATTCCTGATAATAATTCATCCTTTTGAGTCTATGTTTATGTTTTGCCTTTACTCATGATTATTAGTTTACATACTTCAGACTGATTTTTAAATTTTCATTTAAAATACAATTGTTTAATTAAGAATGTGCGCTTTTATGATTTTGTAAATAGTAGGACAGAAAGAAACCATCAAATAAGAAAAGACATATTAAATCATAATTATAAAATGAATTTAAATAGAGAAATATAAACAAAAATGAAAGTTCTTTAAGGTAGGAAAAGTTTTGTGTAAAAAAAATTTATCATAATTCCACTCTTAGAGTGGAAATAGACAGAAAAGAATAAAGCCAGAATGTTAAAGTATGTTGTTTATCGAGTTCTGAGAGTTGAAACCTAAAATTGAAAACAATATAACTGAGTTAACTATAACTAAAAATTGTGGAAATGCCTAACATCATGCCAGGTACTGGAAACCTAAACAGCTTCCTGGCCTAGTGTGGTCATGGGCTTTAGAAGGGAATATATTGTTGCCAGTTTGCTAGACCAGTATGATTCCTTACTACATTCTAAATTTTATCCTTATACCCACAGAGAAGTGTAGCTACCACCTCTCATAAAAGAAGCTTCTCCTGCTGAGTGATGGTGGTACACACCTTTAACACCAGCACTCAGGAGTAAGTCTGTGACATCAAGGCCAGCCTGGTCTATGAGATCCAGTAGAGCCAAGGCTACAAAGCAAATCCTGTCTCAAAACAAAACAACAACAACAACAACAAAAATGAAGCTTCTCCTTCTAGAAAATAGAGACCATCACATAGAAACCACATTTGGACACAATTGTAGAAATCAACAGATCGTGAATAGCCCAGCCCAGAAGTACACATTTACATCACAGCCCCTGCATCTACCGTTCAGGAAACACAGCAGAAGAAGAGGCAGAAACAGGATAAGAACCAGAATACCACCAGGAAGTCAGCTGTGAAACAGTCTATCCTAGAAATGGCTGCAAATACCAGATCCAAATATTGACAATATCAATGGAAATATTGAAGTGGGAGGGGAAATTTTTGAGAAAATTTTGAAATCCCACTCTTAGGGGATTATTATTATATAAAGAATATTTATGATTGCTGGGAGAAGCTTCTTCTTGGGATGAGCCCCATGACTGGTTGTTCATTATACAGTGGTCAGCTTTTAGAACAGCCCCCTCTGTCTGTCACACACACACACACACACACACACACACACATGCTGTGGGATGACCTGTATGTCAAATGTGTTGCTGATTGGTCAATAAATAAATCACTGATTGGCCCGTGGCCAGGCAGGAAGTATAGGCGGGACAAGGAGGAGAATAGAGCTGGGAAGTGGAAGGCTGAGTGAGAGAGATACTGCCAGCCGCCATGATGAGAAACAGCATGTAAAGATGCCGGTAAGCCATGAGCCATGTGGCAAGGTATAGATTAATGGAAATGGATTAATTTAAGCTGTAAGAACAGTTAGCAAGAAGCCTGCCACAGCCATACAGTTTGTAACCAATATAAGTCTCTGTGTTTACTTGGTCGGGTTTGAGCAGTTGTGGGACTGGCAGGTGAGAGAGATTTATCCTGACTGTGGGCCAGGCAGAAAAACTCTAACTACAAATGGCGTCCAACGTGGTGGCAAGAGTTTCCACCTAAAAATCTGAAAAAAGATTCTAAAACGGAGCTAAAAACAGCTTCCTAATTGTCTCTTTCAAATGAGCGGCAGCTGCTGGTTTGAGCTACTGGTGGGTTCCTAGCGTGCATGCTCAACTTGCCATATGGCGGGAATGAGGCCTCTGCAAGTGGCACATTAAGCTGTGTGGTGGATTTAGCCTTTGCTAGTACAAAACAAAACAAAACAAAACAAAACAAAAAAAGAGGTTTCTGGGCTACACGCTGCTTTGATAGAAGCATAGACCCACTATTTCTGAGAGTTGATGTCTCCCAGAGCTGGCGGAAAACGTACCACCGCCATGTTGGGAAGCTGAAGTGGGCGGAGCCAGCAGCACCAGCGCCGTTTCAGGCTTAGAAGGCTGCAGTTTAAAACAATAGGCTCAAGCCAATATAAAAAAATAAGCCACGTAAAGATGGCTACCACACAGAGAATCTGGATTATGTTCTCTTTGATATTCGTAACTGAAGAAAAACATTTGATTACAAAAGCTGTTGAGTTATGCCAAAATGTATATTTTAAAGGTAACTTGACTTTAAAATTTGGATGTAAGGATATGTTGCTTTGGAAAAGAGTCTCTGCTTTTGTTTCCACAGAAAGCCAGAGGCTATGGATTTGTTCCAGATTAAGACACATCAGGTTTGACCAGCCAAGACCCCCTGAAAGGTCTCCGATGACACCATGGCCCAGATGATCCAACATCCAGAACCATTTCAAGGCAACTGGCTCAGACGATACACCCTCATGGACTACTCCATAACCCTAAAATATTCTTTGTGTCCCCATAAGATACAGCGCCCCCCTCCAGCAGGAAGTAGTAAGAGAAGCTACGCCCAAATTCCCAAATATACCAAGCTGACTTTGGAGATGTGTAAAGGTTAAAACCTTCCTTTTTAAGAAAAGAAAAGGGGAAGTGCTGTGGGATGGTCTGTATGTCAAATGTGTTGCTGATTGGTCAATAAATAAATCACTGATTGGCCCGTGGCCAGGCAGGAAGTATAGGTGGGACAAGGAGGAGAATAGAGCTGGGAAGTGGAAGGCTGAGTGAGAGAGACACTGCCAGCCGCCATGATGAGAAACAGCATGTAAAGATGCCGGTAAGCCATGAGCCATGTGGCAAGGTATAGATTAATGGAAATGGATTAATTTAAGCTGTAAGAACAGTTAGCAAGAAGCCTGCCACGGCCATACAGTTTGAAACCAATATAAGTCTCTGTGTTTACTTGGTCGGGTCTGAGTGGTTGTGGGACTGGCGGGTGGCAGAGATTTATCCTGACTGTGGGCCAGGCAGGAAAACTCTAGCAACACACACACACACACACACACACACACACACACACACACACACACACACACACACGTGACAATAATATCAAAGAAAATGAGACTATGAGCTTGAAGGGGGCCATATGTGAAGGGGTTAAGGAGGCTAGCATATTAGAGGGGCAGGGAGAACTAAAGGGAGGAGGAAACTGATGTAATCTTATTCAATTACATAGATATTTTTAAAAAGATTAGATTATCCATGCAAGACCTACCTAAAAAAGTTGATATTAAAAGATAAATAAGTAAAGTAATATGCCTAAGATCAAATATTAAATACTCTGAAATAAAACATTAATTTAACTGTGTGATTTTTAAAATTTGCACATTCTTTATAACACGTTGGTTTTAATAAAATAAAAAAGGACTGTCTGAATAACAGTTTTACTTTATTAAAGTCCCACTTTAGACTCTTTAAGTCGTACTGTGTTGTAGCTCTATGAGTCATTTGTAAATGTTGTATCAGACAGAGGACACAAAGAGCAAAATTAGAAACAAATTTGCTATGAACCAGGGATTCCTTCCTTAATGGCTTTACCAATTATTTCTATTCTGAATACTCCATTCCTGCCTAGTCTCTTTTCATTCCATTCTAGAACTGAACCATAATATCCAGTTGTAGAATATTAATTAGCTTCCCCATTCATAAAATGTGATCATTCATAAAATGTGATGTCTGACCAAGGAGGAAACTCTTAGCTGATGTTCCCAGAAAAGAGCCTCATCTGTGTTTCCCACTGAAGAATGCTCATAACCTCAGAGGTTGCAGAGAGTTACAGTGTTGCAAATCCAGAACAAAATTATCTTGGCCTATTTCAGTTCCCTAAAATAGTTATTCGTTTCCTAACTCTGTATGTGACCTAACATCCTTGAGTCACAAACCCATGTGCCAGAGGAGTCCTGAACAAATTTTTCTCCATTAGATACCTTAACACAAACATTAAGTGATATGTAGTCATCATGCTCAGCCATATCTTCTATTTTGGGCTATAGTTTTTCAGAGAACTCTGTCTTGTACTGTATTTGTAATGAGAGCTTGCTTATTCTTTCAGGGTGATATAATTTTATTTTCATGTGGGTTCCTGTTATCTGAGCTTCCTCCACCTTTTGATGTTATAAATACACAATAATTTTTCATTTTTGGTCTTCTTTTTTCTTCCATGTTACAACTGTTTAACTATCCAAAGATTATAGCTTATCCAATCACACTGTTTCTCTTTTAAAACTCACTGACATTGCTGACTGTGTCTGCACTTTAGTAGGGATTTAGATGTGACCTAACATCCTTGTGTTAGAAACCTGTGTGCCAGAGCGGTTTTGCAGAAATTCTTTTTTTTATTTTTATTTTTATTTTTTTTTTTATTTTTTGCTTGTAAATGTGTTTTTCCCAAAGTTCAAACTTGGTTTGCTGTCAAGCTTGGTGGAATTATTCATATGCACTGAGTCATTTTGGAATGTCTACTTTGAGCTTTTGATACTTTCTAGCCATTGCACGTACTACAAATATAGATGTGTAGATATGTTTTAACCTGTGATGTTTAATGTGTAATCTTAGAGTTAAGATTAGAAACAGAACTTAAACTTTGTCAAATGACCAAGGTAAATGAGGTTTTCTTAGTGAATTTCAGGCAATAAAACTAGCAGATTATAATGTATTGCTATTAAATACAGTCTCAGATTTGGAAAGACACACACACATACTCATGTGTGTATATAACAAAATGTAATCTTCTCTTATAGCATTTGAAGATTTATTTTTGTGTTATTTCATTCAAATATGGGGAGGGTCACATGGATGCCAGCACTGGTGTTACAGGGGTGTTGTTAGCCTTATGATATAAAGGATAGAAATCAAACTCAGATGTTCGGCAAAAGCAATACATACTCTTTACCATGGAGGATTCCCCCGCCCCATGTCTTATGCATTTTGGAACATGAGAAGTGCTTTGTTTTTATTAAATTTTGTTTGTTTTATGATGTTCTCTTGTCTTGGCAAATAGCCACAAGGTTTGGATGGGTTTACAAACATTGAGCTTATCTTAGAAATTCTTATCATAGCATCATTATATTTGAAGATGAAGGAAAGTGGCCAGGGCCATTTCAGATAAACCAGTCTTAGGCTGGTTTTGGATCATCATTCTATAAATGATGAGAGAGAGAAGAGCTGAAAGATTAGGAAAGTGAAGGCTTTCCTAGCAAAATAAACAAAAGGTAGTTATAATAAACAACACAAAACATGTACGATGAATTTTCTGCCACCTATAAACTCATCTACATGTTTATACTTCCCATTTACCTGAAGCAAATTAGTGCTGAATCAGACCTGTTAATTTCATGATGTGAGGGAAAGGAAGGCTTGTACAGATTTTGCCTGGAATCAAAAGGTGTCTTTCATAAAAACTTGGGAAAAGCCAATCTAGGCTTGAACATAGGTCTCTAATGCTAGTTAGCAATTGTTAATCCAAGAATTAAATTCTTGAAAGAAATTAGAAGTGCCACTCCAACAAACAGATAAATAATAAGAAAATTAGGTAGGGTGGTTGTTCTTATAAGAAAAATGTAGGTGAGCTTGATAGAAGAATGAAATTCCAAACCTCATTCATGTAGAGATCAAAATAGAAAGACCAGAACTAAATTAGAGTTTGACAACTTGCCTGCAGTGCTGAAATCTCAGGACAAGCTTAATTAGATCAATTGCTTTTTATGGATGAACAAAAAAAAAGAAAGTTTCTTGATATGAAATATACCTGTGGTTTATAATCATCATTTTATAACCATAATAAGATGACAAATTATTTAGAATTATATATGTATATATATACATGTATATATATATATATGATAAAGCCATAGCAACGTTTCTGATAACTGACTCCAAATTTGAACATCCTAGAGAATATTTAATGCTATCAACAGAGCGACATATGTCACACAAAATTCTCCTTAAAAATAGTTAAATGTTACAGCCCTTCATTGCTATCTTTAGACATTGTTGTAGTCACTTCAACTTTCTGATACAACCATTCCAATTAGTCAGCATCCCTCAAAAAATTAGCAAAATTCCCTCAGAGCATATGAAGATACCTCAACAAAGGCTTATTTGACTTAATAAACACAAACAATGAAAGAATACATAAACTAAAATTCATCAGAATTGAAAAAAAATTAAAGATGCTGCCAAATACAAAAATTAACTCACAAATGGGAAAAATGCACCAATATTTATAATGTTTTAAATAACATCTTAATTTGGTAAGTTATAATTTACCCATTAATACCCTACAATTATTTAATTGCAGAACATTCATAAAATGTGAAGTGATCACCGTTTTTAGTTTCACATTTCTTCGCCATTTCCTGCATTTACACAACACACTGTGATCACATCCACCTACCCCAATACCATCTTATCAATTTTCCACTCTTGTTGACCCATTTTCTTCCCATCTACTACAACTTGTATATTCATATTTTATTTCACTATGCAGGTCTTATGCATGTATGTGTATGTGACTGCACTGGCCAACTCGTATCTTCAGGATAGCATTTCATAGTCTTCCTCCTCATCTTCTTCTTACCATCTTCTCTCCTTCTCCACGGCATTTTCTGAGCCTTTGTCAAGGTGCTATAGATGCTTTATTTATGACTGAGCACCCAACAGTCTCTAACATGTAAAGTTCAAGTAAAACGCAACGATGACGACCTCTTATTTTCATAGATCATTATTAAAATATGTGTTTTTCAATGTTAGTTATAACTGATGATCATAATTTGAAAAATTGCAACGGCATTACAGTTTGTTTGAAATTAATATTCATAAACACTTAACTGATATCTGAATATGAATTTTGTGACTCTAGGAAAGATTCTACCAATGGAAAGTTATCTGCCTGGTTCATGAAACATATTTTATTTGAACCAGTGTTGAAATTAAAGAACTATGACAAATGTTATGCTTGAGATAATAATTCTAATAGTGATCATTTATCAAGTACTCTGTACATCCTGCATGTTATGACAAGGATTTCAAGATCATTATCCTATTTATTTCCTTCAGCCACCATATGGAGTTCAAGAAAAATACTATTATTAATCTTCATTTTACAATAGGGTGACTGAAGTATGAAGAAATTAAATGGATTGTTCAGTGTCATAAAGAAAAAAGCGAAGATTTCCAGAAATGGACTGAAGCCTAGAGCTGGAAAAGATGCATCCTGCAAAACAGGGGTGGAAATTTGACAGCAAGTTTCTGCTTTTACTTAAATATCTGGCATTTTCTGTATTGTAAATTAATGCCAACTATAAAACATCATATTTTAATTATTGAGTTTTTGCCAGCTACTTAAATTTTTGACAAAGTAAACAAAAGTTAAAACATAAAAACTTATTAAAAGCAATGTAAAAGGGGTGAAAAAAATGATTCATTTGGAAGAAGACCTGTTATGCAGATTTGAGAAACTTAGCTCAGAAAACCAGCACTCACAAAAAAGTAATTATGATAATGCAATCCCTTTACCCTAGTGCTGAATGGGAAGACAGGCTTATCCCAGAGCTTATTGACATGAAACAACTCATTATTACCATATTTTAGATAATTCAATGGAAAAATGCCAAACCAAAATCTTACAAGATAAAACATTGTGTGAATGCTGATTGTATTTTAAGTCTCCTTGACAGGAACTTCCCACTTCTATAAAATCTTAATAGTGTTCCCTCTGCAAATAGAGACATCACACTTTAGGGAGGAAATATAAATCACATCATCAACTGTAGAACATCATGACCCTCAAACTGTGAGTCTAACTCATTTGTTATATGACACATGTGAGAATCATACATTAATCTGAATAGTATACTAGTGATAACCTCAATAATAGGTGACAGAAGGGAGGAGACAGAAAATGCCATGAATAAGTTGTAGAATCCCCGTTAAGTGTTAAACTATATATGAGATACACCAAGGGGAACATAGAATGCTTAAGGAAAAAATAGAACCCCTTCAAGGCAGCAGAATAAAATTCTCTATGGCCATTTACTTAATGTGATATCTTGAATATTATGAGTAAATTTGACATTTCCTTGAAACGTTTCTCCATCTGCTGGGAGACCATCTTATCTTTGCCATTCATTGACAGCACAGCTGATGACTGCTTTAAAAGCTCAAGAAAGGCTTATTCAGATAAGCTAGGAAGGAGATTTCTAGTTATCCAAATGGGAAGAGCTATGCTAAATACACCCTCATTTCTATATTGCTCACTAATGAACTCAGAAATCTGAATAAAAATGAAAATTAAGTACCATTAAGACTACCATCTGTGTATGTGTTTCTACTGAGAATTATGATGGCTAGCTTCTGTATTCAATCATATTGGGGAAATGTTGATAATCATTTTTTAAAAGAGAGAATATTAACTTCTACTTCAGAAAATCACTTTCTTAATGGTACCGAATCAAGAATGACATTCATACACACTAATAACTTTCTTCTACTTGACTCAATTGGTAACATGAAAGAAAATTGAGTCAAACATTACACAACTATGTTTGGAGTTTGTTTTCTTTACTCCATTATCTGATATATCTAGTCACACTTTCTTTGCAACACCAGCTGCCAAATAATAACACAGAGACTTTTTCTTTTTTATTTATTTATTTATTTATTTTTTATTTTGCAATACAATTCAGTTCCACACATCAGCCACGGATTCCCTTGTTCTCCCCCCTCCCGCCCCCCTCACCTTCCCCCCAGGTCCCCCCCCCCATTCCCACCTCCTCTAGGGCAAAGCCTCCCCCAAGGACTGAGATCAACCTGGTAGACTCAGTCCAGGTAGGTCCAGTCCCCTCCTCCCAGGCCGAGCCAAGCGACCCTGCATAGGCCCCAGTTTTCAAACAGCCAACTCATGCGATGAGCACAGGACCCGGTCCCACTGCCTGGATGCCTCCCAAACAGATCAAGCCAATCAACTGTCTCACCCATTCAGAGGGCCTGATCCAGTTGGAGACCCTCAGCCATTGGTTCATAGTTCGTGTGTTTCCATTCGTTTGGCTATTTGTCCCTGTGCTTTATCCAACCTTGGTCTCAACAATTCTCGCTCGTATAAACCCTCCTCTTTCTCACTAATTAGACTCCCAGAGCTCCACCCGGGGCTAGCCATGGATCTCTGCATCCAGATCCCTCAGTCGTTGGATGGGGTTTATAGCACGACAATTAGGGTGTTTGGCCATCCCATCACCAGAGTAGGTCAGTTCGGGCTGTCTCTCGACCACTGCCAGCAGTCTGTTGTGGGGGTATCTTTGTGGATTTCTGTGGGCCTCTCTAGTACTTTGCTTCTTCCTATTCTCATGTGGTCTTCATTTACCATGGTCTCCTATTCCTTGTTCTCCCTCTCTGTTCTTGATCCAGCTGGATCTCCTGCTCCCCCAAGCTCTCTTTCCCTCGACCCATCGCCCTTCATTACTCCCACTCATGTCCAGGCTGTTCATGTAGATCTCTTCCATTTCTCTGTCATTGGGCGATCCCCGAGACACAAACGATCGAGACTTTTTCTTAATTATGAAAGCTTGGCCTTAGCTTAGGCTTGTTCCCAAGGAGCTTTTCAAACTTAAGTTAACCCATTTATATTAATCCATGTTCTGCCATATGACTCCTAACCTCTCCTCAGTACTATAAGTTCAACTTCCTCCATGTCTAGCTGCTGAATTCTCCCACCTCAGATTCTTTCCCAGAGTTCCAATCTCTGCCTGGAAGTCCCACCTATCCTCTTCCTACCTAGCTATTGGCTTTTCAGTTCTTTATTAAACCAATCAGAAGGCGCTTTAGGCAGGTGAGTTAAAACAGAAACACATCTTCACAGTGTACAAAAAGAATATCTGAACATATATCTGCTGATGTAAAGAAAGATAATTAAGGTTTGGAGTAGCATTGTTTGTGAAAAAGAGAATTGTAATGGAAGATACGTTGTTATTTTATGGTTATAACATTGTTTAGATTTTTTATTCAATCCTTTAGGGTCTGTATACTGTTTCACTTTAAAATACTTAATTCTAAGTACCTTACAATTGCCCATGACATAATTAGTCTCATTTAGGATGATGACATATCATATCTACAAACCCAAAATCATACATTTGCAAAAATGATGAGCAGAAATACATTAAACTTAAAATAAATATTGGGATAAAATGAAGACTTTTGGAGACTTTTGAATTGATAGTATTCTCTTCTTGTTATTTTTCTGAACATATGATCTCTAGCTTTAACAAGAGGGGAATGGAAATGTGGTCTTATAAGAGCAGTGTCTGCTGGGGTTAAGGCCTACAGCAAAGCAACAAGCCAGGGTAGGAAGATCTGTGGTACCCACAGGAGATGAGACAAGGACAGGGAAGGTTGCCATGGGTATTTCTCCAGACTTGAAGCTTGCATCTGGGGAAACGGAGAGGGAAGAGAAGGGCTGCAGGCAGCCTTCCTGGTTTTCTGGCACGGATTTGTCATTTTTTCAATTTGTGTTTCTTTTTAGACTATTTTAGTGCCCCTAAACAGATATATGTGGTATATATAAAAGTATTTCCTTTTGTGTCAAGCTTGTACATAATTTAGCTCTCTCTCTAAAATAGGAACTCTTTTTGTTTTGTTTTGTTTTTGTTTTTCCAGACAGGGTTTCTCTGTGTAGCTTTGCGCCTTTCCCGGAACTCGCTTTGTAGACTAGGCTGGCCTTGAACTGACAGAGATCCGCCTGCCTCTGCCTCCCGATGGGATTAAAGGCGTGCGCCACCACCGCCCAGCTCTAAAATAGGAACTCTTCTAGAATCCTGAAGTGTAGTTGATTTTTTTTTTCTGATCCTGCAAACCTTTGAAAGAATAGAGAAACTTTTGTCTAGTTAGATTTGTGAGGCAAGACAAACAAGGGTAGATGATACCACTGCCATCGGTATCTGCAAACTGAAGTTTTCGTTTTGTGAATTGATGAATTCCTAGAGAAAAAAATGCAGTACAAGGGAACCAAATATCCAAACCATAAAACAAATATTCCCATTCTCCAATAATTGCTGTGGGATGGTCTGTATGGCAAATGTGTTGCTGATTAGTCAATAAATAAAACACTGATTGGCCATTGGCTAGGCAGGAAGTGTAGGCGGGACAAGGAGGAGAATAAAGCTGGGAAGTGGAAGGCTGAATCAGAGACACTGCCAGCCGCCCCGATGACAAACAGCATGTGAAGATGCCGATAAGCCACGTGGCAAGGTATAGATTTATAGAAATGGATTAATTTAAGCTGTAAGAACAGTTAGCAAGAAGCCTGGTACAGCCATACAGTTTGTAAGCAATATAAGTCTCTGTGTTTACTTGGTTGGGTCTGACGGCTGTGGGACTGGCAGGTGATAGAGATTTGTCCTGACTGTGGGCCAGGCAGGTAAGCTCAAGCTACAAATAATTATTCAAATTCTTACACACACACACACACACACACACACACACACACACACACATACATACACACACACTTATAAATCTCTGGTGGCATCTATACTATATAAAAATTTCAGAAGTGAAAAGGGTACGAGAGCACTGTCTCTTCAATACCTTGCAAAGCTTTGTTTTTGCTTGTCTCAGTGAGTGTCATTAACATGATGTAAGTAATGATTTAAAAATTAGTCATTTGTGTATCATATAGTAAGCTGTATGTTTCCAAGAGCCATGAACTATCAATAATATTCAATTAAAAATCTCAAAATTACTCTATGGAAGAACAACCATTTTTAATATTGCAAAACCACAACAATTTACTTCAGAAATTCTGGTGTATCTGTCCTAGAAAATGGGTACCTTCAATAATGTCCTTGATACGTGGAAAATTATTTACATTTCTCATGCCAATAGTCAATCTTTAGTAGCTGTGGGTGGAAGATATTGGTTGTAAGTCTGCATCCTTAGCTCAGGGTGGGGATAGTCTTTGACGATGCATAATCTGTGGAAATTACTAAATGAAGAGGTTTACAAATAACTATAATAGTTACAGATGAGGGAAAAGATAACTTTGTTTTTATGGTAATTAATACTATTTAATGTAAGATGTTGATATTTGCTGGGCAGTGGTGGTGCATGCCTTTAACCCAGCATGTGGGAGGCAGAGGCAGGAGGATCCCTGTGAGTTCAAGGCTTGCCTGGGCTACAGAGTGAGTTCCAGGAAAGGCACAAAGCTACACAGAGAAACCCTGTCTCGAAACAACAACAACAACAAAAAAGAGATGTTGATATTTTAGATACTCTAGCCTAGGACCCACAAGGTTAACCTTTTCTGGTCTTAATTAGAAATTAACAGTAAAGCAATATCACTGAGCTAAGATTCGGATTATTAGTATTCTCTACCTAATGCTAATACCTTAGCTTCTAAGATATCTTGTGTCACAAATTCAACCAGTATGTATTTAATGTTTATCCAATGGAGAAATCAGCAAGTTCCTAACAACAAAATGATTCTTATGAATATGCTTCCTTTGGACTGAAATGTATCAATTAATATTCACCCCAATTTGGGCTAAGTGTATACCCTACTTCTGTTATAATTGCAGTAATAATAAAAATAGATGAGTAAGTGATGGTTAGACAGTAATTATATCTATCTATCTATCTATATATAGATAGATAGATAGATAGATATAGATATATATATAGATATATGGATATAGATATATATAGATATATATATCTTAGGTTTCTTTCCTAGGAAATTGATTTTGATTACTTAATGTGATGACAGACTCCATGAAATCTCACAGATTTAGCATGTGGTTGATATCTTTAAAATAATGTTTCTCTGTGACTCTTGTGATTCTTTTTTTAACTCTATTTTTTTTTGTCTCAACTTTGTTCTTGGCAGAAGCTGCAAGTCTTTGTTTGGGTGCTACATAGCATGTGACTGAGGACCATAGCTTTCCCCTGTGCTTCACTGGTTTGTGGTTTACCTTTTGACCTATGTAATGTTTCCTATAATGCCAAATTGGCCATACGTGCAGAGGGTTAGTGACCTCATTGACAATATAAAATGACTGAATGTGTTTCCTATAACCTCCAATGAGTAAGACAAAAAGAGGGCAAGTGCATAAAATGATCATATGAGCAGCTATTATTTGAAGCAAAAGGAAGAGCCAAGGATTAGTAAAAGACGTTGTATCATTATGGTATGTGCATAATTATTTTAAAATATAGGTTTGTTTTATCATTATGGCTTATTTATTGTTTTAATAGGTAATTCTGTGATAGCATTAGTCATTAGAATAATTGTGTGCTTTATATTCATGAACATGGGAGGAAAAACAACCCTATATCAAATTTTATGTGATAAAATATAATAAATGGAAATTACTAAATAATTGATAATTCAATATTGGCAGAATAAAATACCAAGAAAATGACACTCTCTAATGAAATAATGATACCTAATGAGATTTTTGGCTCCTCATCTTCACATTTTAGATGAAATACATTTTTTTTACTTTGACTACCATAATTTTTTACTAGCTGATTCATCATTATCTCCATGGCAATTTTCTCCCACTTAACATTAGTGAGTAACTACTGCAGTCCTGACTGATATCTAGTGAACCTTTGCTTGACAGTTGAATGTCTCTTCTCTCTGAATCAGGTCACATATCAGATTGTCTTTGCATGGACCCATATCCTAGAGAATCAGGATCCTATTTTACCTCAGTTTCCTCTTGGTATTACTATATCGATACGTTACTGTCTTAATTACGGCTTCACCTGCTATGATGAAACTCTGTGATCAAAAGCAACTCTGTGAGAAAAGGTTTATTTTGCTTACACTTCCATTTCATGGTTTATCATCTAAGGCAGTCAGTGCAGGCACTCAAACCGGACAGGGACCTAGAAGCAGGAGCTGATGTAAAGTTCACGAAGGAGTGCTACTTACTGGCTTGCTCACCCTACTTCCTTACAGCACCTGGGACCACTAGCCCGAAGGTGGCACCTTTGACAACAGGCTGGACTTTTCCACATCAATAACTGATTAAGAAAGTGTCCTACTGGCTTGTCTACAACCTTGTCTTGTGGAGGGATTTTCTAAAATGAGGTCACTCCATTCGTATGACCCTAGATTGGGTCAAGTTGCCATAAAAATGAGCCAGCACAACTACCATCACAGTTCATACATAAAATTGTTAATGCACAAGGAGTCTAAAAGTATATAGTTACAATATTTACTCACTTCTCATTCTTTACAGTTCATAGGCTGTCTGAGTATAAATGGGTAGATAGGTATTTAAATCTCCCTTCAAGAATCTGTTATATTGAAACTTTACTTCCCTTTTGTTTTTTGTTTGGTTTTGCTTTTTTGTTTTTTTGTTTTTTGGTTTTTCGAGATAGAGTTTATCCATGTAGTTTTGGTGCCTGTCCTGGATCTCACTCTCTAGACCAGGCTGGGCTCGAACTGACAGAGATCACCTTCCACCTGGCTCTACTTCCTGAGTGCTGGGATCAAAGATGTGTGCCACCACAATCCAACTCCCAATTTCTTTTTAGTTATATTTTACCCATTGACTTACCTGACTGAGTATCTTTTATAGTGTTTTCCTATACTGGAGAAAGGTTAGGATTCATTCAAAAATCACTTATTAGAGAAAAGTATAGTGAAAACTTTACTATAGTTAAAAATGGTGTCTCAAGGAAAGCATACTGTTACATAGGAAAGCGGCTTAGAAGAGAAGGGGTCTTAAATGTTCACTTGGTCTTAGAGGAGTATTTTAATACTTTTAGAGACATCATGAGATTTATTGTTACCATATAATTAGTTTTATTGTGATTGCTTATTTATGTGGGAAATTTTTACAAAAGATGTATAAACGCCTAAGTATTGAAAGTTTCTTCCCAGTAAATTCCTTGGTTTGTCTGATGTGAATAAATATGTTAGTTACTCAGTCTTGCCCCTTCAACTTACTGATGTAGCTAATAAATATATACATATAAATTTTGCTAATACAAAAATGAAAATTCTTCTTTCTATAATCCATGAAGCGTCATTCTACCTTTTGTGTATCTTGGATTTTATATTCTTTTCAGAAACATGGAAGATATAAACTACATCTTTTGTTGTCTTTTACAAAAGAGGCTTATTAATTAACTTGCATTTCTCTCTGGTAAGCATCTAGCAGAGCAGCCCCTGTGCCACAATGGGTTACACGTCTCTGAAATAATGTCTCTACCCAACATCTGTGTGGTATCACCCAGTAATGTAATAAGAATGAACAAGTGGACTGATAAGTAATAATACAGTGCTAGAGAGATAGCTGTGAACCCTAGTTCAGGTCTCCAGGTCTCCATTGGCATAGTGAAGGTCAGAAGTGGGATACAGAAACAAGATCACTGAGGCTTGCAGGATGGCAGCCAGGCTGGAAAAAAAAAAAAAAGAAAAGAAAAGAAACAGGGGTCTTTATGTTTAGAGTGAAACTCTCTCTCAAAGGAATAAGTTAGAAATTGATTTCCTCCCACAGATATCAGCATCTGCACATTCACCCACAGGAACAGGCAACCGCATGAACACATATGCACCCAAAAATTACATAAATAAATATATAAACATTCCACCTTTCTAAAATTGCAGCTCAAGAGGGCAGAATTCAACCAAAGGCAGCCCAGGCTTTCTAGGCACGGTCAGTGTGAGGACTCTAGCAACACCTCCTCACCAAGCAGGAGCCCACTCTGGCACTGGGCAGTTAGGCACTATTATGATCTCTTTGTGATGAGGAAGCAGGGTCCTACCCAGCTCCATGACAGACTGAGTGGGAAAAGGAAAACCCACCTGCAGGCCTATGGCTCTCCACCCCTGGCTCTGGGGAGAAAATACAGCACCTGGCAGCACCTGGCAGATGGGCACTACTATGGTGAGCAAATGTATGGTATGTGGTATAGGAGAGAGAGACTGAGACAGAGACAAAGACAGAGACAGACAGAATGATTCATGTCCTGTGGACAGAGGCATATCAGAAGACACAAAAGAAATGAGGAGCAGGCTGAGGTGGGTGGTTTGATTGCCACTCAGAACTATGGTGATGTCTGGGCCTGGGCCTGGGCTGCTGCTGGGGTCCATGTCTAGGTTCGTGGTCTGATGCAGCTACCATCTCTGTTGATGTCCTTGGCTCCTGATACTGAAGGAACAGGACTGTACCGAATTGGCTCTGCCCTTCACTGGTTGAAACACTAGGGAAAAACTGGTCCTGTTCCTCACCAGCTGAAGCACTCAAGAGAGCGGGTTCTGCACCTCACCTGGGCAGCACAATAGAGCTGACCCTGTTCTCAGAGACATAGGCGAGCTGACCCTGAAGACATGAGCACGGGAGAGCAGGTTGTGCCTGTCTCGTATGCAGTGTCACAGCATGGGTGAGGGAAAGATGCCCTCCTCCCCTCACCCCTTACCCCTTGCCCCCTGCAGCAGGTGGGAGACCCTACCCAACCCCTCACCAGCTGCAACACTCAGAACAGGCCCTGCTGCTCGCCTGGGCAGCACGCTTGAGTTGACCAGTAGACAGTGGTGTGGGTGAGCCAGCCCTGAGGGTGGGAGAGAGGCAAATTTGGTCTGCTTCCCTCCTCTGCGGTGTGGCAGTGGGTGCAAAGGAAGATGCCTTCTTCCCTTGCCCCTATCTCCTCCAGCTGGCGAGGGAGCCGATCCTCCACTTTACCAGCAACACTCTAGAAAGTGGGCTCTGACCTGCACCTCATCTGGGTAGCACAGCAGAGGTGATCCTGTTTACAGGGACACGGATGAGCTGGCCCTGAGGGAATGAGAGTGGGATAACCGACTACACCCCCTCGTCTGCCATGTAGTGCTGAGGGGGAGGGAAAGATACCCTCCCCTCCCTTGCCCCTTCCACCTGTGGTGGGCAAGGGAACTAACCCTCCCCCTTACCGCTGAGGCAACTCAGAAAAATGGGCCCTGTACCTCACCTGGGAAGCACAGCCGAGCTGACCCTATTAAGAGTGGTACCAGGTATATGATGGGACACCTTGCATAGCCTTGAGGCGGGGGAAGGGGCTTGGACCTGCCTCTACTAAATGGACCTCTCCATGGGAGGCCTTACCTTCTTGTAGGAGG
Source organism: Peromyscus californicus insignis (assembly GCF_007827085.1). Taxonomy (NCBI): domain Eukaryota; kingdom Metazoa; phylum Chordata; class Mammalia; order Rodentia; family Cricetidae; genus Peromyscus; species Peromyscus californicus. The sequence goes on from NW_026294617.1 coordinate 90,470,842, forward strand.
GAATGGGGACGGGGTTTGTGGGGGGGCGGGGGGGGGGAGAGGCTGTAGGGGCAGGAGGAGGGAAGAGGGGGATCTTTGGTATGTAAAATTGATTTAAAAGTTTCTTTAAAAAAAAAAGAGAGAGAGAGAGTGGTACGGGTGAACCAGCTCCAAGAACGTGTGCATGGAGATCTGGCCCTGCCCCTCACCTGTCATTTGGTGGTATGGTTGTGGGAGAGATGCCCCCCCACCACTACCTGTGGTGGGCAGGAGAGGTGGCCCTGAGGTCCTAAGAACAGGAGAGCTGTCTCTTTCCTTCACCAGCTGCAGCACTAGGGAGAGCGGCCCCTGCACCTTGCCTGGGCAACACAGTAGAGCTGGCCCTCATGGGCCAGGTGTTTGGAGAATGGCCCCTGAGGTTGTGAAAGGAGGAGAACTAGCCCAGCCCCTTCCTCATTGCTCTAAGGGGTTAACTAGCCAGTGCAATGTTGGAGAGCTCACCCTGGTTGTGAGGATAGGGGAGAGCTGGCAGACTGGCCGACCCTGCCACTACCCTGGCCCAGAACTAGGGTTATAAGTTGGTCCACCCGAACGTTCATTTCATCTATGATCGTCAGGAGCACGTGAAGGGGCCAGTCCTGCAGATTCAAAGCTGCAGGATCTCCACTACACAGGACAACAATAGGATATCCCAGAGGCATACCAGTGAGGGCCCAGCATCAACGGTGTAGCAGAAACCAGAGGCTTTGAACCACTTGCGAGTAAGATATAGGGACAAAAGGACTACCATGTGACTCATTGTCACACTACAGCTTCCATGACAAGATTTGTTTTTCTTTTTTTTTTCATATTTTTTTCTCTTAAATTTTATTCTATGGGAGGGGGTAGCAAGGGCAGATGGCAGGTACGAAGAGACGGAGAAATGAACGGGATTGAGACACATAATGTGAAAGACACAAAGAATAAAAAAGAAAGTTAAGAAAAATGCAGAAGTAATTTCGTGGGCTCTAAGCTTGTACTTCTGCAGATGGGGCTTATAACAACAAGAGATCACTAAGTCCAGAGAACACTAACAGCACATGAGTAGGTGTTGCTGGCAGTGCACGATGCCTAAGCTCAGGTACCACTGGGTTGACATCACCTTTACTTACAGAAATGTGATGTTGTGCAATACTATTGCCACATCCAGACTCGGATATTCATACTATAGGAAATTCAGTCTTTCTTATTAAATCACAGTGTGCTATTTAATTGCCTGAACTGTCTTCTCTTGGTTAGGAGAAATTCAGGGGTTGCCCCCAGGCCCCAGAAAAACAGATTGATCGTGTAAGGTATGATTATGGGGAAGAATCGTAACTTAGGGACCACCTAAGAGACGATCCACAGTAGTCACAAGCTAACTTCTAATCATTTATGTCATTTGCTTCCACAAAATGCCTTTATCTCCTCTAAAGGCCCCCAAGAATTCTATCTCATCAGCTCAATGTCAGAATCTCACAATGAAAGCCAGTCTGAGTAGACAATGATTTCCTTTATGTGGCTTCCTGTCATTTTCAGATCTGATTTCTAGCCTTTGCTATACTGACTTATCACCACAGTTGTAAGGTAATGGGTAATTTATAAACTGCATCCCATGCCCACGCTGCCCTCTCTGCAGTAGCAGAGACCTCTGACCAGAGACTCAGTGACCTCTGTGAACTCACAAAAACTCCTTCCCCATCTGGAACATGATAGGGGTTTGACATGTGATCAGAAAGACCCCTTGCAGATCTGGCCACTTTGCCTCAAAACTATTACAAGCTGAGTCTATTTTTACAAATAATTTCTCTAAGCCCATTTCCTCTCTTAGCAATGACTTTGATGTAACTGATAAATATATAAGAGAGCCCTTAGTATACTTTATGTATTACCACATTATGTTGATAGGTTATTATATCTTTTAGTAAAAATATAAACAAGCATGTTTGAGTTTTCTGCACATATAATCCACTTCATTTATTTTTAGTGTTAAAATAACTCAAACCACATGGATATCTAAAGAGTCAGAATTTATGAACATATTTTTATTAGATTGTATATTACTATTCCATTGCTATAAATCACTTTCATATCCTATAACTAATTTATTTGATGATTATATAATGATTCAATAAGAGATTAAATGGGATATTAGAGTTAAATGCACACTTTCTTGATGTTTTCAAATAGCTTGCTTTATTTTACTTACATAAGAGTTTATTTTCATTGTGTCAGCCACCTGGATTTGGAAATTATTTTCTTTATATTAGAAAAAGGTTTTGTGATTGAAATACTGGAAAAGAGATTTTTGCAATGTTCTGTCCATTTACATTTCCAAAAATTTTGTGAATTTTGCCATCATTCTGTTAGCTGTGTGACCCCAAGGTATCTCTTTCAATATCCTATGGGACAACTATAGAGAATGATATAATCTGGCACTTAAATAACCATAAGTGACTAAATAACTGTCCAACACACTAGGGGAAAGAGAAGGTCATAGAATCTGCATTTCAGCTTGCAGAGCAGGAATAAATTATGCCTGAGAGAATTCAGTCGTGTTTAAAGAGGCAGAGCATTACCTGCATTAATATATTGACAGAGGACAAAGAAAGGTTTAATTAACTTAGTAGTTAACCTTAAAAGTTCAAAAAGAATCTACAACTGGGGAAATGGTATCAAATCTATTATCTTTTCCCTGTAAGAGCCATTAATTTGTACAGTCAATATGGAACAGCCTCTATACTGACTATATGTTTTCATGGGGTATGCAGTCAAATCATTGAAACTGAATTTAAATTACTTAAAAATCTATGTAACTATGAACTTACATTAATGTAAAGGACTTAAAGTATCTAAGAAGGGGCTTGCATAAGACTTTCGAGGTCAGAAAACTTTAAAGAAGTGACTACCTCTGGAAGCTGATGGGTGTTGACACTTGCCCACAACTGAACAGAAACAGGGAATAAAGAGTATCTGACAGACTAGAACTGAGACCTGACAGTAGATTTTGCTTATGTGACTATACAATAGGGAGATAAAACAGTGTGGATAATGATGAAGAAAAAAATTTATGGAGGCAAAGATTTAAATTAAGACCCTCAGAAGACCTAAGTATTGGAGATATTAAAATAACAAGGTCTCTTAAATTTAAACACAAAGTATATCAATCCATGAATAAAAGATCAACAAAGTTTTAACTTTTTCATGAGATTAAATCACATATAAAAATTCAAGATACTTGAAAATATTCTGTAGTTGATAGTTACTTGGGAGGTAGTCTGACATTAGATTGGAATTCTGATCATTTAAGCCACTGTAGGTCATGTAAAATATTTCCCTTTATTATAGGTGGAAAATATAAGCAAATCAGTTAGCAGAGGAAGAAAGGCTATGGCAGGTCTACTTGACGACTGATTGTTCAGTAAGATATTCAGAAGATAAAGCACTATATTGGAAAAAATGAAAGAAGATAGATTTGGTACATGTTTAGAGATAACATAGAAACTACAAACCTTTGGCTTTTAATTTTGTCCTTTGGGGTTCTGTTATTAAGTTCATTGAGCATGGAAGAATCAGAGGTTGTTTGGGGTAGGTTTTATCATTATTATTATTTTACATTTGTATTTAATTTGATGCAGCCTGAGAAGGTCAGGTTGATTTATTCAGTACTTGGAAAACAAGGTCTAGAGTGAGGGCAGAGATCTGGTCTATGGATCTTGTTTTTAGGGTGGTTGTTGTATACTAAGCAATTGACCGAGAAGACCAAGCCTACAAGAATTATATTCTCTATTCATGTCGTTGAAGAGGATTCTAAAAAATAGATTAAGAAGGATTATCCAGAGAGTATGAATGGAATCTGCAATGTGTGGGGAAAAAAGAAGCCCGAATCTAAATAACACAAGGAAACCAAACCCAAAGCACAAGTCTTTGCAAAGACAGAAAGATAAATGTGGTGAGCTCATAGATAAGCAAGAAGATCTCTGGGAACACAAATCAGTGTGTTTAAGTGTCTAGGGGCTTTGCATTTGTGTTCTTCCATTCCTTCAAAGAGATTTAGCAGAAGAATCTTTTTCTACCCTTTGTTCACCTGATAATTAATTATTGAGTGCCCATGATGAAATGAGAGAGAACATGAGAAACAAAGAAAGGAGACAGGGAGGGCTGTTGTTTACAGAGACTCTATTATCCAGTATTAAAGTAAATGAATAAAGGCTTCAAAACAATTGATAATATATGGTTTGAAGAAAATTAAAGAAGCATAAAGAGAAATAAAATGACAGTGTAGATGGTACAAAAAAGTTACATTGCAGGTCCACAGGGACAGGAATTTTATGTGCTGGGTTTTGAAAAGAGCACTGACTGGGTAGAAAGACTGAGACACAAGTTTATCTGCTTTGCAGGGGAAAAGAAGACCTGTGTACTTTGAAGTAGGAGAGGGTTTGATTTGCCTGAAAATTTATAAATGAGGCAATGAACCTATAAAACAACAGTCACTAGTACAGAAAACACAGGCCTAATGGCTGTAAGACCCTCAGCAATTAGGAAGTCTACACAAGATTTGTCTTTCCAATATCCTTGGTTTACTCACAAAAAATCCTTATAATAATATGCTAGGATAAAAGTTAAACAAACATCTCACCCATTCCATGGGTAATGAACTGTTGGTTGGGCAGAAATGTTGTTGCAGGGTTCTACTGGAGAATCTTCACTGGTAAGGATACTTCAGAAGCTTGAAGGCTTGGTGCATGTCTGCTGTGAACTCCTTCAGCTATGGCAGGCTTGGAGACTGGCACTCATTGAGTCCAGGACGTTCTTGAGTACATAGGCCAGCAGGTATGCTGACAGGCAGGCCTGTGTGGTCCAGGCAACAGTGCCAGAAGTTCAATGGACAGTGAAGCCAGGGCAACACACTGAACCTCAAATCCTCTTGCCAACGGATAGAAGCAGCACAGAGGCTAGAGAAGCAATCTCATGGGACCATGGCTGTGTGCTTCTAGAGACTATTCCCAGAGTTCAAATTTTTCATCTTTTCATTGGACAACAACTTTGTGCTATCAGAGTTCACAAAGGGGGCTCTTTCACCAGCCTATCAGGGCTGTTTGGTGGATAACTCATTAGTGAAGCAAGGCCTGTCCTCTGCTAGGGTACCTAAGCTGCTAGGTGGCCTGGCCTGCCCAGGAGCTATTGATCAGAGCTGCCTGGTGGATAGCTCAGACACTGTGTTTTTTCAAGTCACATAAAATGACTTTTGAGTTGCACAAAACTACTGTTAAGTTATGTTCATTATAACTGGCATAAGTAGGTGATAGAAATATATGACTTTTTAATTCAAGAAAGGAATAACAAGCAGTGGTCTTTTTAAGTATGGTAAAAAAAAAAAGAACATTAAAATTTTGACTTCATTTCTGTTTCTGAGATGATCTGGGTACTTTTGCTGCATAGAGAAGACAGTAAAGAAACAGGGTTTGAAATATCAAGACAATTTGAGAAAGCATTAATGCTAGCCTGAATATAAAAAGAATTTATTAATACAGACAATAGCAGAGAAGGCTATGAAAGTAAACATGGGCAATAAATATAGGCAAAAGTGTAAACAGTGCTTTTTGTTCCTATAATCCACTCCCAAATAAATACACAAAGGCTTATATACTAATTACAGAATGCTTGACCAATTGCTCAGGATTACATTTAAATCAACACATTTCTATTCATCTGTGCATTTCCATGTGGTTTATGGCTTTATCAGCCCTCTGGCATCTTGCTGCTTGGGTGGCTCATTCATGTCTCTCTCAGCTCCATCCTTCTTCATCTAAGTCCTCAGTTTGATTGTCTTGCCTAATTTCCTGCCTGGCTACTGACCAATCAGCATTTTATTAAACCAATTCAAGAATGACAAATCTTTACAGTATTCAAGAGGATTATTCCACAGCATTTCCCTTTTTTGCCCAATTACAAAGGAAGGTTTTAACTTTAACATAGTAAAATTATAAATAACAAAAACAGTTATCAAGTAAGAATTACGGTTACAATATCCAGTCTATTTGTATTTGGCAAAATTAAAGAAAATGCTCTATCATCTGCCTTATCTTTGTGAGTCCAAAGTTTTGTGTTTAATTTATCTTTTATCACAACTAAGGAAAACTATAATTATAACTGTCTAGTCTTCAGATCAAAGACCCCAGAAAGACATAGTATTACCTAATGACAGGGACATCTTGCTGTCTGGACAGTCACTTAAAGTTCTATAATGTTAGGGCATCCATCTTTGGCCTACAAGCCTAGATTATCTGACATATTTTCCAGTGATGCAGGGAATTCTGAAGGACTGTTCTATGTTGTCTTGACAAAGTTCAGCAGTCTCCTTTTTTGTGTCCTGCTGTTCCAGTTTGGACAATAACTGTAAGCAAATGAGGCAAAGGAAGTTTCTTTGCCCACATGGCCAGCTTTTGCCATAAATAAAAAAAACTCCATATGGAGTTTCTTAGATGTTCATAATCTTTTTTTTTGAAGTAGATTGGTGCTGCCAGGAACAGATGTGTCTCACTATCATAAAAATCCTTAGGTTATTAAACATATTAAATGCCATATTCTGTAGGTCTTTAAAGTGTTTGAAGACCATGTATCTAAACATATCTATGTATGACCTTGACAACATACCTAATATAAGTTTGACTATTATAGATGACTAACTATTAATCTGTATTACCTAATTATACATTACATTTTTTATTAAACTGCATAAACACAATACCTTAAAAAAAGAGTAGAAGTATATATACATTATAGCAAAATTAACTATAAAAATCTATGCCAATGTAAAATATTTTGAGATTGTTTTTTGGATTAAAGTAGATTCAATAATCTACCTTTTCCCCATCATTATAATCTACCCTTCTCCCCACCATTTCTATATCATATTGCCCTTTCTTCGTTTAGAAAGAGATTGACGTGACCAAAAACAATTTGTAAACAGCCCCTCCCTTAAATGAAAACAAACATTTATAACCAATATTTTGGGAATGTGGACTTAGTTTTCTAGACTACTTCCTACTAATTGGTGGACACTGGTAATCTTTGCTTGCGAGACCCTGAGAAAACCAGGATAATTGTTAAGTCTTAGCTGGAGTGTTTTGTGAGGCTGAATCATCTCAGTCAGTGGCCTTGAAGCTGTTTTGGATGTTGGATCATTTGGGCCATTTTTATTAGTGTCTGGTTCCCTTGTTCTAAAAATATGTAAACTTTTAAAAGTAACATATATATATATATATATATATATATATATATATATGTATGTATTAATGCAAATATAAACTGTTTATTGCATACAAACAAGCCAAAGATAATTTTTGTTTTATGTTTGAGCAGGTAAAATATACATCATGTGTCTTTTCATACTTTAGGTTTATTTTCTCATGTCTGTAGTCAGGATTTCAGGGTGTTTTCCTCGACCAAACCCGATTTTCCTTAACCTGGAATGAATCCATATCCTCTCATTCCCTGCGGAAACAAAACACAACCTCTCTGCCCAAGCAACATACCTTTTGACTTAAATTTTGGAGTCAAGATATTATTAAAATATATAGATTGATTTAATTTAGTAGCTTTTATAATCAAATGTCTCTCAACAGTTATCATTTGTCCATTAACAATCAAAAAATGTCTAGAGAAAATATAATAAAATATAGAATTCAGACTCTGTGTATTTTCCATCTTTATGTGGCTTTTCATATGTTTATTATTCTATTCCCCTTTTAAGGACCTTACTACTATTTTTAAATCATTCTTTAATCTGTGACTGTTTCTTCCCTTTCTCTTGTCACTCCTAATCCTAAGCACATTTTTCAAATACACTGTGACCTGTTCAGAGGCCTTTTTGTCTGAATCTGTCCATACCGTGTATCTCTAACCCTTTCCATCTAACCTACCACACGGTGCACGCTTGTACTCAGCTGGGGTGAGACTGTGGGAATCTGCCCTGCTGCAGCTCAAGCATGTTCCCTGCATCCAGGGGATACTTCTCTGTACCATGGCCCACATGAAAGACATGAACTATGAAGCTACTCTTGGCTCTGTTTTTGTGTATCTAGAACCCTTATTTTAAGCTTCCCAGGTTTTATGTGGATGTATGTGTGCCACATTGGAGCACTACATGTAAACAGCATTTTTTTTTTTTGTCCTGACTGCCTGGTCCCAAATAAATATTCAGAGGCATATATTAATTACAGAATGCTCAGCCAATTGCTTGGGTTTATTTCTAACTAGCTCTTACATTTAAATTAACCCATTTCTATTAATATATGTATTGTCACAAGGCCTGTGGCTTTACTGGTCCTCTGGCATCTTGCTTCTTGTGTGGCTCCCTCTTGTCTCTCAACTTTGCCCTTCTTCATCTAAGTCCTCAGTTTGATTGTCCTGCCTAACTTCTTGCCTGGCTTCTGGCCAATCAGCATTTTATTAAACTAATCAGAGTGACAAATCTTTACAGTGAACAAGAGGATTTTATTCCACAGCACAAAAGTGTTCAGAATTTTATTGGCTAGGGAAGCAGAGGTGGTGACTAAGAAAAGTTGTGATGCCAACTAGGAAAACAGAGTAGGATGATGGAGAAGTATGTTTGGTTAGGAAAGTGTGTGTTTTATGTGGGAGCATATTGAAGTAAATGTGTGAGCAGCATATGTTTCATTCAGAAGAGAATGATTTAGAAGGAATTACAAATATAAAGGAAAGACTTTAAGGGTAAGAGCTTGAACCTTTAAATGGTATGACTGAGAATGCACAGGGAAGTTCCAGATTTTTTTAAACTGCATAAATGCCTGCTTTTGAGGAGTGTTAGGTAAAGTAGCTAAGTAAACTTCTCAGAGAGTGATAAGTATTAAAGGCAAAGGCAGGGTTTGGAAGTGGGTCTCAGGCAGCCAGGGCACTGTCTGTACTCTTTGAACAGTCAGGGAGGCAGTCTCACAACTAATGACTGCAAAGACAGGAACATGAGAAACCTTGCCATGGGATGACGAGCATAGAATTCCTTGTGAGTACTGTCTATGAATTCTCCATCTTTCTTGTCCTTGAAATGATTAAAGTTAGCCTGCTGTTCCCTTGAACACAGTATACTATCACCTACTGAAGGGACAACTAAACATTAACAATTGAGTCATCATCCTTCCACATGAAAATATTGAATGAATCAGAAACTTGCATTTTTATTTTTAAAATGTCTTGGGTAATAAATGACATCTTAACAGTTTTTAAAATACATGATACCAGGTATGTACACACAACTTTGACTTTACACAATGTGGTTTGAAAAAGGATAGTGCACAAACTGTAGAGACCCACAGAGATTTCCTAGTGAGATCTGAGTTCACTTTACCCAGCTGGGCTACATAGGGGAATGATTGGACCATGGGCATAGTTACCAGGTGTGTGGAAGGGTCTACATTTGGCTGTGCTGTGTGCTTTGTTATAGCAAGGAGGAGGTCTTCTGCCCCACCTATTGGCATTGTTATAAAAAAGCCCCTTTGAAGAGATAGAAGGAGCCAGTGGATTTTGATTCAGGTCCTCCTAAAATTACCTGTATTTCTGTCTGTCTCCTCTCCACTATTTTTCTGTCTAAAAATTTCTTATTCCTCTGTCCTCCTCATAGTAACCCTTTAAAAGGTAGGAGCTGGCCTCCCACAACAATATACAACCAGTTAGAAAATACAAGATCTCAAAAAAAAAAAAAAGAAAGAAAATACAAGATCTCCATGCTACAACTGTTGAGATGGTAGAAAATATAACATTCACTTGAGAAAAAAGCAAAACAAAACAGAAACAAAAAGGACGAAACTAATCACCACCACCAACAAAAATGATTCAATTATATTTTAATAAATTATTATTAAAACAGAAAATAGAGTGAAGGGTTGAAGGAATTTATAATCTTCTAGTGTTTATATATATAAACGTACTTTTATTTCCCTTTCACAACTACCTCACAATAGTTGAAAATTAAACCTGCTTATGTAGCATACTTTCAATTATTAAGTTTTAATTTTTTTGTTGTATCATTTTTCTCTGACTTCACAAGCAATACAACAGGAAATTTTAATGGTCTATATTTTAAAAGTAAATGATCATTTTATACTACCTTTATCCAAAACCTGATCCAAAAGGTTATATCTTCATCCTGACCAACTGGATTTGCTTCTTGAGGACTTGTTTTCCTAGTGATCCTTGAATCAACAGCACTGTTTAAAATAATGCTATTTAGGTAGAAATCAACCTGTGTCACTTTTTGTTTGCTCTTTCTTAAAACACAATACAAATTTTTATCAGGATCATTTCCATAATTTGGTCTTATCGCTTTATGTTATAATGTTTTTACCAAGATTCATTGCCTATTTCCAGAATAGGATGCTAGTGTCTTGTGCCCATATTATAAAATAATAAAAATAACCCCAAAACTTTCATATATTCATGGGAGAGAATACCCCTCCAGTAGTGAGAGGCACTGTATTACAGCAAGCTAGAAAGCACTTTTGTATCTAGTCACTGTCCACGTGGGTCCATTTTTATTTCCAAACACGTTTTATACAATTGTACTCAGTTGCTATCTGTTGGGATCATGAAGGTCATCATTCCCACAGATCTCCAGGGAATCCAGGAATGTTAATCACACAGGGATGTCTCCTCAAACGATAAGATACCTCTTCTTACATACAGAAACCTGGGAATTTGAGGTGATTAATAGCCTGGTGATCTGCAATATCTGTTGGGCCAAGCCATAACAAACTTCCACAACCAGTACTGGAAGTGGCTAGTAGTCCCAAAGACCTTTACACTATCTGCATAGCCAGGGACTCCCTCAAGTTGCTACAACCAGAACCAGAAGTATATAATAGCCCAAATTCCCTCTATACTATCTGTTTTACCAAAGCCATGCCAGATCCTTCCATAAACCCTTAAACTAATACAGGTAACCTATCTCCAAAACCCATCTTCTTGAAAGAAATACCATGTACCCTGAGTTGAGTTTTGATGTAATTATATTTCCTTGGGCACCAGGAACTGTATTATAACGGAATTCTTTTTTTTTCTCCAAATTATGCTATGTTAAATGTGCTGGTAATAAACTACCTGCCATCAAACTCCCAAAGTTTGATCCAGCTTGGTAGCCTAAGTTAGGCTGAACTGAGTTTTCGTTATTACCTCTTGCTAGAGTTCTTTCTTTCCCTGTCTGCATTAAAACTTTCAGTAACCACCTGAGCTATCTTTTCAGAAAGCATCTTGAATTTTTGGCAAATACATTTACTTTTGTAGAGAAGGTCTTAAAGTAAAACTTGACTACTTATGCAACAGGTGAATTATGTTTCCTTAAACATAAAAGATTTTCTAATAACACAATAAAAATTTATTATATAATCTTTTTGGTCATGTGATACTATTTTGAGAGCATGGAAATATTCTTCTAAAAATACATAACAACTTCAAAAAATGAGACTAGTTTTTTTTTAATGTGGAAATTTTATTTAAAATATATCATTAATTTTATATTAAATCATTCAAATAAAATATGAACAATATTTTAGCTTCATAAACAGTAGATATTAACTTAGCATATAAGCCATATCTTGTGTGTTTGGTTTAGATAAACAAAGAGGTGTTGGGGGCTCATGTTATAACAGAAAAAACATTTTTTGCAAGGACCTTCCTTTCCTCTGGGAAGCTTTGCTGATATTGGCTGGATTCTTACATGTAAGGCCTTTGGCTGAGATGACTCATGGATCCAATTGTCTCTTGGGTACAATCTAATTATTTTAGTTATCCTGGGTTCACTCTTATATCAGAAATCAAATTCTAAAAGGAAGCGAAATTCCAGAATGCTTCCCTATGGCTTATGTTCACAAATGCACACCATAACTTCAGCTGTATTCTATTGCAAGAAGAAATTATCAGGCCAGTTAAAATTCAGGAATTGACAAAATGTGCCCACTTAGTAGCAAGAAAATTTCAAACTTCCTCTACAAAAGTGTAAAATGAGATCAGTAATGAAACATTTGGCACAAATGACATTTAAAAAAATCTAGAAATTCTGTCCTCTGGGTGTATCCTTAGCATTTGTTACAACACATTTAAGGGCAGGATGTATTCAATGCTGCTGGTGGTTTAAATGAAAATGCCTAACATAGGCTCACACTTCCAAGCTTAGTTGATCAATTGTTTGAAATGGATCAGGACATGTGGTCTTGTTGAAGGAGCTGTGTCACTGGAACTGGAATTTGAGGTTTCAAAAGCTCACACCAAGCCTAGAGTCTTTGTCCCTGCCTGTTACCTGTGGATCAGGATGTAAGGCTCTCAGTTGCTGCTCCAAAACTATCATGCATGGTAATAGATTATAACTCTTGGTAACTCTAAGCAAGACACTGATTAAATACTTTTTTGATGCGTTGCCTTGGTCATGGTGTCTCTTCACAGCCAGAGAGCAGTATTAAGACAATGCTGTTCGAGCAAATGATCATGAAAATATGCAGTTTGATTTACTATTTAAAGATTAAGGCTGTTGCTGACCCAGCCCAGTAACCAAAACTAACTGAAAACGACTTCAACTTTGCATTGAAATCAATAACTTTAAAAAAAATATTGTAGACATGTTTTACAAGGCAGATTAGTGCATGAGTAATTGTTTATCCAAAACAATAATCAATGTAACATGAAAGAGAATGCAAGATTACTCACAGCAAGGCAAATGATTTTTGATAACTTCAATGACTTTTTTATAAGTTAATGTTTGCTTGTTGAGCAGTTATGAGCCTTATGAAACATCTGGTACTTTTTGCTTTCATAAAGAATTCTTATTTGGGTATTAAGTAATGAGAATCAAGCAGTTCTTTCATCAGGACTTGAAAAATAGCAATTTGTGATAGCTGGAAACAAAGACAAAACACTTTCACCATTAATTTGCAAATATTTGAAATTATTTTAATTGTTTGCTTAAGAATGTAAGATTTTTTTTTCAAGGATGGAAATATGGCTCAGCAGTTAAAAGTGTATACTGCTCTTGCAGAGGACCAGAATTTGGTTGCCAGTACCTATGCACAGATCATGACTGCCTGTAATACAAGCTCCAAGAAACTAGACACCCTTTTCAAGGCTCAACAGGCACCCACATGGAGATGTACATACTCAGAAACAGATATAGACACACATTTCTTATTTTTAAAAATGAAAAGAAGTTTAAGGTTTTCTTTCATGTGCATATGTTCTCAACTTAAATTTTAAACATAAACATAAAGGTTAATTATTAATTATGAAGATAGTTCATAATTTACAGTGGTCTGAAGGAGAATGGCCCTCATAAGCCCACATATTTAAATACTAGATTCCTGGTTGGTGAAACTGTTCAGGGAAGGATTAGGAGGGTGGCCTGTTGAAGCAAGTCTGTCATTGGGGGTGGGATATGAGGTTTCAAAAGCCTATGCCAGCCTCTCTCTCTGCCTCCAACTTGCATATAAAATGTAAGCTCTCAGCTACTGCTCCAGTGACATGCCTGTCTGTGTGCTGTCATGCTCTCTACCATGATGGCAATGGACGTCTCTTCTGAAACTGTAAGCGAGCCCCTAAATTAAATGTTTTTTTTTTTAAGTTACCTTGGTCATCCTGTCTCTTTACAGAAATAGAACTGAGATATAATCCTTTAATTTGTTTGTTCAATTCAATCATTCCTATAATCATCTCTGATCTTTTACCATCAAAAAATGTAACACTATTATAAGAAATACCAGTATGAATATGTAAAACATTTGATATTTTAATAAATTGAAAAAGCAGAATAATTAGCATCATTACATGTGGTTCCATGTGTTACCATGGAGTACTATTTTAGTTTTCTTTTTCACACTTTTATATTCATTGAGCTTTTTCTACAAGATAATTACATTTATCTCATAACATGAAGTAAATAAATCAGTGACAGCCACAAAACCAACAGAAGTTCTTATCAATTGATACATCATTATTAATTGTTAGCATGAGTTTTTTTTTGATGTGGTATTTATATGTATTAGTGTGGATATCCCATTTTTTAAAAAATGAATACACTACATTATGTTACATAGGCTCTCTCATTTTTTTACTTAAAGTATACAGCAATGTGTGACTCAATTGTGATTTATATTTTATAAATAAAGAAAATAAATCACAAATAGGCAATTTAACTTATCTAATTTAAAAATTATCATTATTATTACATGTGACAATAAAGTAAATTTTTTGTTTGTTTTTCAAGACAGGGTTTCTCTGTGAAACAATCCTGCCTGTCCTGTAACTCACTTGGTAGCCCAAGCTGGCCTAGAACTCATAGAGACCTACCTGCCTCTGCCTTCCGAGTGCTGGGATTAAAAGCATGCACCACCACCGCCCAGCTGATAATAAAGTGATTTTAATGTGGCTTAATATGTATAGTCCTTTGAGGCAATAATTTTCTTTCATGGTAAGGATATACCTAGAATAGAGCATGTGCTAAGTTAATAAAAAAAATTAGGTTGTACAATTTTCTCAGTAAATTTTGTTGAAGCCTTATTTTAGATACCTAATGGTATATAAGAAATTACTCCAAAACTCAGTAATTACTATAATCAACAATCATTATTTTGTAATTTCTACAATTCAGAAACTGGTCCTAAATTGGTTATATTTTTCTCAATGAAGCTCTCATTCAAAGTTGCAGCAAATAAATCAACCAATGGTGCAGTGTAGTTAGAATTTTTCTTTGGGCCACCAACCAAATAACAACACAGACTTATTGTTAATTACGAATGCTCACCCTTAGCTTAGGTTGTCCCACTAGCTCTTTTAACTTAATCTGTTTTTGATTCATCTACATTTTGCCTTGGGGTATTTACCTCTAATTCATTCTATATGTCCTACTTTCCAGCTGCTTCCGTTTCTGGCTGGCTGACCACTGATGTCTCCCAGCATCTTTTTCTCCTTCCCCTTCCCTTCATTCCTCAAGTTTAATTCCTCCTCCTACTTACTCTCCCTGTCCTGAGTTCCTACCTATACCTTCTCCCTCACTGTTGGCTATTAAGCTTTTTATTATACCAATCAGGTGCCTTAGGCAGGAGAGGTGAAACAGCAACACACATTTAGACAACTAAACAAATGCAACACATTCTTATATACATAAACAAGTATTCTGCCACATAAAGAAATGCAACACATCTTTGCACAGTTAAATTAATATTTTGCAATATTTCATCCTTTTTGTCTAAATAAAAAGAAAGGTTTTTGCTGTAATATAGTAAGACTATATACAATAAGAACAATTATCAAGTAAGAATTACATTTACAATATCCACTTGCATTTGGCAAATTCAGATAAAATATTTATTATTGATCCTATCCTGGTGATTCCAAATTTGTGTACCTAATTTACTTTCTATTCTAACTTGCATTACCAACCTTGAAACATTTTCTTAGATAAACAATTTAAGCTTTTATGTCTCTCAACCTTATACACTTTATACCTCTTTCATGAGTGTTTTTTTTTAATTTGGTAGCAAGGAAAACTATAACTATAACTCTCTCATCTTCAACTCCATCAGAGACATGAGAAGGATATAATATTACCTGAGATAACAGGAAGTGTAGTACAAGCCACTTCCAAAACTATCGAAATGACAGAAACAGCTAGCAGCCTGGACAGTCACCCAAAATTTATTTGCAGCATTGGGGCATCCATCTTCAGCCTATAGGTCTAGAATATCTGACAGATATCCTTTGTGTCCTGCAGAATATCTGGCAGACTTTTCTATGAAGAAGGAATTTTGAAGCACTGTACTACCTTGTTCTGGGAAAGTTCAGCAGTCACTTTCCTTTGTATCCTACATGTCCAGTTTGGACAGTGTACTGTCAGCAGTCAGGGAAAGGATAGTTTCTCCCAAAATTGCTAAATTGCCTCATGAAAGCAAACTCTATATGGAGGTTCTTCAATGCCCGTCATCCTTTTTTTGAAGTAAATTGGTGCTGCCAGGAGCAGGCATGTCTCACTGTCATGAAAAACCTTAGGTTATTAGATGTTTTAAATGCCATATTCTGTAAGTCTCTGAAGCATTTCTGAAGATAACATATCTATCTAAAAAAATACCTGTTTAAGTTTGAAAACATATCTAACATGACTAAAAGTTTGATTATTATAGAGGACTAATTACTAATCTGTAGTTCTTAATTATACATTACATTTTTAAATGAGCTGCAGAGGTACAATATCTTAAACAAGAGTAGAGACATATGTCTAGTATAAAAAATAACTTTAAATTTGTATCAATATATCAAAATCCATACAAATGTAAAATATTTGAGAATAATAGTTGTCTTTTATCCTATATTCCTATACCCCACCTAAATAATAACAAACATCCATAACCCACTGAATGACTAAAAATCACCCACCCCACCTCTTGGAAGTGTTGGTGTTGTGTTTTCTAGACTGCTTCCTGCTATCATGGGGTGATGGCATCCCCAGGGTACCCTGATAAAATTGAGAAAATGGCCAAGTCCTGTGAAAACTATCTGTAACATTTGTCATCCAGTCTCTGTGTAATGGGAAAGTACAAGGCTTGTCTGAAGTCCTGTGCCTGGACCATCTCAGCTAGCAGCCTTGAAGATGTTCTGAATGCAGAACTCTTGAGGGAACTGCAACAGAAATATTCTGAAAGGCTGAATCACCAAGACTACCAATTTTCATTGGTGTCTAGTTACCTTGCTCAGAAAACATACAAACTTTCAAAGGTAACATACATACCTGCATTAACATGAGTATGGTCTGTGTGTTATACACAAGCCAGCCTAAGATGATTTTTTTTGTTTTATGGTTGAGCAAGTAAAAAAAAAAATCTTTCAACTTAATAAATTTGGACTATGTAACCACACCTCTATCCATGCTATGTGAAAGGAAGCCATGTAATAAGAACTCATGACTATGTAACCAACAAGATTTATTATGTTTCATTCAGTTTCAGAGCTGTTCCCATGTCAAGGGATCAGCATATATGTCACCTGTCTTGTAGTTTTTCTAGGTTTATTTCTTTGTATCTGTAGCCAAGATTTTCTGGTGATACCCCCAATCAATTTTTATGATCTTTGTTAACTTTCGTGGAATCCACAGCCTTTCATTTCCTGTGGAAACAAAAGCACAACCTCTCCCCCAATGCAACACATTTTTTTTGAATTCTAAAGTTAAGATATCCCTAAAGTATCTGCGCTCATTCAATTCAGCAATTCCTCTTACAATTGCATGCCTCTCAGCAGCTGTAATTCTCTTATCAGCATTCAAAAAATTCAAAGTAAAAAATATATATATATCATCATACAGGATCTAGACTCCTTGTATATTTCCCATCTTTATGTGTCTTATTCTTTTTATATTTCTTTACTCTTTCTTTAAAGACTTTACTTAATTATTTTTAAACTATTTAATTTTTCCTGTGGGAAAAAAGTCTATACCCATTTTCTTTTCTTTCTTAATCACATATGCACACTGTAACCTGTTTAAAGGTTTTTTTTTTTTGGTCTGGTCCTGTTTTATCATGTACCTGTAGTATTTTCTGACACGAGCCAAACCTTAAACTGCTAAGTGGCCCCTACGCCCTCTGTTTGGTGGCTCCAGCTCCTCCTTGGGTCTATGAGAGCTGAGTCTTAAGCCCACTGGCCTGCCTGAGAGCTGCTTTTAACTGGGAGCTGTGTTTAACAGAAAGCTGCATTTAACTGCCTCAACTCTAAAAAGTTGGTGCGCTCACTGTGGCAGGTGTTTTTACTTAGCTTGCTGTTTCTACTTTGTGAATCAGCTGTTCAAGTGCTCTGCTGTACAGCACCAACTTTTAAAGGTGCCATATCTGTTTCTTTCTTTCTTTCTTTCTTTCTTTCTTTCTTTCTTTCTTTCTTTCTTTCTTTCTTCCTTCCTTTCTTTCTTTCTTTCTTTCTGTCTCTCTCTCTCTCTCTCTCTCTCTTTCTTTCTTTCTTTCTTTCTTTCTTTCTTTTCAGTTTTCTCAAGCCCTATGTGGAAATTCAGGCCCTGTTGGGTGCTATTTGTACCTGGAATTTTTCTATATAGAGTCAAACAAATACAACACATCTTTGCATAGTTAAACAAATATTCAACTACAGTGTAGTAATCCTAAAGTTCAACTACAGGTGAGAATAGACCTCCAAGATATTTGTGCCTCAGGTGATTCTCAGACCCTTTAATGCCACTGCATGACCTTCTCTAATGTAGTTCAAACATACTAATTGTCTTTTCTTGATGAAAATGTGAAATTTATAGGGGATAAACAAATAGTTTCTGTCATTTGTAACCTGTTCTCAGAAGTGGCATCCGTTGTTTCTTCTATATCACTTAGAAGTGAGTTTCTATATCCAACCTGAGGGTGACACTAAAGAGAAAACACATGAGTCCCACAACACTAAAAGCTGCTTACAAAAAGGTGAGGGTGGGGTTTTTACATAAAATTTATTTTAATTTGTTTCAATCTCTGTATTCCTGACTTTTGTCTGTTTGTTTTGTTTTGTTTAATCCCAGATGTTGTTAGTGAGAAAAGTAAAATGTCTAATAGTTATAATAGAGAATGTATAGCCATTATGTTAAAAAGTAGTAATGTTAAATCACTTAGATATCTATGGCAATCTACAAGATTTGGAAACATTAACTGAAAAGGAGAAAAAGTTATGAGTAGGTAATTGTGGGCTATAGCTTTCAGGCAAACTCAGAAAATGACTCATTGTTGACTCATAGAAAAACACTGACTTAGAGGCCTGAAACAAAATGGAGAATTGTTCTATTAACAGGTGGATCTGAAGCAGTGAATCTGTATTTTTCATAAAGGATTGGGCTTTTGAATGATCATATATAACCAACATAAAGTAAGAATCATAAAAAAAGTGAGAGAGGGAGGGGGGATATTTCTCAGTAGCATTTGTCTTATTTAGAGATATATCCTATATGTCTAGGTTTTCTCCATTTGGATCTCCTTTCATACAAGGAGGTAGATAACCTTAGATAATGACTCTGTGATACCATCTTACACCTGATTTGGTTCAGTGTTTTCTAAAATTTCTACTTTATATCTTGTTTGGTGAACACAACTTTAGTAAAAAATAAATAGACTGCACACATGCAAAAAAAGAAAAAAAAAGAAAATGCATATAAGGCAAGAAAGATGGTAAATGCACTTACAGACAACCGTGAATATCTGAGTTTTTTCTCTGGAACACACATGGTGGAAGAAACACAACCAACATTTGCATGCCTGTGACCATATAAAAGTAAGCATGAATTTCTCCCTAAAAGCCCAGAAAAATAATTTCCAAAGTATATATGCCTGTTCTAACTTTCTCCAAACATCTATTTTTTTTATTTTTGCATTTCACCCACTTTAAAAAAAATTTTTGGTATCTACACATTAATTCTAGCAGCAATTTTAAACTTCTTCGAGTAATAGATATATTTTTTTACCAAGTTGGAAACATTTAGCTTAGTTTAAAACAATTCTCTAAACAGGATGGATCATGGCTGATCATATTATTTCTAGTTCTTCTAAGGAGCTGAGAGCATAGTGCACTACAACACATTCGTGGCAGCTGCAGGTATTTCCAATCTGAATAAATCTCTACTTCTATAAGCACCCTTAGTTCTCTAGAATCTAACAACAATAACAAATCTTATATGCATTCTATAAATTTTCCAAGGATGAAAATTACTGGGAGCATTATAGTATAATTCCTTAAGAAATAAAGATTCCTAATATTGGCAATTCTACTGATTCTCTGTGCATTAGTAATGTAACACATTAATTTGTGTAGTTGTTCATTACTCGGTAAATAGATTCTGGATGGACTTAATCAAGATTTAACATTGATTTATCTAATGTTGTCTACCTTCTTGTATGAAAGGAGATCCAAATAGAGAAAACATAGACTATAGGATATATCTCTAAATAAGACAAATGCTGCTGAGAAATATCCCTCCTCCCTCTCTCACTTTTTCTATGATCCTTACTTTATGTTGGCTATATATGATCATTGAAAAGCTCAATCCTTTATTTATACATAAAAACAGAAAAATTAAACAAAGCAATCAAACAAGTGTGATTGTTATCCTTAATTTTCAACTTGGAGCAGTTCAGAATTACCTTGAAAAAAAGGATCTTAGGGGCTTGTTACATTGTGCTGGCCTGTGGGCATGTCTGTGGAGAATTGTTTTAACTACATTAATTAATATGGAAAGAAACACTTCTCTGTGATTGGCAGGGGTCCTGAACTGTAAAATAGTGGAGAAATCTTGCAGTTTACATGCAAGGTGGCCAGCATGTATGCAACATTTTTATCTCTGCTATTAACTATAGATATGATATGACTAGCTATCTCGTGTTCCTTCTACAGGGATGGACTACATCCTGGGATTTACTAATATTTTATTTCAGTATCAAAAAAGAAAGTAGTACATAATCAGTACCAAGAGTGGGCTTCTTACCTGAATATGTGGCCTTTATGCCTTGGAATACTTTGTGGGAGAAACATGGAAGCATTTCATATGCTACACTAAAAAATCCATTGAGCCAGGTAGTGGTAGCACATGCCTTTAATCCCAGCACTCAGGAGGCAGAGCCATGCAGATCTCTGTGCGTTCAAGGCCAGTATGTTCTACAGAGCGAGATCCAGGACAGGCACCAAAACTACACAGACAAACACTGTCTCAAAAAACCAAAAAAAAAAAAAAATCCATTGAATACTTGGAGCAGAGATTAATGGGCTGTTTCAGTGTGAGCTTATATAAGAATGCTGAGAGAAACGTAGTCTACTCAGACCAGGTTCATTGGATTTTGGAAAATAGCAAATACTCTTCCAAGAGCAGGAATAGGGTATTGTTGTGTGGTATTTTGGATAAGACTCTGTGTGTTCTAGTCATTCTGTGGCTAAAGAAGTAGCCATGCTTCTTAAAGAGATCAGCACCAGCTCCTGTACTCTATTAGGACATTAGAAAAATGCCTTCTTGTGGTCAGCATACAACTGTCATCCAAGGTGGCAGTGTTGCAGGCTACGTCTCTGGGTGGAAGCAGAACTTAGCAATGTCGTATGAGTTGTCAACATGATATTGCTGAAAAGTCATCGTAAGTAACTGAGGCCTAACAACGTGTAGCAGGACTGTGTTTCCTACAGAGATGCCCAGGAAAGCCACGAGAAGTGAAGCCTTATTTGCAATGGAGGGTCTAGGATACTGCATTATATTTTATA
Source organism: Peromyscus californicus insignis (assembly GCF_007827085.1). Taxonomy (NCBI): domain Eukaryota; kingdom Metazoa; phylum Chordata; class Mammalia; order Rodentia; family Cricetidae; genus Peromyscus; species Peromyscus californicus. The sequence continues at coordinate 90,492,103 of NW_026294617.1, forward strand.
TTATGAAATAAATTTAGAATTCTCAGGACAAGCTGTGGTTTAGAGTGAAGTGTTTTTGGGTAAAGTTGTGAAGGACTGGAGTAGTGATTTTTTTTAATTGTCACCTTGACCAACATAGAATAATTTGGGAAGAGTATCTTAGTGAAGTATTGTCTACATCAGGATTGCCTGTGGGATATTGTCTCAACTGTCTTAATTGATATGAAGAGCCCGCTTTTTCTGTTTTTTGCTTGAGTGGCCTTCACACTGTCAAACTCATCGACTCTACTGCTGCCACTTCTGGTTAATTTTCTAATATTAAAATCAGGTTCTTCATGCTTCCAATGTTGACTGAGTACCAATTGCTGTTCAGAAATCACGCAGTCTTCCTGCACCAGGTTGGACTGTGGAAGCATCCAGCATTGTGAACTGAGTAAAGAACTACAAAGTTCTTGGCCTCTCTAGTGTGAGACAGACATTGTTGAATTACTCTGACCATCCATTTAAGTCAATATATTCATTTCACCTTTAATAGCTATCAATTCTACCAGGTCTGCACACACACCCAAAAAATTTGGGAGTATGAGCACTCTGGAATAAAGAGGTATTTTATTATGAGTCATCATTTTTTTTAGCTGTATTATACATAATTGAGCTTCATGGCATTTATGAAATAATCACTGTGTCCCAAACACTGATTGCATGTGATAGAAATTCCTATTTTTATGCCCTGATTTGGAGACTGAGAAAGAAAGGACAGGGTCACCCAAATGACAGAATTAGCATGACTGTGTAATTACTTAATGAACTAAATGCCTTCATTGACTTGAGAAACTCTACTCTTGCTTTCAAATTTAACCCTTATGTTTGTGCCAGAGAGAAGAAAATATAGATACATTATTGAGTCAACTTGTCTTCTACAATCTGATTCTCAAGTTAACAAATATCACAGGTTCTTTTCCTACAAGTCAGTTGCTTTAAATTGACTATCCAGTAGTGTAATTGTCTATGGGGACTAGAGGTAAACTTGCTTGTATGGAACCACATAAGTCCAGAGTTATATAGATTTTGGTTTTGTCAGTCATTTTATGTACATACATGTCATACCATTTAATGTGTGAAATAATTTACAAAATATTTACAAATTAACTAGTTCTGGATTTATGGATTCACTTATAAACTGATATTTTTTTAAAAAAAAACATGAAAACTGACTTATACACTTAAGATGTGTTGAAACATGGTTAAAATTTACTATTAACTTTAAAATAAAACCATGTATAACTAAATTCTTTCTAATGTAGGATTAATAGAGCATTCTTACAAATAGATTTAGATTGTACTCTTGTATATATTTTCTCAATCTATTATATAATATTAAGGCCTTGCTTTGATACAAAGTAATGTAGAGACTCTTGCAAAGCCATCTGAATTCTCCAGTTTTATTTTTTCCAGCTAAAATAAAGCATGTTTTAAAATGTTTAATAAAGCTTTTTAAATGTGTAGTCACAGATGTTATTTCTGAATTTAATTTCTTCTTGATTTGAAGACTTGTGCTTTTTATGCAAAGGCACATCAGAGAACAAACTATGCAAATATAAGTGAGAATCAAAGTGTACTATGGATGTGGGTGTTATAGACAAAAATGTGGTTTGAAGTAATAGAACAAGTAGTGTGGCTAATGCTAAAAAAGGAGAGTTTTAGATGCTAATTCAGAACAAGTACAAATACAGTGAACTGGATTAAACCCCACATTATAATTTGCTTTGACTTTGGTTTTCTTACATTAAAGGACACACAGAGAAAAAATTATGATACCTATGTACATACATATATTGCTGATAAATTTGAATATAGATTCTTTAATAAATTAAGTGGTTTTGGACTATTTATTTTAAATATACTTTAATTGAAATATAATTACATCACATGCCCTACCCTTTCTGTCCTCTAACCCATCACATACCCACCCTCTCAAATTGATAGTCTCTTTTTCTTTGAAGATTACTGCTACACATACACACATGTATATGTGCCTATGAACAAATATATGAGTGTAACCTGCTGATCCACTTCTTTTCTGTTTTTGTATATATGGTTTCAGGGCTGACTTCTCTGCATTGTGCAAACAAGGAGACCCATCATTGTAGGAGGCTAATTCTCCTTTCCCAATAGTCATTAATTACTTGTAGTTCCCTGTCTAGGATTAGGTCTCCATAAAATTTTCCCTGAATATGTGGCCTTTATGCCTTGGAATACTTTGTGGGATACTTTGTAGACCAGACTGGCTGAGAAAGAGAGAGACAGAGAGAGAGACAGAGAGAGAGACAGAGACAGAGAGAGACAGAGAGAAAGAGAGACAGAGACACACAGAGAGAGAAAGAGACAGAGACAGAGACACAGACAGAGAGAGACAGAGAGATTACCATATTTATGGTTTTGTTTATGCAGTTCATTGCTGAGAGAGCCATTAGTGATAGCCATATAATCCCATATTTTCCACATTTTAGAAAAATTGGGTATGATTGTGATTATATTGGTCTGGTTCTCATTTTAAAGAATGTATACTATGCATGCACTAGGTATACATTTTAATGTTTAATACATGGTTAATACATGGAGAATTTTGGGGGATATCTTATGAGACTTTTTCCCTCTTCCTTACTAAAATATTCATATATTATCCAAAATAGTTCATATTCTGTCAGTTCAACTCAACAGGCCATTTTTGAATGCATAGTTTTGAATCACTGTAGTTTCTTGAAAGTGAAGAAAAGAGTGAAGGGAAGAAAGGGACAGGCAAAGAAATATTTCTTAGTTAGATTAGGTGCTTATATTAGTAATTAATATGTCAGGAACTTTGAGATTCGTGCAGAAAAAATAGAAAGAAAAGAAATTAAAAATGATAAATTAATTAAAATTCTAACTAGCTGAAGATAAGGGTTCTGAGAGTGTTACATGGCTTCTTTGTTAAGTGTGTTTCCATTTTCAATGAAACAGTTACTACATAGAAGAAGTTGAGTTGTTTTTTTGACAAATGAGTGAATAATAAAGATGTTTATTTGGTTGTCTCTGTAGGTTTCCCCATCATGATCTTGATGCCCTTGTTCATAGAATCCCTCTTTCTCTCTTGGTCTGGACTCTTAGAGCTCGGCCTGGCGTTTGGATGTGGATCTCTGCGTCTGCTTCCATCAGTTACTGGAGAAAGGCACTATGAAGATAGTGAGGGTGTTCACCTGTCTGATCAATGGGTTAAGCCAGTTCAGGAACCCTCTCCACTATTGCTAGTAGTCTAAGCTGGGGTCATCCTTGGGAATTCCTGGGCACTTCCCTAGCACCCGGTTTCTCCCTATTCCCATGATGCCTTCCTCTATCATGGTATCTTTTTCATTGCTCTCCCACTCCATCCATGTTCCAGTTCGACCATCTGGTTCCCTTATGTTCTCATCTCCCATCCCCTACCCTCCATTGCTCACCATGAAATTTAGACCAACAGCTGTGGAGCCTGCGTGGGACTGGACTAGGCCTTCTGCATAGTGAAATAGTTGTGTAACTTGATCTGTTTAAGGGGCCCCATGGCAGCAGGATCAGAATCCATCCCTGGTGAGTGAACAGGCTTTTTAGAACTTACTACCTATGATGGGACACCTCGCACAGCCTTGAGGCAGGGGGAGGGACTCGGACCTGCCTCTACTAAATGTACCTCATGTACCCATGGGAGGTCTTACCTTCTTATAGAAGAGAATGGGGGTGGTTTGGGAGGGGGAGGTTGGAGGGGTAGTAGAGGGAAGATGGGGATCTTTGATTAGTATGTAAAATGAATTAAAAAATTCTTAATAAAAGTAGTAATAAAAAATAAAGATTTTTATTATAAACATTGAGAGGAGTCAAAGCTACTGGCTGGTAATAGCCAGAGAAAGCTGTTAAAAAATTAACAGATGAATTTTGTGATGGACAGGATTTGGAGTGTTATATGTTTAAGAATAAGTTAATCATCATAAGTAGAGTCATCATAAGTTTGTGCATCAATTATTTTACTCATTATAGTGGCAAAATATCTGATGAAAGAGAACTTAAGGAAGGGCTTGTTTTGAATTGTGACTATGGCCATGGTGTCAGGGGCTTGAGACAGCTGCTCACACTGTCTGCCAACATGAAATAAAAGATAAATGCTGGTCCTCATTTAGATTTCCTCTCCTTTCTTTTGTGTTTAGTCCATGAAGCTAATACATAGAATTACATAGATTCAAATTCTAACCATCACAGTTTTTAAGATGGATAATCAAGATACACAAAAAGAGATGCTAAAATTTACAGAAAAAAAGGAAAATTAGAAACCATTTTTTTAGAATAGTGTGTTTTGCAGTTAGCTTTAAAAATTGACAGTAAATTTTGAGAAATAATTTTCAGCTTAAAACCTTGAATGCAATTTTATAAACAGGAAGAACTGAATTTAAATAACTAAATAGTGTTCTATGAGACTTCCATTATATGTAAAAATATCTGAGGTAAATTATAAGGAGAGATGTGCTATTTTACAAGTACCTCATAATGGGAAGAGCATGACACTTCATGATAGCAAGGAAGCAATGAGAGAAAAATTCAGCTACTCAGGCTTTTCTTTTGATTCTGTCTACACCTACAGCTAATTGGATAGTGTTCCACATCCTTGAGCCAGATTCCTTTACCCTTAACCAGTCCTTACAGACATACCCAGAAGCATAATTTATGAACCTGAATCTTGGAGCTTCTTCGTATAATCCAGCTGACAATAAAGAATAACCACTACACATTAAAAAAAAGCCAAAACAAAAGTGTATTCTCATGATTGTTCTCATTCATTACCCATTGACTATTGGACAAGCTGGAATTGTGAATAATTTAGCAATACTAAAGTTGATATCCCTGGAACATATGTTTGGAGATGGCAATTAGCATACAGGCAATTCATGTAGAGCACTTTAGAAATTTTGTTTGTTTTGCAAGATAGAAATAGAAATTGCAGTGGTGCCACACAGGATCTCACATGTTTTGAGAGTTGACATTAGCATGGGGATTTCAAAACTGTCCCATCCTGACAGCATAAGAAAGTGAGAACAGAACTACTTTTGTGTGTATTCATCATTGGTTGAAGTTTAGACCTTAAGAGTAGGTCTGGGATTGTGTCAGTTTGACCTGTACATCTGAGAACAATTTATTTATAAGATTAGCAAGGAGCTGATAATAATTAAAGCTATTTTTTATGATCATAAAAATTTTATCCAGGAAGATACATTCTCCATTTGGAAATAAAATGTAAAGTTAAAAAAAAAACTTGCTTCAAAAACAGAGTATTTGAAAATTTTCTGTCACATAATCTGTAGAATATTCCTTTGCACTGTGTGAAAATATATAACTGTGACTGGCTTAATAAAAAACTAAATGGCCAATAGCTAGGTGGGATTTTCAGAGCAGAGAGAATGCTGGGAAGAAGAAGGCAGAGTCACCAGACAGAGAGGAAGCATGACATATAGGAAATGAGGTAACAAGTCATGAGCCATATGGCAGCAGATAGATTAACAGAAATTGGTTAATTTAAGTCATAATAGCTAGTTAGAAACAAGCCTAAGCTATTTGGTCAAGGTTTCATAATTAATAATAAGTCTTCATGTGGTTATTTGGGAGCTTGATGGCAGGACAGAAACATCTGCTTACAAATGGTACCCAATTGCCTGGACTGGTCTACTCTGGTGACCAGTCTAATGAATACCCTAACCACCATCATAGAGCCTTTGTCCAGTGAATGATGGAGGCAGATGTAGAGATCCACAGTCAGACACTTGGCTGAGCTCTGGGAATCCAATCGATGAGAGAGAGGAGAGATTCTGCAGGTGAGGGACGTCAAGATCATGATGAGAAGATGTGCAGAAATGAACAGTCACAAAAGTGGAAACCCATGAACTGTAAACAAGTGGCTGTGGAGCCCCCATGGGACTGAAATAGGCCCTCTAGATACAGAAGATGGTTGTTTGGCTCGAAATGTTTGGGAGGCACCCAGGCAGAAGTTTTGGGATCCATTCCTGGTGCATGGGCAGGATTTTGGGAACCTGGTGCCTGTGGTGGGATACCTTTCACAGCCTTGGTGCAGTGGGGAGGGACTTGGTCCTGCCTAGACTCAGTGTGCTGGGCTCTGCTGACTCCCCATGGGAGACCTTGATTTGAGGGATGTGGGGGTGTGGGGTGACTTGGGAAGGAGGGCTGGGGAGGTGGGAAGAGGGAGGAGGTGGGAACTGTGGGTAGTAGGTAGAGTGAGTAGAAAATTTCTTAATAAAGAAAAATGAAAAAAACCAACAAACAAAAGTAGTGTCCAACATCTAGGAACGTATTTCTACATAGGATATGGCAAAGCTAAAAAAAAAAAAAAAAAAGGTTCCAAACACACAAAAATGGAGTGAAATGCCACTTCCTAGTTCTTCATTCTCTCATGTGGGCCATGGTACAGAGACATATCTCTCAGCCACTGCCTGTAGACTTGAGCCACCAGTACACCATGATAAGGCACACAGTGATTTAAGATTTTACTCATACAGACAGAAAAGGTAATAGATCATAGTAAAGCAGGTTCAAACAGAAAAAATAACTAAACAGATTACAGGGTGCTTAAAATATGCATAAGCTTAAGAAGAAAAAAGAAAATGGGTGTAGACAGTCATAGAGAAAAGTAAATCATTTACAAATAAAAAAAGTCATGTTGAGATGGGAAATACACAGTGAGTCTGCATCCTGTATGGTGTTGTACTAACTTTAAATTTTTTATTGCTTATGAAAAAACATCTGCTGAGAGACATTGGATTATGGAAACTGCTCAATTAAATGAACCTATATACTCTTAAAATGTTTTAACTTCAAAATGTAAGTCAAAATCATTTTACATTGGGTAGAGGTTATGCTTTTGAAAGTGAAAGGCTATGGATTTATTCAAAGTTGATAGAGATCAGATCTGATCATGGAAGAACCTCTGAAAATCCATAAAGAAACAAACCTAAAATAACTACAAGACAGGTGACATATATTTACCTGCTTGCTGTGGGATGGTCTGTATGTCAAGTGTGTTGCTGATTGGTCAATAAATAAATCACTGATTGGCCAGTGGCCAGGCAGGAAGTATAGGCGGGACAAGGAGGAGAAAAAAGCTTGGAAGTGGAAGGCTGAGTCAGAGACACTGCCAGCCGCCATGATGACAAACAGCATGTGAAGATGCTGGTAAGCCACGAGCCATGTGGCAAGGTATAGATTAATAGAAATGGATTACTTTAAGCTATAAGAACAGTTAGCAAGAAGCCTGCCATGGCCATACAGTTTGTAACCAATATAAGTCTCTGTGTTTACTTGGTTGGGTCTGAGCCGCTGTGGGACTGGCAGGTGAAAGAGATTTGTCCTGACTGTGGGCCAGGCAGGAAAACTCTAGCTACACCTGCTCTAACATAAAACCATAAGAAATATAAAAAAGCATAAAAATATCATCTTTGGCTGGCTTGTGTACAATGCACAGCTCATTCTTGTGTTAATGAAGACATGTATACTACCTTTGAAAGTTTATGTTTTTTCAGAGCAAGGAGAGCAGACACCAATGAAAACTGGTGACTCAGGTGATCCAACTCTCAGAGTGCCTCTGCTGCAGTCTCCTCAGAGTTCTGTCTCCAGAACAGCTTTAAGGCTGCTAGCTGAGATGGTCCAGCCTCACAGATTACTCTAGCCAGAACTTGATCATTATCTTAATTTTTTCAGGGTCCCCCAAAGATGCCAGCACCCACAGACAGCAGAAAGCAGTCTGGAAAACAAAATGTCAACATTCCCAAAAAATGGGCTGAATCCAGATGTCTGTTATTTCTATAGGTTTAGAAGTGGCTTGCACTATACTTCCTCTTTACTCAGGTAGTTTTATGTCCTTCTCAAGTCCCAGATACTGTTGAAGATGAGATAGTTATAGTTATAGTTTTCCTCAGTTATGTTAGAAGATAAACTAAGTACAAGATTTGGACTCATCAAAAGAAAATATATAATGGAGTATTTTCTCTAAATTTGCCAAATACAAATGGACTGGAAATTGTAACTCTAATTCTTACTTGATAATTGTTCTTATTTTATATAGTTTCATTTGTTTGTTTGTTTGTTTTTGGTTTTTTGAGACAAGGTTTCTCTGTGTAGCTTTGGAGTCTGTCCTGGATCTTGCTCTGTAGACCAGGCTGGACTTGAACTCACAGAGATCCGCCTGGCTCTGCCTCCCGAGTGCTGGGATTAAAGGCATGTGCCACTACCGCCTGGCTATATAGTTTCATTTGTTAAAGTTAATACTTTTCCTTTCTACTTAGACAATACCTGATAATTGTTCTTACTTTATGTATTTTTACTATGTTAGAGTTAAAAACTTTCTCTTTTTATTTAGACAAAAACAGGGAAATGTGGAATATTCCTTTACACTCTGTGAAGATATGTCACTGTAATTGGTTTAATAAAAATCTAAAAGCCAAAACCTAGGAAGAATTTGAGGAGCAGAGAGAACACTGAGAAGAAGGCAAAGTCACCAGCCAAATGTAAAGGAAGCATGACATATAGGAAATGAGGCCGTGAGCCACGTGGCAGCATGTATATTAATAGAAATGGGTTAATTTATGCTACAAGAGTTAGTTAGAAACAAGCCTAAGCTATTGGATGAGCTTTCATAATTAATAATAAGTCTCCATGTGGTTATTTGGGAGCTTGCTGGTGGGACAGAAAAAATCTGCTTACACACATAGTCCTGTTGACAACGACTACTACTTGCTGTCAGTGTCTTGAGAATATATGTTTATATACAAAGACTTCTCTGGTCACATGCAAATACTTATCTCATTGTATGATCTCTACAAAGAATCACAATTAGTGACTATTATGATAAAAAGCAACCAGCTGCATATCAGAATGAATACTTCAGGTAAGGTAGAAATAAGTTTTATCATTTAACAAAATAAAGATGACTTTAAAATGTAATTTTTCCATCCAAACTCATTTCTGGAGCATGTAAAATATTATTAACTTGGAGTAATGTTATGAACCAGAGATTATAGTGTCTCCACTGTGAGCACATGTATAAATTGATACCAAAAGTTTTCATTTGCCAAGTTACTTATGAGCTTACTGAATGAGAAGAATTTTAAAAACTACTTCACTTGTGTGAAGAAAGGAAGTAACTTACTTGATTTCCAACAGTATTAGACTTCCTGTAATACAATTTGCTATAACCTGAACTAAGCAGAAGTGCAGGTTAGCCTTAGGGTAGGGAGAAAGCAATCACTTGCTCTTATGATTTTTCTTGTTTAAAATTCCCCAGTCACCTCCACATTCCCATGGTTCAATTCCTCCTGTCCATTCTCAACTTTGCTTTACCTACATAGGAAAACTTGACTTTGTTTAGTGCAATTCCTGTGTATCTCTGATTGGTGACTTCTGGGATTTTGACAGAAGCAAGGTTTTCAGACCAACATGGCAGTTTCCTATAAAGGTCTCTGAGCATAGACACAAGATAAGATTATATGATGCAGTGTAAGCATATTACCAGAAGCAATGTGAGGCAGAAGGAGCCCTAGACCATATAACAGGTGCTTTGCTTTGCAGCTGTCAGTCAAAATCTTTCTTTGATCAACATAGTGATTAATTTAAAAAATTCATGTCCAGAATGCTCATGAGAACAAGTATATATTTGCACTTAAATCATTGCCTCCTTTCATCATGGCCATCTGTATATTTTCCTTCCTGAATGCTCAACTTTTTGCTACCAGAGGCCAATGAACTGGCGTGATTTCTGGAGAGACCCAGAAAGTCACTGTATATCACATTGATTATACTCAACCCTCATCCAGAAGAGGATGATGATTTTCTTCATTTTAACAGATGAATATAGTATTTATAAAATAGGATTTTCTGTCTACAAAAATTCTTCCAGTAGCAGCATGTAGTGACATGTGGGATCTACGTGGACTTTATTCCAGGGTAAGAGTTTAAAAGTTACTTGAACACCGATCTTTAAAGATCTTTGAGTAACCTTTCTGGTAAAGAACCTTGGTTACTATAGTATTAGTTGAGGAATATTACAGAACAAAGAGTTTATAACTACCATCGTACTCTGAAGTAAAATACAGAAGCCTTGACTGATACAGTTTTTTTTTAATTATTTAGTATCATTAGTGAGAGTGTATCATGATATACACATGAAGATCAGATGACAATTCTGTGGAGTTGGTTCTCTTATTAAATAAAACATATTAACCTTGTGAAGCACTAAGAAATATAAAAATTAGTTTCTTGTTATTGTCTAGAGGAGTTGGTCTTGACTAGCTTTGTTGAAATAAAAGTTAGTAAGAAGGCAAAGACTCCAAACTTCCCATATGGTAAGAAAACAGAGTGATCTTGCATGGGGAATAAAAATAAGTCAATTCTGATTGAAAGTTGTAGCTAATTGCCTAGGGTAGTGGCACTGTTAACAAGAGAAATGGAAATGGAGAGAAGAGGATAGATTTTATTATTATTATTATTATTATTATTATTATTATTATTATTATTATTATTTTGGTTTTTTGAGACTGGGTTTCCCTGTGTAGTTTTGGTGCCTCTCATAGATCTCGCTCTGTAGACCAGGCTGGCCTAGAACTCACAGAGATCTGCCTAGCTCTGCCTCCCAAGTGCTGGAATTAAAGGCATGCACCACTACCACCCAGCTTTAGATTTGATTTTTTTTAAAGATTTATTTATTTATTATGTATACAGCATGTATGACTGCAGGCCAGAAGAAGGCACCAGATCTCATTACAGATGATTGTGAGCCACCATGTGGTTGCTGGGAATTGAACTCAGGACCTTTGAAAGAGCAGTCAGTGCTCTTATCCTCTAAGTCATCTCTCCAGCCCCTAGATTTGATTTTTAAAGAATTGTTTTGTTCAGCTTAGGAATACATTAGGCAGAGATACAAATCCTTAGCTCAAAGAAAAGGTCCAGTTTAACCAAGTATAGCTTACAGCCTCTTCGACTAACACACATTAATACTATATTGCATGGAATTTTATGGTTTGCGGTTGTATGATTTTTCTTCTGACTCAATAAAACAATGTCATTGTCTTAAAATAATTATCATGTATCTCATAGAACTGGCAAATGACTTCTGTAATTCAGTATTGGTGGCACTTGTTTATAGTGTGATCTGCTATATACCATATCTGATACTCAACTGATGGTGGGTATAGAATGACCTCATCTGAAGTAACTAGGGAGATACAGTTATGCTTCAGATCTTCATTTATCAGCTGCCTACCCAAGGCAAGCTTATATACCAATGTTCTATGGTGTAGAAGAAATCAAATAAAATTTATATGGCTTTTTGAAGCCTGGGCATGGTCATTCTATGGTCATTAATCAACCAACACCAATAAAGGTCAACCCAAAACTATGTAGAGGGAAATAGACCATGTCTCATTAATGAGGAGATTTAAAATTAACATGTAAGGGTATGGCTTGAAGGATAAAGAAACAAGGTTGATAATGAAATCAACATGCTACAGGTATATTATAAATTAACTTTTATTGCAACTGTTCTTAGTGTTTATTATAGACAAGATGAGAGATCTCTGCATAGTTAATATTACACACAGGTTAAAGTAAAAAAAAATCCTGTAAAATATTAAGTAGTGATAAATACTATAAATATAAATGAGTATTTTGGGTAGTTTTCTATGCAGATGATCTATGGATTTGGATAAGAATTAAAACAAAAAATCAACTGGAGGTAACCCCAAAGGCCACTCTAGTTAGTAGGGATCCAATACGAAGGCAATGAACATTAGTGCACTTAAAAATATTAAAAACTAGTGCTACTATAATGAAAATAGTAGGTGGTATAAAGAGATTAAACTGCTCAGGCATCACCAGAGAAGCTTCCTCCTGCAATATATGGGAATGAATACTCACCTACTACTGGACAATGTTCAGAAAGTGAAATACCTTAACACTCTGTCCTAAATTGGATGTCTCCAACAGTCACCAACCCTCAAAGTTCAGGGACCCTTGTACAGCAGGAGGCAGAAAAATTCTAAGAGTCAGAGGAGATGGAGAACATCAAGGAAACATGGCCATCTAAACACAGCAGGACCAGGTGAACATGTGAACTCACAGGGACTGTAGCAGCATGCACAGGACCTGCACAGTTCTGGGCCTGATGGATGCTGAGAGTAGGAGTGTATGCATCTTACATCCCTAACCCAGAAGCTATTGTTAACATTGCACAAATGATAAATTAATTTTCCCCACGGAATTCTCATGGTTATATAAACCACTCTTGAATACAAGCACCGTTTCCAGCAGTAGATGGCCAACACAAAACAAACCAGTGGTGTTTTCAGCGGTTTTTTTTTTTTTTTTTTTTTTTTTTTGGTTTTTCGAGACAGGGTTTCTTTGTGTAGCTTTGCGACTTTCCTGGAACTCGCTTTGGAGACCAGGCTGGCCTCGAACTCACAAAGATCCGCCTGCCTCTGCCTCCCAAGTGCTGGGATTAAAGGCGTGCGCCACCACCGCCCGGCTTTTTTTTGTTTGTTTGTTTTGTTTTTTTTTTTTGTTTTCAGCTGTTTTTATTTGTTTATTTTTCATCTTAGTTTTTACCCTAAGGATCATTTGCTTATATATTATAGTTTCTGATTTTGTGTTTTTATGGGATTTCTGAGTTTGTCAATGTGTGTGTCTCTGTGGATATATGTTTCTTGTGTTTTTTTCTCTGGCTCTTTATTTTTCTGCATGGTCCTTTGTTTCTACAGGGGTGAGGTTCTGAGGAAATGTACATTTGCTGAGCTGGTCCTGCCCCTCACTACCCCTGAGATAGCTGACCCTTTCCCTAGCTGGACACTGCAACAGGGTATCTGGTCCCATATCCCAGAGGAGTGCTGGCCTCCTGCACACTGACCAGCTCAGGTACCACACAGACACTTATCCTGGGCCTGGGGTTGGCCACTGTAACATCTCACCCATCTATTAACCTATTGGACTGCATAAAGAGAGGAGTGAGGTGTGTGTGTGTGTGTGTGTGTGTGTGTGTGTGTGTGTGTGTGTGTGTGCGTGTGCATGTTCGTGTGCTTGTGCATGTGTGTGTGTATGTGTGAGTTTGGATGTTTTATTTTTAATTAATTTGGGGGGACTTGGTGGGACATACTACAGAGGTGAGGGGAAGATATGGAGGGACTGGGAAGTGAGCTGGATTGGGGTGCATGATGTGAAATTTCCAAGGAATCAATAAAGTTTTGTTTGTTTTTTTTTAAATAATACACTCTCAAGGTAAACATCTGTGAAAATTGTAGTTTTACCATTATTATATCATTGAACCACTGCATTTTCTATGAGGGAAATTGTTGAGAAATCACTGTTCCATATATTTTTCCATGGAATGTTTTTGTTTTAAGTTATTTATTTTTGCTCATAACAGAAAATACTTTCTCATTCTCAATCTTTTAATTTTGGTGTTTGTTGTTTACACATACACACACACACACATACACACACACATGCACACACATGTACACACAGAGAGAAAGAAGAGAGAGAGAGAGAGAGAGAGAGAGAGAGAGAGAGAGAGAGAGAGAGAGAGAGAGAGAGATGGAGGGGAAGAGAGAGGGATCAAGACTTTGTGTTATGTCCTTTTCCTTCCAAACTTCCCTTTCTATGCTGACTCTGGGACGCCTCCTATAATGTCTCAGTTTTAACAGTTAAACATCAGTTTTCCACATGTATTACTTCCTTACACATCCTGAAAGTTAAGATTCAGATGTTGAGGTGTTTAGGAATTTTGCATGAAGTTAAGTGTGTAGAAAAATGTTTAAAAACCCCATCTCAGTATATTTTCTGCTCTCAATAACGAAGACAATTTTAACTATTTTAAGACAGTTGAAGAAGAAATCTGTGAGACTGTGGAGGACTTCACCCCCCTCTTTTGAAGTTTTTTTTTTATATAGCTATGTCAAAGACACTTCCATGAGTATTTATTATGATTATTATTTAATTAAAAAATGCTGTATGCAAAGAGAAGGCGATTAATTTTAATGGGTCAGGATTTGGTCTGAGTTAGGGTTAGGGTTATTTGTTAGTAATAGTGTTTGGGGTGGGGTTGGCTTTAGTGATAGAATTAGGATTATCATTGGGTTATATTTATCTTTAGGGTTATGGTTAAGGTTAGGGTTATTGTTAGGGTTACAGTAATCTTTTGAGTTAAGTGTAGACTTAAGTTTAGGTTTATGGTGGGTCTGGGGTTTGGGCTGGTGCTTGGCTTAGCAGCATCAGGATAAAGTTTGGGGTGGTGTTAGGGTAGGGTTAGGGTTGCAGGTACTCAGAAGTTATGGTTATGGTTAGGGTTAGGGTTTTGGGCTAGAGTAGGATTGTGTTTAGTTTTGTGGTTGTTATTGGGGTTAGTGTTAGGTTTGGGGTTGTTGTTACGGTTAAGGTACTGATTTGTATTGAGTTTAGGGTTATGCTTATTGTTAAGGTTTTAGTGTTATTTTTTATGTTGGGTTAGGCTTAGTGTTGTTCATAGAGTTAGAGTTAGGCTTAGTTAAACCTAATGGGTTACGTTTAGGATTATCATTAGGGTTAGTGGTTAGGTTTAGGGTTAGGGTTATTTGTTTTGGTTTGTGTTACGGTTAGTAAAGGGGTTATTATTGACATTAGGCTTATGAGCATTAGACATCTAGGATTTGGTTAGGATTAGGGTTGAGTTTAGGGTTAATGTTATTGTAAACTTTAGGTTTAGAGGTTAGGGTTAGGGATATATTTAGGATTTTAGTTATGGTTATTGTTATGTTTAGATTTAGGATTTGGTTAAGTTTAGTTTTGGGTTTGGGCTTGACCTTGGGCTTTGGTTTGAGTTTTGGGATAGGGTCTTTGTTAGGGTTAGGGTTATGTTGTTGGTTGGACTTTGGTTAGGTTGTGATTATGGTTAGAGTTAGGGCTAGGTTTAGAATTAGAATTGGAGTAGGGTTAGTTTTGGGATTTCTCTTTGGGTAATGGGAGCAATCCACGAACTCCCTCTTAGCTCTCGGCATGAACTCTGAGAATGAATCTGAAAATAACAACAGAAATACATGGAGGTATAGCAGGAATCTTAAAAGTTCTTATTAATGAAAACAAACCTGGAGGAAGGTATTGGGGTGGACTGGAAGATCAGAGAAGCAGAACAAGCCACAGCCACCTCACCTTGCCAATTCCTCAGCTGATCCTGTTTCCTCAGATTGGAAGCCTCTGAGTCCTCATCCAAATGGATCTCAGCTGAACTGTTGCTCAAAAGCCTAAAAGCTTAACCAGCCTAGTTTCTGGTTTTCATACCTTTTATACCTTTCTGCTTCTTGCCATCACTTCCTGGGATTAAAGGCTCTTGTTACCACGCCTGGCTGTTTCCAGTGTGGCCTTGAACTCACAGAGATCCACATGGATCTCTGCCTCTGGAATGCTAGGATTAAAGGCGTGTGCTACCACTACCTAACCTCTATGTTTAATATTATGGCTGTTCTGTTCTTTGACCCCAGATAAGTTTACTAGGATGCACAATATTTTTGGGAACACAATATCACCACATGGAGGATTTTCATATTAGGGGAAAAATTCAAGAAGCAGAAAAGCTGTGTCAGGGTTATATTAGGCTTAGGATTTGAGTTAGGATAACAGTTAGGGTTAGGATTGGATATAGGGTTAGTTTTAAGATTAGCCTTAGGCTTAAATTTGTATTAGGATTACGGGTTGGTGTTTAGTTTGGGGTTGGGGCTCAGATTATGGTTAATGATAAGGTTAGGGTTAGATTTAGATTTAGACTTTGTGTTAGGTCTTGTTTAGAGTTAGGGTTAGGATTAGGCTTAGATTTAGAGTTCGGGTTAATGTTTGTTAGGGTTGTAGTTACGATTAAATCTAGGGTTAGGTTTAGGATTGGGGACAGGGTTAGGGTTATGATTATTGTTAGGGTTGGAATTATGCTTCAGTTTTGGGTTGGGGTTACATTTAGCTTTAGTTTGGTGTTAGCATAATGATTTTGATTGGTGTTAGGTTTAGGTTTGTGGTTAGACTTGTGTTTATCCCTCTTGTTAGAGGAGAAGTCATGATTTGAAGCTTAGTTCTTGGCCATCAACCCTGAGAGGGAGTCAGAAAACAGCTGAAGAAACCCTGGAGGCTTTCCTATGGAACAAAACCTTAAAATAAATAGGAAAGCTCTTCCTATGGATTTGATTAGGGTTTGAGTTAGGGTTATGGTTTGAGTCAGTGTTATTGCTATTGTCAGTGTTTTAATGCAGGATTTATTAGGGTAAGGATTAAGATTATGGTAAATTTTGGAATTAGGGTTAGGGTTAGGATTGGAGTTAGTGTTAGGTTTAGGATTGGGGTTGGAGTTAGGGTTGGGGTTAGCATTAGAACTAAGGTTTTGTTGTAAATAGGTTTAGGGTTCAAGTTAAGGTTAGAGTTCTAGTTATGGTTGGAATTAGTTTTATGTTTAGAGTTTGGCTTAGGTTTAGGTTTAAGGTTTGTGCTGTGGTTAAAGTTCGGGCTATTTTGGGTTAGGGTTATGTTTATGGTTAGGGTTTCAATTAAGGTTATATTTAGGATTGGAATTAATGTTAGGTTCAGGTTTAAGATTGAGTTTAGGGTTCAGTTTAGGTTTAGGGTTTGCAGAAGAAAAATCAAAAGGACCTAGAGGTACTTCCTCTTGGAGGAAGGATATAAGGAAGCAGGAAAGCTGTCTCTCAGAGTAATATTAGGGTTAGAGTTAAGGTTAGGGTTGGAGTTAGTATTAAGTTTAGGTTTAGAGTTAGGATTGTGGTGGGAGTTAGTGTTAGGGTTAGGTTTATGGTTGGGTTTGGGATTAGGGTTAGGTTAAGATTTAGGATTATGATTAGGGTTGAAATTGAGTTTATCGTTTTGGTTGGAGTTAGGTTAGTCTTAGGGTCAAGGTAGAATTAGGCTCTGTGTTTGGGTTGGGGTTAGATTTAGGTTTAGAGTGAGGATTATGGTTAGAATTGGAATTATGTTTAGGGTATTGAGTTGGTGTTAGCATTAGGTTTCAGCTTGGATTAGAATTAGGTTTTGGTTGTTATTAGAATTAGGGTTAGTTTTCAGCTGAGTTGGGATTTTGGGTTATGCTACAGTTTAGACTTAGGTTTTATAAGATCAGTCTATGACTACCAGTTTAGTTCTTGTGTATGCACCCTAAGATGGAAGAAAAACAAGAAATATCTGGAGGTACTTCCTTTTGGAAGAAAGTTTTAAAGTCAGAAGTGCTGTCACTTATAGTTATATTAGGGTTAGTGGTTGGGTTTTTTTGAGTCATTGTTAGGTTATTGTTAAGGTATGGATTATGGTTATGGTTAGTGGTTAATCTTAGGGTTAGGTTAAATGTTATGGTTGGAGGTAGGGTTAGGTTTGGGTTTGGGTTAGTGTTAGAGTTAGCTATAGATTTGGTGTTGTATTGTGGGTTAGTGTTGGGTTTGTGGTTGGGCTGGATTTATTTTAGGTTAGATTTAGGTTAAGGATTGTGGCTAGGATTAGATTTTGTATTAGTGTTAGGGTTAGGCATAGAGTTATGGTTAGGTTTGGTGTTATACTTGGGGTTAGCCTTTGGGTTAGGGGAGAAGTCCATGACATCCAGCTTTGTTCTTAGGCATGTACCCAGAGAAGGAAACAGAAAAAAGAAAATAAAAAAAAGAAAACAACAAATAGTCCTAGTTGTACTTCCTCTGTGAGAAAAGTTTCAAGGAAGCAAGGATGCTGCCCCTTGGGGTTAGATTAAGGTTAGGGTTAGTATTGAAATTATTTATGTTATGGTTATAGTTTGTTTTCAGGTTAGGTTTAGGGCTAGTGTTAGGATTATGGTTAGGATTGCAATTAGGGTTAGGTTTAGGGTTGGTGTTAGGGTTAGGGTTAGTGTTGAAGTTGGGATTTGGGTTGTGTTTGGGGTAAGGAATAGGGTTAAGTTTGGGGTTAACAATAAGGTAATAGATGAGGTTTGTATACTGTTATGATTAGGCTTAAGTTTAGGGTTATGAGTTATGGTTAGGATTTCTGTTTGGTTAGTATTGGAAATAGGTTTGGGGTTAGTTTAGTGTTTGGTTAGGGTAAGGGTTGTAATTATGGTTAGGTTTGTGGTTAGAATTAGGGTTAGGTTTGATGTTGTGGTT
Organism: Peromyscus californicus insignis; assembly: GCF_007827085.1. NCBI lineage: Eukaryota > Metazoa > Chordata > Mammalia > Rodentia > Cricetidae > Peromyscus > Peromyscus californicus. The sequence continues at coordinate 90,510,282 of NW_026294617.1, forward strand.
ACAGTTAGGTTTAGGGTTGATGCTAGTTTTAGGGTTAGGTTTAGGGTTTGAATTTTTACTATGTGTTAGGATTAGGGATATGTTTAGTGTTAGAGTTGAAGTTTTGGTTAGAATAGGGTTAGGGTTAGGTTAATGTTTGCATTAACATGTGTGTTGGTGCTATTTTTAGGTTTATGTTTAGATTTTGGTATCCTTAGGGTTAGTATTAGGTTTGAATTTAGGTTTAAAGTTTGATTAGCGTTGGTTTTGATGTTAGGTTAGGATTAGTTTTAGGGTTAGAGTTTAGATTATTTGTTAGTGTTAGGTTTTTCAGATTGTTGTTGGAGTTGGGGTTTATATTGAGGTTAGTTTTAGATTTAAGTTTTTGTTTTGGGGGTTACTGTTATTGTTGGGATTATTTGTTAGGTTTAGAGTTAGGATTAGTGTTAGTATTGGTGTTGGTGTTAGGTCTTGTGTTGCGGTTTAGGGCTTGGGTTAGTGTAAGGGTTAGGGTTATTTGTTTGGGATACTGTTAGGACTGGGTTTAGGGTTATTCAGTTTTTAGGTTTAGACTTTTGTGTTTAGAGTTAGTGTTATGGTTTAGGTTTAGATTGGGATTAGGGTTAAGGCTGGGGTTAGGGCTAAGGTTATGGTTGGGGTTTGGTTTAGGTTCAACATCACGATGGGTTTAGGTTTTTTTTAGGGTTAGGGGGTTAAGCTTAGGGGTTAGAGTTAGGTTTAGGGGTTTGAGTTATGGTTAGGGTTATCTCAGTTAGGTTTATGGTTAATTTTAGGATTGGGCTTGTGGCTGTCTTGGTGTTGGGTTTAGCTTTGGAGTTATGTTATTGTTGTTGTTGATCTTCCGTGTTATGCTTATTTTGGCAGTTGAGGCTGGATTAATCATGTTTGTACCTTTAAAATTAGAGATGATATACAAATATGCATATGTGCTTTCAATGGATTCAAGTATTCATTTGTATTTCACACTTCTTTTTTTTTAATTTTTACACATTTTTTTTGTATAATGTTAGAATCAGATCAAGTATATCTGTCTTAAATATTTATCATTTATTTATCCTGGAAGCATGAAAATGCTTTCTTCTAGCTTTGATGAAATACATAGTACTTCATTTTTATGTATGGTAACCGTATGTACAATAACACACTAGAACTTCTTCCTTCTAAATATAACTAATTAAAAAAAGACAATTCTTAATAGATATATGTCTTAGTTAGAGTTTCTATTACTATGCAGATACAGCATGACCACAAAAACTTTCATTAAATTAAGACATTTAATTGAGATGGAGACTTTCATATCAGAAATGTAGTTCATCATCCTCATATCATCATGGAGGGGAGCATGTCAGTGGGGAGCATGGCAGCACACAGGCAGACATAGCGCTGTCTCTATCTTGATCAGAAGGCAACAGGAAGTGGACTGAGACACTGGGCTATGTCCTGAGCATGGGAAACCTCAAAGCCCACCCCTGCAGTAACACACTTCCTCTAACAAAGCCAAGCCCCCTCCAACAAAGCCACACCTCCTAATAGTGCCACTTCCTATGAGCTTATGGGGCCAATTACATTCAAACTACCACAGTATATGTTGAGTTTCAACTGCTGACATCAAACATTTTATTAAAGTTCTTTTCTGATTTATACTCTAAATAGAGATATGACTCACAGCTTATGATGATTTTGGTTTATGCATTTTTAGACGCTAAAATGGTACCTTGTCATAGGGACTCATTAAAAATCATAATTTATATTTTTTCATGGATGTAATAGTCAATAATAATCTCTTGATCTATTGTTCAGTAGAATGAGCCGGGACCATCTATCAGTGTCTGTGTTGCCAATTATCCTATTCAGTGGGCTATATGCATTAAATAGAGTCTTTACTTAGACATTTGCAAGTTAAGGTTTCTTTTCCGGGTCCGGCCACACTGTAAGGCATGGAGCACCTCTATGAGCTCTTCACACTGTAAGACATGGAGCACCTCTATGAGTTCTTCACACTGTAAGGAATGGAGCACCTCTATGAGCTCTTTGGTCTCTGCTCTAGCCTGTGCTCACTGCCAGTTATTCTTAGTTGCCATCTTGTCTATTTCTTACCCTTTTCACTAGGGCAATGTATTTGGGGGCAGCCATTTAAATATTCCTTTGGCAAACTATCTATTCAGAGATATGTTGCCTTTAGACTGAACTGTGTGAGTTCTCCATATTGAGACATAGAAAAGTTACTATTTCTGGATACAGGTCTTTTCATTATGCATATATACTGCTAATATTTTCAAAAAGCTAGTGGCTCAATTTTAACAGAATCTAATTACCTTGCTTTTATTTGAAAGTTGGTAATGGTTCTTTGTCCAGTCTAGACTATCTTTCTTTGTATCGTAACTGACTAATACATTTCTTGATTTCAGAGAAAAATCATAGGCATCTTCACTGAGTTCTGTCACTACTGTTATTTCCTGTTGTTTCCCTTGATCTGCTTGGTATAAGTGCCATGGCATTCTCACACCACAGCTCCACAAACTCTGTTCAAGGTATTCACTAGGAGCTGAGTTCCCCTTCTTAGTGATATGGTTAGAATATACTATCAAGGAAGACATCTACAGGCCCCCTGAGGCCATACAGTTCAGGCAGGGAAAAGACACCACACAAAAGCCTAAGCCCTCATGACACAGCCTGCCCAAAAGGCATCCTCAGGACCACCCAACACCACAATGTATCATTTTGATGATGAAGTATATGGTAGAGAAATGGGAGAGGAGGAGAGGCAGAATGGTTCATGTACTGGAGTAAGAGGCAGTCCTGAAGAAGTGAGGGTGTTGAGGTATGGACTGATATTGGCATCCTGCTTGCCACCCAGATTTTGGTGATATCTAGACCTGGACTGCTGCCTAGGGCCACATCTGTATCTGTGTTCCTGCCACAGCTGGGGTCTGATGTTCATGAGCCATGTTACCACCAAGGCCAAAGGGATAACCCGGGTCTGGTCAGACATCTGAGTCCATGTTGGTGTCCAAGGGCCATGATGCTGCCAGGACCATGCTAGTTTGGATGGTCTATGCTGCCACCCAGGCCTGCGGTGATTATGTCTGGGTATAAGATTATATCTGGGCCTGTGGTCCCACCACAGCCAGGGTTTGGGTCAATATCCATCACTCCTGATACTACTAAAGGCTGTACAAATGCCCCTGGTATAGGTTATCACCTGAGGCCAGGTGGGGATCTGATGGTCATGCTACAGTTGGTGCCATACATATCTGAGTGATCTTCATTGTCACAGGTCCCATGGTGCTATCCTGGCCCCAGTTGTACGTAAGGGCCATGTCTGAGTCCATGGCCTTACCGCAGCTGGGGTCTGGGTTGATGTCTATGGCTCCTGATACCATCAAAGGCCATGCTTATGCTAGGAGTCTAGGCTGTCACCTGGGGCCATGTTGGTGTCTGAGGGTTACAGGGCTGAGGGGAACATGCCAATCTGAGTGACCTGTTCTGCCACCTGTGGCTATGATGACATCTGACCCCTGGCTGCTACTGGGGATTATGTCTGGGTCAGAAATCCTACCACAGCTGGGCTCTGTGTTGATATCCATGGCCTGGGGTGCCATCAAAGTCCACATGGATTCCCAGGGTCTAGGCTACATCCTGTGACTATGTTGGTGTCCAAGGACCATGCTGCAATGGGGCAAGAATGATCTTGGTGGCCTGCTCTGGCTCACAGGACCATGGTGTCATCAGGACCCAGGTTGTTGCCATGGGCCAAGTCTGGGTCCATGGCCCAGAAGCAGCCAGTGTCTCTGTTGATGTTCATAGCTCCTGTTCCCTTCTTTTTGGCAAATAAGATCACTGATGTTTCTTTTCATTACAAATTCAAAATATTTGTTAAATTTCTTACTTATAATTTTCAGGAAGTACTTTTCCTTAAGAACTAATTATACTAAATTCTCTTACATAATTTTATAAGGTCAAACTGAACAGATGAAAGAATCAGAAAAACAGTAAATGTTTTGCACTAATTCATAAAATTTCGATTTTTCATGGTTATGCTCAAATTTTGTGAGAAATAAAATTTTTGAAATTAATTGACAATAAGTGCTTCTACTGTTTTGAAAGTGTTAGGACTCCTGGAGCTCCACCTGGGTCTTGGCTGTGGCTCTCTGCATCCGCTTGTATCAGTCATTGGATGAGATTTCTATCATGACAGTTAGGGTGTTCGGCCATCTGATCACCAGAATAGGTCAGCTCGGGCTTTCTCTCGACCATTGCCAGTAGTCTATTGTGGAGGTATGTTTGTGGATTTCTGGGGACCTCTCTAGCACTCTGCTTCTTCCTATTCCCATGGGGTCTTCATTTATCATGGTATCTTTTTCCTTGTTCTCCCACTCTGTTCCTGATCCAGCTGGGGACTTCCAGCTCCCCTAAGCTCTCTTTCCCCTGACCCTTGCCCTCCATTACCCCCCCCCTCACCCCCAGTTTGCTCATGTAGATCTCATCCATTTCTCTGTCGTTGGGCGATCCCTATCAGTGGGAGAAAGACGAGGGATTATATGAGCAAGAGATATTGAGACCGTGATTGGAAAAAGCACAGGGACAAATAAACTATTCATGAACTATAAACCAATTAGCTGAGGAGCCCCCATGGAACTGGATCAGGCCCTCTGGATAAGTGAGACAGTTGACTACCATGAACTATTTAGGAGGCACCCGGGCAGTGGGACCGGGACCTGTCCTTGGTGCATGAGCTGGCTGTTTGGAACCTAAGGTCTATGCTGAGACATTTTGCTCAGCCTTGGTGCAGGGAGGAGGGGACTGGACCTGCCTTAACTGAATCTACCAGGCTGAGTTGAATCCCCAGGGGAGACCTTGCCTTGGAGGAGGTGGGAAAGGGGGGGAGTGAACTGGGGAGGAAGGGCTGGAGGATGGGAGGAGAGAGGACAGGGGAATCCGTGGCTGATATGTAAAATTAAATTAATTATGTAATAACATAATTTTAAAAAGTGTTAGGAAATGTGAAGACTGAATTTAAGTCTTAAAAAATCTGTGGCACATCTACATTCACACATGTTTAGGACAAATGTGTTAGTTGTTAATTCCTCAAGATCAAGTACCCTGTGGACTCTCCCAAGTGGAACATGCAGTGACAGCAGTCACATAGAGAAGAACAGCTCCTTGATTTCTGCCAAGGTGCATTGCAGAAACGGTAGGTCCCGATTCTCTTTGAAGCACCAGTGTTACTGAAGGAATGAAACAACTTCTCATTTCCTTCTTTTATCTTGACTACAATTATACCATCACACATTTCACCTTAGATCTGAGCACTAGATACTGTCATGTTCATTAGAGTTTTTTTCAGAATTACTTAGTTTTTCAATGTTACTGGGACAAAAATCATTTGAACAAACTTGCCCTCGGCACTGATTTCTTTTTTTTTTCTTTCTTTTTTTCTTTCGTAAAGCAGCTTGTGCCTCTGTGGTGCATTCAAGGTCACAGTCTCTACCCTTGCCTGCTGTACATAGGCAGAGCAATAAAGCAGGTAATACTCTCACTCAATTGAGGTGCAGATCTCATTTCTGGCAAACATCTGTGCAGTATGACTCTCCATATTATACCCTAAACACCAATTTTTTTTGGTAATATTATCAACTTTGCCTCTTTGCATTTTTATTTACATTGAGATGACTCAATCGGGATATGCTGTTGTTCAGGCATGCATAATTTTTAATGCCATGCAATGTAAGAAAAAAGTGCTGGTATTGGAACACTGTCAGTGTGAAGCAATACCATATCTTTAAAAAGAGAACTTAGGAAGGTATTAAATATTAGCAAATAAGCCAGTCTATAGTTGGGGAATCACACTTACAGGGAGAATTGAGCATTATCTCATAATAAGAAAAGATAACATTTGTGATTATGTTAGAATTATGCCTCCTATACAGCCTTTGTTCTCTCCCAACTAAAGATTACATTGCACCATGTTGTTAATTTCTAAATTAGATAATTTAGAAGTATGTGAATCATAGTGGTTTAGCATTAAGGGGTAAAAAAGATAACAAACTAAGCTATATACATGTTATAATCTTCAGGATGGTAAATATTTAAAGGAGGTTTCATCTGTAGTCAGAAACAGAACTCTGGGATAAACACAGTACAAGAATGGAGAAAGCAAAGTTATTTACATTTTCTCCTTAGGTCTATGAATCAAAACATTCCCAGTGGAGTCAGGGACCCATGAGTACAACACTATGTTGAACGTTTCTGAACATTGGATGAACTGTAAAATTTTGCTTTCCCTTTCTTGTTGAGGCATCTGATTTCTTGATTATTTATCTATAGTATAAAACACTATAAATTTTTTAGTCTAAAATATTTTTTCTTATAGTATTAATCATAGAAATTGCCATTTCTAATCTTGAAAGAAAATTACAATTTAATTTGATTACCTATCCTACATTATGATTTCCTATTTAAATATTATTGGATATGTGCACATCTATGCATGCTTTTGTAGTAGAGATATTTGAGATCTTGAGAATGGCACGCAAACACATGAATTTAATTTGTACTCTATTTGATGACTGATTTTTTCATTTAGGTAAGACTGTTTTAACAGTCTTTTGCACATTGTAGATAATGCACAAGTATTTCTGATGAGATAAGATATATTAACATTTTCTATGAAAATTTGTCCAACACTTAAGAAACTAATTGATCTTTTTATTTGCTCCCATTATGCTTCATTTATTACAGTTATTTGACATAAATTTTATGAAAATTAAGCATGTTCCTCTACATTTTTTACAGAAGTGGACAGAATCTATCAATCAAAGCTGCACATTAGCTTCTAAATAACGAATGAAAATAAACATTAAGTGAACTCTGAAACAATGATCTGTACGCATGTCAAAGGATGGATGCCTAAATGAAACCTCACAGTGGGTCTTCTGGGAGCTCAAACATCATGGTGCTGCTTTTAATTTCCATTATGAAACCCCTGAGTTGTGACAGAGTTTGCCAGAGAAAAACAATAAAGATACCTATACAATTGAAAGCAAAATCCCATGAGAAAATGCAATGTAATTAGTCAACTGTGTTTTGGTGAGGATAACCAGAATTGAGTATGAGGGTAAGGTATTCAATAACAATCCAACCTGTGAATGTGAAGTAAACCCCAGGGGAACAGGGTTACATATTCATTTTGTGCATTCTCTTGGTCTCCTCTGAGCAATAAATTAGCTTTAAATGTTATTTATTCACTATGGTTATTTTTATTGATCAATTAAACAGTTGTCATGTTTACATTTACAGTAACCTGTAAAGCCATAGATTGTGGTATCTTTTATCCAATTGAAACCATCTGTTTGTTTAAACATACTACCTGTTGCTTTGCTCTGCATCCAAGCATTATAAGATAATCTATGTTGTTCATTATAAAGGCCCCTGATGATCATGATTCATTTAACTCTGTTTTGTGGCTTTTCTTTGTTGGTTAAAATTTATCTGAATTAAAAAAAAAACACACACACTATATTACTTCCTGAGAAGACACTGAAAAACACAGTGAATAGGCTACTTATTCATCAGTTAGCTTATTTTCCTGTTAGTGTAGTGACAATAAATAAATAAATAATCTCCCAATAGTGAAAACAACAAAATAAACCAAACAAACCTTATGATTTCCGAACATAGCTTATTAAAATGAAAGATTAGAGAGGAACAATCTCTGTAGATTTTTATTTCCCTACACAAACAAACAGTCAAACTCAGCCTCGGTCACTGACATTTTTCAATGTTGCAGGCTATTTGCCCATGCTAAAACACAGTTTGGCATTTTCTGAGTAGAGATGTTTGCAGATTTTTACACAGTAATAAAATATTCAGTGAATAGATTATCAAGCACTTAACAAGGTTTTAGAGGCATGCAAATGCTAAGAGATGCAGTCAGTTGGGGAAAGGATACAGGCAGCATCACACACGTGCACACACATGCATACATTCAACCACTCTTTAGACATCCAGTGAGCTTGTTCGTCATTTTACAAATGTCCTAAGACAGAGAAAGGACAAAGCAGGAAGATAAATCCACTTGGGATCTTTCAGAAGCACAAAATCAGCACTATTTTGCTGAATAGCTAAGCCTCTATTTTATTATTTTCTCAGGAAACTATATAGTACTGTAAATAAAGATATTAATTGAAAACTATTTTAAGGTTACAAACCATTGGAAAAAATCCTCATTATGTAATATTTTTGGACTGTTCTACTATTATTTGTATTTTAGACTCATTGCCCATCTTTGCACAGATTTTTAACACTATTTACCAGAAAAGACAAAAATTCACTGAATGAAAATTATTTATATCTGTATTTACAAAACATAATAAAAACACATAGAAATTGCTAACATTTACATGCAATGCTAGAAATCCATGTTTAAGATGAAAAAAAAAATCCACCCAGGGAGCAGGAGATTGGAAGGCACATGGTAGAGTGCACTGTCAGAGGGTGGCAGGCAGGTCCTTTGAAGCTAATGTGCTCAAATTTCCTGGGGCTGCTGCCATCTTCCACAGGAGCAGCTTCTGAATGAGAAATATTTCTGTCTAATCCTGCTGAAGACAGATAAGTCTGCCAATTGAAACTGTAAAGTCCTGACAGCCAACGGCATCGGATTTGTAATAGCAAAAGACTGATGCTGAAGTATCAGGAATGGAACAGCACTCTCTGACAGCTGGAAACTAACGTGTTTGACAAGAAATTGGGTCCATGATCATTGCTAGTCAAACAAGATGTCTGTTCATTCAAAGCCTCAAAATTACCTTCCTTTCTTAAATTCAAGATTCATTTCATTGCTGGCATGTTCTTTTCTTTTTCCCTCATCAAGTTAAGAAAATTTGCAGAGATGCATGAGTTTGATGCATTTTACCAGATAACAACCCTTGCTATTTCCTTTTAATAAGGATCATAATCAAATGAATACAAGGATTCCTGCCCTGTGTTCAATCACACTGCCAGGCCCATTTATAAAACCTTTTCTCTTTAACCACCTAGTCACTGCACCTTTCAGATTCTCCAGAAGTCTGTGTCCCAACATCCATCAAATTTGAGCTCCTCTCAGGCCCCCTTTCACTCATTTTGTCTTATAACCTATAGTGTTGTTGTTCACCATTAGTCTTAAGCTGTGTCGACAGGTTTGACAAAAGAAGCAAAAAAAGGCACCATTTTAAAATTCAGTGTAAGAAAACCACCAAACTACTGGGAGTAAGGAAAGTAAAACTTCACTATTTGGGGGATATTATATATAGGTAATGTTTAACTTTCCAGCTTTGGATAATCATTATGGATATTTGTTAAACAGGTTTTAGTATTATGTACCTGTTCACCAATACCAAAGAAATACTTTAGAGCAGAATTCATTACATGGAAAGGTTAAGAGAATCTTCCCAGACATTTTAGAAATATGATTTATGGAATTACCCCAAAGGACCTGATAATCTGATAAAATTAATCTATTAAAATATGGCATATTTTTATTTTAACACTATTTTAAGGAATTACATTTGTCCAATTTTAATTTCAGCCAAACATTTATAAATCAAAATCATTTGGAAATACCAATATTTACTTTTTCTTTTAGCACTCAATAAATTATTGTACAGATGGTAAGCAAATGTTATCATGCAGTACATTTTAGGAGCCCAAATATAAATGCAAATTTAATATACATAAATATCTTGTTTAGTATTTATGGAGTCCAGTAAAATTATACAAGCAATGGAAAAATTAGCCATTAATACAAAACCCTATGCTTCTCCAATTACAGATGTCTAATAACATTCCATAGCCACATTTTTATGAACAAATACCATTTCATATGTATACTACACCTAAAATGATTAGTCATCACAGAACATAGCTCATTGGAATTTGGTTTACATTTTTTAATGTGTAATTGTACTGTTAATTCAGTAAAGTTCATCGCTAGACACCTGGCTTGGAATAAACCAGTGAGTACTTAGTTACTATAAATCATACACATTCCTAGCATAGTGTCCAGTCCTAAATGCATGCTTTTATGAAGAAGTCTTAAAGTTAGGAATAAGCCTGTACAGCTGAAAGTAGGGGGCCCTGCAGTATACCAGTGTCCATTAGAAGTCTCATGAATCCTCATTGTCATATGTAAGGTTTGTGTATTTTGAGTTTCATATTATCCTCGAGGTTTTGTATAATTACACACATATGGCATGATGGAATCAAAGAGGAAAATATCTGGAAAAAGCTGACATACGCTGATTTAGTTACAATTATTGCAGTGAGAAAATAGTCGATACCTGTGATGTTTTCATCATGATTATATGCAGTTTTCCTAATGTATTTATGCATATGCTAGTGACAGAATGTAGGAAAGGGAACAAACTAAGTTACATAAATTGTTAAAATTCTCCTATCATAAAATAATCATACCTTAGAAACCACCTGCAGAAAGACATGGGGAGAGTATAAATTGGAGGTCTCCATCGGGTCCCTCCTCTTGGAGATCAGAAAACTCTGCAGAAGAGAAAGGGGAAACATTGCAACAGTCAGAGGGGATAGAGGACATAAGGAGAACATGGGCCACTGAATCAACTATACAGGGCTCACATGAGCTCACAGTGGCAATCATGAGGCCTGCATGGGGCTGCACCAGGTCCTCTGTGTATATGTTATGGCTGTTAGCTTGGTGTTTTTGTAGGACTACATAAGTGGGAGCAGGTGCATCTCTGAATCTTCTGCCTGCTTTGGGGACACTTTTCCTCCTATTGGGTTGCCTTCTCCAGCCTTGATATGAGAGGTTTTGCCTTGTCTTAATGTATCCTGTTTTGTCTCGTTTGGCTGCAGTCTCTTGGAGGTCTACTCTTTCCTGAAGAGGAAACAGAGGGAGTAGATCTGTGGGAGAAAAGAGATGAGGTGGAGCTGGATGGAGTGGAGGGAAAACGAAACTGTGGTCTGGTTCTATTGTATGAGAGAAGAATCTATTTTCAATAAAAGAAAGAAAGAAAGAGATGGGGGAGGGAGGGGAAGAGGGAGGAAGGAAGGAAAGAAGGAAGGAGGGAAGGAAGGAAAGAAGGAAGAAGGAATGTAGGAAGAAAGAATTCAAGATGTGAAAGATTTCTGAACACTGGCAATCTGTTTCAGTAGTCCATAATTTTAATCTGCTTTATTTAAGAAAAATACTCATTTATCCTATAATAATGTATCAAAGGTGTATTAATGGAGGAAATTGACAAAGATCTATTTTCCCCAGTATTGATTTTACATGAAATTCTGAAGAAACTAGGAGATCACTCACAGAAGGATCTTGTCATATACAGCAGAGATTAGGAAGGGACAAGACAGGATTGAATGAAAGGATGTTTTAGCTTCTGGTGCAAATGATGAAGGGATTTTTAGCAGAAAGAATTGAATGAAAAGGAACTAGAGTTCAGATATTACGTTGTTAATGGCTGTATAGTTCTAGTTACTTTACTCCTTTATCTCTGAAGAACCTTGTCAAAAAAGCCGAGACCTTGTCCTCATTTTTCTGGAAAGATGTTTTTTAAAAGCTAATGGGACATTAGACCTAGATTTCAGTCTTCCTCATTGCATCCTCTATCACTATCACCCCTGTCTACTATATTTATATTTGTATCACTATTCTACCATTCTCATTATTTTAATATGAACCAATATTTCAGATAACTTTCTCAGCACACTTCCCTGCGTGTGGTCCCGATTCCAGTATCTTACTTAGGAATTTTGGTGTGTGGGGGGGTAATTTTATTTCAGTGACTGGCAGTTTTTCCTCATAGTGCCATTTCACCTGTCTTTATCTCAAGATGGCATGCTTGGAGTGGGCAAATGATTGCCATGCAGATGAACTAGGGGGAATTTCAAACTCACAGTTTCTCAGAATGCAGGTATTGTTTATTATCATCTATTCAGCTGTAAATATTTTGTTACTAATTCTATGAAGTAGACCATTCTCATTCTTGATCTTACTTAGAGAACTGAAGACATGTCACCTTTAATTGGACAATTACTTAAGTCATTAGAAGATGCTCAATTGGTCACCCCATAGGACTACTTAATCTATGTGGACTGTTCTCTCAGTCCTAAAACACATGGATCCTGATCCTCACCACCAGACTCAACATTCCACTGCTTCTTCTTTTTCTATTTGTCTACTGATGCCTTGAACAGACTTTAAATGTCATTCCTTGAATGTCTTAGCTATTGGCTCCATGTTCGTCCCTACCATGTCTCCTCATATGACCCTTTGTTGTGGTGTCAATATAAAACATGTTTATTATAACTTATTCCAACAGTTCTAGGCCTTGTTTCCAAATACTTTATTGCTGTTCCATAGCTCTACCCTATCTATAATGTTTATAATATTTAAGGCCATTTTAGCTTTTATTGTAAACAGGCTTTCACAAATCTGCATTCAAACTTTTAATTTCTTCCACATTAAAATCAACCCCTTCTTCATGAAGCACATCAATTACTTTAGTTTCTTTACAAAGACATTCTCCCTTCTAGTCTGTTTGAAGTCACATTAATCAAATTCTTACTCACATCATTGTATTATACTGCTCATGTCAAACTCAGTAATAATCTCCATAGTCTTTCATCCTCTGCTCACTTTCACATCTTTATTGGCTTGATAACTTAACATAATTAACCATTCCTTATTTCGCAGCAATTGTATACCTTTACTTTATGAATTCCATATTTCCTTTTGTTGTTCTATCTAACTTTTTATGGTTTTATTTCCTGACCCCTCCTGATTTCCTTGCTGATTTCATCAGACATTGTTTTTCATATTGGACCATCTCCTGATGAGTTCATCATTTTCCACAGCTATGCCAGTCACCGTTTTTTTTATGAACTCTCAAATCACATACACAACTGTAGTTGGAAGTTTTCCTATGTCCCATCAGGTCCCGCACCCACTTCTGATGATTTGTGGAAACTGGAGGCTGAGGAGTTGGTAAGGTGAGGTTGGCTGTGGGTTGTTCTATTCCTCTGATCTCCCAGTTTTCACCCCAATATCTGGCTCCAGGTTTTTTATTAATAACACCATTTAGCAATCCGTCTGACACACAACTAAGATTTCACATCTTTATTTCACAATGTTTGCATGTCCAATAAATGTTTCAGACATATCATGCTACCTGTACTACATTATCAATACTTTCCTTCAAATAACACTTGAGGCTCTAAAGTTTTTCTTAAGATTGACTCATGGGCTCTAATCCTCCCAAAACTATCTAGTGAACTCTCAATTTGTTTATCGTGCTAGAAACATAACCAAGAATTTTGCATGTGCTGGGCAAATACTCTAACAAAATAATTCTCCCATTTAGATACCACTCATTTTTACATTCCTTTTTTCTAAAGTGCTTGTGATCATATGCATTTTGCCATGCACAACTCACTAATACATCTTGTTAGAATAATTTTCATCTTTTAACTGCTATCATGCAGTTCATGGTTCCAACATCTCTTACTGATTATTGGGAAAGCATCCTATCCAGCTTTCTCTCCCTGTCTTGCATCTCACTTCAGTGTGTAGTCAATGCAGCAATTCCTTTGCTCTTTTTGAAATACATATGAAAAAAGTCAGTTTTTTGGTTTTGTGTTTGCTTGTTTGTTTGTTTTTCAAGACAGGGTTTCTCTGTGTAGCTTTTGGAACCTATCCTGGAACTGTCTCTGTAGACCAGGCTGGCCTTGAACTCAGGAGATCAGCTTGCCTCTGCCTCCCCAGTGCTGGGATTAAATGTGTGTGCCCCCACCAAACAGCTATAAAGTCAGTCTTTTATTCAAGATTATAAAATACATTGTATCTCAATTAGTACCATATGTTTATACCTCTGCAATCTGACTTGCCATCCTTTCTCATTTACTCACTCTATCATTAGTTATTTACATGTTTCATTTATAATACATGCATTCTACTATCCCTACTTGTTATATTCACTACATGGGTTGCAGGATTAAAGAATCAAGTAAGTTTAGCTATGTGAAGCTTCATTTGGAGGCTTCACTCTATTCTATTGAACTATGTGTTTGTTTTTCTTGCCATGATATTGGTACTCATGGGGCTTATGGTATAAACTGAAATCAGGTATGATGATACCTCCTGTAGTATTTTTTTATTAGTAGTATTCAGGATTGCTTTGTCTAATCTTGGTCTTTTTGTACCTCCATATAAATTTTGAGATTGTTTTGTCTATGTTTGTGAAGAAAAGGCCAAGTATTTTTATTGGGATTACATTGAAACTGTAGGTTGCTTTTGATAGGATGGCCATTTTCATATTACTATTTTTTTTCCAATCTATGGGCATGGGAAGTATTTCCATCTTCTTATGCTGTCTTTCATTCCTTCATTGAGTTTCTTAATGATTCATGACAGAGGTCTTTCTTTTCCTTGATTAGGTCTATTCACAAGTATTTTACTTAGGTTTTGTGGATATTGTGAATGAGTTTTTTTTTTTTTTTTTTTTTTTTTGGTTTTTCGAGACAGGGTTTCTCTGTGTAGCTTTGCACCTGTCCTGGAACTCACTTGGTAGCCCAGGCTGGCCTCGAACTCACAGAGATCCGCCTGGCTCTGCCTCCCGAGTGCTGGGATTAAAGGCGTGCGCCACCACTGCCCGGCGTGAATGAGATTTTTTTCTCTAATTTCTTTTGTAGTATGTTTATCATTGATGAATAGAAGGCTACTGTTTTTGTGTAGATTTCATATCTTACTACTTTGATAAAAGTATTTCTCAGTTCTAGAAGTTTTGGGTGGGAATTTTGGGGTCTCATATTTATATAATTGTATAATCAGCAAAATTATGCTTTAACTTTCTAATTTCCTACTTGTATCCATTTTGTTTCCTTCTCTTGCCATATCTCTCTATATAAGACTTCAAATACTGTATTGAATGATAGTGGAGAGAGTAGACACCTTTGCATTATTCCTTATCTTACTAAGAAGTGCTTCATATTTCTCCATTTATCATTAACCTTGGGTGTTGTCCATCACTTGGATCCTCTATAATGTTGAAGTATACTCCTTAAATTTCTACCCTCTCTATAACATTTGTCATGAAGCGATGATGAGTTCTAACAAAGGCTTTTTCTGTATCTAGTGAGTTTCTCATATTATTTCTGTTTTGAGTCTGTGTGATTAATAACACTTATTGATATATATGTTGGGTCATCCTTTTAGCTCTGGAGTTTTGCTGATGTGTTTATAAATTAATTTTTCATTTATGTGACAGAAAATTTTAATCTATGTTTAACATGGATATCCATTCATAATTTTATTTTATTTTATTTTTGATGAGCTTTTATATGGTTTTGGTGTCAGGATAGCACTGGCTTCACTAAATATTTGGAATGCCTTCTTTCTTTTTCTATTTTATCAAATAATTCAAGTAGTCATTGTTAATTTTTCTTTCAGCTTCTGGTAGAATTCTGCAATGAGTGAATCAGGCTCTGAACATTTTCTTTAATTTCAAAGTGTTTTGTGACAACCTCGGTATCATTGATGGTTATAGTGCTGAAGAAATTATTTCATCTTGGTTTAATTTTGTGGTATATATACATCTATTTCTCTTATATTTCCAATTCAGTCAAATAAAAGTTTGTAAATCATGAATTTCATTGGCTAGGTTCTAATTCCTCCTTTTTTAATACAAATTTTATTAGTTGGGTGTTCTCTCTCTTTCTTTTGCTTAATTTAGTAAAGGACTTATCAATCCTGTCAATCTTTCCAAAGAACCAACTCTTTATTTTAATGGCACTTTGTATTTTTGCTGCTGTTTTCATTCAATTAAATTCAATTTTGACTGTGGTTACATTTCATGTTTACCATTTGTAGGTTTAGTTTTTCTTCTATTTCCAAAGCTTTAAGATATATCATTATATTATTAAGTTTAGAATTTTCAAATTAATTTTAATGTAGGCAATTAACATAAGTTTCTTCTTAAGACTCCTTTTTGAGGTTTTCAAAAAATTTATTCATTTATTCATTCATTTATTCATTCATTCATTTATTCATTCATTTATTTATTTATTTCACATTCTGGTTTCAGTTTCCCATCCCTCCTCTTCTCTAAGTTCCCCCACCCTCACAGTTCCCTTCTCCACTCACTCCCTTATTATATAGCACAGAATTTGTTGCATTGTGTTTTCATTTTTATTCAATTCAACAAATACTTTATGTACTTGGTGAATTTTCAATCTTCATTCAATAGTGTGTTGTTTAGTGTCCATGAATTCTTGTGTTTTCTCTAGTTTCAACTCTTGTTGATATGTAGCTTTCTTACAGCATGGTCAGACAGAATACAGGGCATTATTCCATCTTTCCTATATTTATTGAGACTTTCTTTGTATCCTAACTTGTGATTAATTTTCAAGGGTATCCTATGGTCTGAGAAGAACTTGTATTCTCTACTGCTTGTGTAGAATATACTGTAGATATCTATTAGGTTCATTCAATTTGTAATATCATTTAACACAATTTACCTATTTATGTTTCGTTCAGATAACCTGACTCTTCGTAAGAGTGAGGGATTGATGTCATCATTATAGACGAGCTGAGCTAATTGGTGGCTTTAGATTTAGTAGTCCTAGTTTTACGTAATTGAGTATGCCTATGTTTGCTGCAGTGTGTTTAGAATTGTAGACTTCACTCAGTATAATGTCTTCTTTTTTTTTTTTTTTTTTTTGGTTTTTCGAGACAGGGTTTCTTGGTGTAGCTTTGTGCCTTTTCCTGGAACTCACTTGGTAGCCCAGGCTGGCCTCGAACTCACAGAGATCCTCCTGGCTCTGCCTAAAAATGTCTTCTTAATGAGTATGAAATAACCTTTATCTCTTTGGACTAGATTTGATTTGATGTCCATTTTCTTGCATATTTTTTTGTTGCATCCCTTAATTTTTTAAAATTTTTTTATTTTTATTTTGCAATACAATTCAGTTCTACATATCAGCCACGGATTCCCTTGTTCTCCCCCCTCCCGCCCCCCTCACCTTCCCCCCAGCCCACCCCCCATTCCCATCTCCTCCAGGGCAAAGCCTCCCCCACAGACTGAGATCAACCTGGTAGACTCAGTCCAGGTAGATCCGGTCCCCTCCTCCCAGGCCGAGCCAAGCGATCCTGCACAGGCCCCAGGTTTCAAACAGCCAAGTCATGCAATGAGCACAGGACCCGGTCCCACTGCCAGAGGTGGATCTCTGGGAGTCCAATTAGCGAGAATGAGGAGGGTTTATATGAGCGAGAATTGTTGAGACCAAGGTTGGATAAAGCACAGGGACAAATAGCCAAACAAATGGAAACACATGAACCATGAACCAATGGCTGAGGGGTCACCAACTGGATCAGGCCCTCTGAATGGGTGAGACAGTTGATTGGCTTGATCTGTTTGGGAGGCATCCAGGCAGTGGGACCCGGTTCTGTGTTCTTGCATATTTGAATGGTTGAAATAATTTTTCCATTGGCTTAACTTAAATTGGTGTCTGCCACTGATAGTGAGAGGTGATTCTTAGGGATATCAACAGATGGATCTGGTCTTTTCAATCCAACCTTCTAGTTTGTTTTTTTATTAAATACTCAAGAACATTGGTTATTCAGAGTTATTATTGAAAGATGTATATTAATTTTTATCATTTCTTTTCTGATTGTATTTTTTTTTTGGTTTTTGTTTGTTTGTTTGTTTGTTTTAGCTTTTTGAGACAGGGTTTCTCTGTGTAGTTTTGGTGTCTGTCCTGGATCTCACTCTGTAGACCAGGCTGGCCTCAAACTCACCAAGATTTGCCTGGCTCTGCCTCCTGAGTGCTGGTATTAAAGGCGTGTGCCACCACCACCCTTCTTGTATAATGTTTTCATAGGCATATTTTGATTCTTTATCTTAGCATTGTTTGTTTATTCCCTATCACCACCTTGATGTGTTTATCCTTGTCTTAAAGTATTTCAACCACTATCCTCCATAGAGATGGCTTAGTGGTCAAAAAAATTTTGTGAAATAAATAGTATTATTTTCTTTTTCATTTTTAATGCATAATTTTTCTGGGTATAATAGTCTAGGTTGACAGTTGTGGTATTTCAAAATTTGGAATACATCTTTCTAGACCTTTCTTCATTTAAAAATTCCTGTCAAATAATTAGCTTTACTCAGTTGGCCCACCTTTACGATTAACTTGTCTTTTTCCCCCGTGGCTTTTCTTAATCTTGATCTTTAATGATGCTATTATAATAAGTTAGGAGGAGTATTTATTCTAGCATTATCTCTTTGGTGCTCCATTGGTCTTTTGCAACTGGATAGGCATCTCTTTTTCTAGGCTTACAAATACTTATTCCATAATTTTATTGGAAATATATTTTATGCCTTTGGTATGGTGTTTTCTTTCTTCTATGTCTATAATCTGACAGTTTTTTTCCTGATATCTCAAAGGTATATCATTGATTTTTAGCAGAATCAGCCAGTTGCTCTATTTTCTCTTTTAGTCTAGGTACTCAGATGATTTGGTCTGTTGATGAGGCTTCCCACTGATTTTTTTTTTTTTTTTTTTTTTAGGATCATTGAATTTTTCATTTCCAGCCAATTTCAGTTTGACTTTTCTTCAGCAATTCTATTTCTTTGTTGAATTCTAATTTAAACTTGGATTGAATTCCTTATTTCATTCATCTTTTTTTTAGTGCTCTTAAAGTATACTCATGTCTTCTTTGAGTTATCTGAAAAAAGTTACAATTATAAACAAGAAGACTGTCTGAAAATTCTTCCACATACTTTTCACTAGATGCCATTATTATGTGGTTACTAATTTTTTTAATGAGACCTGTTATCTTGTTCTTTCATATTGTTTTTATTTCTGTTAGGATTTGCACATATGGAGTAGGTTTGTCAGTTGTTTTATTTTTTTTTTCTTTAGTTTTTGTTTAAATCGACTTTCTTCTTTCAGGAATGGACAAAATTTTACTGGCCACGAGATAGTGTTTTCCTCTTTGGTTCTGGGGTTGAAAGCTTCAAGCCCTCTATTAGGTCATCTTCTGCATGTCAGCCAATGAGCAGTGTGTGAGACTTCCTAGGCCAGATACCTGATGGGAGTTTACCCTGGCAGTGTGGGTTTACAGACTGCTAACGCTCTTTTCGATCTTTTATTTTATTTTAGTCTCTCATACAAGACATCACAAACAACTCCCCCTCCTTCCACTCTTCCCAGTACCCCCCCCCCCCGCACCTCCCTTTCCCTCAGATCCATTTCCTGCCAACCTGCTCCAAGTCTGCCCCAAGAAAACAACAGGACTCCCAGGGACATCAACCCAACACAGCACAATAAGATATGATAAAACCAGGCACAAAACCTCATATAAAGACTGGGTGAGGCAACACAGTAGGAGGAAACAGGTCCTAAGAGCAGGAAAAGGTGTCAGAGACATCCCCACTCCCACACTCAGGAGTCCCACCAAAACACCAAGCCAATGACTAAAACATATATGCTAAAGGACCTAGTGCACACCCACTGCTGCTCCAGTCTCTGTGAGACCCCATGAGCCATGCTTAGTTGATCCTGCGGGTTGTGCTTTCCAAACCCTCTGGCCCCACAGTTTCTCTTCCCCCTCTTAATGTTGGTTCTCTGAGTTCCAAGGGAAGAGACCCAATGGATACCTCCATCCTGGGCTCTCTGCCATCCCTTCCTGGGATTAAAGGCATGGGTCATCATGCCTGGCTGTTTCCAGTGTGGCTTTGATCTCACAGAGTTCTGGATGGATCTCTGCCTCCAGAATGCTAGGGTTAAAGGTGTGTGTGCCACAATTTTCTGGCTACTATGTCTATCTAGTTGTTGTTCTGTTCTCTGACCCCAGATAACTTTATTAGGGTGCACAATATATTGGGGGGCACAATATCACCACACTCTGCCTCCACTCTCATCAGCTGCTTGAGGATGCCTCTAATGACTACAGGACTAGGCACTGATTTCTGACTATAACAGAACATCATTAGAATCATTTCATTGAGGCTTAGAATAACAGGATTTTGGTGACAGTAAGTTTTATGTTCTGAAATTAGGCACAAAGGTTCCCAAATACATTTGGAGATGACTCAACCAGCACAAGGTTCTGAGGCTTGGGGAGTATGCTCATGTGACCATGATTCCTGTTAGTCAAAACAAAGAAAGCTAAGCACAATATCTAACTATGAGGACATTTCATTTGTTATTTGCCTAGGAGAACTTGTATCACTCATACTTTCAAATTCTGTACATATTACACTACTATTTTCCAGAAGTCAGTTCAGTAGCACATGAATTTAGAGAACATTGGCAGAATCCCAATTCTGTTCTTTCTACCATTGCAGTGGAATCAACCTAGTATTTACAGTTATAGCCTATACATTTTAATGAAGGTAAACACTTCTCAAATAAATATTTTAAACATAATAAATATTTGAAAAATAAATGTCTATAACACGATTATATTTCCACACATAGTGATGGTAGTATAGCACTTTAATTGCTAGATTTAAAAAACAACAACAACAACAAAACCTTTGATTTAACATGCTTATCAATCTATTTTCTCTCCTTATACATTCTTCTGTGTATAAAACTGCTTCCAACGGGAACTGTGAAATTTTACCTGGCCAAGCATTACTTCTATGAATTCAGGTCTACAACTCCCAGTACCACTGTTCCCATGTCCATTCTTTCCCATGCATGTACAGTATCATCACTTCCCTATGCCCCACCTATGACTCTTGAGTTGAATCGGTCACAATACAGACTTGTGTTAGCAAGGCCCAGGTACAAGTACCACTAATGATCCAGATACATATTGTCTGTGTAGGGAAATTCTAGTGATTTATTCTCAGCCACCTAAACTGTTCCCACTTGCATACAATGGAACACTGGAAACAAGATCCCCTTCTCTTTTCTCACTTCCTACTCTCTCATACACCCCAACTTGCTGTCTTTCAAATTCATGGCCTCCTTTTCATTAGTTGTTGCTACATACATATATTTATATGCATACACATATATTTTCTCATATCTACCATCCTTTTCCCTCCCTCTAAATCCCTCTGGATTTCTCGCAACACATCTTCCTCCCAACTTAATGTTTGTCTTTTTTTTTTTAAGACAAGGTTTCTCTGTGTAGTCCTGGCTCTCTTAGATCATGCTCTGTAGACCAGGCTGGCCTCAAACTCATAGAAATCCACCTTCCTCTGCCTCTCGAGTACTGGAATTAAAAGCTAACGCTAACACCACCCAGAATTTGGTTTATTTTTAAACACACTGAGTCCAATTAATGAAGCTGATAGGTGCTTAGGTTTGTGTCATAACTGGAGCATTGGCAACCCACCAATGGCTGGCCCTAAAAAAAAGATGACTCTCCTTACCTCAGCAGTCATTAATTGCTAATAGTTCCTCAACTCTTGTATAGAAGATCTTTGCATATAGCAACTCAAAGGTGCTTGGTGGACAAAGCAAGTCAGACAGAATACCATTTTCGGGAGGGCACTTTTTATTGCCAGTTTCCTTTAGTCTCACAATGTGTTAGAACTGCAGACTGGTGAACAAACATGGAAGCACCCTTGGGCTTCCTATTTCCACTCTATTTTTGCTGAGGGAACTTTCAGTGCCTCACCATTTTCATTCTTAGAGTAAAAGCAACAACTACTACACTCTATAATTATTAAGATAATAAAAAGCTAATAATACTACCTGAGAAACGGGAGAAGGATGCAAGCAACTTTCGGGAGTCTTGTAGGGTAGACAGAGACAGCTGACAGCCTGGACAGTCATTCAAAGTTCTCTTGTAAAGTTGGGGCATCTGTTTTCAGCCCACAGACCTAGAGTCTCTTACTCACTTTTCTCTGTGTCTTGCATAATGTCTGGCAGTTTCCTCTGCAAAGCAGGAACCTGAAGGACCATTTTGTCAAGTAAAGTTCCGTGGTTACCTTTCTATGGGTCCTGCATGTCCAGCTCATCTCTTTACATCTATGTGTCTTCATATGTAAAACTCTAGGATAATATACATATTGCATATTTATATAAAAATTAATGAATAAGGGACTGAGGAGATGGTGCATTTGATAAAGTGTTTTTTGTACAATTGTGAGTACTAAAGCTTGGACCTGCACCACTCACACAAAAATCTACTCAGGTATGACGCCCATCTGTCATTCTAGTACTTAAGAGTTACAGACAGGAGTTCCCCAGAGCAAGTTGGCTAGCTAGACTAGCACATTTATAAAGTTCCAAACTTTGTCAGAGATTCTGTCTCAATAAATAAAGTGGAGAATGATTGAGGAAGACAACCAGCTTCAATTTCTGGCTTCCACACACTTGTACATGTAAGTGTACATGTACACATATGTGCCCACACATGTGTACACCTGTATACATACATACACAGTACATTGATTTATACAAAACATAAAGTAAAGAAAAATATTAATATATAAGACAGATAATTTGGTTACTCTAGATATTTTCATCTTTATCCTTCCTTTTATATAAAATTCAAACATTCTTCTCCAAAATGTATAAACGCTACAATGAGTGTCTTAAATTTATGTGTGTTCTAGAGCAGAATAATTTAATTCACATAATTTTGCCTGGATCAGTATCTATATAGTTATTCCTATATTGGGAATTATTTGGTAACTGTCCATGATAGAAAGTCTAGGGGAATTAGGAAAGACACCCCTCCCAAAGGAATTGGTTTTTATCTCACTGATTGAGTTTTGCTTCCCAAGGAGCACCTCTGGGGGAAGAGTGTTCAAAATACTATTTATAGTATGCAACCCCCAAGTCAGATCCATATACTCTAAAGCAGATGTCATGTCACTGAGATTCCTTGGTTATACTTTTTGGTTTTGAGACTGTTATGCATCCTCAAGAGCCTCATCTCGGGTCTCTCAGTGCCTCCCTTGGCCCCGCCTTGTAGGTGTGACAGTTGCCGAAGCCTCAATGGGGGTTGGAACTTCCAGATCAAAGCTGGAATGGCTACCCAGTACAGGTCTTATCTTGCTACCTCAACATTAGAGAGACGGGCATAGCTCAGTTTGTGTCATAAAATGGCAAGGGTTCAGATAAAGAAGGAAAGAGAAGATACTATATTTATTTATTATAAATGTGTTATGCTTCTATGACCCAGACAGGACATTTAGGTTCCATTTAGTGTAAAATGCAGATTGATAATCTATGTGTAGCTAACAAGTATATTTTGAGTACAATCAAGATAGAATATTGTATTTTAATTTTTTGGCTGTAGTTTAACAGGATACATCAATAAAAAAGAAAGCAGGTGCTAAATAAGGAACAGATGTAGACAAACTATTCGAAGACTTAAGAAAATAGATATTCCATTTGTCACTCTGTTTAAAATGCCAAAATACTATGTCACAAATCCGGGGCTATGCTTGATATTTTGTCAAAATAAGGGACAGGTTGGATTGTGAGGGAGACAGGCTTGGATCCACATTCTTCCTTTGATGCAGAATCTCCTGATGAAACTCTTTGAAGGAGCAATATGGGGAGATAAAGGAGGTAAGGTTAGAAAGTAGAAACAATGATTGCAGAGATGGTCTACGTGGTGTCAAAGAGTAGGCTGGGTTGTGAAGGCGAGGATGAGGTCAAAGAGCAGTGAGGTTAGTATAGTAAGTGAGTCATCCATCAGAGATTCTCAATTTTACTTGCAAGTTAGAAATATCTGGTGAACTCTTAAAAGTACCAAGCTTTAGGTGCAGTCAACTTGACTTGCCTATTTCCCAGTGAGGCAATGAGATTTTGTGTTTAAAAATTCCCAGCCTCCAGTGTTAAGCAACGTATTAAAACCAGAAATGGAAAGGGGTATGGAACTGCCACTCTGAAAAGTGACAAAATAGTCAAAAAAATAGAATAGTGTAGATGATAGTGTGATATGATTAGTTAATGAGTTATTATATACCCTTTAGATGCCAGGAAAGATGGAAGATAAACATGATTCACAAATGTTTCATACACTACAATATGGATTAATGTACAAATGTATATTAAATTTACCATGTCAATTTGGAAGTATTTTTTGTAACTATAATGATAGAATTTTTAAAATTCTATTGTATCTTCTTCAATGTAATCTCCTGTGGTGTTTTAATCAATAGATCTTTAAAAATAACATTTCATATATTACTTTTAAAATATAAAAATCAGCTTTACCAGTGTGAGACATACCTGAATTTACCTTTTGATCAGAACCTCTTACTAACCCAATCCATGGAAATGAAGCAAAGCCCACAGCATTCTCTGTGGGGAATGGCTTCATTTCCTCATGAAAAGGACAGTAGATTTCCTTTGCTTCCCTGTAAAAACTGCCAGTGTGGTGCTCACATCTGCTCATTAAGCTGTCTGCCTTCCAGTTCCTCTCTTCTCCATACCTAAGTCTTTTGATAGTTAGGGTAAAATTTAATGAGCTAGTGTTTATCCAACTCCTGCTTTACTGTATTCAGGACAATTCTGAAGACATCAGAGAAGTAGGGGTAGAGAACAGCATCAAAAGGTTACGAATACCTTGGAATTTACACTCATGTGAACCTGAGTTCAACTGTTCCCTCTATCTCAATTTGAACCAACATATACCACCCACACAGTTCACACTTCTGTCCAGTGTTCCCATTTAATTTGATTCAGGTGTGTTTTCAAGTCACTGAAATGTGGGTTCCATAGCAACAAGAACTTTTCCCTCTTTTGTTCTGTGAACCATCTGTAACATTTAAAACATCTAAGTAGAATAGGGGCCTATGCTGGGACACTTTGCTCAGCCTTGGTGTAGGGAGGAGGGGACTGGACCTGCCTAGGCTGAGTCTACCAGACTGGACTGACTCCCCAGGGGAGACCTTGCCTTGAAGGAGGTGGGAATGGGAGGTTGGATTGGGGGGGGAGGGAGGGAGGAGGGAGGAGGGAGGACAGGGGAATCTGTGGCTGATATGTGAAATTAAGTTAAATATATATAATATATATATATATATCCTCAAAGGTATTTATTAATGAAGGAATTAAGAAACGGTATACTGATGGTTCTTGACTTCTTCCTCAGTTACCTCATCTGAAATTGGATTAAGGTTCTAAAGTCAGTAAACAGAAGAAATTAGAGTTGAAGAGAAAGGCTATTTGAGTACAAATTCTATGCTGGTGTTACTTAGTTTTAAATTTGCAAGGGAGCAATCTGTGACAAGCAAGGCTTTTGTACTTATCATATGTTCAGCCCAAAATGCTTCTCTTGGTGAATACAGAATGGCTGTCACCTGAGCTCTCCATGCAATATATAAGGACCAGTATGATTTTGGCAATATATAACTGGATTGGTTCTTTGCTAAGTGAGATGGAAAAGGATTTGGCAGTATTGAACAAAGAATGGCTTGTTCACAAGATCGATCTGATTAAACCATTGCAAACAGTCCTGAAAATAGAAAACAGCACAAGCCATGTCAGAAAGCCAGAATTAACCCAGGGTAAAGGAAACAAAAATATTGGCTTGGACGATGGTTCTTGAATTAGTATGAAGTGGTTGGGGACTGGCTACATGTTGTCAGTGGAACTCATGAGACAGTGGAACTCATGAGCCAGCAGAATTTTATGTTGAAATGCATGTGACATAAAATTAGGAGAAGTATTGTGATATTCCTAGCCTTTTGACCTTTTCTCTTTACTTGGCTTAAAGCAAGCACATCATAACTTATTCAGGTTTGGGGAGAGATCAGAGCCTAGCCCATCGGTTCTCAACCTTCCTAATGCTGTGACCATTTAATACAGTTCCTAGTGTTGGAGTGACCCACAACCATAAAATTATTTTGTTACTACTTCATAACTGTAAATTTGGTTACTGTTATTGATTGTAAAGTAAATAGCTGATATGCAACCCCTGTGGGGGTCTTAAGCCACAGGTTGAAACACCTGACCTAAACACTCATTGATAAACATTAAGAGCTTGTTGACTGGACCAGTGGCTCTCATCTGAAAGCAGGAAAAGGAGTTAGTGTCAAGTACAGAAAAAAATGGTCCAGAAATAGCATTTATTTTTGGAAGTCAACATGTGACTTCATGTGACTAAATGAGATTGTCAAAGAAAGAAGACAGGGGAGGAAGAAAGAGCCCAGGAGAATCGTTGAAACATTGCAGAGATCAGGATGCACCAGTGAGGAAATCCAGAAACAAGCCTGAAGTGGAGAGAATGAAAAATAGGACTATGGCACGTCCTAGTGGCCAGAAGTCAAGGAGGGTGTAGTGACCAATGGATAATTGCTATTGAGAAAATAAATTAGTAATCAAGAGCAATTAGAACCATGTTATTCCTTTTAACATGAGGTGACCCAATTTTCTCAAAATGAAATCCTCTGCACGTCCAGAAATTAGTCATCAGACTACTTGGAACTTCACAATTTTCTATTTATGGAGATTGAAAAAGTTGTCAGGCTTCCAGTTAAAATTTCCTGATGAATGTGGTTACTTTTGGCCTCTGGCAATGGTTCCTCAAAGGAGGAGGAACAATAGTCTAATTTTTCCCTTGCTACTCTTGTGTCACAGCAATTACAGGAGAAGTAGCATTTCTAGTACAACATTAAACACTTTTGCCATAGCAGATTGTGGCCTAATAATAGTTTGCACATATGTTCATTTGGTCATTCTCTTAGAAGAAATAGCGGACTTGTAATAGGTTAATGTTAGTTCTTCTGTTAGACATGTATGGTCTACAATATCTTTTAAAGCTAGATATCTAATACAACCTTTAGTACACAGGATATTAGGCATGTACCTCATTTGAACTATTTAAATAATTCTTGATTCATTTCTCTTGGGGCATATAAACTATTATAATTTATAATTTCCCTAACTTTTTAAGCCTGTTATACATTACTGAAGCTTGAATTTTCATTTTACAAAAATTCAGTAAGATAGACAATATTGTCATTTGAAAAACTGCAAAAATAAATAAGATAATAAGCAACCTTTAAAAGTAATCATATTACTCAAAGCTACATATGTAATAAGTAATGGGTTTAAATATACATCTGTTTAGTTGTAAAACCTGTTTTTCTCATTTTTCATGCATTAACTTGAATTTACTTTCTGCATTTAAACTCAGAGTGTTAACCTAAAGCTTACATACTCTAATTATGTTTAGATTAATGTGGGATTGGCTTGCAGCTTAAGTTATAGGTACAAAGAAACAGTGTAGCATATGATAAAGGCAGAAAATAGTAAGGTCAGTTCAACTTCAAATCTTGACAATGATTCATAGTTGTGTATCTAAGTCCACCTTTCTGTTTCTCTGAGTATCACAAACTGCAAGTCATAAAGAAGGTTATTTAGCTCATTGTTCTACAGCTGTGAGTTACGAAGGCAGTTGCCAGCATCTTCTTAATGTGCAGTGAAGATATTCCTATTAGCACATGGAAGACACCAAATGATGAAGAAAAATCAGCATGGCACAGAATGCTTCTGTTCTTAAAAAGCTACAAATGTAACCATGAGGACACAGTCTTTATAGCCTCACTTAATCCCCATCCTCCAAAACCTCTTGTGTTGAAATAACATTGACATACTACTTGAAAGACTTAGATACACACATGTTCTGGAGGAGATAAAGACCTAGATCATGATGCTCAAAATACTTAGTAAATGCAATGCTTGTTGAGTGTATGAATATAATGTACCAATTAACTTGTTTGTGATTTAAATGAGATTCAAATAAGATACCAGAAT
This sequence comes from Peromyscus californicus insignis, assembly GCF_007827085.1. Classification (NCBI taxonomy): domain Eukaryota; kingdom Metazoa; phylum Chordata; class Mammalia; order Rodentia; family Cricetidae; genus Peromyscus; species Peromyscus californicus. The sequence goes on from NW_026294617.1 coordinate 90,538,026, forward strand.
AATTGTTGAAGTACACTGTGAAAAAAGAGCACACTTAATGCACAAGCAATAGAAGGCAAAGTGTGAGACTTTTTCCGGTTTGACGACTGACTGGAAAGGAATGATTGATGACCAGGAAAGATAGAACTTAAAAGACTGTATAATGAAGTCCTTAGAAAACTTAAATTCTCATTCAAATATCATAAGCAGACTCCAAGGCATGGGAATTATAGTGAGAATAAATTCTAAGTATTTAGATCTTCACTATTGTCTTGGGGTCTAAAAGATTGTCCACTGGACTGATATACTAAGAGCTTAGCACTTTTATATACTAAGCACCAACAGGAAACATCATATGTATAGGACTTGAGCTACAGGACTCCAATGTAAATACATTTGTATGTAGATAGAGTGTGAACTGATGCTATACAAAGTTATTAAGTTTGGCCTTGGTTTCCTTCTATGAGAATGTACTGGTTTGAATGAAAATGGCTCCCACAGACTCATAGTGGAATTCTTGGAGGTGTAGCCTTACGGAAGGAAGTATGTCACAGGGAGTGAGCTTGAAGTTTCAGAAGCTCAAGCCAGGCCAAGTGGCTCACTCTCTCTTCTTACTGCTTGCCCATCCAGATGTAGAACTCTTGAGTCCTTCTCTGCCATGATTCTTACCATGACAATAATGGAGTCAACCTCTGAACCTGTAAGCCTGCTACAATGAAAAGATTTCATTATAAGAGTGGTCATGGATATGATGTCTATTCACAAGGATAAACCCTGAGACAGCAAGGCTTGGAAAACTAATTTGCTTCATAACTCACATATGGTTGATGACCCTATGTTCATATTTCAGCTTAGAGCAGTAAATTATTGCCAGCTCTCATTATTATACACTCTACAGTATAGTTCTCTTAGCACTTGGTTCTGGATGGGTCAAGCCCATAGTCACCAGATTAAATTTCTTACTAATTAAGAAAGGCAGGGAATGAATAGCTAATTGTAACTCATTTTGGAACCTGCCATTTGTATACACAAACTCATGGCAGCATTATAAGACATGGTACACAGTTTGAGAAAAGTTAAATTTCAAGATCTTGAAGAGAAATATATTGTTATAAGCTAAAATATCTTGCATAGATGGCTTGATGCATTAAAGTTGAGTGACTTTTGGATTGTCTGCAGATTACAAGCCCCTGGGGTTTATGTACTATAATAGTGGATAGGAGAGTTGCCCTGGTTTTCTGCAGTATACAGAGGATTCAAAATAGTATACTGATGCTGTAGTCAGACTTTCTTTGGACTGCCAGCCCCCAAACAATGACACAGAGACTTATTAATTATGAAAGCTTGGCCATAGCTTAGGCTTGTTTTCAACTAGCTCTAATAACTTCAATTAACCTATTCCTCTTTATCTACATTTTGTCACATGACTCGTTATCTTGTCTCCATTTTGTACATCCGACTCCATCTGTGTCTTGCTAGAGTAATCTGCATGCCTCAGATCTTCCCAAGTTCCTCTCTCTCCCTGGAAGTCCCAGATATTCTCTCCTGCCTAACTATTGGCCATTTGTCTCTTTACTAAACCAATCAGAAGGCAGAGATACATCTTCACAGTGTACAAAAAGATTATCCCACAACTTGATGCAGAACTTTCCTCATTTCATTTCTGCTAGCTATGCAAAATGGTTCAACTCCAGGGATTAATTTTCTGTAGGCATGATAACTTCAACTGAACATGAAGGTGAATATCTTATATCATCAAGTAAAGATGATGTATTAAGCCAGGAACTTTTTTAAATAATTAATTAATTAATTTTTTTATTCATTTTACATACCAACCAGAGTTCCCCCTCCCTTCCTTCCTCCTGCTCCCCTCGACCTTTCCCAGCCCACTCACATTCACTCAGAAAGGGTAAGGCCTCCCATGGAGAGTCAACAAGGCTTGGCATATCAAGTTGAGGAAGGACCATGCCCTTCCACCCCTGCCCCATCAAGACTGAGCAAGGCTTCAAAAAACCAGCTCATGCACCAGGGCTAGATCCTGGCCCCTCTGCCAGGTGTCCCACAAACAGACCAGGCTCTAAAACTGTCACCCATATGCAGAGGTCCTGGTCTGGACCCGTGCAGGCTCTCCACCTGTTGCTCTATTGTCCCTGAGCTCCCACAAGTTCCAGTCATCTGTCCCTGTGGGTTTCCTGTCATGATCTTGACCCCCTCCTTGCTCCTATAATCCTTCTTCCCTGTCTTCAACTGGATTCTGGCAGCTCGGTCTGGTGCTTAGGTGTGAGTCTCTGCATCTCTTTCCATCAGTTACTGGATGAAGGTTCTATGATGATAGTTAGGGTAGTCACCAATCTGATAACAGGGGAAGGCCAGTTCAAGCACCCTCTTCACTATTGCTATGGGTCTTAGCTGGGGATATCCTTGTGGATTCCTGGAAATTTCCCTAGCATCAGGTTTCTCCCTAGCCCAATAATGGCTCCCTCAATTGAGATGTATCTTTCATTGCTCTCACACTCTATCCTTCCCTGAGTAGGACCACCCCATTCCCTCATGTTCTCATCCTTCATGTCTTCCCATTTACCACTGCCCACTCCCAGTTTACCCACAAAATCTCATCTCTTTTCCCTTCCCATGGCGATCCGTGCACCCCTCTTAGGGTCCTCCTTGTTACCTAGCATCCCTAGAGCTGTGGATTGTGGTCTAAACTGGGAAGGTTTAATGAGATTTTGGTCTGGAAATGATTGAACTGCTTGTGATTTTGAATAGTTTGTTTCTAGAACGTCCAAAAAGTTTAGCTCTTATGCTGATGAAAATAAATTATGTCAGACAAACACCAAGGAGCATGGGGCTGATTTTCAGACAGATAGCATTTTCAATTAGTTATATCAATGTTATGTAGTTATTTTCAGCAGATTTTCTTAATATGAGAAAAGTGAAGCTCCAAATTTATTGAAATATATTACCAAAAGTAATGAGAATTATGGGGTATTTTAATTTAAAGAATATTAGTTATTATGTATTTGGTTATATGAAACAATTCTGAACATCATTGAAAATTTATTAAAGTAGAATTAATCACATATAATTACTTCAGCACATCGTGTGAATTTAAGAAGGATCAGTTCAGCAACACTGAATATATGAATAATATTTTTAAATCCATATAAAAGCTAGCCTAATTGAGAATTGAAGAAAATACAAGTATACATAGGACTGTGTATGAATACAAACATATTTTAAATTCAGGGGAGATAACGTCCTAGAAACAGAAAAGTAATTTGTATAATTCTAATTATTTTGTGAACAGAAATGTGATATGTGGGGCATTTTATTTATAGGAGGTAAAGAATGAATAAAGCTAAGTTGAATAGGTAGCTAACCCTATTCATATAAAAAGAAACCATACTATATATTATATATCTGCATGTAGGGTTTTTCAAGAGTATGCTACTGCCATTATGTTCTGTTTTGATCAGTGTATAAAAAGTCTGATTGCTTAAAATAAATTTGTCTCAGCCTCAGTCTTTCTGAGGCCCCCTCCAACCTAGCCTGGCTTTAATCTCCACTGACACATCAGGAGACCCTTGGATCTGTAACTAAGAGGGGGTGCTTACACTCATATACTCAATTTTTTTATCTTTATGTACTTAATTTTAGGTCATTGTCCTTATAATTCAGACTTACTACTGTAAAATGAAATATCTCAAAAGTAATTACTTTAAATATTTTGTTTGAATTTCTTAAAAACTACTATAAACGGAAAGTTTGACTGCCCATGGTTAGCACTATTAATTTTCCTTTCTTGTTCTGAAGAAATAAGATTGGTAGATCTTTTCAAACATACAGAGACGCTTTGTTGAGTACTCTAGACTAAAGCATTATAATTCCTCCAGAGTTGTATATACATAAGAAGAAATAACTATTAGGCACACAGAGACAATATTAAAAATGATTTCAGAGGGAGCTTCTATTTAAAATGTAAAGTATGTGCAAGCATTATTTTCCCTTATTGTTATTAATGCACTAATCAGTTTCCTATACCTTGAGTAAAACACACAAGCAAGTCAACTAAGGAGAAATATTTATTTTGGCTCACATTTTCATAATTCCCAATCCAGGGTCAGTAGGCTTCATTTCTGCATCACAAAGAAGTTGGGAGGAAATACAAAATGATAGAATATAGCTGCTTGCCTCATGAAAGATAGGAAACAAAAGTGACAAAAAGGAGGCTTAGGAGCAAGGTCTGTTTCCAGGTTGTTCACCCAATGAAGTGTTTTCTTTTATGTCAACAATGCCATAAAACTTTGGATCCATCAAGAGGTTAATTCATTGATTAAATCAGAGCCCTTGAGTTACTACCACCACCAAGGAGTAAATATATCACTTTGGGACAATCTTTCAACACATGCATTTGTTGGATGGTACTTTGTATCTAGAGTTTTCCTGCTTAAATTAATCCATTTCTATAAATCTATACCTTGCCACATGGCTCGTGGCTTACCGGCATCTTCACATGCTGTTTCTCATCATGGCGGCTGGCAGTGTCTCTCTGACTCAGCCTTCCACTTCCCAGTTTTTTCTCCTCCTTGTCCCACCTATACTTCCTGCCTGGCCACTGACCAATAAGTGATTTATTTATTGACCAATCAGCAACACATTTGACATACAGACCATCCCACAGCAGTACTTCATTTTCAGACAATGACAATGATACTCAACATCTCTATTGTCTTATTTTCATTGATTTAAGACACCATGTCTCAAATGACAGTTTCTATCACATTTATGAATTTTTATCTTGTACAAAAATAGTTCATTTGTCATTCATATAATTTACATTTTGATGCATAAACTAGAGATTTATATAAGTACAAAGCCAAGTCTTTCCCCACAGATTCGTTTTGGCTGTTTGGGATTACTTATTTGTCAACCTCATTTTCAATGCTAGCATCTATTATCTTTGATAGTTATCCATTTACACAAGTTGTATCTTATTCATTTGCCTAAGAAAATAAACATGCCATAACCCTAAATTTGTTCTTTACTTTTTCTTTGTGCCATCAACCAAATATTAGTTCATGGTTGTTAAACAAACATGCAAACATTTTTAAGAATTAAGTATCAAAATATCAACCTCCTGATAATTCAGTTCATTTTAATAATATTTTCCTTATTCCTTACTGTTTAGTACTGAAATTTGAAGTCCAAGTTCTGAGGACTATAATTGCTCATATCAAGAAGTCCTCCTGGGATTCGACTACTCTGCTGTGCTGCCCAGTGATTTCAGGAGATGTAATTTTGCTGCACTCATTCTTCACACTAAACAGTTCTCTCAGCAACTCTCATTTTAAAAACACTTCTTCAAGCTACTATTCACATATTCCACCTATTTTCTACATTTATTAGATGTCTCTCAAGAGTAGCAAGAAGATACTGAGAAAGCACAATACGAAAGGCCAAAAATTACAGGAAGAACCATAAATGGTAATTCACATCTTTCTATTAAAATTTAGGAAAGATCCATTAAGCTCTATGCTTTCAGTTTTTTGGAGTTCAATATTTCTTCATTGAGGAGGGATTGTCTTATACCTTGTAAAATATATAGTCTCTATCCAGAAGATGCCAGTATTAGCTCCTCCTACCCTTCTTCTTCAAATCCAGTATATCTTAAGACCTTGTCAAATTTCCTGCATGTATCTTAGATATAATATATATTGGTGAAATTGTTAAGGCCACTCCACGTAGTTAAAAGGAGATTTATTTCATGGTGTAACTTACAAATTAAGGGATAGGTAGGTCGCGGGGTCTGGGGAAGGTGTATCGCAGTCCGGCGGTGTTCTCTGGAGCGCTGTTTGGTCCTCCTCCACTGTTCAGGGACCCAGAACACAGAGAGAGCTGGCCCATCCAGATCTCAGGACTCCAGGCGCCTCCCTTGGCCCCGCCTTGTAGGCGTGACAGTTGTTAAAGTCTCAATGGGGGTTGGAACTTCCAGATCAAAGCAGGAATGGCTACCTACTACAAATATATAATGTCTATTTAAGTCTGAACTCCAAATAAGTAGCCAACATACATTCTCAGACACATGCACATTCTTGTAGTCAGTATAACAGCATAGAGAAGGTAGTACATGGATCAGAGAGAGCAAAAACTCTTTTTCTGGAATGCAAATTTAACAAAGTGCTCAAAACTGCTATTTTAAAGTTTCCAATTCTACTAAAATCAGAGTCAGTGAGCAGTCTGAACCCCAACTGAGAACTTTTAATCCTATTATTTTATTACAAGGTGAAATAAGAAAGCAAAGGAAGTGTTTTAGGCAGAATTTGGACATACCTGCATTTTAAAGTGATTATCTAAATAGGCTGCTGCTGCAATTAATATAAGAATGTTTGTGAGCTTAGACGCTGAATATAAAAAAAACAAATTTAGTTTCATTATGATGTCTCAGTTCTTAATAGGGTATTTTGACTGACATGTATGAATATAAGTGGTGTTGCTGGTTGCTGGTTTCTGCAGCATTCACTGGGTTCTGAAGATAGGATAGATCTCTGGAATACATATTTGTCCTCTGAATAAATCCCACATTCTATGTCATGGGAACCTCAATTGCACAGATGTTAAACCATTTAAGCTGCTCTGAGCCTATACTACCTAATCCTGCAATTGATATAATCATCTGCAGGCACTTACAGGTCTCCAGACAACAAAGCTAAGGAAGACAAAACGACAAGGTGAACTTGTGTTTGCCCTCTCATTAAATTTTGCAAGCAGCTATGTTTAAGCTTTTATTTTATGGACCACTTAGGCAACTATTAACCTTTAAAAGTGCATTAACATTTTTATTTCAGACTTTAGAGAAGATACGGACTAAAAATAGAAATAAGTGATGGTTTGGAGTTCTGACTTGCAAATTGATATTCCAATATTCAAAACATGTTATTTCTACTACACAATTAATGGAAGATTCTGAAATAATCTATCTATTTGAATTTTCTTTTAAAACTAGATTTGTCTTTTGCTGGTACAAATTCAAGTGTGAGGGTCATAAGCGTGACAGGATTTGTTGAAAGACAATGATGGAGAGAGTTACTGATATTCTATTACTTTTAAATTGAAACATGATGAAGAATTAAATGAGTAGACAGAGATTCATTTAAGAGAAGTACTATTGAATCCACTTGCCTTATAAGGACATAATTAAATGCATTTTATTACAGCCTTTAAATTTTCATTTTTAATTTGCATTGGCTAGAAATTATACTCACTATCTTGAATTCCTTTTGTAGATAATCATTGCAAAATATGAAATATTATATTTCATTTTAATGTCATTTAACTAGCTACCAGATATTCTTGCTTTCTTCATTCTTCAGGCAATATAATGTCCTTAATATTAATTTCATGACATTTTGAAAAGCATTTTTAAATACATAAACTTTACTCTTATGTGTACATTGTGGCTTCATGACTATTTTTTTCATCTGTCAGTTTGCTAGAGTTTGAAAACTAAAACCATTACTCATGAGATTCACAAAGCACTTGTAGACTTTTTGAAATCTAGCATTCAAAATCTACAACATAGCAGGCTAATTATACATGGAACGTTTGTGTTCAGTATTGCCTTTACCAAGAATTTCCAAACAGTGTATAATCAACATCGAGCCAACCTTAAACTCTAAATATAAAATCCCCACTCTGTGTGTTTTCCTGCAATGAACAATGTGTGTTCAATGTTACTGAGATACAATGTTCATTGCAGTAGTGTCCTCGTGGGCTGAGATTTCTATAAAAGTGATGAAAGTTAATAAGCCCTACTTGCTGTTGCATTAGTAACACCATGTGCATAAGGTGGGCAGTAAAGAACTGAATAGGTACCAGGAAGAGGAAGGGGGCTAAGCATATAACAGACGGATGGTTACATGTTTTCTTCATCAAAATATAGGATAGCCAAAGCCAGGGACATTTTCTTTTCAAATAAATTTTCCTTCAAGAATTTGATAGAAAGAAATTGAGGTATTGATCAACTTAAATTACACCTGATTAAAACAAGAAAAGATAGAATCAAAATAACTCCTTCGCAAATACTGTGTAAGAGTGTGTAGGTGAGAATCACTAATTCTAAAGTGAGGAAATGGTGAGAGATTTAAAAGATTAATTGTTATTCAAGTAAATATTTGAAGTCAGAAGATGAGATCTCTTATAGAGGTCTCTTACAGTGGTCTTATAGATTATTGGTGAGGGATATAGTATTAAAGAGAAAACAGCTAAAAGGACATTATTTTTCTAGATTGAGTTAAGAATCTAAGAGTACAAAATAATTACATAGGGTAATTACTGGATAGGGAGTTCTTCCTACCTAAAAGACTTCTTGGCAGATACTCCAGACAAGAGCTTTCAGTAGACTAGCTCAAATTTGGCTGCAGCCATTTCAGAGTTAAGTGGCATGTAATGACTCTGGTGTCCTGGAAAATTATAAATGCAGTTTGGAAACTTGAAGAATAATTATCTGTTGTCACTGGTGAAAAGAATGGCCATGGAATTTTGGGTCAGTTGTTGAGACTGTTAAATGTATTTCCTTAAACCAAAAGGTTAGAGTAGTATTTAATTTATGAGATCAATACATTGTCTGCTTTTTTGTCTTTTTTCTATATATCTGCACATTAACAATTTTTCTAATGGCTCAAATTAGATGGCATTTGTGGGTGAGATCCCTGTACTTGAGGTATGTAAAATTATGTTTGACCTAATTTTTCTTTATCAAGTCTTTAAATGACCCTAAAATGCATTCAATAATAACACCTTCCTGTTGAAATTTAACACAACAGAATTTAACATTTTTTGGTTTAGAAAAATTAAAATTGTATGACATTTCACCTCCAAATTTCTGATTTTAGATCGTGTTCTTTATGTCATCCTATTAGGCCCTGTGATCGGAGAAAGGTAGAACATGGTAGGTGGTGAGGAGGTGTAGGTTTCTCTCTGTGGAAAAATTTAAACCTTAGAGCACAAAAAAACCACTCTATATATTCATCATTGTTTAGTTTTGGTCCAAACCATTCAATATGACTTTAATTAGCTTTCAAAGTCCTCAGCACAAAACAGAGTGCTGGCAGAAATAGATTGTTTAAAGGAAAACTACACACTGTGCTGAACTCCACAGCCTGATATTAAGAAATACTATATTCTGAGCACAGCCAAATACTGTCTCATTGCCTTTGCCTCAGTTTGATTTAAAAAGTATGTTTCATCCATTTTCGAAGAGTATAAATAGCTTCAGAATGTAAAGTTTCCTTTGAAAACTGCAGCCAACTGTGCTTTTTCTGCAAGAGTTCAAGTTTGTTACTTAAAAGGAAAGCAAGCTCTTAAAAGTTTGTTTTTTATCTCTCATCAAAGTCTTTGGAGTGGTGTTTATCCATCGCTTATTAAAAATAGGATACAGGAGTAGGGATCTCAGATGGGAAAAGAATGTCATTGTGACAACTTTTGGTCATCACCATGGAATCTCTGTCCCATTCTACACTTCTAGGATAGAAAAGACATAAAAAATGGGGCAGGATGTTTGACATTTAATGAAGCTAAAAAAAAGAAACTGATGTCTGAAGATTGATTTTGAAATAAATTTTAAAAAATTAGAGCACACTCTTAAATTTCTTCTTCTCAAAATATAACTTAACAATTATTCTCCAAGTTACGCCTTGAATCATGCAGCATTTGTCAATGTACTAATGAGATAATAAATTAAAATTCATATTTGAAGACGTGTTAACAGAATGCCTTTATGATAACTATCTTATTTCAACATGTGTAACTCATTAGAAAAGCTGGATAATCACATGAAACAGAAGAAAACAAAACTAGTAACTGACTTGCTTATATACACGCTGACAGGTGCTGAGATGTGTGCATATACACTATGTTATGGTATGTAGCAGCCAATGAATATAGAACTTCAATTTTCTATCTTAGCACTAAAAATAGCCATTCTTTCCCAGGAATGAGGATTTTATCTATATCTACATACTAGTGGCCCCCTGGGCCTTTGTAGCTTTCAGATTTCAGCTACAATGGATTCACCAAACAGTGAGTCCCACTACCTATGCTCTCAAGGAGCATAACCCAGTTTCTTATGGTAATTAACAATGAACACCTCCATTTTAAGTATACTATCAATGTAATGTTGAGCTAATTATAGTTATCTTACAAATTCCACAGGGGATCAGCTGCAGGGCCTTTTGGATACAAAATTCCCTGATGATCAAGTCCCTATAATGAAATATCACAGCATTTACATGACATCTACTTCCTTCCTTCTGCTTACTCTATGTAATCTCAAGATTACCTAGCATATGGAATTCAAGGTAAACATCATGTAAGTAGTTATCATATGGTGGTGTTTAAGGAATGATGATGAGAAAAATAGTTTCACAAGTTTAATATATATGCTACTTTTCTCCAATATTCTTCATGCACTGGTGTTTGATTCATTATATATAGAACACCGAATTACAGACTAGTAGTTATATTTTACTTCTCTGTGTCTTCCTTTATCTGTAAATTTTATTTATGTGCAAAGAGTTGAAATAATTAAATGAATAAGTATATATTAAATTGTCAGCATAGTAAATGCACAATAAATGTTATTAGTTATAATTAGCTTTGAAATTTTAAATGATAATGTTTTAGAATAATGAACTTAGTTATCATGCTGTATTCTAAGAACTTTATATATTTTACTATGTGACCTCAAATCATTCATGTGGGGTAAGTACTGATTTCTGACCCAAAGAATGTGAGTGGCTTCTACAAACTGTAAGAGATTACACAGTTAATAAATGATGGAAATTTTGATAAAACCTCAATGATTCTGAGAACACAGCTATGACCCTGAAAAGTTATATAAATAGAGTATGTGCATTTCACAACAGGGTCTCTCTACTCTTGACTTATTTCTCTCACACTCAGTGAGAAAATAAAAGTTTATTCTGAGGTTGCAAATGTAAATGACAATCTCCCTGATTCTCTTTTATTCATTCTCTAATTTGTGGGCAAGCACACCAATAAAACTAAGTCAGGCTGGGACATTCTGATACTGACTGAGTACTATATATTCCAGTGTCTAAGCCAGAGCAGTATAAGAACACACTTCAGCCGGGCAGTGGTGGCGCACGCCTTTAATCCCAGCACTCGGGAGGCAGAGCCAGGCGGATCTCTGTGAGTTCGAGGCCAGCCTGGGCTACCAAGTGAGTTCCAGGAAAAGACGCAAAGCTACACAGAGAAACCCTGTCTCAAAAAAAAAAAAAAAAAAAAAAAAAAGAACACACAACACACTTCAGTAAAGTTCCTTCTGTTTGGATTTCACTACTTAGAAACCTCATTAATGCATTCAATTCCCAGAAATGATCTATCACAATAATGACTCAGAATTGTTCTTAGTCTGTCTATGTCTTCTGAGACATAGAAAATTGTACCACACTTTGGTATATTTCTTGCTTATTTAGTGGATATCTTGAGAGTCATACAGTAGCATTAACAATAATACATTTGACTTATGAAAAAAAATCTACATGCCAAATATTGTGAAACCCTCTGTATTAACATTGTTCATGGGAAATGCTTAAGTGATGAGTACTAATACATATCTATAATATTGGCTTGATTATATTCACTTTCCTATTGTGATCAAGGCAATATGTGTGTGTGTGTGTGTGTGTGTGAGAGAGAGAGAGAGAGAGAGAGAGAGAGAGAGAGAGAGAGAGAGAGAGAGAGAGAGAGAGAGATTTTGTTGGTACATCATTTCTAGGATAAAATTTTACTATTCCTGTGAAAAGGTATTTAATCTCAAAGTATAAAGAACTCTCTCTCATATTACCTAGGAAGGTCAAATTGATTCAATATTAACTCAGAAATAAGAGACATAAGTTGTAAAATTTAACTTCTGCTCCTAATTCTTAAACAAAACAGGGTTACAATGCCAAAACTTTATATTTAAACATCTATGGCCAGTTAGATGGCTTAGCATGTAAAAACACTTGCTGCAAAGCCTAAAGATGTGGGTTTGATCTGCCAAAACCCATGAAAAGGTAAAAGAAGAGAACTAACCCCACAGTGTTGCATTCATGAGCTGTGGCACATGTGCACCAACACACACACACACACACACACACACACACACACACACACACACACACACACAAATAATAATAATAACAATAATTTAAAATTCATCTACACAGCTTATGCAATTAATGCATTTTGAGTTCTATGAACTTATTCCATTTACAATTCCTGATTTTACAATTCTTATTAGATCATCAAAACGCTCGATTCTGTCTGCTCACTTTGCTAACTAATGGACCCCGCAATTATTGAACTGTGTGAATTATAGTGATTAAGGTCTCTGTGCTCAGAATTCTCACTCTTAATTAAGTGGTGAGTCCCATAAATTTTCAACCATGAATTGTGTAGAAGGCCACTGTTTAAAATGATCATCAAGCAGACAGACTCCAAAACTTCCTTTCTAATTTCTAAAAGGAAGTAGGGCCACTCTGAAACTTCCCATGTGATGGCTACAGAGGAAACGTTAGCTGGTCTATTTGGTTTTGATAAGCACTAATATTTTGGAAAACAAATAGTACTTAAAAATTCATTTAATTTGGCTGATTTTAAATTCAAGATACTTTGGAAAATTTACTGCGCTATAAAGTTTGAGTGAGCTACAGCTTTTCTATTCTAAACCAAATAAGCAACAGTCATCAAAACATCAGTAATTCAGAAACACTGTGTCATGGTTATAGCAACAAAACCATTTCCAAATGAAACTAACATTAATTATCCTCAGGGCTTCTGAGATCAAGTATTCCAAGTCTAGTTAATTATGCCACAGCTCTGCAGAGTTTTTGCGCTGGCAGGTTCAATTTACTTAGTAAAAATATTGCTTTGCAAGATTTGCAGATGAGTCAATTAGACAGTCATTAATTGGGAGGCCATTGGAAATGTGGCATTGCCCAGTTGGGAAATTGTCTAGTCCAATGACAAATGTATATTAATACCAGCATTAATGACCCCTGAGTCCTTCCCCCATGCATCTGCAGGAAAACGAATTATAGAACCATTCAAGAAAAAGAAAAAAATTTCTAAACTTACAGGGTTTTCCAGGAGAAAAATTTTAAGAAACTTACTGAATGTATTAAAGTTACAATATTTTAGAATAATAGTAATATCTATACTTAATTAAACAAGTCTAGGGGGTTGATACTAGCAATAAATTTTTATATTGCCATATTGTAAAACTTTTACAAAGTAAGGAGATTTGCCTTATTTTAGGGAGTGTATTTTGTTGTCATCCTTCAAAAATATAAAAAATGGGTTAAATTTCCTGTATTATACTATTATGTAAATGATATTAAGAAGCTTTTTGAAAAAAATCTCCTTTTGCTTCATTTTTTAGCCCTTTTTTTAAATTATTGAACTTCTTTAGCTTTTTATACCAGTGAGGTGTACTGTGATATTTCTACATTACTTATAATTAAAAGCAAAAATAAATGACAACCTGAATCTGTAAATGGACTACTAAGGGAGGTAAGGGTTTTGCAGGTTTGAGGAAGAGGAAAGACACAGAAACTAGAGTAAGAAAGCATAGTAGAGACAATAGATAAAATTCTATATCAAATTTAAAAATACTTAGTTTCTAAAGTGCTAATTAAAAATTTAAAACATATTCAATTTCCTTCCTGAACAAATGATAATTTAATAGAAGCTTATCTGCAAATAAATATACATTTTTGGTACATTGAATGATATTTATTTATACTACAACTACTAAATTAAATGAGTGTTAAAGTTCTACAGATTGGAACAAAAAAGTCTACGTAAATGGTTTAGTCGTATTCAAAAGAATCACGTAGTACAAAAATGGTTAGCAGAAGAGAATAGATGTCGTAGAAAGGGTAGGTTTAAAATATACACAAAAATACACCTTTTTCTTTTCAAAATGTCATAGTTTGTTTCTTAGAATTTTTTTTGGATCTTTATGGGGATGGTACACAAAAGAAAGAGTTTCCAAATATCTGATCTCGCCATCTAATACAAATGTGATGTAACCCACATGTATATTGAGTGAAAATTAAGGAAGACTGTAGCACCACATGACATTAACTAAATATATATAATATACAAAATACATATCTCTTCTAAGTGGCATAGAATGGAGACAGAGCCTCCTGAACAATGACATAGAGAACATGTCGGAAAGATAATTGTAACAGCATTCAAAAGTTCTCTGAGACTCGCCCTCCCCCCTTGCAGATACCATTGCTGTCTGACGATTTGCAGCAGCCCTGACAAAATTTCCAAGAGTTTCCTTCAGTGAATTCTATTAAATACTACTTTCAGTGATGGGAAATGAAGGGAGGTAATGCTGTGATCAAATAAATCTGAAAAAGAATGTTGCGTTAGTGGCTGGGGAGCTGGATCGGTGGGCAAAACACTTGTCATAAGAGTCTGAGAACCACAGTGTGGATCCACAGCATCTACATTAATGCTGAGCAGACATGGCAGTTCACCTGTAAATCCAGAAGGAAATGAAGAGTAGGGATCCCTAGGGCAAGCTGGTTAGTTAGAATAGCTCAGTTGGTAAACTATGGATTAAAGGAAGAGACTCTGGCTCAATATATGAAGCCAATAACATTTGGGGAAGACACCTGTTGTCAGACTCTTACTACCATACATGCACACACATGCATACACAGTGCCACCCACATGAGCCCCATACATGCAAGCAGACATATATAGTTTCCACACACACATATATACACACAAACACTAATATTGAATTAGAGAAATTGAAAAAACATGTACTATATAGTTTTTTTCTTTTTTATAATTTAATTTAATTTTACATATCAGCCATGGATTCCCTTATTCTCCCCCCTCCCACCTCCTCTTCCCCCCACCTTCCCCCCAGCCCACGCCCCATTCCCATCTCCTCCATGGCAAAGACTCCCCTGAGGATTGAGTTCAACTTGGTAGATTCAGTCCAAGCAGGTCCAGTCCCCTCCTCCCAGGCTGAGCCAAGTGTCCCTGTATAAGCCCCAGGTTCCAAACAGCCAGCACATGCACTGAGGACAGGTTCCGGTCCCACTGCCTGGGGGACTCCCAAACAGATTAAGCTAATCAACTGCCTCACTTATCCAGAGGGCCTGATCCAGTTGGGGGCTCCTGAGCTATTGGTTCATAGGTACTTATTTCAAATCAACTCTACTAGAACTCATAGAGATCCATCTGCTTCTGCCTGAGTGCTGGCTTAAGAGTGTTTAACGTTACACTTGGCAAAGTTGAGCATTTTTAACAAGGCACTATATTGAACAGTCACTCAAAAATTAGGTCTAGTAAGCGTCTGAGTTTATTCAAGTACACTTTCGTATAAATTGTATAGGTATTTTTTCCCTGAAAACGCAAATTAATATAAATTTTGAAATATTTGTTTAAAATTAAATTTATATATTTATGTTTATTTATTTACTTAGAGTTTGTGCACATGTGCTTGCAAATGGCATGGTGGCAAGTGTTCTAATTCCTAAACTATGTCATCAGTATTTAAAGTCTTCTTATAATTTAGAGCATAAACTCCAGGATATATTGTATGGGAAAATGATCTACTTTTAAGAAAAGGGAGAGAAGGAAAGCATAAATTCAACTTTTGACATTAGGTTGTTTCTAGAATTTGAAATTTTATATGTATTTATTTAATATTGTATTTATTTTGAAACGAATCTCTACCACACATCCCAGACTGGCCTTGAGCTTGATTCTGCTGCTTCAGTATGCACACATGCACACATGTGAATACACACACACACACACACACACACACACACACACACACACACACACACACAAATTCTCTTTCTCTTTCCCTTTCAAAAAGTTCTGAGTTACAGCACTATGTCACCAGATCCATTAGAATCTTTAAGTTTAGAGTTGTGTGCAATCTACACTTTTTGTAGTATTTTAAATATTAGAAGTAAAGTCCAAGCTGAGTTCTTAAACATAATAATAAAGTGAATTTTTATTTATGTCTCCACAAGAATTAAAGTGAGAATATTGTCAATACATTGTCCAATACTCACTCTACCAACATTCTATTAGCAGATTAACCTGTCAAGAATCACTTCTTTGACCTCTGTTCCATTGTTTTCTTGCTCTTCAAAGAACTTACAATAAATGCAAATATATCTATCAGTAATATATTTTGTCTTCAAATTAATTTTCTCTTAACTATTTAACCATAGTATACATGAACATGCATGATTTAACTTTTGCTCATGATTTCTAAAATACAATTATATACTTGCTGTTCATTTATTTTTGAGATACAGATTAAACGAGTAGCTATTTGCACAGCCAACCTTGTTTCTAAATTTGTATTATACAGATAGAGAACATGGAGGTAGATATTCAAAGCGAGTGCACATAGGTTGGAGGACAGAAAAACAGATTGTGAATGGGAGCTAAAGTGAAGATGCTCCAAAATAATGACCATGGGATATTATTCAGGTAAAATCATTTATAACTGTCAAAGCACCATAAAAATAATTTTGTTATAATGCCCATATAAAGAATTCTAGATTCCTTTAAAATAAAAACTGTCTTTGTGGTACCTCATCTGAGGCTGACACTCTATTGATTATACAGCTTACTTAACATTTTGAAATTTTTGTATTTTTCTTAGGTGTTTACCAGAACTTTTTGCCTTTTCCCACTAAATTTTAAGAGACCCTCCTTCAGGTTATGACACGTAAATGTTTGAAGATATGTCCTATTTCCTGAGAGACACTGTTGCGTTAGCTGATAACCATTGCTTAAGTTGTAAACTTTTTAGCAAGAATTTGATGAAAAAAATTAATGAACTGATAGTTAAATGAATTAATAAAGAGTAACTACATATGAGAAAATAGATTTTTCAAGCCTCTATTAATGAGTAAAAAAGGGATAGAAAAAAGTGAATTAGTTAATATAAAGGAAGATACAAGAAGGAAGGAGGGAGAAAGGAATGAGAGAAAAAAATGATGGAAAACATGGAATTCATGTTGGAGACAGAAAGAACTTTAGTTTAGTACATGCAGTGAAATTAGGAAAATTTATAAAACACTACAGGACTTTATTAGAATTATCATCCTAATTAGTAAAGACCGTTATTCCCATATTCACAATAGTGACAAAACAGAATCAAAATACATGACCATCATCTGATAAGTGGATAATAAAATGTGGCGCTTATATACAATTAGATATTATTCAGATGTAAATAAAACAAATGCATAAAATTTGTAGAAAATGGTAAAAATGAAAAAAAGTTATACTTAGTAATGTCACCCAGACCCAGAAAGACAAAGGGTGAATTTTCCCTCTCAGTAGCCAACATTTCTCCTGGTTGGGCTTGAAGCCTGATGAACAGAAGGGAATTCAGACACGGAATTTAAACCTGGTCAAAAAAACATGACCAGGGCAGTCATAGGCCTTAGGGGATAATCTATTGATGGTCATATTATCAAACTTATTCTAAATATTTATATATTTATCCATATATTTTTCTGCTCTCAACCTTGGTCAGCACAGTTTCTTACTGCAGAGGGTCTGGTTAATGCAGAAACTCGTAAGAGTTAAAAGTACTGAGAAAAAGCAACAATGACGGCTCTGCCATGTGTGGAAAACCTCTATAAAGATCAGGAAAAAATACTAACTAGAAGACCGAGGTGAGAGGTAGAAGTTAGGGGAAAAGGATATGGAATGCGGTCCTCTGAGAAGACACGGTTGTTCCAGATACATACTCCCAGGACTTAGGATTATCTGCACAAGATCAAGTTAGTTAAAAATGCCAGTGCGGAGAAAGAAAAGACTCCCTTTGCCTCATTTCAAGCTGAGGATTGAGTGTTACTGATGGTGGCTGAGAGGACGTTACTTTTCTTTAAGGAGGCAGCCATTCATAGATTACCCAGGCCCCAGTTGATGACCCCAAACACATGTTCATATGGGTGGTATTGTGGACTCAGTGGATTGTACTAACACCATCATGGGGGACAATTTTTGGCTCAGTGTTTAAGAGTACTTGCTGTTCTCACAAAGGACCTGAGTTTAGTTCCGAGCATCCAGATCCAGTGGCCACAACCATATTAACTCCAGCTCTAGGGCATCTGATGCCTCCGAATTTTGAAAGCACTTGCACTTATGTGCACATAGCCATGCATACCTATACATAATTAAAAATGATAAAAATAAAAACATAAAATAAACATATAAGATGAAATTCGGAAGGAGATATGTTGGGGGAGGTCCCAGAGAAACTGGAAGGAAAGAATGGGAATAGGAATAACCAATATATATTATATAGGTGTATAAAAATATCACAGAATGACAGAAAGATATAAATAAATAAATAAATAAACAAACAAACACATATTAAAAAGGTGATGTTCTACCTCTGGTCATTGTTATGTGTTCTCTACCATTACAAGTCTCTAAATCTAACATTGTATACTTTAAAGGATTTGTCTTATTTTCTGACCTCAATGTATTCCACTTTCACTTCCCTCTGGAGACACTTTACAAACTAGAGAGCTACAAGAGCCTTACTGCTGCATGGTCTTCTGACCCTGACCTCAGATTTGTCTCTTTTGTGTGTCTATATGCACAAAACTGAGGGGCTTAGCAGTCTATTCTCAACTCAGTGGAATCATACATCTCTCTGTTTCTATCTTTCTGGGTGGTGAACAGCAAGTCCTCAACTCTCTTCTCTCAAATAAGTATTTGGAGAACATGATACTCATGTGGAAGATCTCTGTGGTATAAAAAGATCTATTCAAAACACAAATGTCACCCACATTCAGAGGGCCTAGTTTGGACCCATGCAGACTCCCCAGCTGTCAGTCCAGAGTTCCTGAGTTCCCACTAACCTTGGGTCAGCTGTCTCTGTGGGCTTCCCCATACTGATCTTGACTCCCCTAGCTCATATAATCCCTGCTCCTGCTCTTCAGCTGGACTCCAGGAACTCAGCCCAGTTCTTAGCTGTGGATCTCTACAACTGCTTTCCTCAGTTACTGATGAAGGTTCTGTGATGACAATGAGGTAGTCACCAATCTGATTACAGGAGGAGGCCAGTTCAGGCACCCTCTCCACTGTTGCTAGAAGTCTTAGCTAGGGCCAATCTTATGGATTCCTGGAAATGATGGGATACCTTGCTCAGCTTTGATGTGGGCGGGAAGGGGCTTGGTCCTGTCTCAACTTGATATGCCAGGCTTTGTTGACTCCCCATGGGAAGCCCTACTCTCTCTAAGGAGTAGATTGGGGGGGGGTGAGGAGGAGGTAGGAGAAAGAGAGGAGGGAAAGGAGGGGGAATTGTGGTTGGTATATAAAATGAAAAAAATTAAAATAAAATAAAACAAAAAAATTGTAAAATAAAAACAAAAAACCCATGGTGTTTGGGTAGGGATATGATTTTAAATAGAATACTCAGGACAATCTTGATGAGATTTTTGAATATTTGAATACATGCTTGAAGGAGTCGTGGAACTGACAATTCATAGAAATAGTGGAAGCAAGACAAGTTAGTACTGCTGTGGGATGTCTTTCAGTATGCTGTAAATATGTGTTGCTCTGATTGGTTGATAAATAAAGCTACATTGGCTTATGGCAGGGCAGGATGGAGCGAGGTGGGAAAATCCAAGGGAGACAGTGAAAGGAAAAAATCAGAGGCAGGAGAAATGCCATCCTGCCAATCAGGGAGCAGCATCTAATAGAATACATGGAACATGTGGTGACATAGATTAACAGAAATGGGGCTGAGTTTAATTATAAGAGCTAGCTAGCAAGAAGCTTGAGCCATAGGTCATGGCCATACAGTCCATAATTAATATAAGCCTCTGTCTGTTTATTTGGGTCTGAGCAGCTGCAGGACCAGGCAGGACACAGGAAAACTGCCAGCTACACAGTACCAAGAGTTTAAAGCTAGTTTATCTCTGAGAAGCATGTGTCAAGACTGCGAGAGAACACAGGGGCTCCAGGAAAGGTAGTAGAGGCCACTGAGTAACACTTGAAGAGCAGTAAGCTGCTTAGGCCTTGGATGTGATCTTGGGAAGGGGATGGTCATGGAAAGTTTAAACAGGGCATCACTGTCATCCACATTTTAAGAAATACTAGTAGATGTTTTGAATGCACTGTGTGATGAAGAGCACTGGCCACAGGTACATTATAATGCACAACATGCAGGTTAGATTGACTGGTTGGACCAAATCACTGTATTAAAGGAGTGAGTTTTTGATAAATGCTGATTGTTTTAACATGCATAGGAAAATTCCTTTTATTTTTAACTGATATAACTCTTAATGTTACCTTTTATGAAGTTAAAATATTCATCTTTGTTTTTGAAAAAATTCTACCATAAATTAATACTTTCACCATTTTCCAAATTTAGAACAAGAACATAGAAAATTTTAATTGTATGCCTTACATACTTTTATTCATTTTGTTGTATTTTCATGTCTTAATTTGCATTTTAAACTTCATCATTGCTGTTTCAATGTTATTTATCATTTACATATTTCTTTGGATTTATATTTCCAGTACTTTTATTTATTATATTTCTATACCTTTATCTGCACTAGTATTCTATTTAAGAATTCCCTCAGACATTGCTCTAAGTTTTTGTTTATTTGTACACAAGCCTGTGTAACTATTGCTGAAAAAAATTCAAGATTTAGAAGTTATCAGGTACTTATTTTGAGAATTCATAAGCATTCTTATTTCTGGTTTTTAAAATTATGTGCATTTGTGTGTCTGCTGTGTCTGTGTGGATGTGAGTGCAGGTCCCATTAGGAATCAGAAGGGATTTTAGATTCCTCTGATCTATAGATTCAGGTACTCACCAGCCACGCATGCCTGGAAACAACATGGATGCTCTGCAAGAGCTGCACCTACTCTGAATGACCAAGCCATCTCCCCAGCCTGTTTATTAGATGTTGTGCTCAGAATTTGACCTTCTTATTTATTATTATTTTATTATAATCTGCTCTCATTTTCTTTATTTGTTCCTACTTGGAAGTTCTTGGATTTTTTCCATTGGTTTTGTTTTGCTTTTCTTCTGATTTCCAGCAGTTTTGCTTTCGTATATCAACATGTAGCTCTTCATTTGCCTGAGATTCCTCAAATCATAATTTACTCATTTACTTACATTTTTGTGCCAGTTACAACAATTTTCCATTTCATTTGGATTTTGTGTCAAGATTTCTACAGTTACATGTTATATTTTAATCTATAACCTATTTATTTTTGTGTTTTCTTTTCTTCTTGGGCTCCATACAGTATATGGTTATAGTATCCTAAAGGCCAGTTTAGAGCATGTATATTTTATGACCAATGTATAGATATGAATGTTTAATGGTTTATTGTGGTTTTTATAATTTTCAGTCCTAAAGTGACATTCATATTTCACTGCAGAATTAATTATTCAGTAAATTGAATGTGGGTATATGTTTAAATTTGAGTTCATCATGGAATATCTTATTTTCTCTATATATGACAATTGAAACTTTTGCTAGGTAAAGTGGTCTGGACTGGCATCTGTGGTCTCTTTGAGTCTGTAGCAAATCTGGCCAGTTCATTCCGGCTTTCAGATTCTTCATTGAGAAGTCATGTGTAACTCTAATAGGTCTGCCTTTATATGGTACATGGTTATTTTCCCTTGTAGTTTTTAATATCTTTCTTTTTGAGTCTATTTAGTTTTTTTTTTTTTTTATGTGGCAAAGGGACTTTTCTGGTACAGTCTATTTGGTGTTCTGTATGTTTTTTTTTTTTTTTTTTTTTTTTTTTTTTTTTTTTTTTTTTTTTTTTTTACTTTAATAGGTTTCTCCTTCTTTAGATTAGGAAAATTTCTTCTATGATTTCATCGAAAATATCTTTTTCTTATCCTTTGAGCTGAGATTCTTTTCCTTCCTCTTCCTATTAATATTAGATTTGGTCTTTTTAGAGTGTCCAGACTTCCTGAATCCTTTATGTCAGGGGATTTTTAGATTTCACACTTTCTTTGACAGATGTATCGATTTCTACTGTAGTATTTTCAATGCCTGATATCCTCTCTTCTGTCTTTTGTATTCATTTGGTGAAGCTTTCTCAGTAGTTCTTGTCTGAATTCCTAAGTTTTAATTCTCAGAATTCCCTCAGTTTGTGTTTTCTTTGATGATTCTATTTCCATTTTTAGGTTTTGAAGCATTTTATTCATTTCCTTCAACTGTTTATGTTTCTTAGATTTTTTAAAAGAGATTTATTCACTTACTCCATTTTTTTTCCCTGAATTTTGTTAAGGGACTTGTGCATTTCTTCTTTGAGGACCTCTGTGATCCTCATATAGTTGGTTGCCTTAGAGTTTCTATTGCTGTGAAGAGACACCATGACCATGGAAACTCTTACAAAGGAAAACATTTACTTGGTTTGAGTTAGAGTTCATTAACATTGTGGTGAGACATGACAGTGTACAGGCAGACATGGTGCTGGAAAAGGAGCTGAGAGTTCTACATCGTGATCCATAGGCAACAGAAGGTGAACTGTGACACTGGGCATAGCTTCAGCATTGAAGACCTCAAATCTTCCGATAAAATGACATATTCTGCACTCATATTTACCAACTTTTTTAGGGATAAAACAAGAATTACCAAACCAATAACCTTTATAATTGACATTATATAAAATACCAACTAAGTTAATTATCCTTTCATTTAATTGTTCCATTTTTAAACCACCCATTGTGGAATCATACAGAGACCTAACTCCCTCCATTGTAATAGTGTTCCCCATATATTTTTTTTTTTTTTTGGTTTTTCGAGACAGGGTTTCACTGTGTAGCTTTGCGCCTTTCCTGGTACTCACTTTGGAGACCAGGCTGGCCTCAAACTCACGAGATCTGCCTGCCTCTGCCTCCCGAGTGCTGGGATTAAAGGCGTGTGCCACCACCGCCCAGCTATTCCCCATATTTTAATGTGGGAAAACTCTCTCTCTCTCTCTTTTTCTCTCTCTATTTTTTTTAAATCAATTCCCCCCTTTAAGAATTCCAAGTTGTCTCATCAAATCTGCTGATGATGACAGTGAGGTATAAGGCTGGCTCTCCCTGAGTGACACATCTGGGCGGAGATCCCAGGTAGTACACAGCTTGGCTGAGGACAGCTGGCATTGATGGCATATCAGCAGCCTCAGGAGGGGGGCTCCAGGGAAGCCCACAACCCACAGGAAAAAGGAGCCAAAGAACTGTGAACACAAGGGGGAATGTGTGAAAGCAGCACATGTGACCAGCAGGAAATGAAAGCACAGAGCTACCTGAAGGCAGAGCTGACAGGTGGTAAGAGATTAACTCTAGCAGCACTTGGAGCCCAGCTGCCTGTGGAGTTTGGGGCTTGTGGAGATTGTTATTGATAGGCTGCAGTAGGAAAATCTCAGACTCGCTCAGAAGGCTTGGGTGAAAAAAAGAAAAGGCAGTGGTGCAATGACTACAGCATGTGCAGCTCCCACGTGTAGCTCCAGTAGGTGCCAGTGCTGCAAAGCCATGGGCAAGGGGCTATTCTCTGAATTCATGTCCCAAAAGTTGAGCTTCAGTTGAAGTACTTTTCTAATTAATCTTTATCAATAAAAAAAATGGGAGTCAAATATTGGGGTAAGAACCTAAAATATCAGAGAACAGGAAGTAGCCCCCAGTTGCTTTGTACCTCTTCAGTTCCTCTGTCCAAAAGGGCCAAGGTCCTTTCTCAGCCCACCTTACCACTTTCTGTCTCCTCTCTCTACAGTCCTCCAAAGCTCTATGGTCAGATAGTTGCTATGTCCACCCTCTGACTCCAAGCAAGCTTTATTTGTCAGAACACAAACAAAATGTTACACAACATATTACCATCCCAAAAAGTAGGAAAGAGAGCATAGTTAGGAAATACTGGACCAAAGCAAGACCAAAAACCAGTGGGCAATGTCCAAACTCTGCATCTCCATGTATGATGTCAAAATGCTCTTCAGATCTCCAACTGCTTTCAGCTTTGTTGACTGTAATACTTTTTTCTCTTGGGCTGATTCCATTTCCTCTTAGCAGTTTTTATCAACAGGTATCCCAGGGCTCTGGTATCTCCAACATCTTGGGGTCTCCAAAACAATCCAGGTTTCAACTTTGTATCTTCACGAAATGACCTATCTGGGTCTCCATTCAGGGACACTCCTGATAAATGCCTGGCCTCAGTGGCTTTCCTTCTGTGAGAAGAAAGATTACATAGCCCCTTTCTTCTATCTTTGACCCTAAAGCTAGAACCTATGAGCTGGAAGCTGCAAAGTTTTTCTGCTGGTTGGTGCTAGAACATGCCCTACTTGTTCAATTACATCTTCACCAGCTTTCTGTTTTCAATGGTTTTCTTCACTGCCTAAGATTGGCTGTTTTGGAACTTACTCTGTAGATCAGCCTGGCCTCAAACTTGGAGATTATTCAGCCTTCTGAGTAATGACATTAAAAGTATGTACCACTACACGTGGCTATATGCTTTTCTTTAATCCCTTTGTACAAGTTGGCAACTTACCTAGATAGACTCTTACCCTGAGTTTACCACTCCCATTATTCAATTTCTTAATCTGCTTCTCTCATTGAATATAGGATTTAGCTCCACTTCCGGCTGTTCATACTCTCCTCAAATTGTACATTTTATATTTTCACTTTCTCAGTTTTTCCTTTTCAATATAAATCTTCATTACAGTGGACATGAATAACCACAGGAAAGTGTCTATATTAGACTGTTTTGAGATTTCCTTTGCCAAAGGTATTATTCCAAAATTCTTCATTTTGGCCACAGGTAAACTTTACAGACAAGAGCAAAAAGCAGCCCCATTTTCCCCAAAAAGTATCATGGGAATGATTTCTAGGCAATATATTAAAGTTCTTCTCCACTGAAACATCTTGATCTAGGCCCACATAGTTCATCACATCACACTCAGCACCACTGTATTCCATGTTCCTCCTAGTATGGCCCATTAAGCAACACTTAAAGCATTCAACATATTTTTTAATCCACAGTACCAAGGTCCATATTCCTTCAAATAAAAACATGATCCAGCCTGTCACAACAATCCCTCAGTTGTTGGTAGCATCTTCTCTCTTCGTTAGGGTTTCTATTGCTGTGAAGAAACATTATGACCATGGTAACTCTTATAAAGGAAAGCATTTACAGTTTGGAGGTTTAGTCCATTATCATCATGTTGAAACACGGTAGCATGAAGGTATATATGGTGCTGGAGAAGGAACTGAGAGTTCTACATCTATATCAGCAGGCAATAGGGGGTGAACTGTGACACTGGGTATTAGCTTGAGTATGGGAGATCTCTTAGCTCACCCTCACAATGACACACTTCCTCCAACTAGGCCACACCTACTCATACTAGACCACACCTCCTTTGTGCCACTTCCTTTGTAAGTCATTTTCTTTCAAACCACCAAATGGGTTGTAAGGTATTTTTCTTGTCCTTTAGCTATATTGAAATATTTAATGCCTGCTGTGGTAGGGTAACTAGGCTCTAGGAAAGACATATTGCCTTGGCTGTTATTATTTTTGTTTGTTTGATTGTTTTCAATATATCCCTAGAGAAGCTTTTCTCTCCCTCTGTTACTCCCATTTTCCTCCTATATCACTGCACCTCTCCCTCACATCCATTCCTCCTTCATTTCTCTTCAGAAAAGAGCAGGCCTCCCAGGAGTATCAACTGAACATAGCATAACAAGATACAATATAGCTAGGCACAAACCCTCCTATCAAGGCTGGGTAGTGCACTCCAGTAGGAGAAAAAGGGTCCCAAGAGCAGATGAAGAGTGAAAGACAACCCCACTGCCACTCTTAAGGGTCCCACAAAGCAACAAGCTTGCCTGTGTTTTTATGCTAATGTCTTGGCATCTGAGTTCTGGATGTTTATAGGTCTAGGTGCTGATTTTTGGACTTGTGTTTGTTAGATGGATGTTTGTCTCTGGGTTTCTGTTACCTCTCTGGATTTTTGAAAAGTGTGGTAGCTGTGTATTGCCTGTTTTCCTATACTCCTTAGCTGGTATGTTTACAGGGAAAGCCAGCTGGTATTGGAGGCTTGGATCCTGAGACGAGACGGGGAGAGGAAGTTTGGAAAAGAAAGTGAAACAAATAGGAAAGGGAGACCATAGCAGGTTTCCTGCTATAGAGTTGGAAATGAGACAGGTGGGATTGGATCTCAAGAGCAGTAGGTATTGTGTGTATTCTCTTTCAGTTTATTGTAGCCCTAAAAGGAGCAATGCTTAGGTTAGCAGGAGTGCCTGCTGGGGTTGGGGTCTGGGACACAGGCACAAGTCGGGGTAGGAATATCTGGGGGATCCACAGGAGATGATACTGGGGGATGGGGAATGCTGACAAGGGTGTTCTGCTGCAGATCTGGAAATGAGACTATGGGCCTGGGTCTTGGGGAGCAGAAAGAGAAGATAAGGTCTATAGGCAGCCTACTTGGCTTTCTGGCGGGCATACGCTGTGGTTTTAGCAAGGCGTGTCTGCTAGAGTTAGGGTATGGGATATAGTTACTGAGTAGGGATAGAAAGGTTGAGAAGGGATGGTGGGGATGTCCAAAGGATATGTGAGCAGGGGGTGAAGGAAGACCGTACCTGTTTCTCTGTTGTGGTACCCTAGACTAGACTGTGGGGTTGAATTTGTGGGGGAGAAGGGAGTGGTGAGGTCTTCAGTGAGCTTACCTGTTTCCCTCTTCTGTTTAGCTGTCGTGTTCCCAATGAAAGCTAAATATTAATGATGTTGGAGACTGGAATATAGGAATTGGTCGGCAGATGGATGGAAGGTTTGGGGAGAAGATTTTTGCAAACCATTAAGGATGGGGTCAGAGACTGAAGGGAGACTACAGCAGGCTTCCTGCTACAGAGCTGAGGATGAGACTTGGAAGGTGGATGTATGTTGGATCTCAGAAACGGTAGGAAATAAACCTTCGGTCTACTTGTTGTTCTGGGGGGAGTGGTCCTTTGGTGAGCATTTGTCTGCTGGGATTGAGGTCTATGACAAAGCAACAAGCAAGGGTAGGAAGATCTGCAGAATCGACAGATGAGATGGGGACAGGCAAAGTTGACATGGGTGTTCTGCTGCAGAGACTAGGGGCTTGAATCTGGGGAAACAGAGAGGGAAGAGAAGGCTTGCAAGCAGCCTTCCTGGTTTTCTGGCAGAGATTTGTCATTTTCAATTTGTGTTTCTTTTTAGACCATTTCAGGGCTCTTAAACAGATATATGTGGTATTCACAAAGTATTTTCTTTTGCATCTAGCTTGAACATAACTTAGCTCCCTCTCTAAAATAGGAATTATCCTAGTATTCTGAAGTGTAGATTTTTGTTGGATCCTTCAAATTTTTAAAGGAGATAACCAAAACTTTTGTTCAGTTAGCTTTGTGAGGCAAGAAAAACAAGGGTAGATGATACCACTGTCATCTTGACAGCTACAAATTGAACTTTTTCTTTTGCAAACTGATGAATTCCTAGGGGAAAATGCGATCTAATATTTGTTTCACGGTTTGAATATTTGATTCCTTTGGATTCTTACTGAAGTGATACACTGATGTGTAGCAGGAGTCTTAAAGGTACTTATTAATAAAATCAAACCTGAGCCAGGTATTGGGGTGAATTGGAAGATCAGAGAATCAGAACAAATCACAGCTACCTCACCTCGCCAGATCCTCAGCTGGTCTTGTTTCCTCAGACTGGAGGCCTTTGAGTCTTCATCCAGAATGGGTCTCAGCTGAACTGCTGCTAGAAGCCTGAATGCTTAACCAGGCCAAATGCCTCTAGTTTCTGGTCCTCACGCCTTATATACCTTTCTGCTTTCTACCATCACTCCCTGGGATTAAAGGCTTGCATTCTGAGATTAAAGGCGTGAGTCACCATGCTTGGCTGTATCATTGAACTCATGGATTTCTGCCTCTGGAATGCTAGGATTAAAGGCATGTGCTACCACTGCCTAGCCTCTATGTTTAATATTGTGACTGTTCTGTCTCTGACCCCAGATAAGTTTATTAGGGTGCACAATATTTCGGGGAACACACTGATGTTTACAAAATAATTGTTCCCTCTGCTTTCTCTTCTCTGTCTCTCTCTCTCTGAGTGTGTGTGTGTGTGTGTGTGTTACATTTATTGTCATTCATAGTCTACTACTTGACACCCAGAAGTCACTCTAGCTGTTTTGTTTGGGAAATTCCAAGGAGTTTTTATATTGGTTTGTGTGTTCCACAAAGAATGTTGAGTAAAAGATGATTCCAAGATTGTTTTGGTTAGAGGTATGTAAAATAAAATGTATTTACCTTTTTAAGAGTTGTGTAAACTGTGGTTGATGCAGATTTTGGGGATTAAGCATTATGTAAACTTGCAACTGGAAGTTGAATAGGAAATTTAAAAAATGAGATACATTTCTGAAAAGCCTCCTCTGCCCATAAGTTCGACTCAATGACAGTCTGCCATACACAGGCTAAAATGCTAGAGCCAGGGGGCCTTGGGCCAAAGCTTCTAAAACGGCAAGCCAAATTAATATTTCTTCCTCTAACTTGTTTTTCTCATGTATTTTGTCAGAGAAACAAAAAGCCATCCAAAGGTTATTATAATAACAAACTGGGTTGTCTGTAGGCTATGAGGTTGGAACTATCCATTTGAAAACTTCACCAGCTTTCAGAGCTCACCATTATGATGATCCTATTCACTTTGTGCTCACTGTTATGTTTGTTGACATTTATCACTGGTAAAGTTCTAGGTTATTCCCTTGGCCACTTTAACAGGACCTAGTCTTTGCTGTGCAATAATCCTTCTGTACACTGTGAATATGGATTACTCTCATTGGTTAATAAAGTGCTGATTGGCAGGTAGCCAGGCAGGAAGTAAAGGTGGGACAGCCAAACTGAGAATGCTGAAAAGAAGAGGGGGAGAGTTAGAGAAGATAACAACCAGTCACTGAGGAAGCAGGGCAAGTAGAAAATGAGGTAACAAGCCATGAGCTTCATGGCAAAGCATAGATAAGAAATATTGGTTAATTTCAATGTAAGAGTTAGGTAGTAACAAGCCTGAGCTATTGGCCAATTATTTGTAATGTATATTAAGTCTCTGAGTCAGTTATTTGGGAGGTAGCTATTCAGTTATTTTGGAACATGCATTAAGGACAGGAAAACTCTGCCTACAGGTCTTCCTTTTATATTCTTTGTTTTATACAATTATTTTTAGACAAGAACAATTTGAGTCAGTCTTTACCATGGTCATCATCTAGATGCTGCATGAACCATACTCTCTACTTACCACTCTTATTTTCATATTTTCTAGCCTCTGACAACTGCCCATCACTTTCCTTCTCATACTCTTGCAATATCAACTTCCACAATCTATTGGCATTGAAGAGATTAGCTGCAAATTATTTTTACTCTTCTAATCCCTGTGTTTCATTTCAGGAGCCATTTCTTACCTCCCTATATTTTTCTTCAGAATCAGGATATTTCCTAATTCTCCTACCAATGGTTTTATTATGTTACCTATTCCTACTTTCCACCTGATGGATTGCCCATGTTCTGATGTATCAATAATCACTTGTGTGTGTGTGTATGTGTGTATTATATGTGTATATATTGAATTCCAACTTGCCTTGTCTATTTAAAAATATTACTGTAGAATTCTGTCACCACAATAAGTCTGTAGCATTAGAATTTCTTTACCCTACTTGCTTATTCACATCAACATTCACTTAGCAAACTCTTCATCTTAAAGGTTGTCTAATGAACCACATTATCAACAACAAGTAGAGAAATTATAATTCCTTTTGCTGGTTTCTCCCTCATTTCTCTCCAAATGCACTAGCGTTTTGCTCATACTGGTCTGCTATAATTATGAAAGACTGGATCCATTAAAGCTGAAGGAGCATAAGCATTGCATTTAAACTCCTGCCTATGACATCAAAGGCAAAACTTGATACTGATGATATTTTGTCTGGTCCAGCTCAGTACCACTGACTACTGGCTGGCTTTTATGCTGAGACATGACTGACATTTTTCTTACTTGGAAAGGAGCTGTATTTCTTACCACTTCTAATTCCTTTTCTGAAAACAACTTTAATTGGTAATAAAGAACTGACTTAAGAACTGAAAGAAGAAAATCAGTTAATTTCCTCCCTGTTGACATTTTTACTTTGTTTTACTGAACTATGAAAATAGGTATAGGAAAGAAATGTAGACAGGTGAGGCAAATTGAAAACTCTACTTAAGGTTCTGAATTATGGCATTTCCCTTTAGAGGCCCAGAAACATGAGCTTTCCGATTGCACTTTTTTGAAAGTTGGATGATGAGTGTGCCTTCTATGAGCGATGGAGAAATAGCTTTGAGTAAATCTTCCAAGGAAGCCCCAGTTTTATATCTCAGTTCTCACAGTGCTTGGCATGGTAGTTTATTTTTTATGGCAGTGTGCTTACTGTGCACGAACCTAAAATACTCACACTTATCTTCCACCCTAGAATTATTCTCCACAGCAAAGACACTTAAATAAAATGCTTAATTTTGAAATTTTTTCTGCATTTTCTCTTAGATGTTTACAACATCTGACTCTGTAAGTACTTCCATTGAATAGTTTGGCATTTAAATTTTTAATATGAGCTGTATTTAATGTTATATATCATGATAGATAGCTGAGGGGAATATACTTATTTGTAGTATTGAAGTATTTTCTCAGTAATGTATTCATATGACCAAACATACACACATATTTATACACACCAACTGACAAAAAGGTTTGACACAGTACTCATGCCAACACTTTGTTAGTTTTAGTCAGGTAGATTTAGCTTCCTATGTGAGAGGTCACAATGCAATTTAGAAGCAATTAAAGGGTAATGAATGTACTGAACTGAAACCATTGCCTAGAAGGGCTTTTTTTGTGTGCATGGTGAGAGTAGATAGACTGTGTGTCTCTCTTGTCCCCTGCAGTAATTTCTTCTGGCAAAATGGCAATGTCAATGGCTGCCTAAAACAGCTCAAAGACAATCTATGTTCTTTTCTGCAATGTTTACACAGAGAGTTATGTATATGTCACTGGAGCAACAGCATGAATCATCCTCCAATTAGTTTACTCAGCATGGGCTGTTTTAAGAGCCAAGATTGCCTTTGTGACTTTTCCAAAGCACACAAGTAACAATACATGTTTTGTAATATTGAACAATGACAGTTGTTAGCGGTCTGTGAAGTGCACCACAGCATCCTAGCAGGTCGGCTGCCAGTCATTTGTACACTGATCCTGCCTGGCATTGTGGATGATGAATATTCTGAGGGGAGATTCATAATATTCTATGTAATTAATTAGTTACAATGAACGTAAGAGACATAGAAACATCAAGTCATTTTCTTCATATGGTGCAGGTTCTTTACTATATTGACATTCTTACTATTTGAATAGTGACCTTTATCAGTCATTTCCTAACTTATCTCATCTTTATCAGGACATACAGTCCTCAGCGTAGGACTTTGAGCTTTCTATAATGAAATAGATATATTAAACATAATTAAAATAACAACTATAGTTCAAATTTGAGAATTGTCAGGACATCTTGTGTGAGTTTCTCTTAGTTTTCTTATAATTATATTGTTTCTCAATGGCTTTAAAATTAGTCTCGAATAAAATTCTAGAAGGTAAAGGAAGATTCTTCTTCATATTATGCTGGGTTTTGGCAAAGTGACTAAAAAATACTATAAGAAAATAACATGAAATAGTCATTTAAAGGTAGTCAGTAAAAGACTGTTTATTCTTTAGATTTGTTGGGTGGTTCAGTGATACCTTTGACTAATAGAACTCTCTACTTGCATTCCTTTGCCAGATTGGAAATTAGCTATGATTCTTAAAGTCATATTGATTCAACAGTAAGTTCAGTACAGATTTCTTAACTCCCAGAGATCATTATTGTAATAGATGGCAAAAAGAAATTGAACATTGTACGTCATATTCATTTGTGTGTCTATGTATATATATATATATATATATGTGTGTGTGTGTGTGTGTGTATGCATATATATATATATATCTTCCACATAATTGTGTACAATTTTATTACCATTCTTTGCGTATCACATCAAATAATGTAATTCATCTTTTTATTGCTGTGAAAATACCCAGGACAACAAGCATAAAAATGTGTAAGGCTTTTTTAGGGCTCTCAGCTTGGGAAGCCTCATTCAATGGTGAGTTGGTTCTAACACTTGGGGCCCAGTGACAGGACAGAACTTTCTGGTATTAAGTGAATGATAGGGCAAAGCTGCTCCCCTCATCATGTCTGGAAAGCAAAACAAGAGTTGGGAGAGGGCTGGCCAGAACATAATTCCAGAGCTCAGGCACACCATCTGCAGGAATTGCTCATTCTCAGGTCGCATCTCTAGTGAACTAACCTTCTTTCACCAAGCCCCACCTCCTAAAAGTTCAACTGTCTCTCAGTGCTATCATAGGCTGGCTGCTGGGTCTCTAACACATAAGTCTTTGGGTGATATTCTGGATGAGACTATTTAACAAGTATGGAAGATGAAGTCTGTCATCCTTTTTAAAAAGGTAAAGAAAGCTAACGATATTTAAGTACATTGACTATTTGAGTCATATCAAAAATATTTCAGCTCTAAAAATAAATGTAATCACTACTATACTTACTACAGTGTAAATTACATTGGGAAAAATTTAACATTTGCATTTCTGTTTTGGTTGACCATAAAAGTAATTAGTTTTGATTGTTTGCTTCACTCATTCTACCCAATCCCTTCCAAAAGACACTTCTCCTATTAAAATGACTGGATTAGAGTGCTTCTGTCAGGAAAAACAATTACTTCTTCAATATATATTTACTTCCTACTCTAAAGCTTATCCATTTACTCAAAAAATTGTCAATATTAAAAAAGGAAAGGGTAACATTTCGTTTGTATCTGTGATCCAGGCTTTTACTCAATAGGAGATAACAGAAACTATAATTTGTATTTGATTGCAGCCACAAGGATTGGTCCCCCAAATTTTTATGGAGGGTTTGCTAAAATTATGAGGTCCACAACTGTACAGATATAACACAAATTGTGAAATGTGTGTCTCCCTAGAGTGTAGCACGAATCCTAACTGGTCTTAATAATAAAAACCCAGAGTCAGATATCAGGGTGAAAGTTGGAAGATCAGAG
The DNA here is from genome assembly GCF_007827085.1 of Peromyscus californicus insignis. NCBI lineage: Eukaryota > Metazoa > Chordata > Mammalia > Rodentia > Cricetidae > Peromyscus > Peromyscus californicus. The sequence goes on from NW_026294617.1 coordinate 90,571,231, forward strand.
AAGCAGAGCTCTTACCTCTACCTAGCCTCAGTCTAAAAGAGACTGAACTCCTGTCTCCTCCCACCTTATATTCCTCTCTAGGCTTAGTCATATCACTTCCTGTCTTTACCTCCCTAGTGCTGGGAATAAAGGAGTGAGATTCCAGGGGCTGGGATCGAAGGTGTGTGCCACCACTGCCTGGTTCTGTTTCCATTTTAGACTGGATCAATCTTGTGTAGCCCAGGGTGACCTTGAACTCACAGAGTATCCATCTTTCTCTGCCACCCAAGTGCTGGGATTAAAGGTGTGTGCCACCACTGCCTCTATAGCTAACTAGTGGCTTAGCTCCACACTCTGATCTTCAGGCAAGCTTTCTCTGTTAGATCACAAACAAAATACCACCACACTAGAGTACTCTCCCAAATACTGTAACTATAATTAAACAGTGTCATTATGGAAATACATAAGAGGAGGAAATTGTGTCACAAAGATGAGGCTATTTCATCAAAACTGAATCTCTGTTTACCCCACTAACAAAGCGCCAGCAACAAACAACTTGTTCCTCTGGGATTTGTTCCCCTTCGATCTTGATGACAGTCAACTGATTTTTTTCCATTTAAATATAAAGAAAAAAAAACTTTTGAGTCATCTGTAATTCCTCAGTTCATCTTTTCCCTTCCTCATCATCCAGGAGGAAATCTTGTTGGTTCCATTCTGATAGCGAAATCTGGGTCTGATAGTTTTCCTGCCACTGTGTGAATAGTGGTCTCCAGGTCCCCTGCTATCCCTTCCACTCACAAGTATAACAGCCTCATCTCAACAAATCAACTATAATACAACATTTCAAAATCATTCAGTTTGCTCCTATAAGATCAACTGCATATAATTTTGTCTTTAAAGTAGCGCTAGTTACCTCTATAATATGATTCTTTTACTCTCTTCTAACCCCTAATACTCTCCCAGAAGTTAGGTCCCTCACCCAGTTCACATCATAAGACACTCCTGTATTCATCATTCTGGCTTCCCACAGCAGTCACTCTCTTCCCTTCAAGTCTTGGTTCATGAGTTATATCACCAAGGCTTAACTCTTCTGATTCTTACAAAATTTGCACACAATTAATCAACAGTCTTCGTTGTTGACCCTGCTAATCTTGCTCTGCAACTAGTCTTTTTGGGAATACTTTTGTACAGTTACTGTTCCTTATTGTTATGCTTTAATTTACTTGTCTGTTATGCCTTTAATGACTCTCTCCATACTGTAAAAGAGAGTTTCATAAGGACATGCATATTTGTTTTATTTATTTTGCCTGAATTATAATACCTAGTACATAGTTTACTCACAATACCAATTTGAAAAAAAATTGAACACCTCAATTTAATTAATCTTTTTTTACAACCATGTAAATGCAAAAAAATACAACAATTGTTGTCTTTTTATAAAGCTTTTGGTTTTTTTGAAGAGGATTATAAAATAGCATTCTAATAGGATGTCACCTCTTTCTAAACACAATCATTTATATCCTCATCACCAGAGGTAATCAATCAAAATAACTTAACCTGAGCATTAACTGTGCTAATAGTTTCCAACAATTTATAAAGAAACAAGAAAGAAATTAACCTTATTCAAATGTTCCAAATTAACTTCAAATGAATTTTAAGGACACACACTGTGCTCTTCCTTCTTAAAAGTTTTGTAATGTAGATTTTTCTTGTGAATTTCATTTTTGAAAGTAATTTATCCAAGAAAACATAGATGAAACATTCTCGAGAATTCAGAATTCTTACAAATACTTCTTCCAGGAAGAAAACAAAGTAAAATCCCAGATAAAATAAGCTTAGCAGATTCTATAGCCTAACATGTTCATACATCAAAAATTTGAAATATGAAAATAATAACAAAATACAAAGAATTGTAAGCATGTAAAAATACTGTGATTATTAACAAAGGGAGAAAGTTTACATAGTGTTTTAGGACCAAGTTAGTTAAAATGTTCATGTAGTATTCTCATTTCTCTTTGCAATATCTAGCCTCACCAGGATATCCTGCACAACAGAGCAGGCTTTGAAGTTCATAAAATTTGATTCGACATTGGCATATCAACCTGACTTCAAAGAGATTTCCACTGCTGAAGAATTTCCCTGAGTTCAAGAAAGAATGAGGAATACAAACTTCCTGTGAAATCTAGATTCAGAATCTCTGGGACCTCCAACAAAATTACATACATTTGGCCATCAAAAACAGGGATTTGAAAGTACAATTCGACTCAGACAGATTGTTTCTTTTTAATTTGCTGCTTGATGAATATTGTGATATGACAATACAGAAACTACATGTTGAAAGCAGAGTATCTTGGGAAGGAAGTTGTGATGGAGCACATGTTTAATTTAAAGAAGAAACAAAATTGATATTAATTTGGCATCACAGCAGCACTGTTCATGTCTAACTCGTTTCTAATTTCTTCACAGAAGTTTTTTCTAATACTCCACTGATTTTTCATGATCATGTGCTTGGGAGTGTGATTTCACTTAACATTGGTTTTATTTCACATTGAGCCCATTAGTTTCACGCTTACCTCAGGGCTGAAATTGACTTTCACAAGTTTGCACTGATATGCCTGGCCCTCTCCTTGTTGCCACAGAATTCTCACCGATCCCTACTCTGATTCTTTATCCAAGCCTAGTGGATTCCCTTTTTTTTTTTTTTTTTTTTTTTTGGTTTTTCGAGACAGGGTTTCTCTGTGTAGTTTTGGTGCCTGTCCTGGATCTCGCTCTGTAGGCCAGGGTGGCCTCGAACTCACAGAGACCCACCTGGCTCTGCCTCCCAAGTGCTGGGATTAAAGGCGTGCACCACCACTGCTGGGCTAACTTTTATATTTATAGGCATGGTATTTTTATACTGACTGTGAGGCCTTGTTAATGCTCCATCTCTTTGCAGTGTCTCTTGTTTCTAAGACAATTAAGTCGTATTATTATAATGCACATGATTACAATTCATAAGAAGTTATCAAATCAATCATTGTCACTGAATGAAAAGATAAAAAATACTTGTTTTGAGTCAAATTGTTACACTGGGTCAAATTGTTACACTGGGTTATCAAAGAAATCTCTCCCGTGAAATATAACACATGTTCAGGGTAACCAGGAAGGGATAGGACTTAACTTAAAACAATTGTGTAAAGCCTGTTTGCTGTTTGATAGGCTTAATCTTCTTCAATTCATAACAACTCATAGATTGTCTGACTTACTACATTACTTCACAGGTATTACATCTTTTAACTCTCCTAACATTATTACTGATTTTCAAAAGTAAAATAAAAAGCATTATTTTGAAGACACTCAATAGACTGATATCCAATAACTGAAATTTTAAAAATGACACTGTATTTCCACCTATTTTTATGAATATGATAGTGCCCCAACGTGTAAAGGAATTGTTCATTAGAACATTAACTTTTAGAATGATAAATTGTTGTCCTATGTTCACTCAGATTCATATCAAAATTCAAGATCTTCACTAATTAGAAGGAAAATATTTCTTTGGGCTGCCAGCTAACAAAAAAATTGACATGGGTCTCTGAGGGAGTTGAAGATTAGTTAGTTATAGTTGAAGGTTAGTTAGTTATAGTTGAAGATTAATTAGGATAGAAAGTGAATTAGATACATTTTGGACTTAACAAAATAGGATAGATAATGAAATTATTTTCTCTGAATTTGTCAAATACAAATGGACTAGACATTGTTTAGACATTTATTACTTGTATATATTGTATATAGTCATTGTACTTTTGTATATAATTTTTCTTTTGTTAGTTATAACCTTTTTCTTTTTTTTCCTTTTTATTAAAATAGAAAAGGGGAAAAAAAAATAAATACATTTTAAGATTGAAAAAAAAAAAAAAAATTAGGCTTTGTATCATTTGACAAGCCAGAATACATAGAAGATAATCTCTATTTTATGTAAAGTGAACAGTTATCCTTCCAAGTGTCCTTAAATATAAACTTTCAATGAAAAAAAAAAAAAAAAAAAAAAATTGACATGGACTTATTAATTATAAAACCTCCCTTTTAACTACGTGGAGTGGCCTGAATAATTTCACCAATAGCCTGTAGCTTAAACTTGCGTCTAACTAGCTCTTATACTTTAAATTAAACCATTTCTATTAATCTACATCCTGTCATATGTCTGGTGACTGTTTCCTCTCATCTTGCACATCCTGCTTGCTCTGTGTCTCATCTCGTCCTACTTCCTCTCTCTTCCTGGAAGTCCCATCTATACCTCCGGCCTAGCTATTGGCCATTATGTTGTTTGTTAAACCAATCATAGCAAAGTTTTTTCACACAGTGTACTATCATCCCACAACAGGCAGAACCAAAGCACCCTAAAACCATTGTTTCCAGGTTTTTGTCTTGTAGACAAGGACACTGAGGCAAAAATGGTTTTCTGCTCAAAAGCACACAGCTCCAGAAACAAATAGCCCATAAGTCTCTGCACTCCACACTTGCCCCTCAGTCTGGGAGAGCTGCTGCTCATCTCTAATCCCTTCACCTGACCTTAGCCTGCACCTTTCTTTAAGGGTCAAATCATACTTAGCAAGCAATTTTGCAAGCTGAAAATAATTTTTATTGGGAGTTGAATTTCACACCACATTTTGAACTTAGAAAAATAAGGGAAATGTGAATTTTAAATACAATGACTTGCATTTCTTCTGATCTGTGTTGTTGGAATACAAATATATTTAGTCTATTCATCATTCACCATTGTTAATGAATATTTTCTGCCAAAGGCCTGGAGAGATTCCTCAGCACATAAGAGCACATACTGCCATTGCAAAGGACTAGAATTTGGCTTCCAGCACTGAAGTCAGGCAACTCAACCTCAGGCCAGATGTCATGTGGGGTACTTGATGACCCCTGTGCCTCTGTGGGCATCTGTGGCCCCCCTCATCTTTCTCTATCTCTGACTCTTTGTCTCTCTATCTCTGTCTCTCTGTCTTCTTCCCCTCTCTCTGTCTGTGTCTCTCTCCCCCTTCCACACACACAGAATTAGGAATAAAATAAATCTTAAAAAGTACAGTCAAATAATTAGTGGTTCTTCTAAGCTAACTCTTCCTAACACCACACATGGTTATGAGATATTCAGTCCATTCTCTTGTTTCTAATGTTGGATTCAGACTTTGATGGGGAAAGAACAAATTATCTATGGGTATGGCATTTTGTCTTCCATGGTAGTTATTGAGACCATTACTAATGTTCTACAATTCACTAAGAAAGTACCTTTGATAGTTATTCTGACTTCCTACCTGTTTTTATGGTAAAACACTATCACAAAGCATCTTAGAGAAGGAGAGGTTTTGCTCCAGCTTATGGCTTATAGTCCATCATTTAGGAAAATCAGAGAAGGAACTTCGAAAAAAACCACAGAAGAACAGTACTTGCTGTTTCACTCATAGTTTCTTGTTTAGCTACCTTTCATATATAACCCAGGAACAAGTGCCCAGGGAATGGTACTTCCCACAGTGGACTGGGACATCCTACCACAATGAACAAAAAAGACAAACCCCACAGACACATCCATGACAACTGTGCAAAATAAATTATTGCTAACTGGGAAAATAATATAAGCACTCTTGAATTGGCTCAATAAATTTTAAAGCAGAGAAGATATGAACATTTATTTCATTTTAGAAGGTCATCTAATTTTAACAGAGTAAATTATTTATATCATTCACATTTTTGAAGAATAAACAAAAGAAAACCAAAAAGCTTGAAAAAACATAAGAAGACATTATTTTATGTTTACTTCAAAATACATATATAATACACAGAGATAATAGATAGATACATACATACAGATACAGACAGACAGACACACATAATACATATGTAGTTTAAATAGACTACCTAACACAATCTCCAGTGCTAGACACAAGAAATCTCGCTTCAAATTCTTGGTTGGGGAGTGCAGAAGACTCTCAAAACCATGTAGGCTACTAACGTTGTCCTAGTTTGCCTCCTAGAACTTGAATATATGACATCACATGCTTTGGAAACAGATCTTAGAGGAATCAAGCTGGAACTTATTAGCTGATAGATGTAGAGGTGGTTGTTTGTGATTTACCCCTAAGTACCACCCCAATAGGCAGAAAGTAACTGTTAGGTACCTGCTCCTGGGAGCATGGCCAACGGGGGACACATTAAGACCTGGAATGCAAACGTGCTCACTCTCTTGGCTACCTCTTGGTCTTGGATGCTGCATGCTGGTACTGTAGACCTAGGCAGAGTTCTCCACAGAACCACTTTGGACCGCTCCTCACCTCTCCTGGATCTACAACCAACTCCCCTTTTCTGGTTCTAAGTTAACCCCAAATAAACACCTTTGATTATCAGATGAACTTTGTGGAAGTGCCTCATTGGATAGACTCCTCTCTGAGGACTACTTCTCATAGTAATGGAAGGTACTATGCAAATTGCCAAAGAAGAAGATCTACCAGTCGTCCTCTACATTAGTTAAAAGCCATGAATAACAACAATGACTGGCCTAAGATGATAAACTGAATGGAGCAATTTTTATCTTGAGGGTAACCAACAGGTGTCTTATTGAAGGTAAGGGCAGCTCAAAAGAGGATATTTCTGCCTGTTACTCTAAACTTAGCCAACTACTCATGGCTAGAGAGCCCATAGACCTTAGAGGAAGGCCTACTGCTACCATTTTTGTAAACAAATATAATTCACAATTGTATTCTAAATGCTTATCCTCGTCCCACAGATATGTGCTATTCTTACCACTCTTACAAGCTCCCCACCACCAACATATGGATATCATCACAGAGACCTAAAAAGAAGTAAGTCTCCAAAAGAAAACAGAACAGCTCCAGCTCAGAATGGCTTATGTTTCATTGAGAGAGATGAATGTATAAGTTGAATATTTCAGTGTGGTATGTTGCCACAATGGCTTAAGTTCCTTCAAAAATAGAAATAAAATGCAAAATAACTCATGTATAATGCTTTAGTTTCAAAAAATATATCGACATAAAGACATAAAGAAAACTATTAAAAGAAAAACAAATATTCATTAAATTAATTTAGTTATGCTTTCAGAAAAACAGAAACATACTAGAGCAAATTAAGCAATTTACTTAAAGAATCTGGTGTTCTAAAATTTTTAAACAGAAGTGGTATAGTAGAGATAATTTGCCATTAAGCATATTTCTTTTCCTACTGGTGATATAACTAAGCTAAAATTTCCTTCCTTCCTTCTTTCACTCCAGTTGTGTTTGGTAGAGACACTGTTTTTAGTATGTGTTTCCTGTTTGATGTTGTTCTTGTTGGTTGTATTTCTACTTTTGTTTATGTTATTACTGTTCCCCTCTCCTGGACAATACTTGAAAATCGTTCTTGTTGTATATAGTTTTGTATTAGGTTTAGAACTTTCTTATTCAGACAAAAAGGGGAGATGGAGTAGATACCTGTTCCACCTATGACATTGAGGTTCCAGCCCCTGGGGCATGGCCTCAGGGCTAGCTTAAGACCGGAGGGGCTTGTATACCTGGTTCTCTTCTTTCCCTTATGGGCTTGGATGGTGTGGACTGACACAGGTAGCAGAAGCAGCGTGGGACTAGCCGTCAGCCTTCCAGGACTCTGCAACGATTTTGTCTATCCTGTTTAATGAGTTGTTCTCTTCAATTTATAACATAATAAACTTTCTAACACCCCTTAAGCACACTTCCTTGGATTTCTCATTATATGTAAATATCCAGACTTCCCTTGACTATTTGATTTTTAAAAAGCTATGTTGCCCTCCTTGTATGAATTCTTCATGTACCTCTATTTTCTGATTTCATGCAAATGAGCATAGCTGGTTCAAAAATTAGCCTGTCTGATGAGAAAACTGAGATTGCTAAATCACCACATAGTGGACAACACCTTGGCCACAAAGTACATGTCCTTACGGCTGAAAGATCAATTGAGTTTTCAGCAGACTCAGAGTTTTGGTTTGGAACAAAATGTAAACCCAAATTTTTTTCTTGCCAGATGGGAGTTAGTTATATATGATTTGTTAAACCACCAAATGTTAGTACATTATAGAGACTATTATTTCATAGATATTAGACAAAATCAAGATCAGTTGTTAAAATGAGCAATTTTATTCAAATTACAAAGAGCAATTCCTACCTTTCACTTCGTTCTTTTTGTTTCAAATTGATGAAGATTGCAATAGTTACTATTTTTCCATTTATTTTTTTCATTCACCCTGTCTTTGTTAGGATTTCTATTGCATTGAAGAAACACCGTGAACACAATAATTCTTTTTTTTGGTTTTCGAGACAGGGTTTCTCTGTGTAGCTTTGCTCCTTTCCTGGAACTCACTCTGTAGCCCAGGTGGGCCTCGAACTCACAGAGATCCAACCGCCTCTACCTCCCGAGTGCTGGGACTAAAAGCATGGGCCACCACCACCCGGCCACAATATTTCTTATATGGGAAAACATTTAATTGGGGTGGCTTACAGTTCAGAAATTTAGTCCATTATCATCAAGGCAGGCATGGTGGCCTGCAGATAGACATGTTGATGGAGAAGGTGCTGACAGTCGGAAATCTTTTTATGCAGGCAACAAAAAGTGAACTGAATTAGGCATAGCTTGAACATAGGGGACCTCAAAGCCCGCCCCTGCTGTGACATACTTCCTCAACAAGGCCACACCTTCTTCAATAGGGGCCATACCTCCTAACACTCCCTAAGAGCTTTTCGGGGCCTATTACATTCAAACTACCATGCCCCATTAGCCAGTTTTATTTGTAATTATTCATATTAAATTCCCATTACTCAACCTATTAGTATGTTCTCCTCCTGTGTGGTGGCCCCTACTATGGACATGGATTGGTGATTAGGCAAGAGTGTGAAGCAAATTATGACTCATCTTAGTGGTCTCTGAGAACGGTTGAGAAAGAGAGAGTACCTGTTAATCTTTGACTCCTTGTCACGGATTCAGTTCATTTACATAGGGCTCATACTAGAATGGCTTTAAAAGCTCAGTTAGCTGTGTTTTAAGTCAGGATGTCTGTGTGCACGACAGCACTGTCAGTTTACGGTTAACGTGAGCATAATAAGTTCCTGAAAACTACAGATTATAAACTGGAATCGCTGTGTCTTTTTATCTCATTGTCTTCCTCCTAGCAATGGTTTAACACTTTTATCCAGAAACTGGGTGTGGTGGTGCATGGTGGTAATTCCAGCATGTGGTGGGAGGGGTACTGAGAATGAATGATTGTGATCCAGGCCAGCCTCAACTCACAGTAAATTATTGAAAAATGAAAATAAAACAATATAGTTTCATCAATCTTTAAAGGTTATCTCTATATACTAAACCTTAAATTCTCATTTTATATTGCCAAAATATCATGTATCTTTGTTTTAGATTAATATTATTCTTAGAAGGTAAGTGGACTAAGCCTATCTTTATATACACTGTTTAATCCCTGAGATTTTTTAATTCTATTTACACACATTCTCAAAGTTGAATGAGTATTTATCATATTTTCAAGGAGATTCAGTCACACTACATCATTATAAGATACACCTATATTGTTATATCTCAGTATGGGCTTTCTCATTGGAAAATTTTCTTCTTGTATATTTACTGGGTTCCAGTGTCCTTCACTGTTTTCAGACTGTGGTAAGTACACCATATATATCCGTCATTCTTCGTTTAAAATATTTATTTGTTTTAATTTTTATGTCAATTAGTGTTCTTGCCTATATATATGTATATATATATATATGTATATATATATATACATATATATATGTATGTATATATATGTGCTGGAGCCTGTAAGGCCAGAAGATGGTGTTGAATCCCCTGAAACTGAAGTTACTGATGCTTGTGAGGTGCCATCTGAGTTCTGGAAACTGAATTTGGGACCTCTGGAAAAGAAGTAAGTGTGCTTAAACATCTTAACCAAGAGCCAACTGCTCAACTCCCCATACTTGAGAGATTTATTTAGTTTTGTCTATTTATTTATAAACAATTTTTAACTGATGATTTGGGAATTTCACATCGTGTACCCCAATCCTACTTATTTCCCAGTCCTTTCATGTCTGTCCTACACACTTGTAGTCTCCCCCTCCAAACAAAAATTTTAAATCAAAAATAGCAAAAAGGAAGAAAAAACTTTGGTCCTCGATCTTTCCCACCTCTCTATCATATATTCATTTGCCACAAAGACCTTAGCGGCTTCAGTGTGTCATTCAGTATAACCTTTCACCCAAATAGCTTTACTTGCAAATATTCATTGCAATGAGTTGTTGGTCTGGCTCAAAGCCTCTGTCTTCTGGTACACCATAAATACTGGACCGTCACTGAAATTTTTCTCAGATATCCTTCTGTTGCCCCAAGTCATAGAGATGCTGTTGCTGTGGTCCTGTAGGACCATTCCATTCACATACTATAGAAGGTCATAGATAGTGTAGATATTGGGGTGGGTCAACTCAAAGCCCTGGATGTGGGTGTGGGTGGTAGCTGAGTTGATCAGTTTCAGCCTCCACTGGAATCACTCCGCAGGCAAGCATCAGGGCCAGCTCTCCTGCACAGATGGTAAGGGGTGGGACCAGCCCTTCTGTGTTCAGGGTCAGCTCTGAAGTTTCAGTGGCTGGTGAGGTGGAGGGCAGTTTTCCCAGTGCCTTCAAAGGGGCTTAGGCCCAGCTCTCACATGCCCACAACACCAGGGCCAGTTCTTCCTGGAGGAGGAGAACTTCTCCCACTGAGGTGGCCATCAAAGGGTAGTAACAGCTTTCAGGTGCACAGGTCACAGGGACCAGCTCTCCCATGGGCCCAAAAGTAACACAGGCTACAAACATCATCACAGTCCCCTGCTGCAGTAGGGCCACAGACCCAGACATGGCCCTTGGCTGCACCTCAGGCCTGGACTTCACCATAACCTTGGATAGCTATACAGGCAGTCAGATTGGTATGGTCTTGGCAGCAGCATGGCCCTTCGACACCAACAATGCCTCATGTGGCAGTCCAGACCTCAGGCATCTGCATAGCTTGTGGTTGCAACACATGCCATGGACATCAACACAGACCCCCCACAGACCCAGAAATAGACCCAGTTGCCTTGACAGAACAGGCCACTCAGATTAGTATTGTCCCTGAAGTAGTATGGCCCCTGGAAATCAATATGTCTTCAGGTGGGGCTTCAGACCACAGGCATTCATATGGCCTTCCATGGTAAAAGGGGCCATGGATGTCTATACAAACCCCAGCTGTGGTAGGACCATGGATCCAGACATGGCCCTTGTCAGAAGCACAGGCATGGGCATCACATGGCCCCAGGTATCAGTGTAGGCCATTCATATTAGTCAGGAACGAATTGCCCCCAAGTGCCTGCCTTGAGGAGATTTCTATCAGGGTCCAGAACAGATGCTACAAACAGCTAAGGATACTAATCTGAAGCATATTCAATGAATCTAAGCACACTGAGTTCATTAGTCCATTCACTTTATTTCTCAATCAATTCTATCTACAGTTTCTTTTCTGTTCTCATACTTAGCTCCTTGAAGTCCCTTTTGCTGTTCCATCATCTCTATCTAGTTCTTTCCATCTCCATCCTCATCTTTGTTCTTCACAATCAATTCACCATCAGTTCTTTTCTTGCTGTTCTCTCACATCTATTTAGGTCTTTTCCTCTTCTCTCCTTCTTTGTTTCCAAAATTAGCAACTTGTTAGTAAAAACTACAAAGTAAACTCTTAGGGACAAGTATTCTGATAAGAGTCACACTTGGCAAAGACTTGATCAGCTTAGTTGGTGATTGACAACAGCTGTAGGTTGGAAAAAGTTCTGGCTTTCTCTTAAAGGGATAGCTACAAAGGTCCAAGGAAAGAAATTAAACCAATGAAAGATTTAAGGAAAAGGCAAAGAATATGTGTACTATTTTATGTGATTAATAATATCTGGATATGATTAGTCTGTTAACAACCTTTTTTTGTTGGTCACCTGAATCTCGGGACCTATACATAGTTAGTCTACTGAGCCTAAAATCTTGCATTAAAAACTGGTGTAGAAATAAATACAAAGTATTAATTGTTATTTGAATCAGAGTGGGGAGGTGCTGGTGGAGGAAGCTTAGGGCAACATAGGTGCTATTGATCTCTTGAAGGACTAAGATATACCAAGGCCAAACACCTACACTATCACTTCTGGTTTACTATAATTCTTCTGAAGGGTTTTGATTTAACAAGGCCAGGCACCTGTAATTCTGCTCTGTGAAAGTTCTACAAAGATACTTCATCTGGCCAATGTTTACCTTGTCAGTGGCTAAGGATGGAGAGTAAGACCTCTAAGTGTCCACAGTCCACATGGAACAATAGATCTAGTACGAAGCATATTTTAGTCTGTTTCTATTCATTGTACAGTTAAATAAGAAACCATCTTCTAGACTATCCACAATTATATGTGTGTCCATAAGATTGAGATGCAGTAGTGAGAGTACATGTACCCATAACATGGAAATGCACAGTAAATGGGGAGAATCATAGCTGTTATTGCACAAGAAGTTTACAACAAGAGACAGCCAGATCAGATCATTCAAAAGGCAGTTGCCAGGTGGTGGTGGTACACACCTTTAATCCCAGCACTCGGGAGCAGAGTCAGGTGGATTTCTGTGAGTTCTAGGCCAGCCTGGGCTACAGAGTGAGTTCTAGGAAAGGCACAAAGCTACACAGAGAAATCCTGTCTCAACAAACAAACAACCCCCCAAAAAAAACAAAAAACAAAAACAAAACAAGCAAACAAACAAACAAAAGGCAGTAATTCCATAATGTCTTGAGCGATGGTTTCCTCTAACAGAACCCTTGGTTCTGATAGAGTGACCTTCTGAACTGTAGTTATCACTGCTCTATACTCCCATGGACTTTGGCCACCAGGCTGGCCTTGAACTCACAGAGATCCACCTGGCTCTGTCTCCTGAGTGCTGGGATTAAAGGCATGTGCCACCACCGCCTAGCCATAAGGCTATTTCTTAAGGCTGGTGACTGGCATGATTATCTCTTACAGTTTTCCTTCTATGTAGCCCTATTTCACTATTACACTTAATGAAGCTGATCATCAGAAAGTTAAGATATAGTTCAATACATCCAGAAGATGGAACCATTCTTTGTAGCACAACAAACGTTAGAGTCGCCAACCTACTAATAGAATACATCAGTTGATAGTTCCACTACAAGTGATCTGTCTTGATTTTATTGTTGACAGAACTATAATGAAGTGGAGTTTAGGTCTTAGAAAAACCTCAGTTTCTTAGTTTAGTAGCAAGAAAATCTGAGGGAGGATCCAAGCATACAGAAGGCTAAACGGCACCAGGCAGCTTTGAGAATGGAGGAGGCCACGTGGCATGAAGTGGGAGATCGATGCTGCTTTTTGAAGAGACGAGAGCATTTAACATAACTGGTGGTCGAGCAAGAGAGAAGGGGTTCAGTTCTATGATCACACATGAGTTAATTTGCCTCTAGTCTAAATCAAGTAAGAAATGAATCCCTGTATCAGAACCAATGAACACTTGTGTTTTCTCTCCCGACACTCAGAGTGGAGAATCCCTGCAAGTCCACCTATATTTCTGGCCAAGAGATCTGAGTGGTAATAAATTGGCATAGCTTTAAGCTGCCAAGTTTTGGTAATATGAATATGCATATTTTAGTTAAGTATGTAACAATTTAATATTTATATATTTCTACCCAAATTCAAGATCCATTGTTATAAAAGAAATAAGAAAGGAGATATTTTCCTTAGTGTTTCTATCTGGCTGAAGTTAAGATTGGGGATAAGAAATCATTAATTTTGGAAAATTACTATTTCAACTGCAATAGTTATATCTTCCTTGAATAAATTATCATCAACTTGAAAAATCACTTGTATGACTGTTATTTCTTTTCATTCTAGGCTTCACATTTGTTCTTCAAACATTGATTAGAGTGCTAACAATGAAAGTAATAAACTATAAGGACAACAACTCATGAATCTCTTGGGAAAAAAATGAGTAGCAAAAAATACAAAACATATACATTCAATTACATAATTCTCTTGAAGTAAAATTATATAATGGGAGAAAATGTTTAGTAACTTGCGGGAATTAAACACAAGAAAAGAGAATAGAAAAGTGTTGAGAGCAGGCTATGTCCACTTTAAGTTATAGTTCCCATGTGTAAAACAGGGCTTGTTCAAACTGTGCCTTTCTCTGGAAGACTTCACTTAGAAGAAGAAGGATGACCGTGCACATGATGGGTACATATAATCACCATCTCTCTGGTGCCACCCATGCATCACAGACTTATTCTTGGAAGTAGAAAGGGTGACACACTATAAATTCGTCAGGGCTAATCAAGTCTGTAGGAGTACATGGATGGATGTACTAAAATCAAACATGAGAAAACAGGCTCGAGAACTTACCAGATAAACTAGAAAAGTGGGAAATCCCTAACCTAGGCCACATAAAGACAAGGTCATTCAGCACTGTGATGGTGATAGCCCCCTTCTGATAACTTGTCATTTGGCTACCTGCTGTACGCCAAGCAAACACAGAGAGTTTCAAATGGTCCCCTGGATTCAGGATTGTTCTGTACATGCTGCTGTCATGACCTGTTTACATGCTGTCTGCCAGTCTTCTGGACCTGAACTTATCATCCATTTACCCACTTGATCCTTCATCTGGCCACATTCCTTCCCTTTCACCCCTGAAGCTGGGCACACTCTGTCGCTCAGTTCTCACACCAGTGAAACTAGTAGCTGCTGCTGCTTCCTATGTTTGTTCTCTTCAGCATGGCTGTGTTCCTTGCCTTCTCAATAGAGAGGACTTATATTTCCATCAGCCTTCTTGTAAAGCCTCTTGCTTTAACCCTTTTGGGGTTAAAGCATATACATATATTTGGGTGATGTTAGCATTTGTAATTAAGACTGGAATGAAAGTATTTGTGTTTGTTTAGGCCAAGTTACCCAAGAAAACAAGAATATATGGCAGTTTTTTTTTCCATTAAAATGTTCATACCCTGTGAATTTATTATTACACAATAAATTTTGGCATTGTGGAAAGACACACCATGACCATTTATGGTTCTTAAATAGTGCACTCACCAAACGTAGGCATGCCATTCACATGATATTGAGAGAAATGGTTTGCAATTGGCATTTTGACCCCAATCATGAGTATAAAAATTTATACATGCAACAAAATTGCACCAAATGAAGAAAACACACACATACAATAATTGTCAAGTATCAATGTGTACAATCAGGAAACAATGCTTCAATCTTGAAAATATGTACTGGATAAAATATAGTCAATAAAGAAATTAAACTAAGAAAAAAGTGTAATGAAAATGACATGTGAAGGACCTCTTTAGAGCAGTAAGTTTACTTAACATATTGAGCTTAAAAATGTTACAATATATTAAAATATTCAATAAAAATTTCACATTTATGTATTGAAATAAAAGGTCGTATCCTTATATACAGAAAAGTTAAAAAAAACCAGACTGAGTACAGATATAAATTCAGCAACAGTGATCTCATTACATATAGATCCTGTACATCAGTGAAGGCAAAGAAAATGGCAAAGCCAGGATGACGCTTACAAATTACAATTTGACAAAAGAGCTAATAATAAAGCCATAGATCTGGACAATCCTTCAGATGGTGACATGCAGTAGGAGTATATATTTGTGACTACTGCTCCGAAGAGACGGGAGCTACATTTGCTTTGATATAATAAACTCTGAATATTTAGAGTATGTTAATAACTTGGTCCTGTGGAGAATTGAAGGAGGATAGAAATTAGGAAATAAGTTCTTTAAAAGAGTATAAAGTGGAATGGCTGAGAGGAAATAAGAAAAGACACCTGAAATGATGCACTCCAAAGTGATATAATGTCAAGCAAGAGAGGGGAGGCCACTAAGGAAATATCTAAAGTGTCAGAGATAAGACGGGTCCAAAAAGACTCATGAAATAACACCAATAATGACAAACCACCACCACCACCACTACCAATAACGACAGAGCACTCATTATAACTACTCAAGCCATAACGTCATCAGTATTAATCAAAGCATATCTCCTAACTTGACTTGAAACAGTCAGTTTGGCGATGAGGCATGCGATAGGAATCGGTGTAGTGGGAAAAGAGTTGATGCTTCTCAGTTAATGATGGAGTGAGTGCTGCTAGTAGGATGTGGTAACAGTAAATGGGAATTGTATTTAGATTATTTCTGTGAAAGGGTGGGCAAAGAGGCGTTCAGAATGCAAGAAAACATGTATTAGTGTGCATCTATGGATTTACATACAAGGAAGTAAGAATTGGCAGGAAAGTCAGAAAGATAAAAGAGACAGAAACAGACAATCTGAGAGGACACAAAGGATACCTGAGGCTATGCAACACAGTAGCAGAGACAGAGGAGAAGAAGAGGGAGAGAGAGAGAGAGAGAGAGAGAGAGAGAGAGAGAGAGAGAGAGCAATATTGATTTATTAAGATTTAGTAACAGAAGGTGATAGGGTCCCTAAATACATAAAAGTGAACAGATTTATATCTTTATGTATGTTTAAACTTGTGGAAATGTAATTAAAGAGCATAGTATTGACTGTATTTTAATTTTCTAATTTCCCCTGGTTCATATATGTCTTCAGAATTCAAGCATAGTTCAAACAAAATAATTTAATATAATCAGGAAACTGATGGAATTGGTATGCTGTTCATTATTGCACTGTGCAATTTATCTAGCTGAAACATTGAAACCTCGTCATCAGTGTGACAATATAGACCTAAACATTCCATATAAAATTTGATGAAGGCATTTTTTCAATAAAAAGCAACATCACTTCTGTGACATTCTAGGTTCAGGAGACTGCTATATGCATTAATTCACACATGAGTGCAGGAGTGCTGAGTTCTCAGCGTAAATGACTGTTGAACATTTCATGCTCTGTCATGTCTCATTGCATTAATAGCCATGCATGTGATGAGGTCTGTAACCTAAAGCTATCTTGCAACACTCTCTCATGCACTTGTCATGAATGGAATAGCCATAGACC
This sequence comes from Peromyscus californicus insignis, assembly GCF_007827085.1. NCBI lineage: Eukaryota > Metazoa > Chordata > Mammalia > Rodentia > Cricetidae > Peromyscus > Peromyscus californicus. The sequence continues at coordinate 90,588,284 of NW_026294617.1, forward strand.
TTATTAAGACATCTTGTTTCCAAAAATCTTGTATTTCCAGAATGCTAGCAGGTCTAGCATTTGATGTAATATCAATGGCATTTGGGTAAGTTTGGAAAATCATGTGTATGTGTATGTATGTATGTATGTATGTATATATATATATATGTGTGTGTGTGTGTGTGTGTGTGTGTGTGTGTATGTGTATGTATGTACACACACACATATATATGCATATGAATGTATATACATGTGTATATATACATACAGATATATGTCTTAACATATACCAGATTTTTATTTTTGAAGTTAAATAATGTAATAATGGTCTCCTATTTTCCATTTTCACTTTCTAAACTACTGGATGGACAAACCCAAAATATATTACTCGCTATTTATTACCTTAGGTCAGCCTTTGACTTCTTTGATTTCTACTTCTTATGAGAAACCGAGAACAAAGCAGGTATGTTGCAAAGTTTTGCTCTGTAAGGCAGAGCACACCGTCCCAAGACCCTGCAGAGGGATGCTGTCATAAAATCGAGTTCTAAGCCTGGATGATGTTTACAGCACACATACCTCAAGAATAGTGAAAATTAAAGGCTAAAATTAATAGATGAACTGATAGATAAAATAGACATGCTAATGGAAGACAAGCAAAAGAGATGAAATTAATATCCGATGAGGCAGAATTTAAGATTAAAAGCAATAAACAGGATAAAAGAGGACACTGGGTAATAAAAAGACAAGTTTAGGGAAGATATATGAGCCACAAATATATACATACCAAAAAAAACATACATGAAAGACAACTCATAATCACAGCTAGAAATGAAAAAAATAAGAATACAGCAATATTTGCAAATACTGTGACTCTCAAAATTGGGCAGATGCCTTATAGATAAATGACGGATAGTTTTAAATTAGTTTCAGAGTTTAGTCCTTTCTCATCTTAAGAGGATATAAAATCCAAGTCTCAAGCATCAAGCATAATCATTTAAAGAAAATGTGATTTGCTTTTATTTACATCTTTTTATTAGTTTATATAAGTTTCTATTAGTTTGGCCTATAAAGAGAGGACTAATGGCATCAGGGAAATGCAAATTAAAATAACTCTGAGATACCATCTTACACCTGTCAGAATGACTAAGATCAAAAACACTGACAACAGTTTATGTTGGAGAGGGTGTGTAGCAAGGGGAACATTCCTTCACTGCTGGTGGGAGTACAAACTTGTATAGCCACTTTGGAAATCAGTATGGCGACTTCTCAGAAATTGGGAATCAATCTACCTTCAAGAGTCAATGAAACCACTCTTGGACATATACCAAAGGATGCTCAAATTATACCACAAGGACACTCCTCAGTTATGTTCACAGTAGCATTGTTAGTAATAGCCAGAACATGGAAACAACCTAGACTCCCCTCAACTGAAGAATGGATAAAGAAACTGTGGTACATATACACAATGAAGTATTACTGAGCTGTAAAAAAAAATAAGTGGTGATATTGTGTTCCCCAAAATATTGTGCACCCTAATAAACTTATCTGGGGTCAGAGAACAGAACAGCCACTAGATACAGAGGCCATAAAATGGTGGCACACACATGCCTTTAATCCTAGCATTCCAGAGGCAGAGATATGTCTGGATCTCTGTGAGTTCAAAGCCACACTGGAAACAGCCAGGTGTGGTAACAAGAGCCTTGAATCCCAGGAAGTGATGGCAGAAAGCAGAAAGGTATATAAGGCATGAAAACCAGGAACTAGGCTTTTAGCTTTTAGGCTTTTAGCAGCAGTACAGCTGAGATCCATTTGGATGAGAACTCAGAGGCTTCCAGTCTGAGGAAACAGGATCAGCTGAGGAATTGGCAAGGTGAGGAAGCTGTGGCTTGTTCTGCATCTCTGATCTTCTAGCATTCACCCCAATACCTAGCTCTAGGTTTGTTTTAATTAACAAGACCTTCTAACAATTTGTGCTACAAAATGACATCATGAAATTTTCAGGCAAATGAATGGAACTAGAAAAATCAGCCCGAGTGAGGAAACCCAGACTCAGAAAGACAAACACGGTACGTACACACTCATAAGTGGATACTAGATGTGAAGCAAAGGATAATCAGACTACAAACCACAGCTCCAGAGAGGCTAGGTAACAAGGAGGACCCTAAGAGGGATGTATGGATCACCCTGGGAAGGGAAAATAGATGCAATCTCCTGGGTAAACAGGGAGCAGGGAGGAGGGTAGAGAGGAGGGAATGGCAGATGAGAACATGAAGGAAAAGGATTGTCCATCTAGGGGAGGAATGGAGTGGGAGAGCAATGAAAGAGATATCTTGATCGGGGGAACCATTATAGGGTCAGGGAGAAACCTAGTGCTAGGGAAATTCCCAGGCATGCACAAAGAGGACCCTAGATTAGACTACTAGCAATAGTGGCGAGAGTGCCTGACTGGCCTTCCCTGGTAATCAGAATGGACTGGAAATCTACAGAGACAACTGTAACAAGCTCTTGGGAGCTCACTACTCTAGACCAACAGCTGTGGAGCCTGCGTGGAACTGAACTAGGCCCTCTGCATGTGGGAGACACTTTCGTAGCTACTTTGTTTGAGGGACCCCTAGCAGTGGAAGCAGGATTTATCTCTGATGCACCAATTGGCTTCTTTGAGCTGATTCCCTGTGGTGGGATGCCTTGTTCATCCTTGATGCCGAGGAGAGTGGCTTGGTGCTGCCTCAACTAAATGAACCAGGCTTTGTTGACTCCCCATGGGAGGCTTTACACTTTTGGAGGAGTGGATGGGGGTGAGCTGGAGGGGACACTGGGGTGGGAGAGTGGGGATTAGGGGGGAGGGGGGAGAGGGAGAGGAGGAACTGTGATTGAATGTAAACCGAATAAAAAATTAAAATTAAATTAAATAATAGCCAAAACACACACACACATACACACACACACACACACACACACACACACACACACACACACACACACACAATTTCCTCTTGTTGTTACTTATTAGCTCAAATGAAGCAGAGTCTCCACATATTCACCAATTTTCACTGCAGCCATAAATATTGGTAGCTATGTGTCCCCAAAGAGGATTGTGAGAGCATCAACAGTGCAAGAAAGAGAAAAAGCCAAGTTTTCACTCTGCTTTGCACCAAAGTTATCATCCAGTTTCTGTGACTGATAAGCACAAAGCAGTTGAAATCACTGCTACTGAGGAGCTGGGGAAACTCTTATGACCCTCCCAGGAAAATTAAGCAAGTGAGAAGTGACTAGCCCGAGGCATGATATGCAACTCACCCCAAACACGATATGCAGCTCAAAGATGTAGAATAAAAACCGATCACTCTCATTAGAAAAATACATGCAAAAATCAAATTTAGAACATATTTGTTTTAGAAATAATCTTGTTTGCTACTTAAATGTTTTGCCTATAGCTTAGCAAGTCTTGAACCAAGAAAAAGCAACTAAAACCTAAAATTCTCTCCATTACAATTGCATATATACTATGTTCCTGTCACTGGTTCACTGTGAATGAAACGGAGCATAAGCACTGTTCAGTGCAGTCACATTCTTCAAAGAAGGAAACCCAGAGAAGAGAGTTGGAAAGTTGTTTACTCTCTTTTGACTTTGCCTTTAGTTTGTAGGGGAAATATTCCCCCCGTTGAGAGAAAACTTGCAAAAGCTCCTGTGTTTTGATGTATGGTATCTGAACTCCAAAGAGAATGTAATCTTTGTGGAAAGCGATCTAAAAGAAGTCCTCCTGGAATTTCAGCAAGCCCAGAAAAAGATAACCACCGCGGGAGGGTGCTTCTTTAGAAATGAAACGCTTCTGAGAACAAACAGGAAAACGTGCAGGGCCGTTTTTTTCAGGTTCTACGTTGGCAGCCGACTACTAATTTCTATGTTCCTAACAGTCTCAAGACGATCAAAATGCCTCCCCCTTGAAATATGTAAAGACAAAATTAAGTGTTTAACTCCGACTCTTGGAATCAAATTATGTTTTTGACCTGTATGAGATATAACACAAAAGGGATTTCTAATATTAAAAAAAAAGCACACACAATCCTCCAAATGTTTATAATGGAAAAAAATCTAAACTTAGTATAGAAATATAGACACATCATATTAACATTGATAAAGTCAGTTATTGCACTGTCATTGGAAAGTAACATTTAGCTATGACATTCTGTTGTGATTTTCTTCTGATAGTATTTACTAAAGTTAATGAGGGTAATTGCATAGATTTTTATAGTAAAAGATTTAAATATAATGAGCTCTTTACATTGAAAACCATGCTTATTTAAATGTTCATTGACTAAAAGGTAAATACTTGATTGACTAAATGTTATATAACTTCATATTACCCAATTTAAAAAATAGCATTCAACAACGAAATTCTTTTCCATAAAAGAGTTTTATACAGAAAAAGTCTCAGTAGAATTATTCATAAACCCCTAGTCTGAAACAACTTAATGTCTATCAATTGATGAGTTGAAAGGCATTATTCATGACTGCCTTTACAGTGAAATATTATTCAGTGGAAAAAAAAAGGAACTATTGACACAAGCAGAGTGAAGGGAAACCGATAAAGCACATCACCTGCTTCATGACTCAATTTGTAGGAAATTATTGAACAGGTAAATTTTCTAGGGAAGTAGTAATGGGCAAAACAATGAAGGTTAAATAGAAGGTAACATTTAGGAATTTTAATGGGGTGAGGAAAATGTTCTAAAACCATTTTTGGTGGTATTTGTCCAATTTGTAAATTCACTTAAAAATCATTGACTATGCACACAATGAGACATGAAAAATAAGCTTCAGTAACATTAGAAAGATATTCCATTTTCATTGAAATACTAAAGCTCCAAAGAACTTTAAACACACACACACACACACACACACACACACACACACACACACACACACACACACACAATTACATGATGAGGAAACAGACAGATCTGAAAAAATTCTATCAAATATATTAATAATGGAGAGTGCAAATTAAAATTACTTGCAGAAGATTCGCTCTTAAAGCCCCTGGAGACCTTGTTAGGAAAGGAAAAGATTCCAGTCAAAAGGAAACTTTGAGCAGTATCGTTTCCCCTCAGAGGAAAGAGGCTTTTCATTACCCCAGGCATACAGAGTTGAGAAGGAATCAGGCTGTCCTCCCTTGGCCAGGGGAGGGACAGAGGTGCTCTGTGTAGGCTGTAAAGTCTAGTAGCCTGAGACTCCAGAGCTGTCCTGGGGGCCCATTCAGAGTGAAGGCTGAGTGAGTGTGTGCTGTATTGGGAACAGTCAGAAAAGCCTGGGCTGCAGAAACTTCCATGCAGACATTGGTCAGGTGTTTTCACAACCAATATTCAGCATCAGTTCACTGGTCAGAGACATTCTGAAATAAATAGCAGCAATTGAAAGCATGACACATTGCCATAGTAGACGGAGCACAGGTGTCTTTTTACAGGAGTGAATTCAAAGGCAGCTGCCTGATCAGCTGTCCATCACCAGCAAAGAAGCTGAAGTTACACCGGAGGACTCTCTCATGCAGAACAAAGACATCACCTCAAGTGGTTCATGTATGAAAGTGTCTGGACCCCAGGAAGAACACTGTCTTAATTAATGAAAAGACTAGGTAACCGTGTCATGATAGCACTAAAACACTTTTAATAAATTTGCTGCTTGGATCACTGTTTTCCTCACTAAGCTCTCTAACATTAATTTTCAGTCTAATTATTCTCTTATTTTTTTTTTACCAATTTTACTGGAACAACAAGTATAATGATGCAAAGATTATCAATAAACTCTAAATAAATTATTTATTTTGGAGGTACAGTTTTTAAGTATCCAGTTACATTGGGAATGCCCATCTTTAGTCAGGATAAAAATCTTGAGTTCTCCTTTCAACATTGACTATGTATGTGTGTATTCTGTGTCTTTGTATGAGTTTTATAAATTTATGCGTATGAGTGCAGTATCTACTGAGGCCAGGGGAGAATGTCAGATCTGCTGACCTGGAGTTAAAGGTGTGGTGAGCTGCAAGATGTGGGTGCTCAGAAATGAACACAGATCCTATATAAGTACTGTAAATGTTGCTTACCACTGAAACGTCTCTGCAGGCTCTGAGATCCTTTTCATATTTCTTTTTCTTGCAGGTAAATCTATCCTTGGCCAACCATCGAACTGTCAGATAAAAAGAGTCATATTCACATAGTTTGCTTCCAGACAAATGTTGCAATTGTTACATCTGTAATTACAATATACTTAGCCCTCAGCAACATGTGATCAATCTTTTGAACAAGCAAATATGTATGTACTTGGCATTCTTGCCAAATGTTTATAAATTTGGGTACTTTCAAATTTACATGCATTCAACTTTATTGATTTGTAAAGGTAAAATCATGTGTTTAGAATCTGAGATTTGTTAAAATTTATAATTATTTTAATTTTTAAAATATTTTTTCTGGAATTTCCTAGTTGGTTTGTTTTGTTCTTGATGACTGAATCCAGGTTCTCACTAATAAAGTTGTACACTGAGTTGTAAGCCAACTCTTCTTAAATGACATTTTTAAAACATTTCAAAGCACACAGATGTTTACTTTATCAAAAATAAATTTTATTTTTTTATTAGGCCAGTTTATTTCTGATACCAAGTCAAGAGAATAAAATTGCAGGCTAATCTCATTTTGAGTACAAGAGGCAACAATTTGATAAAATAGTAAATAATCGAATTTAGTGTCATATTCAAAGGATAATGTCTATTTTGTCTCTTCTTTAAAATTGATAATATATTCTTCTCTCATACAATTTATCCCAACCACAATTTCTCATAATTCAATGTTAAAATACATGAATTATGTTTAGCAGAATTTATGGTAAAACTTGTACTTTTGCAAATACAAGTAAAAATGTATTATAACAAACTATTCTAAAATTTGAATAGCTTGGAATTAGCCTCAACCATAATCATATTAACACTATGCAGTATGTAATATATGTATTTGGTCCGTTTCTATTATATAATTAAAATTTTAAACTAAATCTACAGAGAATGAAATTAATTTTAATATTTGATATTTTAATAATTTGATAACTTTCCTTGACCTTGTCAGAGTAGTATATCATAAATATTATATGTTAGCATGAATAATGCTTCCTGATCTTTTGTTACTTAAACATATTGTAAGTATTCAACAAGAAAAAAAAGGTTTATTTAACTTTGAAATCCTTATTAAAATTAAAAATATAAACTTCAAATAGCTGTCGAGAAGGTTCAGTGGTTAAGACCACTGGCTGTTCCTACATAAGTGCAGGCTTTGTTTCCCAGCACCTACTGGGTGGTTCACAACCACCTGGTACTCCATCCACCTCCCTCTTCTGCATCTCTCAGGCACACATGTTATACACATAGATATGTGCAATCACTCACATGTACACATGAAATAAAAGTAATAAATCTTAAAAATAGACATTTCAATAGAAAAAAGAAATTAAAAACAAAGCGATATTAGGTGAGAGAGAATGGGAAAATGTATACAGTTTATGTGGCTGCTTTTAATATTTCAGTTCAAGTATATATACAAAAGGCAAAAATTGGTTACAGAAGTTTACAAAACAAAATCTCGTTCTTTGAAAGTCACTCATAATTTAAAATATTTTTTAAAATTTAAAAAATTTTAATTTTAAAAATGTATTTTCCACATGTATGTCATACACAGACTACCCTCACCCCAGCCTCCTCCTGTCCAATCATTGTACAGATGAACTGAAGGACAAAAAAAGGATATATATGGAAAAGAATTTATTAAACAAGATACTGGACCCATTAAAGATAAATATTCACAAGATCTTTAAGAATTAACCCTGAAGAAAAAGGAAAAGATGTGGAGTAAATCTGATACATTTATATAGCTAGAAAATAATTTAACAGTTGTACACAGCTGTGGAAGACATCAGCTGGTGCTGCAGCACATATATGCACATGTACATACTCATGCAACTCCCAACACTCACATATGCACACACAAATATACATGAAAGTGGAAAATATTAATCAACATTTAATATAGACCACAAATATAGACCAAAGAGAGATTTGCTTCAAAATAGACAACTTCACAGTAATAAAATAAGAAATAACTAGTCTAAATGAGTTTTAAAAAAAAAACTAGCTGTGCTGGCTAGGTTTATGCAAACTTGACACAAGCTAAAGTCACTTAAGAAAAGGCCACCATAGACGCTGCAGTGACTGCTCAGTGGTTAAGTGCACTGGCTGCTCTTCCAGAGGAAATGAGTTCAATTCCCAGCACCCACATGGCAGCTCACAACTGTCTTTAATTCCAATTCCAGGGTATCTGAAACCCTAGACAGACATGCAGGTCAAACACCAATGAACACAAAATACAAGTAAATTTAAGAAATAAGAATAAATAAAATTTAAGAAAAAAGAAAAGGAAACTAAAAGAAAAATGTGTCCATAAGATCCTACTATAGGCAAGCTGTAGGGCATTTTCTTAATTAGGATTGATATGAATGTGGAAGGGCCCAGCCCATTGTGGAAGGTGCCATCCCTGGCCAGATGGTCCTGGCTTCTTTAAAAAACCAGGCTGAGCAAGCCAAGAGGACCAAGGCAGTAACAGCACACACATAGCCCCCCTCAATGGTCTCTGTCTGCATCAGTTCCTGCCTCCCAGGTCCTACCCTGCTTGAGTTCCTGTCCTGCCTTCTTTGCATAATGAACTGTGGTGTGGAAGTATAAGCCAAATACACCCTTTCCTCTCCAAGTTACTTTTCGCCATAGTGTTTCATCACAACAATAATAATTCTTTCTAAGACACAACCTGACCCATTTTTAAAATATACTCCACCAAATATGGCACAAGTTGGTTTTTCTCATTCATTCTTGGTCTTTCTTTTCCTCTTTCATGAATATGAGAGAAAAATAATAGGAACAGGTTTTTGATTTTTAAAAAAAGGAAGGCAAGGCCTAAGTGTGTTTACCTGTTGTCTTTAAATACACTTCAGTCATTAGAAATTAAAAGTACCTCTCAGCCAAAGGAGAAATAAAAATAGCTTTGAAATGACACCCATAATTAGATTCATAGGAAAAATTTATTAGTATCTACCTGAAGTTTAATACTGAGCTCCATTCTAATGTGCAGAAATAATTTGTATTTTATAGCTCATGAAAAAATAACTTTTCTCCTTGGAGGAATCACTTAGTTCATCAATAAATGTCTAACATTTCATCTAATATTTTTCCTAAAACATGGGAAAATTGAGTAGTGTTAATTAGTGACTACTCCACTTTCATTTAATAAAATAAAATACAACTTACATGCAATAATTTGTGTTTGTAAAAGCACATATCTATGTTATAACACCTTCAATTTTTTAAAATGCATTCTATATAAACCACATATCTATGATTATTAATAAATTTAACCATAGCTGTAATTTTAAAAGCATTTCTCCTTTGAGATTACAATTATAGATATATTTCATAAATGGTAAACAAACTCAAGACAAAGATTAACAAGTCAAATACAACAGAGATCCCAAGCAAGGCTGAGTATCTAACATCAATGGAAGCCAGTACTAAGACACTGGATTCTGCAATAAGGGACTGGTTTTTATGCAGTCAGATGGCCAGGAAGTTGAGCAGGAAGCTAAGATAAGCTGACAGGAATTTAGCAGAAGGCACAGGGAATAAACTGCTTGCAGATTTGATGGTGAGTACTCATTTGGGTGATTCGCTTGCCAAGCATATTTCACCTTAACCAGAATGTGACAGTTTCCCATTGTCCTCCAGCCAATGAAGAAAGTAAGCTGTACCCATCAGAATGTTAGTACTGTTACTAATTGTATTCAGAGTGTTTGAGGATGTTAACTCGAGTGTAGCTGAAGTTTTCTCCTGTCCTGCCCAGCCCCATGGACCCTGCAACCACTTATAAAATAATCATGTTCCATGGCTTTACCTGTGTGCCATTACATGCTGCTCCCTGGATGGTAGGCTGGTGTCTCCTGACTCAGCCTTCCTCTTCCCAGAATTCTCCTTGTCTGTTTATCCTGCCTGGCTACTGGCTAATCAGCATTTTATTAAACCAGTGTACAAAAGCATTATCCCACAGCACTCGAGGGATATTTATTTATTATTTATTTACCTAAGACAGAATCTTGCTATGCAGCCCAAGCTGGCTTTGAACTCTCAATGTTCCTACCATGCCCAGTGAACACCCAGTGGAAGCTATAGTTTTTCAAAACCACCTAGTGCCTGCATTTGAAATACTATGTTTTCTGTAGAAAATATCCTTTAACTCATTATTGATTTTCATTCCAAATGGTTGACTGAAGGCAAACTGAAGATATTCACCTCTCCCTTCACTCCAAATCCAATCCCCTTTTGCACACCCTGCTAGGTAGCAGACTACCTGCTAGACGCTCCCTTCCCCCTCTCCAATGCACAAATCTTCCTCTTCAACCTTTCTCCAGCCTCCTCTCATCACTTTATCGCAATCTTCCACTCCCTTAGGCACTCTCTGGGAACCTGGAGGCCACTCTGTCCAGGGAAGAGGGTAGACTAACTGGGGACAAGTGTGCAGACATGAGTTTCTGCTACTTCTGCCTTCTCTTTGGGTTTTTCCTTCTGTTTGTTCTGTTTGTTTTGTCCAGTTCTCTGACAAGTTAATTTTTTTGTTTTACATTATTATATTTTATTTTAATATTATACTATAGACTCTTGTTTTCTTTTTCTTTTTAATTAGGAAACTTTCTATTCATTTTGCATACAAACCACAGATGTCCCTCTCCTCCCTCCTCCAGGCCCCCAGCCTTCCCCCGCAACCCACCCCCATTCCCACCTCCTCCAAGGCAAGGTCTCCCATGGGGAGTCAGCAGAGCCTGGTACATCAGTTGAGGCAGATCCAAGCCCCTCCTCCCTGCACCAGGACTGTGCAAGGTGTCCTACCATAGGCACTGGGCTCCAAAAAGACAACTCATGTGCCAGGGATGCATCCCGATCCCACTGCCTGAGGGCCCCCTAAACAGTTCAAGCTAAACAACTGTCTCACCTATCCAAAGGGCCTAGTCAGTACCATGGGGGCTCCACAGTTATTATTCCACAGTTCATGCATTTCCACTAGTTTGACTGGCCATCTCTGTACATTTTCCCATCATGATCTGGATGTCCCTGGTTCATAGAATCTTTCCGCTCTCTCATCGCTTGAACTCCTGGAGCTCAGCCTGGCATCCTGCAGTGGATCTCTATATCTACTTCAATCAGTCACTGGATAAGGGCTCTGTGATGACAGTTAGGGTATTCAGTCATGTGATCATTGGAGTAGGCCAGTTCAGGTACCCTCTGGACTATTGCCAGTAGTCTAAGGTGGGGTCATCCTTGTGGATCCCTGGGGATCTCCCTAGCACTCTGCTTCTCCCAATTCCCATGATTTCTTTATTTATCATGGTATCTCTTTCCTTGCTCTCCCACTCTGTCCCTGTTCCAGCTCGAACTTCCCATTCCCCTATGTTTTTATCCCCCATACCACAAGGACACATGCTCAGCTATGTTCTTAGCAGCATTATTCATAATAGCCAGAACCTGGAAACAACCTAGATGCCCCTTAACCGAAGAATGGATAAAGGAAGTGTGGCATGTATACACAATGGAGTACTACTCAACAGTTAAATAAAATAAAACAAAATAAAAATGATATCATGACATTTACAGGCAAATGGATGAAACTAGAAAATATCATCCTGAGTGAGGTAATGCAGACTCAAAAGGAAAAACATGGCATGTACTCACTAATAAGTGGATATTAGATGTAAAGCAAAGGATAACCAGACTGCAACCCACAGCTCTAGGGAGACTCTTGTTTTCTAATGAGAAACAGAAAGTGGCTGGATTTTGATGTGATGGAAAGTAGGGAGGAGCTGGAAGGAGCAGAGGGAAGGGAAATCATTATCAAAACCAACTATGTGAGAAAAGAAAAATTTATTTTCAGTAACAGGGAAAATGATTTCTAAAACCCAACACTATTTATCCTCCTTTCCTTTGTTTCTTTGGCATCATTCATTATGTTTTGTCTTAGATTATCACTCTAGCCTTTTAACTAGCCCAATAGCCTCCAGAATAGCCCCTTAGATCCCATTTTAACATTTACAGCAGAATGCACCAAGTTCTAATAAATTCATACCCTCAGAGCTTTTCTGACTTTAAAAGTCCGACTTTACTTTTCCTAAATAGTAAGAGCAATACATCCTTGCAAATTAGAAACTGATTGATTGTACCAACTTGGACCCCCTTTCCTATTGGCAAAAGATGAATAAACATTGTGCTTCTTAGTAAGCTAAAATTCCTCATTGATTTCTGGAAAATAAACATAAGTGAAGCTTATACTTAGATTTGTGACATTGATAGTGTCAGCATGCAGTGTTTAGAGTATCTTCTTCATATCGCTAAACAATTTAAAAGCTTGCTAAAAGAAATAAAAACTGATTATTTAGAAGCATGAGTTGTTTGTACAGTGAGCCACACATGGTGACATTTCCAGTAACAGCAGGGAAAAAACAAATGAAAAAATTATTTTGGTTAGACTAAAGTAAATTAAAGATGTTCAATTAAGAAGCAAGGTGATTCCATAAAGATAAACTTTCTTGTCAATAAGAAGTAGAATTAATGATTGGGGAAATTAGTGATGCAAAAAGAATATCTTTAGAGCAGGCTCATGAGTCCATGTTAATTAAGGGGGTTGACACTCACCAGATGGCTGATGAAGGAAGAACTGCAAACAAATGACTACAGTCAGATTAACCGTGTCTCACTGAATGTGTACATCTGAGAGGACATTGCAGCTGGTCAATACTCCAGCTTCAAGATATGGCATGAGCAACTTGACCAACATACCTGTAAGTATGCTGCTGTGGCATTTGATTTTGATCATTACTCGTCAAACACCAGGTATCCTTCTATGAGACATCCTTAAGAATGGAGATATGTTTCCATTTTTCTAGCATTCTGTATGTTTTTGTTTGGTTGTTTGGTTTTTTAACATTGACACATGCTCCCAAGATTCTAGCAATTGCTTTAAGCTTCCTATATGATATTTGAATATATGCTGTTTGACTTCCTATATAAAGTTTCATATGTAAGTGCATAAATACATTTACTCAAACAAATATTGAATGTAACCACTAAATAATGGATTACTATTCTAAGAAGTTTGATTACAGAGGTATTTTGCTAGAAGTTCATTCATAAGAAGCAGTTTTGTAGAAGAGAATGATCCATCCTAAACCAATTCTGGTATTGTATTTTTGTGTTTTTTAATTTTTTTTATTTTGTTGTTGTTGTTTGTCTTTAGTACTCTGAATGACATTATGATAATTAATCGGTTCTCAACTTTAATCTGAAATCAACTAAGATGTAAGCTGTGGGACACAGTTGTTTAGTATTTTCTTGGTATTTGAAGTTGGAAGACATACTCTAAATGTAGGTAATACTTTCTGGGTAGATGACATTGAAAGGAAAATGATTAGTCTTAGTGTTTCACTGGTAAGTGTCTCGATATCCTGTTGTTGCTGCTGTTGCTGCTAAATTCTTCTGCTAATATCAGCATCGAGCTTCTCAGGCTTTCATTGTGCACTGAAGACTAGTGGCTTTCCAGGAATCCTCCAGTCCTTAAATAGCTGGTTGTGTTTGCTGAGACATCAGAATCATAAACTAATCATCTACAACATTCTCAGCACCAGCCCCCCCCATTATGAAAACATCCACTTCCAGATTAGCCAGACTTTATGGTATAAGCCATTTGTATAAATAGCCCTGATTATTTTTCCTCTATAGAACCCAGTTAATACAAATTTCCCTGTCTCCCCCATCATATGTTTATTCTCCCATTTATCAAGATACAGGTATGCTTTCAGATATACATGAAAAGTAAACATTAGAAAAATAAAAACACATGCCCTAATTTGCACTGTATGTGTATCTCTGTATTCAACCATTTATGTTATTTCACATATTATTAAAATCCCCTGAGTGCAGCAGATCAATGTAGCTCATTTATGAAAACCCATGGATAGCATAGTACTTAGCCTGTGATGTCATTGCTTAAAAACCTTCAGTGAAGAAAGGCGTTAAAGCCATGCAATTATCTATCATAAATCATTGTCCCAGGAGAGTTGCTGGAGCCACTGACACATATTCAAAAGTCTTTGTAGAGTAAGTGGGTGAATTTTGTGAATGGCTCACTGTGAGAGTTTATATACACAGTTATGGTCTCCAAGTTGAGTGACACTTTACTATTATTTTAAGAACATTTAAAGAAACAATGCACATGAACTAAGCTGGAAATTTCAAATCAAGTCTTTGCAAGACAGTCCAGGTGGTCTATTTGGTAAATGATCAGTGGACACTGTAGAGTGACTTGAGAATTAAGACTGGTATAATCAAAATAAAAATTATAGTAAAATATCCAGACTCAAAATAAGAACAAACAGCAGACACGTGAATACAACAAGAGAAAGTGAGAAGGAAAAAGAGAAGAAAGGAGATGAAGAAAGGAAGTAAACAGGAAAGGATAGAGCTGGAGAAGGGAGAAATGAAAAGGAAAGGAAGGAGCAAAAGAGAGACAGACAACTGACAGATACACAGTGATAGAGATGTGTTTTGAGATAATTAGAAACCTACTAAAAGCTGCTGAAGGGGTAGACGACCAAGCAAAAGACTGAGATTACAAAGAACGAATTAAATACAGAGGCTCCCATTTTCTTTTAAACCATTAGAACTACTAGTTTCAATGTATTGCTGAGAAATTTAATGTTTGTTTTCTTTCTTTAAGAAATAGTCCTCTATTTTTTCTTAAGAGTGTGATATAAATTTGCATTATATACATGTAATGCAATGATATAATCCTAAAAACTAGATTATAACACCCAAAATAACATGAATAATTCTGTATGTAATCAGAAAATAATCTGCTTTTTATCCTCTGTGGAAAAAATGGGTATATGTAGCATAACAAAAAATCATGATTCCATCTCTTATTATACTGTTGGGATAAACAGGGTGATCTACATGCACTTTCATTGGATAAAAACTGTTTGATACTTAATTTTGTCATTCCCTAAATACTAAATACCAGGATTTTCTTTGTCAGATTATCCTGCTGCTATTAATGACTCTTAAGCTCTAATAATGCAGATCAGAAAATGTGGTAAATTGTCAACTTCTCTTAACTTAAAATAATTACTAAATAAGTCTATATTTTCCCTGGGATAGTATCTCCACTAACAAATAACTACTATCAGATCCCAAATAAAGTTTCATCTAAGTAACCTTTGGAACAGATTTTTAAGCTGCAATATGCAAAGTCTAATGATATGTATATATATGCATATATATATATAGATAGATAGATATATGTATGCACATTGCTTTATAGTACAAAGAGACTCCAGGAGCAAGTCTGGGGAGATGGTTCATGAAGAACACTTGCTAATGAAGTACGAGGACCTGAGTTTGGATCCCTACCAACTACATAAATGCATACCAAGAAAAAAAATGGCCCTCTAAATCAACACGACAAAATATCACAAAAACTCACAGAGAGCCGGGCAGTGGTGGTACACACCTTTAATCCCAGCACTTGGAAGGCCGAGGCAGGTGGATTTCTGTGAGTTTGAGGCCAGCCTGGTCTACAGAGGAGGTTCCAGGACAGACTCCAAAGCTACACAGAGAAACCCTGTCTCAACAAACAAACAAACAAAAAACCTCTCAGAGAATGAAGCACCGTACATAGGGTCTGCCTGGGTCTGCACCAAGTCCTTTGCATATATATTACAGCTTCCAGTTTACTGTTTTTATGGGATCCCTGAGTGTGTAAAAATGGGGGGTCTCTGACTCCTGTGACTTCTCTTGACCTCTTTTCCTTCTGTTTCTCTGTCTTGTACAACTTTGAAGTCATAGTTTTTTTTTATTACTATATATTATTTTGTTACATTTTCAATGAAAAAAAAATAATGAAAATCCAGCCACTGGGGTAAAGGATGACATCTGAACTGTCATTTATACCTCATAGCAAAGGAGAAATCTGTATTTTCCAATGGAGTGACACTGGGTATATCAAATACTCCAGGGTATGTGTCATTTCAGGAGTATTTAACCAATATATAATGGAGTCCACATTTTTTGTGTGTGTGTGCTTTCATTTGGTTACAGTTCGGTAGTATTTTTCCCCCTTTGGGGTGTTGTTTTGTTTATTTTTTCTTGGTTTTAGGAGTTTTTTTGTTATATTGAATTTTTGCTTGTTTTTTTTGAGAAACAATTTAAAGTTAGATGGATAAAGCAAGGGAGAGGATTAAGAAGGACTTGAGGGAGGGGCAGAATATGATTAAAATATATATAAATCTAAACATATTAAAATAGTAAAATATGAAAAATAATTTTTAGAAAAGCTGTATATGGTCATATGCCTATAAGACCGTCACTGGGTGCAGAGGATGGGGACAGGTAGAGAGCTGGATCTCACTCAGCTTAGCCAGAAAGATGAGCTCCATGGTTCAATGAGCAGCCTTTAAGGAATGAATTGGAGAATGTTAGAGCAAGGCCCCTGAAGCCCTCCTTGAGCCTCTGTTTAAGTCTTCACATCATCACCACCACCACACACACACACACACACACACACACACACACACACACACCGACACACTCACATACCCACACATTCATACACTCACACACACATACACACACACTCACACGTGTACATACACTCACATTCACACACATACCCCCCAACACACCCACATACCCACACATTCATACACTCACACACACATACACACACACACGTGTACATACACTCACATTCACACATACACACACACACACACACACACACACACACACACACACACACAATCTTACCAACTTATAGGTTAAGCATCTCTCTTTTGCCATACCCCCTACATATGCCACTCTTTCCTTACTCTCTTTTGGAGTGGAGATCCTTGCTACTTCCTTCCCATCACTATTTTTTTATTTCATTGCATGGGATATTTCAGTATGTAGGTTCAAAATGAAGGATTTCAAAATGATTAGTGACAGTGTGACTTACCCATGTTCACTGTTCAGTCCCCATGCCACTCTACCTGTCAACAGAACTGGTCAATCCGTTCTCCTGACTCACCTCTTGAAATGGCTTTTTAAGTCTCCACCCTTACCTTAGATTTTACTCTTATTTTTACCTTCCTTTGTAAAGAATATTTGTCTTTCAGATCTCTTAACATCATAACATCCACATTTTGTGTGAAAATAGCTATTAGCATCCTCTATAGGCTAAGTTGTTGAACTTTCCTTTGGTTCAAAATCAACATCTTCATTCTCACTACCACAGATGGAAAGAAGAAAAAAGTGTTGTTCTAGTCCTTGAAAATTATTATTACCAACTAATTAGAACATAAAGAAATGCAGGTTAGTAGTTAGTCACCTATTTTAATCAAACTTGTCAGGTTAGGTATGTTTTCAAGGTCAAACAGAGATATATTTTAGATAGACAGGTGTTCTTCAGACACTTCAGAGATCTACAGAATATGGCATAAAAGATGTTTTAATAACATAGATTCTTTTTTTATGACTATGAGACATGTCTGCTCCTGGCAGCACCAATCTGCTTCACAGAAGATGATGGATATCGAAGAAACTCCATATGGAGTTTTTCTTTGTGGCATAAGTTAGCCACTGGGCAAGAAATTGTCCTTGTCTCAACTGCTGACAGTATGCTATCCAAATGGACAAGCAGGACACAAAAGAAAGGACTGCCAAACATTGCCAAGACAAATAGGACAGCCCTTCAGAAAATTCTGCTTCAGAGATAAGTCTGTTAGATATGCTAAGCCTGTAGGCCGAAGATGGAAGCTCCAATGTTGCAGAGGAACCTTGGGTGACTGTCCAGGCAGCCAACTGTTTCTGTCATTTTTCACATTTTTTTGGAAGTCGCTTGCTTGTACTTCCTGTTTATTTAGGTAATATTATTTCCTTCTTGAGTCTCTGAAGGGAGTTGAAGACTAGACAGTTAGTTATAGTTATAGTTTTCCTAGTTAACAAATTCAGAAAATAAACTCATTAAAGAGGTATAAAGTGTATAAGTTTGAAAGACATCAAAAGATAGTATTCAGTTGGTAATACAAGTTAGGATAGAAAGTGATTTTGATACAACATTTTGGACTCACCAAAATAGGAAAAAAGATGGAATATTTTCTCTGAATCTGTCAAATGTTAGTGGACTGGACATTGTTAATGTAATTTTTGACTGTATATATTGTGCTTATTGTATATAGTTTGTCTTATATTACTTATAACCTTCTTTTATTATTTTAGACAAAAAGAGGGAAATATGGTGATTTATTATGTACCCTAATAAATTTGCCTGAAGATAAAAAAAACAGAACAAGCCACTAGATTAAACATAGAAGCCAGGCAGTGGTGGCACACACCCTTAACCCTAGCACTTAGGATTAAGAGACCTGTCTTGATCTCTGTGAGTTAAAAGTAACCCCGGACTGCATTAGTTGACTCAGTCTAGCAGAGAAACAGCCAGGTAGTGATGGTACACACCTTTAATCCCAATACTTTGGAGTCAGATGTCTTCAATCTCAGCACTAGAAATTGTGAGATATGTAATTATATGGGTGGGCAGAGAAAAGTATATAAGGTGTGAGGAGACAGGAACTAGTCTTTCAGCTGAGGAAAGCTTTTCAGGCTGAGAAGTCCTAGAGATAAGAGGTGGATTGTTCCTTTGTCTCTCTGATCTTTGAGCATTCACCCCAATACCAGGTTGCAGGTTTTTTTTTTTTATTAAAAAAACCTCTTAAGATTAGAACAACATGTATTCACTCCAACAGAAGCCTAAGGAAGCAAAGAGGACAATTTCTAACTACAAAGAGCAAAAGTCTAGGGGAAATAGAAAGCCTATTTCTATTTTCATTGACTTGTCCTAAACTGGCTTTATTGTGACTATTAAACTGAAAGATATCGAAGAAGAATTTTGTGAGTAAAATAAAAACTAGGCAAATGTTAGGTGGTGTTTTAGTCACTTGACTGCCAAAAAAAACCTTTAAAACAATCTCTAAGTAACACATTTGGATATAGTTCTCAGGTGTGTCAAAAAGAACAATTTCTGTCATATTCATAAGGTCAAGGAAGCTAAAATTCCAATATCATCCCAGGAGATGTTCATAAAATTCCACCCCCAACTGAGAAAGTACTGGAAACAATGGACACTGGGAGAGGTTGAGTAAGTTTTCTTCAGAGATATGGCTACCCATGATCCAGTAGACGATCCTAGATGGTTCTATGCTCATCACACACAATCACCACTAATGGACTGAATGGAGGAGAAGGGAGAGAGAGAGTGGTGGGGGTCGGAGAGAAACATGGCATGAAGTTGGGAGGAAAAAGAAAAGAGATGAATGGGATAGGGAAAAATGTATGAAAAGGAATGGAGAGGGCTGAATTAGATTCAGCAAATTATATGTATGCATAAATTCTCAATAAAATTTATTATATAAAACATCATTCATCTGTAAAAAACTGAGAAATATTAACATTAATATTGTTTAAAATGATTAACTATTGTTCTGCTAAAGAAAAATAGCAATAAAATGACTCTTAATGACATTCAGATATACCTATAGTCGACTGTCTCGTTCAGTCATCATCAAAGAAGTTTCCCCATCTAGTAGATGGAAACTAATAATGAGACCCACAGCTGGGCAATGTGCAGAGAGTGAGAGACCTGGGAACACTCAGTCCTATGTGGGATGTGCTCATCAAACCCCTCCACTCAGGGCTCAGGGAACTCTGCAGAAAAATTTTAAGAGCCAGAGGGAATGGATAACACCAAGGAAACAGTGTCTTCCCTACAAAACAGGACTGATGTGCTACACACATGAACTCACAGATACCATGGAAGCTTGCACAGGACCTGCAAAGGTTCCAATTAGATGGGGTTCCAGTTCTGAGAGGGGAAGAGGACATGAACTTCCATCCCTAAACAAGTCTCTATCTCCAAGTGACAGCAGCTTGCAAAGAAAGATTTCATTTTCTTCAGTGGAGTCTCACTGAGTATACAAACTATATTAACCAGCAGGCCTCAGGCCCAGCAGAGGATGGACAACACAAAACAAATTCTACAGTATTGCTTTGTATGGCACTGTTTGTTTTGTTGTTTGTTTGTTTTGTTTTAGTATTAGTGGCCTTTTGCTTGTATGTTATGGTTTCCATTTTGTGTTCTTATGTGGTGTGTGCGTGTGTGTGTGTGTGTGTGTGTGTGTGTGTGTGTGTGTGTGTGTTGTATTTCACATGCTTTTTTTCTTTTTTTCTTTTTCAGGTTTATTTGCTAAAAATAGAGAGAAAGAAAGCACAGTTCATTAGATTGGAAGGTGTAGAGAATCTCAGAGTAGATGAGGGAGGGGAAACTGATCAGACTATATTATATGAAAGTAAAAAGTAAGTTATTTTAAAGGTATAATAGCTTTTCAAAAATATATGTACCATATGTAAACACAAATCTACACAATACATGTCTTTGACATATACTGATATTCAATCCTATGAATTTTTAGCATGGTCTACTTGGTTCAAAGAACATAGATGACCAAGTACCTTGAATACCTCATAGGACAATGGAGAAGACTGAATTGTATACAGACTTGTGCAGAATACAGTGTTCTCTGCAAAATATTAATGTTCTAGGAAACTGTACCTTCTGTGATCTTCTCATGTATCCTCAGATAGTATCAGGATGTTATACACCCTTGTTTAAAGACCTCACAGATGGGGGTCCTGGCCGTAGAAACCTATACAAGATCATGAAACATCCTGCTAAAGAGAAACTGCTTTCATTGTCATCCAATGTCAAACTTGTGTCTATGAAACAGCTCAGTCACTGTAAATATCATAATATGAAAAAAATTATTTGAGAGAGAAAGAGAGGAAAAAAACTTGAGCATATTTTCACATACTTTCAGATTCTAGAACACCAAGGAATATTAATGTGTTTCCAGAATTTTTTTTATTTTTTTCATCACACTTAGAAAATATCTTCATCTTAAATTATTGTCCTGAATTCGAGGAGGTTAGAAGGACATGAAAATGAAAAGAAATGGGTTGAAGCACACCCTGGGACAATTCATGTTGTTTACATGATACCTATAATTTTTTACATTGTTGTATCAATTTTATGCTCTAGATTTTATTGTAGTTGTTTTAGAAATTGTCTTGGAAAAGTAATTATTAGACATGTTAAAACTCTACTGAATGTTGCAAGATTTTATAGTTCATAATTTTGAATTCATTTCAAATTAAATAATTTTTTAAACTCACATGGCAAAAATATAATTCAATTGACAAATTGGTATAATAATTACTTTTGTTTTCCTTATAATATATGATGTAACTCTACAAATGTCCACTTATTCACATATTTCCCTTTAAGTTGTATTTTTTAACACTTTAATTATGCATGAGGCTGTGAACAAAATTGTGACACTTATTTTATATAGTTTTTGGTTTTCAGTTCTGATGGAAAACACTATTATTGAAGTTCAGTCTTTATGGTGGTTTTGTTGTTGTTGTTTTTTTTTTTCCATAGAACCACAATGTAGCTAGACTTTTCCTGCCTGGCCCACAGTCAGGACAAATCTCTCTCACCCGCCAGTCCCACAGCCGCTCAGACCCGACCAAGTAAACACAGAGACTTATATTGGTTACAAACTGTATGGCCGTGGCAGGTTTCTTGCTAACTGTTCTTACAGCTTAAATTAATCCATTTCTATTAATCTGTACCTTGCCACATGGCTCGTGGCTTACCGGCATCTTCACATGCGGCTTGTCATGGTGGCGGCTGGCAGTGTCTCTCTGACTCAGCCTTCCACTTCCCAGATTTATTCTCCTCCTTGTCCTGCCTACACTTCCTGCCTAGCCAATGGCCAATCAGTGTTTTATTTATTGACTAATCAACAACACATTTGCCATACAGAACATCCCACAGCACCACCTCCTTGTCCTGCCTACACTTCCTGCCTAGCCAATGGCCAATCAGTGTTTTATTTATTGACTAATCAGCAACACATTTGCCATACAGAACATCCCACAGCACCACAACTTCCATTTTTCTGGGATTATTAACTCATCAAAATATGCTAAATTCTCACTCCAGCTCTGAAAGCTTCCAAATGTGCCTTGTATCTTTCTGAAGTTTTCAAGTAAGTACCTTCTAAAATTTCAGAATCTTTGAGTTAATAACATTGAATTAACAGCATGAGCTCTTTTGTAAGTTCTAGATAAAGGTAATAGAGTAGATCTGTCTAACTGGACTTAAAAACATAAAAAATGAACTGTATGTATTCAGTCTTTGAATGAAATAGGTTAATGATTGCCATGTTTTTTGAGAACAGCAGATTAAAGGTACACAGTCGAACACCAGCGGGAGATTCGTCACTTTCAACTTCTGAGAGACGATGAACAAAGCTGAAGTCACATGGACATACAATCATTTCAAATATTTTATTTCCATGAATGAGGGGAACAATTGCATTTTCTTTATACAAATATAAATCATGAAAAGTTCCCACTGTAAAAATGCTTAAGCATTTAGGGCAGCCCAATCAAACAATGGGAATATTCAAATCAGCTACTTTTAAAAGTTGCCCAGGTTCACTTAGAAGTATCCCAGGGACCACAATGGAAAGTTAAACTGATGATGCCTTTAATTAAAATGACAGGAGAGTCTTTGTTACTCATCTTCTGAGTTAGCATCTATTTCCTAATTTCCCCTTTGTGGATGCAAACTATTTGTTTTAGTCTATATTACTGGACAAAATAGTCTATATAACTTCTGAAGCTGGGACTAAAGTAGTTTGTCATTTGTACCTTGCTTGAGACACTCCATTTTGGAAACCATTATGTTCTAAAACTTAAAGATGCAGTGAGAAGGCACATGCATGACAACTCTGATAACACCCTTCCCAGTGTCAGGATAACTCTAGCCAGATATGGAAGGAGGCCATGTTGGATGTCTTAGCACAATCTTAGCATGTAAGTATGGTTTGCAAAGTTTTATTTCTTTTAAAAATGAATTTTCGGATTTTTTTAGTTAAGAACATTCTTCCCCTGGAAAAAAATCTATCCTCTAGTATTTTGTGTAAAAAATAAAAATTAAAAAAAAACACAGCAGTACTAGCACACTTAGGGAACACATGGACATTCATCTGCCAAGCAGGTCCACTTGTGAATAAAGGCTAAGAAGCATTTTGGACAAGCTGTCCTACTCTGCATTTCGTAGTAACATTGCTGTTCCTTTCATTCTTGGCAAAGAATGGGAGCTGCCATAGGAAAGGAATCTTTATATAGGTTGGTGCATTATTTTTTCTTTCACTGGCTATAAAATGATGAAATATGAAAAGCAAACTTCATTGAAGTAAATTAAATTATTACCTGATCAGAGATTTGATAGTTCAATAAATAGAATGCATATTTTATATGAGAAATTTAATAGACCTTCAGCAATTTTAAAATTATTTTGACCTCATTAGCTGTCACTGCTGCAGGTGTTTTATTTAGATAATAATTAACATATTAGTCGTCTTTTACTTGTCATTTATTGACTTATTCAAAATTATTAATTACAATTTTAAACTTGTAGGCCCTGAGACACAAAGATAAATAACTGTGATTCATATATATATATATATATATATATATATATATATATATATATATATACACAATTACACTGTATTATATATTTCCTGCATTATAGCTCCCTCTCCTAAGAATTAAGCAGCTTTTCTTTTCTTTTCTTTTTTTTGTTTTTGTTTTTATTTTTGTTTTTGTTTTTCAAGATGGGGTTTCTCTGCGTAGCTTTGCGCCTTTCCTGGAACTCACTTGGTAGCCCAGGCTGGCCTCAAAATCACAGAGATCTGCCTGGCTCTGCCTCCCAAGTGCTGGGATTAAAGGTGTGCACCACCATTGCCCCGCAAATTAAGCAACTTTTCTATTCAGTTACATTTTGAATCGTTATTGAAGGTTAATTTTCTTTTTACTTATGTGTATGTAGGAGAGGCTGTGCTACATATGTAGGCACAAGTGCTCCCTGAAGCCAGAGGTATCAGACCCCTTGAACAGAATTTATAGATGTGAGCTTACTGAAATAACAAGGGAATGGGACTCACATCCTCTGCAAAAGTGGTATGCACTCTTGAATGCTGAGACATTTACTCAGCTTCATGCTTTTCTTTCTGATGCCAAATACTTTCACACAACTTCTCAGGGTATTTGGTTCTTGCAAAAGATATTTTTCATGTAGCTCATATTCATAGATTAATTTTGTATATGTTTATTCTTTAATTCAACATGAATTTGCCAGGTATTTCTTACCATACAAACTGTTAAATACCGAAAATGCAAAAGTAAATGAGTCCTTGTGCTTAAGGGGTTATGATCTAGTAAAAAATGCAGCCATGCAAATCATTAGACAAAACGGTATTTCAACTCAGCAGTGATACAAAGCTTTACCTAGGGAGGTTTTCTAATCTTAGGGGCAGTCAGATAGTTCTTTCACAGAAATGTGGGAAAGCAAGCTTGTACAACCACTTTGAAAATCAATATGGTACTTTCTTAGAAAATTGGGAATCAACCTAACTCAAGACCCAGCTATACCACTCTTGGGCATATACCCAAGGAATGCTCAATCATACCACAAGAACACATGTTCAACTATGTTCATAGCAGCATTATTTGTAATAGCCAGAACCTGGAAACTACCTAGATGCCCTTTAAATAAAGAATGGATAAATAAAATGTGGTACATATATACAGTGGAGTACTACACAGCAGAGAAAAAAATGACATCATGAGGTTTGCAGGCAAATAGATGGATCTAGAAAAAATCATCCTGAGTGAGGTAACCCAGACTCAGAAAGACAAACATGATATGTACTCACTCATAAGTGGATACTAGATGTAAAGCAAAGGATAACCAGACTGCAACTCACAACTCCAGGGAGGTTACCTAGTAAAGAGGACCCTGAGAAAGACACAGGGATCGCCCAGTGACAGAGAAATGGATGAGATCTACATGAGCAAACTGGGGGTGGGGGGTAATGGAGGGCAAGGGTTGGGGGAAAGAGAGCTTAGGGGAGTGGAGGTACCAGCTGGATCAGGAGCAGAGTGGGAGAACGGGGAGGGAAATACCATGATGAATGAAGACCCCAGGGGAATAGGAAGAAGCAGAGTGCTAGAGAGGTCCCCAGAAATCCACAAAGATACCTCTACTGTAGACTACTGGCAATGGTCAAGAGAGTGCCTGAGCTGACCTGCTCTGATGATGGATGGCTGAACACCCTGTCTGTCATGATAAAACTCTCATGCAGTGTCTGAAGGAAGCAGATGCAGAGATCCACGGCCAGGCCCCAAATGAAGCTCCGGGAGCCCAATCGGCGAGAGAGGAGGGAGTGTATGAGCGAGAGATATTGAAGCCATGATTGGAAAAAGCACAGGGACAAATAGCCAAACTAGTGGAAACACATGAACTGTGAATCAATGGCTGAGGAGCCCCCATGGAACTGGACCAGGCCCTCTGGATAAGTGGGACAGCTGATTAGCTTGAACTGTTTGGAAGGCCCCCAGGCAGTGGAGCTGGGAGCTGTCCTTGGTGCATGGACTGGCTTTTTGGAGCCTGGGACCTAGGCTGGGACACTTTGCTCAGCCTTGGTGTAGGGAAGAGGGGATCAGTCCTGCCTTGGCTGAGTCTACCAGGCTGGGCTGACTCCTCAAGGGAGACCTTGCCTTGGAGGAGGTAGGAATGGGAGGTGAATTGGGGGGGGAGGGCTGGGGGGTGGGAGAAGGGAGCACGGGGGAATCCATGGCTGATATGTGATATCAAGTTAAGTATACTATATATATATAGTATAAACAGATTTATATATATATATATATATATATATATATATAATCTGTTTGACATGTAAAATCGACACTGATTCTTCTCTCAGACTTGCAATGTTCTTGTTTGCTTGCTTGCGTTAGTTTATTGGTTGATCTTTGTTTTGTTATTCTGAGACTGAGTATCCTATAGGGTAGCCTGGCTTACCATGTGCTGTTTGGCCATTCATGACCTTGAGTTTCTGATCCTCCTCACTCTGCTCCTGAGTTCCTGGTTGTAGTTATACTTACAGCTGTACACTACAATGCCCAGCACATTATGATGTCAGTTTCTAGTTTTGTTATCACAGACTATTCCCTAATGTGACACATATTCCTGAACAATTTCATGAAGTCACCTAACATTTTCTTAATTACTTTACTTCTCAAGCTTTGTGACTATCTTTGGTTTCCATGCCTTCCTCCTCTAAAGACACCTTCCACCGTTGGGGCATTATTTATTATACTCTCCTGCCTTCTGTTTTGATAAAAAGTGTCAACTGTAGAATTCACTCTCTGGTCATTTTCAGTTTGCTCAGATCTTGTGATGATTAAGGTATGATGCACAAATGTTTGCTTCTAAGACCCAAGTTCACCAAACAAAGACAATTGTAAACTGCTTGTAACAGTACAAAAGCAGCTACAGCATCAAATTGAGAAAGATGAATCAGATCCTCATACATATAATATTTCTATTTAATGGACTTACTTCAGATATATAGCTGAATCAGCTTATAAATTAAGAAACACATTTTTTAGTTGACTTACTTTATTTATTGGCTTATTTTATTTGTTCGCCTCTTTTTTCCACTTGTTTTCAATTGCAAAATCATTTCAACAAATAAAAATGACCTCTTCTAACATTCTCTTGTGAGATGTTAGAATATCTTACTAACATTCCATTGTCTACAACAGTGAATGCATGGCATTCAATATGTCTATTAGAAAAAGAAATAATCTACTTATTATCAGTGGGAATCTAAGAATATCAGTATTTAAAACAAATAGAGTAATACTACTCAGCTTAATGTTCAGCTCTTTGAAACTTTTAAAGATATCTTTCCTGCTACTTATTTCTAGTTTTATCATACTGTACCATAAAAGCACATTTTACATCATTTCTCTTATTTTTAGTTTATTTAAGTCTGTGTAATGTCTGAGAACATAGTATTAGTGAATGCTGAATGTGACAATCAAAATCATGAATATTCTGTCATCGTCCTATAAATTGGCTCAGTGCTAATTATTTCAAATTAATTGATGGTATCCTTGAGTTCAGGTGTCTCCTTGCACATGTCTAAGTCTAGACCTGTCAAATATAAATACATATATTTTCAAACTCCAAGTGAAATAGTAGACTCATTTATTTTTATTGTTGTCCCATTTTCTTGCCTCAGGTAGTTTATGCCAAATTGTTAAACAAATGAACATTAGTAACTGCTTTCTTGGAAAAATAACACCTGTATTTCTATTAATATTTTTGCTGAAGCAATTAAGCAAATTATTTATTTAATTATTTATTTATATTTTGCTAAAAATTCTATTTGAGAGAATCATGAAAACTCAAAACAAAATGTCAAAAACTATTATTTTATTGTTTTAGCATTTTATGCATATATACAGTATGTTTTACTCAACCTACCACTCAATTCCCCTGTCCAAATATGTCCTTATTTTTGCCACGACTTTTACCTATCAACTTCACATGCTTTTCTTTGAAACCTACGTCATCCACTTACTCCACCCCAGAGTACATATCACACACCTACACCACATACACAAATCCTAAAATAAAAAATAAAATTTGAACTAGCAGATTGAATTAGATATGTATAAAATAAATAGTGCTCTGTAAGCAAAGGTGTGAATACTTGGTGTACAAGGTTTTTCCAGTGTTTTAAAAATCAAAGTACAATTTATCAAAGTAGTAGACTAATGGAAACAAGTGGTGTCATCATATGGATAAATAGGGAAAAGCTTTCGATAAAATCCAATACCCACTCATGACAAAATACATTAGCTAAGTAAACACAGCAGCAAGTTACTCAAAATTGCACAAAACTGCACAAAAAAGCATTGCACAAAATCTACAGCACATGTCTTGGTGAGAAAGCCTGTGCAGATACACAGCAATTGTCCTCTTAATATTCCTATATGTCACCACACTAGAAAGTTCTAAATCATATGATAATATAAGAAAGGCAAATAAAAGCACAGAGATTTGGAAGAAATCACTATCAAATTATCAACATCAAATTTTCAATATCGAAGAAATCAATATTGCCATTGATGTGACACAAACCTCTGTGGAATAATCATAAAGAATTAATAATAAATTAGCAGTTGTGCAATATTCAAGTTGAATGCATAAATGTGAACTATTTTCAGATATCCAGCAAGGAACATTTCAAATAACTACAAAAGTTTTTATGGTAACACAGCCACAAACATAAAATAAATAGATATCCACCAATGAAGTGTGCACAGGGTACTATTTTAAGAAAGTAGCAAAATCTGTTAAATTTGCTCCTATTTTTCTTAAGGCTCTGTTTTAATTTCTATTTCAGTGCCCTTTCCCAGTTCTTCTGGATTTCTCAATTGTTCCTTTTCTTGAATTAGTGTATTTTAAATTGTTAGTTCCCCAGAATTCGATATTTCCTTTTTCTTTTTCATTTCATATATTCCTTCTAGTTGTCCACTTATAATAATTTAGATATGTTCATTTTTTGAGTGCCTTGGAAATTCTTTACAATTTGATATGTATTTTTATCTACTTACAAAGTGTTGTTATTCTAATGACACCAACTTTATATGTTTATAACACATCTAATTTGCTTCCTCAAGTCCTAAGCCTATTTTTTTATTCTTTTTGCATCTAACCTAATTATACAATTATCTTCATAATAATTGGCTCTGCTTTCTGTTTTCATTCACATCTTGTTACTTTCTGCACTCTTTTAAAGTGCTTCGTGGTGTTATTATTTAACTCTTCACTACCCTTTCTCTGTTTTTATTAATTAAATGTTATTCATTTATTTTACATCCTTATTGCAGTTTCCCCTCCCTCTTCTCCACCTGTTCCCTCCCCCTCCCCCTTCCCTCTATAGCCCCTCATCCTTTCCTCCTCCTCTAATTCAGAAAGGGGCAGGCTTCCCATGGGTGTCAACAAAGCATGACACATCAAGATGAAGCAGGACCAAGTTCCTCCCCATGCATCAAGTCTGGTCAAGGCAACCCAGCATGAGGACTAGGTTCCCAGGGAAAAAGCCAGCTCCAGTGCCAGGGACAGGTCCAGATTACACCACTTACAGCCCCACAAACAGACCAAGCTACACAACTGTCACACACATGCAGCGGGCTTAAGTCTGTCCCATGTAGGCTCCCTAGCTGAGCATCCAGAGTCCCATGAGCTCCCAGAAGTTCAGGTCAGCTGTTTCTGTGTGTTCCCTCATCATGCCCCTGACTCCCGTGGCTGGTACAATCCCTTCTCCCTTTCTTCAGCAGGATTCTCTAGTACTTGGGTATGGATCTCTGCATCTGCTTCCATCAGTTACTGGATGAAGGCTCTATGATGACAGGGTAGTCACCAATCTGATTACAGTAGATGACCAGTTCAGGCACCCTCTACACTATTCTAGGAGTATTAGTTGGGGGTCATCCTTGTGGATTCCTGGGAGTTCCCTGGCACCAGGTTTCTCTTTAACTCCAATATGCACCCCCCCATCAAGACATCTCTTTCATTACTCTCCCACTCTGTCCCACCCCAAACCCACTCAACCAGATCTCTCATATTCCCATTCCCCATTCCCTCGCACCTCCCAGTTTATCCAGGAGATCTCTTCTATTTCCCCTTCCAAGGGAAATGCATGCATCCCTCTTTGGGCCCTCTTTATCACCTAGCCTCTCTGGGACTGTGGATTGTAGCCTGGTTATTCTTTACTCTACACCTAATATCCACTTGTAAGTTTATCTTTCTACATCAGGGTTACTTCACCTAGGATGAATTTTTCTAGTTCCACACATTTGCCTGAAAATTTCATGAGGTCATTGTTTTTTACATCTGGGTAATACTCCATTGTGTAAATGTACCAAATTTTCTTTATCCATTCTTCAGTTGAGAGGCATCTAGGTTATTTCCAGGTTCTGACTACTATGAGTAACACTTCTATGAACATAGTTGAGCAAGGGTCCTTGCCTTATGGTTGAGCATCCTTCGGGTATATGCCAAGGATTAACTACCCCTTCTCTTAACTGAGTTATTTCTAACTGCAGTCTTCTCAATGGCTTCTCTGTGCAGTATTTATACTACTTTTCAAAATTAAATATTTTCCACAACATTAACATATAGCCCCATAAAGCACATAATTTAGTATAGGGTTCATCCTACTTGAAACTGTTGATAGCTCTTCAAAGTCTAGAGCCGTAATTGCAAATTTATTTTGTAATTATTGTTTGACAATGGTTCTTGATCATGTGGTCTACAATAAGGTCTGCATAGAAAAAGACAGTTTCTCTAGTCATAGTAATAATAAGTAAACAATGGTAGGATCACTTTGCCTCCTAAATCTTTCTGTACTCAGTGACCCATGGCACCTCTGAGGAGCCCTTAGAACCCAGGATGAAGGATCTTAACATACTCCATTCATAGCTTCCAATGTGCTACTGAGTATACTCCAATTTTAATATTTCAACTTGATACTTAAAACACTTCAAAAAATTGTTCTAAACTGTCCACTCTTTTGGGGAAGTTCTTCTAAGCTAATTTGTTGCTATTAGCTGTCTTAAATCTCCTTGTTAAAAGCTAGTAGTTTTAATGCTAGAAGCCAAAGAGAAAAAATAAAGATATACTATGTGTCTTCATTTCTTTAAAGACCACAGGAAGTGAAAATAACTTTTGTTGTCATGGGTCAGAAATATAGTTGTCCTTCAGAAAAGATAACTCAATAGTTATAGTTATAGGAAAGGAACATCAAGAGTGTCTAGCAATGGCTTTTCTTGATGTGTGTGATGGTTACATAGTAGTGCATGGAAATACGGAATCTATTGGCCTGAACATACAGCATATCCAGTGAGGATATCATTAATCATTTGGAATTGTCTGCTATTTAAGAACTATTTATTTGTGTAGCCAGAAGTTTTTCTATGTCCCGCAGCCACTTGATCCCAAATAAATACACAGAGGTTTACATTAATTACAAACTGTTTGATTCATGACTCAGGCTTATTGCTAACTAGCTTTTTTAATCTTAAATTAACCAATTTTATTAATCTATGTACCACCACGTGCCTTATGACTTTACCTGTGTTCTATTACATCTTGCTCCCCCAGTGGCCCACAGCATGTCCCCTGACTTTGCCTTTCTACCCCCCGTATCTTTGCTTGGATTTCTGGCCTAGCTATAGCCTGTCTTGCCATAGGCCAAGGCAGCTTCTTTATTAACCAATGATAACAACACATATTTACAGCATACAGAAAGACCATCCCACAGCACTTCCTCTTTTCTGTGTAATCAAAAACGGAAGATTTTCATTTTAACATAATAAAATTACATATAACAAAACAGTTATCAAGTAAGACTTAGTTATAATATCTAGTGTATTTGTATTTGGTAAAATAAAAGAAAATACTCTATCATCTATCCTACATTTGTGAGTCTAAAGACTCATAAATTCATATCTAATTTGCCTCTTATCATAAACAAGGAAAACTATCATTATAACTATCTAGTCTTCAACTCCATGAAAGACATCAGAAGGATATTATCTGAGTAAACAGGAAGTGCGTTCCAAAATTCTAGAAATGACAGAGACATCAGGCTGCCTAGACAGTCACCCAAAATTCCTTTGTAATGTTGGGGCATCTATTTTTACCCTACAGGCATAGAATCTCTGGCATACTTTTCAGTGAAGCAGGAAGTTTGAAAGACTGTTCTGTCTATTGGCAAAGTTCATCAGTCATTTTTCCCTGTGTCCCGTAGAATGTCTAGCAGTTTCTTCTGTGAAGCAGGAATCTAAAAGACCATCTTGCCTTGTTTTTACAAAGTTCAATGGTTACCTTCCTATGGGTCTTGTGTGTCCAGTTCATCAATCAGTCCAGGCAAGAGCAGTTTCTTGCCCAAATGCCTAGCCCTTTACACATTGTAAGCAAACTCTATCATGAGTTTCTTCGATGCCCATCATCCTCTTTGAAGTAATTGGTGCTGTCAGCAGCAGACATGTCTCACTGTCCAGAAAAGTCTAAGTTCTTAAAACATTTTAAATGTCATATTCTATAGGACTTTGAAGTGTTTGAAGATTGTCTATCTGAAATATAACTCTGTATATCTAGAGAACCTAACTAACATGACTTCAAGTTTGATAACTCTTAAGTTGTATTTTTAATTATATATTTCTTTTTTTTTTTTTTTTTTTTTGGTTTTTCGAGACAGGGTTTCTCTGAGTAGCTTTGCGCCTTTCCTGGGACTCACTTGGTAGCCCAGGCTGGCCTCGAACTCACAGAGATCCGCCTGGCTCTGCCTCCCGAGTGCTGGGATTAAAGGCGTGCGCCACCTATATATTTCATTTTTTAAATGAGCTGCATAAAAATAATACCCTAAACAAAATGGAAAATACATACAGCATAAAAAATTGACCTTAAATTTGTTTTAATAAACCAAAATCCATACCAATGTAAAATATTTTGATATTAACAGTTCTTTTTTGGATCAAAGTAGATTTAATAATCTATCTTTTTTCATCATTTCTATGTCATGTTCCTTTAAATAAAAGCAAACATCCATAAACAATATTTTAGGAATATGAACTAGCTTTCTATACTACTTCCTGTGGATTGGGAGACATGGCAATCTTATGGGGATCCCGAGAAAATTTAGGATTATGGTCAAGGCCTGACTGGAGTAGTATGTGAGGCTGCATTGTCTCAGTCAGATGGTTTGAAGCTGTTCTGGATGTTAGATCATCTGGGTCATCACTCCCATTGGAGACCTCTCAGGGGGTCTTCCTTGATGGAAAGAAACATATTAACCTGGAAGGAATCCAGAGCTTCTCATCTTCTATGGAAACAAGACCAGAACCTCTTTTCCAAAGCAATATATCCTCAGACCCAAATTTTAAAGTCAAGATACTTTTAAAATATATATGTTGGTTTAGCTTACCAATCCCTACAATCAAATATCTCTCTGCCATTAAAAATCCCAAATACGCCGGGCGGTGGTGGCGCACGCCTTTAATCCCAGCACTCGGGAGGCAGAGGCAGGCGGATCTCTGTGAGTTCGAGGCCAGCCTGGTCTCCAAAGCGAGTTCCAGGAAAGGCGCAAAGCTACACAGAGAAACCCTGTCTCGAAAAAACCAAAAAAAAAAAAATCCCAAATACAACACCATAATATACATTATCCAGACTCTCTGTGTGCCTTCCATCTTTACATGACTTTTGTATATTACTTTTCTCCCTTTTTAAGAATATTGCTTTATTATTTTAAAACTATATATCTCCTTTTATGACTGTCTGTACCTTCTCTTTTCTCTCTCAAGCTTATGCATATTTTTTTTACACAGACTGTGACCTATTTATCCATTTGGAGTTTTTTTTTTCCATCTGAATTTCTTTTATTGTATACCTTTTAGCCCTTTATCTCTCTGAGCAACAGCCTAAAATCTGCCATGTGGAGTGCTGCCAGAGGTTGTGTTGATAGTGTAAGCCTGCAGGCAGGGGCTGGGAGAAGCCACTCTGTAGTGCAGCCCATGTGAAAGACATGAGAGCCCGCCACACCACTTAGTTCATGGTAGCTGGCAGTCAGCTCCGTATCACAGACAGCTGTCAGAAGATACATCTTTGCACAGCTGGCATGAGACTGTGAGACTAGGAAGCCCAGTGCAGTTTCATTTCTTAGGTCTATGTGCATCAGTGCCCTAAGGTGGGCACTAAATGTCCTAGCCGATGGCAAGGTAGGTTATAGCTAGGCCAGAAATCCAAGCAAAGATACAGGGAGAAGAAAGGAGAAGTCAGGGGAGATGCTGTGAGCTGCTGTGGGAGCAAGATGTAATGGAAGACAGATCAAGACACATGGTGGTACATTGATTAATAGAAATGAGTTAATTTAAGATAAAAGAGCTAGTGAGCAATAAGCCAAACAGTTTGCAATTAATATAAGCCTCTGTGTGTTTATGTGGGACCGTGTGGCTGCAGGATGTGGGAAAACTTCCAGCTACATATTTGTTCCACTATATTCATGTCAAATGAGAGTTTTCCATTCAACAAGCAAGAATAAAATAGAGCTGCAGGGTTTACTCAGAGGTTAAGAGCACTGACTGCTCTTCCACAGGACCTGGGTTTGATTACTAGTAACCACATGGTGAATTACAACCATGTGTCACTCCTGTTCCAAGGAATCAAACCCCTTCTTCAGAGCTAGTTTGCCGCTCACTCCTTCATGTGGTACACAGACACACATGCAGGCAAAACATCCATACACATAAAATAAAAATTAAAAGAGAAAGGTTAAAGCATATAAAGTTATTCAAGTTAATCACAATTTTAGACAAATGAACAACCTGCAACCTAAATATATTAAGTGCTTTACACAAAGTCACGGTATATTTTACTATGCAACTTAGCTGTTTTTATGATACTTCAATATATATGATCAATAAAATTCATTCCTTGAGCTGGGGATAAAACTCAGTGGTGAAACGGCATAAGCTTTCTGAGCAATGGCTTGGATTCAGTGCTTAATACCATAAAATACATGCCTATTGTTCTTGAATAACAAAATCAAGAAAATAATCTATAATGATCAATTATTACTTCTCTATCACAATATTTGGGATAGAAGTATGTTCATTTGTTCTCTCTTGGTAGGCACCAAGCCTGTATTAGCTTTATTATTACTTTTTTTTCCCTTAGCACATAAACTAGGACTTCATCAAACTGTATCCCACTGGGCACAAAGAATGTTACTAAGATCTAGAGACATGAATCTTTTGTAATGATTATTCCATCATTTTTTTTTCTAGGTCACTTTCAAGCTATTCTTTACAATGCCTAGAGATAATCAGCCAGCTTTTCTGAAGACCATAGACTGTTCATCAGAACAGACCTGATGTACATTGCTCTGTGGTTGTCTGCTAGCTGTTCATCATTCCTTTTGACCATATACCATTCCTTTTCATCAGTAGACTAACATTTTATGACTTTTTATATTAAAACATGGCAGGTTAACTTTCTAGCTTTGTGATTTCGTTTTTGTCTGTCTTAAGGTAACTTATCCAGTTTGTGTTCTTTGTTTGTTTTTGTTTTATTTTTATGGGGAATGGGATGAGGATCAGTTGGGTAAAATGCTTGCTGTATAAGTAAGAAGATCTGGGTTTGCATCCCAAGCCCCTACATGCAAGCCCGGGGTGGGAAAGTGTACCTATGATTCCATCACTGGAAATTGGAAACAGGAAGATCTCAGAAGCTAGCTGCCCATCTTACATAAACAGCAGAACAGCTGAGAGATCCATCCAAAATAGTTGAAAAGTGATGGTAGAAGGTACCTGACATCCACCTCTGACCTTCACATGCATATACAGACTTAGGCACCTGCACTCACACACTAGAAACACATTTGTATACAACACATGCACAAATACATGACCTTACAAATAATTGGAAAATATAGACATTGTTAAAATGTAAATATCAAAACAACTGTCATAGTTGCCTACCTTTATTTACAACTTTTAGGAAGTAGCACATCAATTCATTTACATGTCAATAACTACACACCTATAACTGTTTCCCAGGGAGGTAAAACCATGTGATTAAAGTAAACTGAAGGAAAGAATTGAAGTTTTTTCCCTCAAAATTTGTGACTAGTCATTGGCCGAACAGGAAATTGAATCTAAATATTCTGAGTGGAAACTATAAATTCTCTTTCAAATCCAGTCTAAAAATAACTATGGCTTTCTTTGTGTGTGTGTTTTTGTTCTATACATAATAATTACATACAGCTCCAAAACATGTATGTATAATTGGAGTGTATCTATACTAAAAAAGTTAAGATTTGTCATCAATAAATATTGTAACAACTTTATTTTTTCAGAGTTTTTAAATACTTTGAATGTCTTATTTATTGGTTTCTAAGACATTAGTAATCATTTTGAAAGAATTCATAATATTTAATAGATGCTTTTATCATATATAAACACACAGAGGCTTATATTAATTATAACTGTATGGTCATGGCTCAAGCTAGCTAGCTCTATATCTTAAATTAGCCCATAACTATTAATCTATGTATCGCCACATGTTCCATGGCTTTACCTGCATCCCATTACATGCTGCTCCTTGTGAGGCTACAGAGCTAGTGAGGTAAGATGGTTGGTGGCTCTCACTATTTCCCTGATCTCTAAGGCTTTCACCCCTATATTTGGCTCCATGTTCTTTATTTAATAAGATTGCATAGAAATTCAGCTTCATATATATATGTATATATATATATATATATATATATAATCTTATCACCAGTGGCTCTGTTCGGCTTGGACATGGATAAGCTGCATTCAGCGTCATTTGTTTTGTCATTTCAGACTCTGGTATGAATGAAGTGGGATGAGGGATGCACTGAAAACTAACACATCTAATTGCAATTAAACTTTGTTTTCATTCATGTCAAAAGTCACACACATTCATAACAAATTGGCAAATAGATTCTTTAAACCAACCAAAGTCAGTGGTGACAGGAGCATAGGAAATGGGTAGAGAAAGTGAATCATTGTGACCAATAATAAACCACAACCATATTTATCTCTTTGTTACAGGGAATGTAGACATTTGCTCCCTCTACTTCTCTTGAATGCCTTATTTAAAAGCTATGTCCAAATAGTGTGACATGACCTCTGGTCCAAACCAGGTGTTGTTAGAAATACTCTTAGACTGAAGAATTTCCTATTTAAAAGACAAAGCTACTTCCTCCCATAAGTATATAAATTACATTGATGAAATAAGGATAGCAAAATTCAGTAGCAAGGAATACTTATATATAAATACATTTAAATTGTCATAAAAATATGCTGGAAATACTAGGCTGCCTTAATGTACAGAATGCCAATTGTTCATCCCCATTTTTGTATACAATAAAAAATGTCTATTTGCTGTGCAGGTATTTGGCTGTCCTAGAAAACATTCCCTTGTACACAGCTGTGAGGATGTCCCAAATTTGGTGCTGAACAAGCTTTACAGTTGTTTATTTACCTGTAGAAAGTTGGTAGGAGGAGTGGCATTTTATACTTAGACATACTTAGACGGGATTTAGGTGTGGGGGTATGCTGTGGGATGGTCTGTATGTCAAATGTGTTGCTGATTGGTCAATGAATAAATCACTGATTGGTCAGTGGCCAGGCAGGAAGTATAGGCGGGACTAACAGAGAGGAGAATTGAGAGAACAGGAAGCTGGGTGAGAGAGACACTGCCAGCCGCCATCAGGATAAGGAAGATGTAAAGTACCGGTAAGCCACAAGCCACATGGCAAGGTATAGATTAATAGAAATGGATTAATTTAAGCTGTAAGAACAGTTAGCAAGAAGCCTGCCATGGCCATACAGTTTGTAAGCAATATAAGTCTCTGTGTTTACTTGATCGGGTTTGAGCGGCTTGGGACTGGTGGGTGAGAGAGATTTACCCTGACTGTGGGCCAGGCAGGAAAACTCTAGCTACAGGGGTAATTGGTTCAATGAGGTCAACAAGGCATGACCCCTGTGTTGCATCAGCGCCTACAAAAGAAGAACCTTCTGAGTACTATTCTGAATGGCTTCCCATACAACAATGAGCCAGCCATCTAAGAGGAAGAAACAACCTTTTTTCAGAATCGGACAATGCTGGGTCTTAAATAGAGACAAGAGATTGCAGCAGGTAGATTGGTTCAGCGAAGGAGCTGACATAAAATTGCCCTTAATTTATCTATAGAAAGGGCTTGGAGACAATGGCACCATGAACGGGTCTGGCAGAGGAACAGCATTAAAAGGGAATAACCCATTATATCAGACACAAGATGAATGGGGCTGTAAAAGGAGGGAAGAGCTTTCCTTTAAAACTCAGAAGGGATTGCCTTTAAGAGAGATAGGTTAAAGTAAAACAAGAGAGAAAACCTTCCTGAACAGGGTAGGAGGACAGGGGGAAAAGAGGCAGTTACTGGGTAGGATCGTAAATTAGAGACTTTGAAGCCACATCACAGAATGGCTTTGCGACTAACATTTTTATTTACACTTTATCTCCAACTTGGTAATGCATATCCTTGACTTCTTTTACCACTGGGTTTTCTATTGATGTAAGGATCTTTTCTTTAAAAACAAAGCAAAAAAGCAAACAAAGAAAATTCCCAAATTTAAAAGCTCCATATTCTATGAGTCTCTACACAGTGCTTTTCCCTTTTATTCTCTGCTGAGAAACTAGTTACCCATAACTTGTCCTTACTTAAAATAGCTTCTCAAATTAATTAAATAATATAAAACATACTCTACCAACATTTGGCTCAAAAAGTTTTTATCTATAGCTCAATGTTTATGAAGTATACACTCTTACCTCCAAATGATCAGCTTATAAAATGTTTTTACCAACCTGTGTTTTTTTTCCCATGATATTGCTGTTCTTAGTGTCATCTTCTGTCCCTTTAGTTAATATCTCATGAAGCCATTAGCTTTATGTTGATGATACCACCCTACTCATAGTTAGAAAATTTTCCATTAAGTTTTCTCTAAATTAAGCTCTGATGAGGAAAGCCTTGGGAATACGTAGCTTAAAATGATAAGCAATTATGTCTTTGTAAGATCACCTGGGTGTTGCTAGGAGACCAAGGCTGACACAGAGGTGGGGAAAATGGGCTCTGCTTGCTGTGCCTTAGAAGTGCCACTCCCTAGACCTCCAGCCTAGACCAAAGCAGTGAGAAGGGCTTTGATAGCTTCAGGTAGCTTGCACAGAGTTTTCTGTCTCTTACTTCTAAGAGACTGAAGATGCTGAGATTTATTAAGGAGTATAAATATATCCTAACATCAGAGATGAAACTGAGAGTTCAGAATTTTATAAAAAATAAAATAAAATAAAATAAAATAAAATAAAGAATGTCACTTTACTTGTAATTTGGAGAGCCAAATAGTGCAAGCTGGTACCTGATATTGGAAAATTTCTTGTTGATTAGGGAACTTTGGGAGCCTTTACCTTATTTTTGGATGTGGATAATTTTTAAGCATGTGACTTGCTCATTGTTCTTTTTAGAAATGTCTTGCCTTTTGGTAATAAATGATAATAGTTGACAACTATTTCAAACATGTAGAACAGCTCTGTGGCCAACAACTTCATAATCTTCTAAAGAACTGAAAGGGGAATTTAATTTTAGTATGTAGAAAAGTAGCTTGCACCTGGTAAAGGATTAGTAAAACTTATTTCGTGAGCTAATGCATGTTGGAAGAATTATCATTCAAGCCAGCAATCAACTTGAGAATTTTTTCCCATGATTTGAAATGTAGCTTTCAATGACTTAATTCTAACTCTGACCTAAATGTATACCCATGCCACATGCTTTACTTTTGTCTTTTGATCTACTTACATAAAATGAATATTTCCAAGCAGCCATTACCTCACTGTTTTCAATACTGAACAAAACATATATGTATATAAATATCTTGCACAGAAGTTTTTTATTCTTTGTGGTTATTTTGGGACAAGCTAGTCATTCAGAAACAGGGACTGGGAAAGAGGGTGCCAGTATACTGGGTTGGTAAAGAACAGCCTTTTTAAATGACTTCATTCCTCAGACTCCAGGAAAAACTTCTGGAAAGAAAAGCATTAAGAATGGATTATGTATGTGTGAAACTTGACCTGCTCCATAAGGGCTTTATATTTCAATTTTTATAAATACTTCAAAGGAACTAGGGAAATATTAAGATGTGTCATCACTGACCCATTTTAATATTCTTTAAATAACCTGTTCCATTAACATAGTAGAAGTATCTTCTGGATGACTAACATGAAAGTGGATTTAACTCAGAGTAGCAGCAACTACTTTGCTTGCCATTTATTGCCACAGCTGCCGTCTGAACAGAGGCATCCAAGGCCTCTGCCCCACAGATACACAGAGAAGTCCAAAAGAAACTAACCAAGCAGATAAGAGTTATGTCAAACCGGCCTCAGCTGTTAGTCCCTTTCTGCATATCTTCCCAGAGCAGAATGTGCCATCACAGCCAAAACCCTTACCATCATTTGTCATGCAAATGCTACATGTCTGGATGCCAAAAACTGAAAAGACAATGACACCTGGAACCACAGTGCACTCACCAAAGTCCCATTATACAATGAGATCATGTTGGAAAATGTGCAGGTGTTGATCTCCAACCGCTTTATTCAAGGAAATAAAATGAGTAGGCAAACTGCCACAGTGCTTGTTTTAGTTTTCTCTTTCTCTTTATTTTTCTTCTTCTTTTTTTAACTACATAGTGGTGGAAGATTAGGCTTAGATGGCTATATTTTCATGGCTTCATTGCCTTATAAATCCTCCTTCATGGAGCTAGAAATTGCAACTAAATGGGTTTCTGGCCATGCTAATATTGCAGATGGATAGCATTTATAAAATGATGAATTCATTCACTTCTGTGATGCTGATGTAAGCCTCAGATGGTCACCTCAGCAGCAGTGATTTCCCTACTGCTTTCAACTAACCCCAAATAAATAAGTTGACTCATGCACATAGCATGTCTGCTCACCCTTCTTTAGGTTGCTTGAAGTCTGTGTTAACTGGATATCTATGTGAATGTTACCAGCAAAATCTGCAGGCCTTTTGGGTTCTTACTCTCATTATTGAAGACTTTTAGAAATGGACTCAGAAAAACATTCAAGGGCAATATTATTAGAGTTTGACAGAAAAACAGTATGTCAGGGTAGCCATAAATCTTGGCAACTTCTTGGAGGAGGGCAACGGAGAAGAGGAAGAGAGAAAGTCAAACCTTTTTGACTTATGGTTCAAGAAAGCTGGTGTGTTCAGCTGTAGAAGTCAGGTAAGCAAGCAACTCAACTGCATGGAAGAGTAGAGAATTCCTCAGAGAAAGAGTGAGGAAGCCCACAGTTTCAGGAAAAGCAGGCTTGGGATTTGTGTCAGCATCTTCAAGAAAAGATGGCAATAAAGAAAAGTACTTTTTCAGAACTCAGAAAAGCAGGCAAGCTTAGCTGTAAGAAGGAAGTTCCTTAACTGGCTGCCTGGCAGGATAAGCCTGTGGAAAGAATAAGTGCATTATCTTGTTAAAGGCATAATTACATTCCCCATGGCCTGAGTCATCTGGTGAATCAGATTCCTGCGGGGTGGTCTCTTGACCAGTTGGTTGACAGGCTCAACTGGATAAGTCTTAAGGTAGTAAATACAGTATGCAATATTCTAGCCTTGGCAGCAGAACAGAATGCTTTATCTCCAGTCAATGTCAGAGGAATA
This sequence comes from Peromyscus californicus insignis, assembly GCF_007827085.1. Lineage (NCBI taxonomy): Eukaryota > Metazoa > Chordata > Mammalia > Rodentia > Cricetidae > Peromyscus > Peromyscus californicus. The sequence continues at coordinate 90,629,699 of NW_026294617.1, forward strand.
TTCCCTTATTTTGACCAGGAGGAAGTAGTTTTCCTTAACAGACCTCCAAAAAGTCCTGATATCTCCACCTTTTCATGTTGTATGCACACTAAGGAGGAATAGTGAGGATAATTACCTTCTTGTGTTATTAAAGAAGGAGCACATAGAGAACAAATTTGAACATGCTGGAGGGGTCCTCTTCTCTGGCCTCAAAAGACATTCCTACAACAGCATAGAGGGTCACCAGTCTGCTGACTTCAGTCATCTGCCATTCCACAACAATTCTTCAAATCCACATTCATGGTGGAGATTTTATTTTTTCAAATGGACTGATGTTATGCTCACTAGCATTCAGTTACCAGGAGCTCTTCTGTCTTGTCCTGGTTGCACAGTTCCCAGAAGAATGACTCATTTTCTTTGGTTGTCAATATTGCTATTTACTAATACTGCAGTTTTCCTTTGAAGTGTCTCTAACGCTTCAGATGCCAAGGCTTCACATTGCCTTTTGTTTTTCCAGGTCAACAGAAGCGGGAATGGTTAAGGATGATGAACACACCTCTATTTGTATGATACTATTTCAGAACTAATTCTGTTTTAACTAATAATCTCTTCTCTTAAAGAAACTATGCTTCTGATCCAGCTCTGCAAACATGTAATCTATTAGCTATCAGGAATCTTCTCAAGATCCTTTTCTGAGGACTTTGAATTTCTTATAAGTTTGAAACCTTCATCCCTGGCTTCTTTAAGTTCCCTCATGAGAATTACCTTGAGTCCTTAAATTTGATTACTTGAACCATTCTGCCAATTTGTGACTTCTATCTAAAATCTATTCAGTGCATGCATGAAAGAAATGTTTATCAATCTTTATCATGGGCAAGACATCTCAAGTGTTTACTCATACTAAATTGTACACTAATTTTTGTTGCTGAAAAAGCACTTCTGCAATAGTGATGCAGATTAGAATCTATTAGACTTAGTTTCCCTTTTGTGTGTTTGCACGGGTATGTGTGTATGTGTGTGTATGCAGGTATACTGTGCGGGCCAGAAGATAATGTTAGATCCCTTCAAGCTGGAATTTAGTTGGTTGTTAGTTATCCAATATGGATGCAATGAACAAAACTGGTCCTCTGTAGCAGCAAGCAAGTACTCTTAATCACTGAGCCATCTCTCCAGTACTTCCCACAATCACTTTGACGTTAAGATAAAATAAGACTTTCTCTAATATTTGATTTACCTATAGTCTATGCATGTGAGTTTTGACACTTTCTGTATGTAGCCGATATTAAAGTGTCTCTGAAAACCCTCACTCACAGCAACTTGGCCTTTTCGAGGAACAAGGTACTAGAGAGGACACTGATTATACATTCTAAATACATTGTGTCACGAGCCTCATCAGGCATCTGACACATTCAATATCATCTCTTCTATTGCAGGTGGTTAGTGATGAATCTCAACCTGCAGAACTGCTTTCAAAATTGAACATCCTCATTAGGAAACCTGGCATTTGCTTCAGAATGTAAGGATGCATCGCACCTACCAAATTGGCTTTGGGAGCATCTGCTGAAAATGTTCAATAAAAGTGAAAAATTGTGAGATCCATGCTATTAAAGCCATTTTCATTCTTATGCTACCTTAGTATTATTATTCATTTTAGGAAGTTGTTGGAAAGGACTCAACTAACATGAGGTAAATTTGAGCTTTTCCCTTATAGCACATGCACTTAGAAATCCATTGAGAAAACAGTGATTGGCAAAATGTCTCACTAAATCCTTTCTGTTCACTTTTCTATTATAAGTCACTTAGTAGTAGTCTAAGTGTCACTCTTGCTGTGATAAAATTTAATTTCCACTTCCAGTGCCCCATTCATTTATTTGTCTGTTTGTTTGCTTATTTAATTTTCTTAACAATGAGAGACATATTACAGATGTTGGTATGTAAACAAAAGAAAAATAAAACAAAGGCTGTAATTCTTAACATTAAAATATTATGACATTGGGACAATAAGTTGTCCCAAAGGTTCAAAGAACAGTAGCTGCTGAGTAGCCAGATGATCAGAGTTCAATCCCTGGGGTGCAAGGAAAGACCCAGATATGGAGGTGTGTATCTATGTTTCTAGCACTCCTGAAAAGATGGAATGTTGAGATAAGACCATCACATGGAAGCTTTCATCCCTGCCACCCTGAAACATACAGTGTAGAAGAAATGGCAAGAGAGACTCTGCCTCAAACATAAAGTAGAAGAAGAAAACTGAGAATCCTAAAGTTTGTTCTCTGATCGCCACCGTTTTGCACACGCGCACACACACACAGACACACAGACACAGACACAGATACACACACACACACACACACACACACACACACACACACACACACACACACACTGTGTACACACCCATACATACACATACACAGATGCATACAATAATAAATAAAAAATCAAGTTTTTCCAATAAATGGTGATTTCAAGTTTATTTTTTATCAATTTCTTCTTTTTTCATATTGTTTTGATTCAATCTTAAATTCCCCTTTCCAACTTGTTACTAGTTGCATGGTAAATGAATGCCTCCATAACAATCTCATTTATGTAACACATGGATTGCATGTTTGGGAAGCATGTATTTTTTTTAGTTGAAAATATCATCAATTACACATCTCTCACAATACTAATTCATTATGGACATGCCACATGCTAGAAAAATGAGCCTTTCATAAAAATTTACAATAATATAATAAATAATGACACCAGCATTTCTTTCAGTGAAACAACTGAGCTCTGCAGACTTCAAGGAAAGATGACGGAGGAAAAGCAGTATACTATTTACAAATTATTCTCCTCACTAAAATATTGACAAAAGTACATCAAAATGAGAATCATATCTCATGTTCTTTATCTCAAGCACATGTGAGTTAGAAGGCCAGGGTTCTTTGAAAGTATTGCTCAGGGCCTGAACTCTTGGTCAAGAAAAATATAAATCTCTAAAATGTTTGTTCAAGTATTTAGGTTGACTAAATTCCCAAAAGAGTACATACCTTTGCTCAGATTATAGATTTAAAAGCAGGGTTAAATGTAGACACAGTTCCCTCCTTTCGAGGGAGGTATCATTCCTACAGCAATCTACGTAATGGTACATCAGTGCACAAAAAGCAATTGAGGTGGAATGTATCTACACCAAAACCCTGGTGGAAAAATACCATAAAACCAGCAATTTACTCCTAGATAGCACTCTCCCATTTACAAAGCATTTTCCTGTTTTTAATCTTGCGTTTTCAAAGCAAGTTCTCAAAGCACATATTAACATCCTGACATTACAGAGAAAAGTAAATAAAGCTCAGAGAAACTCAGACTTACCCAATCCTGCACAACTACTTAATGACAGACCTGAGGCTCCCACACAGGTTTTTAGTTCTTTTTTGTGCCAATTTCAAGGCTGTTACTGCTACAAAAGAGCAGCATTACCCAGCATTCTCTCCATCTCTCCATCTCTGAGCAGGAAAGAGTCTAAAGATGCCTAATGCAGCTCTTCAAAAATGAAGTTTTCAATTGGTTACTAAGCAAAGGTGATAAACACAAGTGTGTCATTGCAAGAACTTTTGAAAACTTTGAAATCAAGCACAAAAATGTCTGTAACGTAAAGCAAAGAACTTGTTAACAGTTCCTTCTAGAATTATTTAAGTCAGTATGGATATGATGGATATGAATTTTCCCTTGGATAATCTGTTAGGACTCTGTAAGTTATCCCTAAATAGTGATGCAAATGATTCCTGTTCATGTCAACAGGATTTTACCCATAAGGATTACATTAACTTACCTTCTGGATATGAAGTTGATTATCTATAACTAGCTTTGTTTTCATTTTCTCAGTGGCTCTTCTGTATGGCCATTGTATATAGCTTCCTTTAAACTTTTTGACATATCAATTGGTCTTCTTATCAATTAAGAAGTTTTGCAAAAATATTTGATTTGTTTTTATTTGTATGAGTCATAGTTATAGACTTTGAAGAACACTATTATTAAAACAAATGAATTATATATCTTTTAAAAAATCTCCATGTAATCTAAGGATAGACCATAAAATATTAGATTAAGATACACCATTGTATAGCGGTTTTCTCCAAGATTAAAATCTTCCATCTTGGAGGGAAACTTCTTAAGAAAGGATGTTTACGGGGGGGGGGGGGGGGGGGGGGTGGGGGGGGGGGGTGAAGCAACAGAAAATTCTGGTTATGTGCTACCATAACAAATTAACTCTGTAAGTTTATTTATGTAAATATTAATCAGTTATGCACCAGTATATTTATTTCTAAAAAGAAAAATCTAGAATTGACAAACCAAAGAAATTAAGGAGAAAATATCACAGGGCCTTGTATATTCATGAAACTAAATATACATAGAGATGAAAAGCAGTTTGGGTTTGATATATCCTCATTTATTAGAAACACTATAGACAAAAATATATGTCTACCTTACCATTACACAAAGAAGATTGCTCATAGAATATATTTTGTGATAATTGATTGATTCATTGAATACTGACCTTATCATGGTTCCTTCTTCTTGGGTGCTTTCCTCTAAAGGATATCCCTTCATCCCATTTCAGTCACAGTACAGTTCATCTCTATGGCACATTGTCCCCATCCTGTCTTATAATGTCTAGGTCTTGGTATTTGGATTTTTGTATCCTTCTTTTCCTGGAGTATAACCCCACACAAAAACACACTGAGAGGTTTCTGTCTATCTTCTAAATGCAGGCCATGGTGCTTGAAGTAACGTCTGTTGGATGGACACGTGAAAATTATTTCATTTGGCACATCAGAACTAAGAATGTTTGACCAACCAAAATATCCTTTAAATATAAGTAAAGATAAATCGTTTACTGCTATCTACTTTCATGAGAAATAATGTTCATTTGCTCCAGAATTAGTTGTGAAATTATTATTCATAATATGGAAAAGATCCAAACCACTACTCAGCAGTCTGTATTAACATTTTATCAATGTGGAAAATTTATAGAGGCTATAAACAGATATACATATACCACAAATATAGCAGTGGTAAATAAGAGGGATTTATGGAAGACCAAAGGGCAGCAGGAAGCTAAGACCTCAGACAATACTTTATAGCAGCACTGGGATTTACTGAGCTCAGTATTCTTATGCTCTTCTGTGATGTCCATGTGAGTATGTAATACATTTCCAATCTAATAAATATGAACATAATGAGGCATTGTATATATTTCATAGAATTGGTTATTGTTTTTAATCACTTAAGTGTCTATAAACTACCAGTTTGATGATTAATAAAGATCTCTCCACACACAATCTTTCTCTAGACACTAGAAAATGGTACTGTGTTAGCCACAACTGAGTACTTTAGGTAAAATTCTTCCAGTTCATGCTGAATGAAAGAATTATCCACAGAATGTGTGCTGGAACACAATTCATGAAATATAAAGCCAATGGAATGTCAACAGCTACAATGTCAATAAGGAAGGAGCCGTGAGAGAGAAATGGATGTGCAGATGGAGAGACTAATTTCATGTTTGATAAGTCCTAAGAATATTATTATCATAAACAAAACTAGATGCACTGAAATAGATCCATAATTTTGATAACATTTCAAAAAATCAAGTTCAACACTTTTAGAAGTTGAATTGTGTTCTCTCAAAAAAGATATGGGGAATCATGTCAATACCATTAATGTGTACTTATCTAGAAATAGTTTTAATGAAGATGTGATTAAATATGGTGAGGCCATAATACAATATGATCTTAGGAATGAGAATTTTATACAGACACAAGAGAAGACACCAATATCATCAGTGGAAAAAAGATTATAATGATACATCTATAAGCCAAGCTTTATCTGTAATTATCAGATAATAGAATGGACAAGGAAGGAGTTACCTCTAGAGTCCTTGGAGGGAGCATGATCCTGCCACCACTTTGATTTCAGACTCTTGTTCTATAGAAGTAGAAGAAAATAATTCTTCAGCTATCTATTTAGTTTGTTGTGATCTGTACAGTATCCCTAAGAAAATATTGTAAGCAACACATTGTACACTAAAAAAAAAGATAAAATGATACATTTTAAGTGGCTGCTTACTTTATTTCAAAGATCATAATTGATCCTATTTTGTGTTGCATAGTGTTATTGTGAAAGATAACATTGGAGACTTGTAGTTAGGTGTCATAAAATTTGGCTATGGTAATGGTAACGATGCTTATCATATGGTGCATGGTATTTAATTTCCTCTACAAACATAGACAGGAGGCAATACTGCCCCTACTTTATGACAGGGAAAAGATGAATTTCCCCAAGGTACAAAGTAAGGCTATCCAATCACTGTATACTACCTTTAGCTCTTTTTATAGGTATACAGAATAATTTTTTTAAATATGGGTTCTTTTATCTGAGCTGATTAGATATCAGGATACTTATACTTGTATTCTCTAACAAGTCAATGGAAAAGTGTCTATCCAGACATGACAATTATTTAACTAAACCTTTGGTTCTTTAGAAAGACATAATACCAGAGCACATATGTATTACCTTCTATATGCAATTACTCCACATATCTGCTTCATACCTTTTTGTTGTTATTGTTGTTGTTTTCCAAAAAAAAAAAATCAAATGGATCTGACTTGCTTCATCAGGAAATAGGTGAGTGTTGCTTCAGTATGTTTAAATTCCCATGCTCACTTTTTAGTGGTGGCCCATAGTAGCTGTGTGAATGTGGCAGGATCCTGGCATCTCTAGAGCTCAAGTCTCTTCCTTTATAAAATAGAGGCCATCGTAGGAGTTAAGCTGGCCAGGGCAATGATAGCAAACACGTGAAGCTATTTTTATCTTTGCTACTCCAGTTATTGCAGTCCTTCCTAAGGAAAATGCATAGTTTATACAAAATGGACTCAAATTACTGTGAATTATAATCTTATTGATCATTATTGAAATCGTGACTCTGGAATCCCTATAATCAAAATGAATTTCCAAAGAGGCACCAAAAATCAAAGAATACATTTTTTCTTATGTTATGTAAATAACTTTCTGAGCCAAACCACAAATTAGTTATGAAAAGCTGACGCTCACAATGAGAATGAATCTGTAAAAGCTCAATTTCTATTAAGAAAGAAAATAAAGACTAGCTCCATAAGCAGATATTTTTGTACCAAGCTGTTTCTAAGTTTCCTTTGATAAATAATAATCCCTGAAACTTTCCCCTCCAGAACACTTTGCATTACAATAGGAACAAAAGAGTAAAAGTAAAAGATATTACTTTGCTTGATCTCTCTACATACAGTTGAGACAAATGATTGAATACTCTCAAAAATTGTGGAAAAGAAAATAGTGAGAAGTTACAGAATTAAAGAAATCAAGACTATTTATACATTGTAGCCATAAACGGTAGTGTCATAGGAGTGGAAGGGCTGGCTCAGAGTTAAAAGCACACACTGGTTTTGCAGATGACCCAAGTTTATTTCGCAGCACCCATCTGGGATGGCTCACAACCACAACTGAAACTCCCAGTTCCAGGAGATGTGATTCTCTCTTCTGTCCTCTACAGGCACTCCATTTAAATGTGCATGAGCACATGTGCATGCACACATGTGGGCACACACACACACACACACACACACACACACAAATTTTAAAATAAAACATTTAAAAATATTACAATAGAAATAATTTGAATGAACACTTGGGATTTCTCCCTTCCTCTTTTTTCTCTCTCTCTATCTCATTCTTTCTCTCCTTGTTTTTCATGATGTACAGAGATTGTGAATAGTACTATTATTAGCCTCATAGTGTAACTGAGATGACTATGTTAATGAATATAAAATGTTTTAAATTGGTGTCCTGAGCAAGAGTATACATCAACTTATATTAGAAATCATCCTTAACATTAAATCTTATAGGAGAAGGTAAGTTCAGGCATCCTCTCCATTATTTCTAGGAGTCTTAGTTGGTGAACTTACCTTCCTCTATAATCTGATTAGTGACTACCCTAATTGTAGAACCTACATCCAGTAACAGATGGAAGCAGATGCAGTGATCCACATTGGGCTGAGCTCCTAGACGTCAATTGAAGAGAGGGAAGAGGGATCAGAGGAGCAAGTGAGGTCAAGATTATGATGGAGAAAAACACCGAGAAAGCTGACCTAAGCTGGTGGGAGCTCATGGACTCTGGTCTGTCAGCTAGGGAACACGCATGAGACCAAAATAGGCCCTCTGAATGTGGGTGACAGTTATGTGACTGGATCTGTTTGAGGAGCCCCAGCAGTGGGACCAGGACTTATCCTGGGTGCATGAAATGGCTTTTTGGAACATATTCTCTAGAGTGGAATACCTTGCTTAGCTTTGACAAAGGGGGTGGGACTTGGTCCTGCCTCAACATAGTATGCCAGACTTTGTTGACTTACCCTCTTTGAATAGTGGATGGTGGGGAAGGTGGAGGGGCAGGGGAAGGGGAGAGAGGAAGAACTGAGATCGGTATGTAAAATGAAAAAAATTTAAATAAATAAATAAGGATTAAATCTTAAAATGTATCCTATGAAGGGAAGAAACTTCATAGACATTTAAAATAATTTGACAAAATAGTTGCAGTGCAGTGAAGACTTTAAGCTAGCTCTGTAATGAACACTTTGTGTGTACTCACTATGCCGTGTACTGACCAGACTCGATTGACACTGGAACTAAGGTATGCATAAGGTGTATACATAAGGCCCCTACGGTTGGACATGTCAGTCAAGGAACAAGAAATGAGAGGAGTGTTTAGAATACATACACTTCCATGGGCCCATTCTCCTGCATGCTAGATGCAGACAACATTTTCACTTCATATGTGGTTCTAAATATGAGTTATTTTACAAGCAAAATCTGAATCCAAGACATTGCAACTATTTCTGAAAGTTTTTATGAGAATGAGAGTACTATGGAAGATAAGAAAAAAGAAAGCAAGATAGGAGAGACAAGCTAAGCAAAAAAAGTAGTCTCAACTGAATTCATCATGGAACATTAATGAAAGCCCATGTTGGTCCTTCCTTGCGGGAAGAGGAGGGATTTTTTAATGTTGTGTTAGTTAGAAGCATATGATGATGGCTCAGGAATTAGAGGCTTCTCGGCTCATGATCTCCTAAGCAGGATGATCTCATTCCTCAGAAGCCAAAGCTCTATAAGGATATAGCAGTGCTCCTTCTCTGCTCCTAACATCTCAGTCAAAGGTATGTTGGCCCAAGGAACAGGATTTGGGAAGGACTCTCACTGCATATGCTGTCTGTATGCTCTTGTTACAAGATCTTCCTTCATGGAGTCTCTTTTAAAGTCAAGGAATTTTATATGTGAGTTTCAGCTCAAACTAATAAAATACAATTTTGTTCTTCAACTGGCTTTAGTATCTTCTTATTCACTTGTGCACATACACACACACACACACACACACACACACACACACACACACACACACACAAATGATGTATGTTGGATTTCTATCCATCTTGACTTGGGTCTGTCATGTTCTACTAGTAGCTTCATTGACTACACTGAGCCAAATTTCCCTGATTACCATTCTAACCTACTGCCCATTGCTAATTCGGATTCTCGTGGCTCACAGATATAAATAGCGTGTGCCCGTGATAGAACATCCTCCTGTCAGCGCTGTCCTAGTAGAGAGGACAGCAAGATGAGCAGCTATTCATATCAGTGTGTCTCAGGAAATCGTTATTATGTTGGTATCAAATATCTTAACCTGTGTTCAATGCTTTGAACATTTTTATCCTTTAATTTATTGCAGACTACAAGATTTTCTGTTCTATTTGATGTGGGTTATTTTCTTTTTCAAGATTAGAAGAACCAATCAAATGGTATATTGAAAGTCTTTTCAAGGAAAATGGGATGAGTAGATGTGGGTAAGAGCCTCTTAGGTCATGAAGTACAGCTTATACATCCGTAACTCTGATTCCCGAGGACCCATATCCTCTTCTGGCCTAGGACACAAAATGTGCATGTGGTGCATGTATAGACATACAGGTAAATTATCGTTCATATAAAACAAAATAAATAAATATAAAAGACAACTCCCAATTCCTTGTCAAAATATGAAATCCCATGTCACAAGGAGATTACACCATCATGAAATTATATTGTTTTCTGTTTGTTTGTTTTGTTTTCATTTAGAAGATGCACCATTTGATTCAAGAACTTCAGAATAAGCTTCTAGGAACACCATCTTTGTTCTTACTAATACATTCTAGGCAGGGCTTGCAGGCCTTTTGCATGTGAGCTATGTCCCCTGTTAGAAGGTCAAACCCCTTTACAATCATGTTTTGCTTAATGTTAGACTGTTAGAAAAGGTTTTACTAAGTATGGTAAGTAAAAATAAGCTTTGACATAATGATTTTAATATATGAAACACAAATACTCTTTCAAACATTTGTTTTTAACTAAATATCACTAATTAGAGAAAATATTTCACTTGAAAAAAATTTCCTGTAATGATGGACCTTTGGGAAGATAGGTGAAACATAACTTGGCAGGTAAGTACCAGTTTGTGATGAATCTGTTTCTAGCAAAGCATCTCCATAGTGAGAAATTATGGTATACCAAAAGCAAAGATCCCAGTGATCCAGGTCCTCAGGGGTTTTCACCTATATATCAGAATATAAAGTCTCAAGAGCCTCTTCTTCCATACTGTGGCTCTACTTTTGCCATAGAATAGTTGCCTAACCTAACTTTTGACCTTCTTTGTACTTGCTTAGCTCTTATAATTAGATCCTGGTCTTCAGTTCTTTCCTCCCTGTGGCTTTACACAGTCTCCAAATGAGCAACTTTGAGAGTTTTCTTTCCTTCCCACAAAGCCAATAATAGATGTGAACTTGGAGTGGCACAGAGCAACAATGATTTAATTTCATAGTCCAAATAATTATTATTCATATCTCATACCTGCACTTTAGAGACAATGTACTACTTGGGGAACCTCCTTCCACAACAGTCTGCTCCAGTCAGTCAGTGGTAGGTCTTAGTAGTCACTGCCACAGTGCTCCAGGCACCTGCCCTATTGAGGTCTGAATTGCCGAGCTGTCAGCCTATGGACTACCTTTAGAGCCCTAGGTTCCTAAGGGTCAATTTTTATCCTTCCTTTCTAAGGATCATTTTTGTTGTCATCTTCCTTTAGGAATCCAGAAAAGCAGTGGCTTAGATTTTCATTCTCAGTCTTCTCTCTCTCTCAATATCTCTCTATGTCTCTGTGTCTCTCTATCTCTCTGTCTCACTGTGTGTGTGTGTGTGTGTGTGTGTGTGTGTGTGTGTGTGTGTGTGTGTGTTTATGTGGTATATTCACATACTGTGTGTATATATACATGCCTGAGCACATACAGTTACCAGAGGAAGATTTGGAGTGTGTAATTGGAAGTTTTCTTGTGTTCCAGCCAGCTGGAGGTTGGGACAAATCTCTCCCACTCACATCCCCCAAGTAAACACACAGAGGCTTATAGTAATTATAACTGCTTGGTCATTAGCTCAGGCTTATTACTAACTAACTCTTACACTTAAAGTAACCCATAATTCATATCTATGTTTAGCCACATGGCTTGGTACATTTTCTCAGTTCTGCCTTCACCTCTTGCTTCCTGTGTGTCTGGATGGTGACTCCTGGCTCAGCCCTTCCTCTTCCCAGAATTCTCCTCATCTGTTCACTCCGCCTATACTTCTTGCCTGGCTACTGACCAGTCAATGTTTTATTAAACCAGTGTACAAGGGTATTATCCCACAGCATTTCCCCTTTTCTTTCTATTCAAAAAGGAAGGTTTTAACTTTAACACAGTAAAATTACATATAATAGAGCAGTAATCAAACAAGAATTATAGTTATAATATCTAGTCTATTTATATTTGGCAAATTCAAAGAAAATGTTCTATTTATCCTATATTTGTGAGTCTAAGCTTTCATATCTAATTCATCTTTTATCATAACCAAGGAAAATTATAATTATCTAGTCTTCACCTACATCAAAGACCCCAGAAGGATATAATATTACCTAAGTAAACAGGAAATGCATTGTAAGCAACTTCCAAAAATTCTGAAAATGGCAGAGACAGCTGCCTGCCTAAACAGTCATCCAAAGTTCCTCTGTAACGTTGGGGCATCTATCTTCAGCCTATAGGTCTAGAGTTTCTCAGTTGCTTCTCCCTTTGTCCTGTAAATTGTCTGGTAGTCTCCTCTGTGAAGGACCATCTCACCTTGTTTTGGCAAAATGCAGGGGTTATTTTTCCATGGATCCTGCATACCAATCAATACAACATTTTATCAAGCAGTCCAGGCACAACTTGCCCAAATCAGTTTCTTGCCCAAATGGCCAGTTTTGCCAAGAAGAAGATAAACTCCATATGGAGTGTCTTCAATGCCCATCTTCCTCTTTGAAGGAATCAGTGCTGCCAGGAGCACACATGACTCACTGTCCAGAAAAGTCTAAGTTTTTAAAACATTTTAAATGCCATATTCTGTAGGTCTTTGAAGTGTTTGAAGATTACTTACCAAATTGAAATATATCTATGTATACCTAGAAAACTTAACTGACTATAAATTTGATTATCATAGATTAGCCAACTAATTACTAATATGTATTTCTCAAGTATACACTACAATTTCAAATGAGCTGCACAAAAAATACTTTAAACAAGATTAGAAATATGCATACAATATAACAAAATTAATTTTAAATTTGAAATAAACTAAAACCTATAGCAATGTAAAATATTTTAAAAAAGTTGATCTTTAAAAGTAAGTTCCATAGTCTACGCTTTCATCCTATCATATCTATATCATACCCACTTTTTTTCTTTAGAAAAAGATTGCATTTATAATCAATCTCACTTTTAATAAAAATAAAGATTTATAAACAATATTTTGGGAATTTTGGTGTAGCTTCTCATACTACTTCCTATTGGTTATGGGCTCTGGTAATCTTATGGGGACCCTGAGAAAACTAAAGATTATGGTCAAGTCCTGACTGGAGTAGTCTGTGATGCTGCATTGTCTGTGCCAGTTGCCTTGAAACTGATTTGGATGTTGGATCATCTGGAGATCTCTCAGGAGGGATCTTCCTTGATCAAACCATATCATCCTCGAAGCAATCCATAGGTTCTCATCTTTGGTGGAAACAAAAGTAGAACCTCTTTTCCAAAGCAACATATCCTTAGACACAAATTTTAAAGTCAGGATACCTTTAAAATATAAATATTGGTTTAACTATGCAGCCTTTACAATTAAATCTTTCTGCAGTTAAAAATCCCAAAGACAATATAATCCAGACTCTCTGTGTGATTTCCATCTTTATGTGGCTTAACTTTTATATTATTTTTACTATCTCTTTAAAGACTTTATTTTTTAAATATCTATTTCTTTATATAACTGTCTATATTTCTTTTCTATATCTTCCAAGCCTAAGATACATTTTTATACACATTGTAAACTGTTTAGAGGTTTGTTTTGTCTGAATCTGTCTTATTGTGAATTTATGATCTTTTTCTGATTGTTGCTTTAAGCAGCAGCCCTGGCTGCTGACTCCACCTACTTCAGCTTCCCAATATGGTAGAGGTAATTTACCTCCAGCTCTGGGAGCCATGCTCTCTGCTGACTCTGAGAGGCAGTGGGTCCATGCCTCCATCCAGCAGCATGTAGCCCAGAAACCATTTTTTTCTATACTAGCAAAAACTAATCTGCCAAATAATGCACTACACAGCTTGGAGAAACCTCTGTGTACTGTGGTGAGAATCCGCCATGCTGCAGGTCAAGCCCACATGCTGCTGTGAACCTGCCATACTGTAGCTCACAGCTTGCCTGAGAAACACAACTAGGAAGCTGTTTTTAGCTCTATTTTAGAACCTTTTTTTAAAAGCTTTCTCGGGTTTTAGGTGAAAACTCTCACTACACATTGGGCAGCCAAATGTAGTTGGAAGTTTTCCTGTGTCCCAGGCTGTGGTAGGGACAAATCTCTCCTACTTGTTTCCCCCAAGTAAATACATAGAGGCTTATATTAATTATAACTACTCAGTCATTAGCTCAGGCCTACCACTGACTAACTCTTACACTTAAATTAACCCATAATTCTCATCTATGTTTAGCCATGTGGCTTGGTACCTTTCCTCAGTTCTGCCTTCACATCTTGCTTCCTCTGTGTCTGGCTGGCAACTCCTGACTCAGCCCTTCTTCTTCCCAGAATTCTCCTCATCTGCTCACTCTACCTATACTTCCTGCCTGGCTACTGGCTAATCAGCATTTTATTAAACCAGTGTACACAGCAAGGGTGTCCTTCACCTTGTTCCCTAGAGACAGGGTCTTTCACTGAACCTGGAGTTATGCAGGAGGTCCAGCAAGCCTCAGAACTCTTTCTATCTCCAGCCTTCCTCAATACTAGGCTTATGTAAGGTTTGACTCAACCCAGCTTTTTTTTCCTTTTTTTTAAAACATATATTCTGGTATTTGAAGTTTCTTATTGTTAGATGGAGATTGTTCTAGGAGAGGTGGAAATAAAATAAAAGATAAATCAAACTTTCCAATAGGAATGGATTATCTTCTAATTACATCAGTGAAAAGTGACAGTCTCTTTGCAAGAATAGGAAATGTGCCCAAGTGGCATTGGGATCTTGGGGGTTACATGGACAGAGGCAGTTCTTGGGCTGAATTGTATCTGAAGATCTGTTCTCCTGCAGTCTCAAAGTTGTAATTATCAACAGAGGTTGGTGTAACTTTACCAGGAGGAACAAATGTTGTTCTGGGAGTTGGGGAGGATTCCTTTTTATTAGAAGCTTTTTGGATCCTGGAAGCCCACAGATGTTTGTAGCTATCATCATTCCTGTCCCAAGCTCCCACTCACCTTAGGCTTGTGGGATGTTACATATCTTAACAGTAACTGGTCTTACCTATTGAGTCATCCTCCAGCTGAAAATTATCATCCTTTAATAGTGATGCATGGCAGAACTATTCTCACAGGCAAAGTGAGGCTTCCACTTTGAAACCAGAAGGGAAGGATGGTGGCTGTCTTATACCCCAGAATTGGCTATGCTATTAATTGTAGATGTAACCAATGGTCTTATTAAATAAGAAACACAGAGAAGATTCAGAGAAGAAAGCCAAGAGGTCAGAGCTAAGAGCCTCATTCTTCCTGATTCAGGGATCCTCTTCAGCCAAGAGAGCTCTCCGAAAAGGGGCCTACTTCCTGTGTGTATGTCTTTATATACTCTAGCTGTTCTGCCTTCTAATTGGTTGTAAACCCAAACATGTGACTGCCTCAGCACTGCCTGAATGTACTGCCCTCCAGGTCCTTAAAGGCGTGCACCACCGCCATCATGCACTTGCTATGGCTCTAATAGCTCTGACCCCCAGGCAAATTTATTTATTAACATACAATTAAAATCACATTTCAGTACAAGTAAAATACCACCACATTTCCCCTTTTCTATTTTAATAAAAAGGAAAAAAAAAGAAAAAGGTTATAATTAACAAAAGAAAAACTATATACAAAAGTACAATAACTATATACAATATATACAAGTAATAAATGTCTAAATAATGTCTAGTCCATTTGTATTTGACAAATTCAGAGACAATAATTTCATTATCTATCTTATTTTGTTAAGTCCAAAATGTCTCTAATTCACGTTCTGTCCTAATTAATCTTCAACTATAACTAACTAACCTTCAACTATAGCTAATTAATGTTCAACTATAGCTAACTAAACTTCAACTCCCTCAGAGACCCAAGAAGGAAATAATATTAGCTAACAAAAATAAAAACAGGAAGGGCATACAAGCAACTTCCAAAAAATTTGTGAGTTGACAGAAACAGCCAGTTGCCTAGACAGTCACCTGAGGTTTCTCCACAATGCTGGGGCATCATCTTCAGCCTATAGGCTTAGCATATCCGACAGACTCATTTGTGAAGTAGGATGTACACAAGGTCAACAGTTCAACCTCACATTGGGTGAGAGCAGTCCATGTACCAGAAACACCTGAATTCCACTAGTGTCATGTCATGATTCAGGATTTTAAATTCTGGAAATTGTTGATGGTTTTTTAATTCAGCTGTCCATTCTTCTTGGCTGTGTATATATGGCTTCATCTCAGCATCCCATTCTTCTCCACATCCCTCTATCAAATGCCAGTCTACTATTGAGAGGCGTGAGCTTAGTTACTCTTCAAGAATAACTGTTTCAGCTGCTGTTCCATTGCACATCAGAAGCCATCAGTCCACTGCCTGTTCAGCTGCCTTCGAAGAAAAGGGCACTGTACCTTTTCCGAATTGCGAAGGCCACTTCAGGGATGGTGCCATATTGTCCTGGCCTCTGAAGATGCCTTTTGATAAAGCCATAACCACACTTGTTTTGGCAAGAATCAGTAGTCCTTTGTTTCATGTCCTGTCTGTCCATTTTGTCAGCAGTTGATTCGAGGATACTTTGTTGTCCAGTGGCTAACTTTTGCCACAATGAAAGTTAACTCCATATGCAGTTTCTTCAATGCCCATATTTTCTCTGAAGTAGATTGGTACTGCCAGGAGCCAACATGTCTCATAATCATAACAAAAAAGAAAAATTTTCTGAAAAATTTTCTAAGTTATTAAAACATTTTAAATGCCATATTCTGTAGATCTCTGAAGGGTTTGAAGATGACCTGTCTAAAATATATCTGCTCAATTTTTAAAACATATCTAATATGACTACAAGTTCTATTGTAATGTCTAACTACTAACTTTCATTTCTTTATATCCTAATAGTTGGTAATAATAACATTCAAGGATCAGAAAATTGCATTGTTAAATGAACGGTATAAGTACAATTAGAAATATACATATAGCATTTTCTAACAATATCAATTTCAATATATATAATTTGTATACAATATAAAACAATCCAATCCAATGTAAAATATTTAAAACTAGTAATTGTCTTTTTCTTCTTCTTTCTTTCTTTCTTTCTTTCTTTCTTTCTTTCTTTCTTTCTTTCTTTCTTTTTTTTAAACAAGAACCTTAAATCTAATCTCCTTTGCTTAGCCTTTTTCCTAACCCTTGACAACAACTTGTAACCAACTCCCCTAAACAATGAAAATTATCCCAGACCCAAAACTCATTAAAAAGACCAAAAAACCAGCCGCCCCACACCACCTCTTTGGGAATGTGGGTGTCGTATTCTTAAAATTGCTTCCTGCTGGGTATGGGCGAAGTTATCTTTATCCTGAAAGAAAAATTTTAGGTTAATTGTCAAATTCTAGGAAAGGTAACCATATCCTTCATTATCCAGTCTGTGCATAATGCCAAAGTTCAGGGTTTATCTCAAGTTCTTATTCAAGTAGTCTTTGAGACTGGATCATCTCACCTAGTCATCTCAAAATTGCTCTGAGCACCTTATAGTTCAAAGCTGATCTGTAGATGATGTTTGTCAGCTTAGTGATATTATTATTGTCCACGTGGAATTGTTGTTGTTGTGGGGCCCCAACTTCTTCCTGGCGACTTCAGTTGGTGTTAGGCCTGGCCGTGATTTCCTGCAGAAAACTGATAAGAGACTCGAACACAAAGACATATATATGCAGCTAATTGAAGCCTTTTTTCTAGAATTAATTAGTACTCTATATGATCATTCATATCTTAAAGTTTAAAATGTATATATAACTATATATCTATATATATTAATCTTGTAAATTTTGATATAAAATTTATACTTTAAGAAAAGTTTTAAAGAATCAGAATAGAATCAAAGAGTTGAGATTAGTAATAGAATAGTCCCTTAATTAATTTGGCTTTTCTCCTGTCCCATAGCAGAAAATGGCTCTTTTATTCTGGCATGATACAGGGAGTTTGCATTTTCCTTTTAACAACATGCTTGAGTTTAAAGAAGGAGAGAGCCATTCTCCAACTCTAAAGTCAGCTTTAAATTTTAATTGAACTGGGACTATTAGAAGACCAATAGTGTTAAATTTTTAGAGAAAAGCAGAAACAAACATTTAGGAAGACACAAATTTTTTTAGATAATATATACCCATATGCCGTTTCACTCTGTTTCCTAGGATAGATGATTTGTCCCTTTTCTTCAGTTGCCTCATTTGTCCAGTGTTCTTCAGATTCCTTAACCTTCATTCTCCTAAAAGACAAAAACAAAAACCTTTCCCCAAGACTAATTTTGGGGATGTTCCTTTTTGGCAAGTTATTATCTGATTAAATGAAAAGACATGTGTTACTGGTATAAGTTAGTTTTAATTGGATGTTCCTGCTGGTTGAAGAACTATCACCTCCTCTAATTAAGAGGTTTCTCTTGTTCAAATCGAACCTTTATCAATTTTGATGGTACCCACAGCTTATCTTCTCCTGTAGAAACAAAAGCAAAACCTCGTCTCCAACGTAACACATATGCTGGTTTCCATTCTGAGGTCAGCACATCCTTAAAGTATATAGGCTGATTTAATTCTGTAGTTTTTTCTATTATCCAATGTCTCTCTGCAGCTGTTGTTCCTTTCTCATTGGCATTAAGAAAATTCAAAGTTAATAGAGAATTATGCAGTCTGTTTCTGGGGGTTTTTGTTACCCCTTTCTGTTTATTTAGCATATCCTTTAGAGTTCTGTTTGATCTTTCTATAACTGCTTGACCTGTGGATTATGTGGTACGCCTGTAATACGCTTTATACTGTAATAAGCAAAAAACTGTTTCATTTTAACAGAGACATATGATGGAGCATTGTCAGTTTTGATTTGTGCAGGTATACCCATGATGGCCATAACTTCGAGCAAATGAGTGATTACAAAATCAGCTTTTTCAGAACTCAAAGCAGTTGCCCACTGAAATCCTGAATAAGTATCGATAGTGTGATGTACATATTTCAGTTTTCCAAATTCTGCAAAGTGAAACACGTCCATCTGCCAGATTTCATTCCTTTGAGTACCCTTTGGGTTACATCCTGCTGGTAATGGCATTTGATTGTAGAAGGAACAAGTAGGACATTTCTTTACTATTTCTTTGGCTTGTTGCCAGGTTATGGAAAAATCCTTTTTTAAACCTTTACTATTTACATGATGTTTTTTATGAAATTCTGAGGCCTCCAGCACATTTCCTATCAGTAATTTATCAATCTCATCATTGCCTTGTGCTAAAGGGCCTGGCAGACCAGTATGGGATCGAATGTGAGTTATATATAAAGGATGACTCCTTTTTCTGATTGTATCTTGTAATTGAATAAATAATGAAGTTAATTCTGAAGCATCGTGGATAAATTCTGCAGTCTCAATATGTAATACTACTCTTTCAGCATACTGAGAGTCAGTTACTATGTTGAGAGGTTCTGAAAAATCCATTAATACCAACAGAATAGCATACAATTCTGATTTTTGAACTGAATTATAAGGACTTTGAACCACTTTACTTAAATTTTCTGATTTGTAACCTGCCTTTCCTTGTTTGTTGGCATCTGTGTAAAATGTACAAACTCCAGATATGGTTTTTTCCTATACAATTCGAGGCAAGATCCAATCAGCTCTCTTTATAAGATCAATTCTATTGCTTTTGGAATATTTGCTGTTAATTTCTCCCAAAAAATTACTGCAAGCTCTTTGCCAAGGTTCACTTTCTGTCCATAATTTTTCAATGTCCTCCTTAGTTGAAGGTACGACAATTTCTGCTGGGTCTATTCCTGCTAATTGACGAAGTCTCAATTTTCCTTTCCAAATCAAGTCAGAGATTTTTTCCACATAAGTTTTTAATTTTTTATTTGGTTTATTTGGTAAAAATATCCATTCTAATATAATATCTTCCCTCTGCATTAATATTCCTGTAGGAGAATGTCTAGAAGGTAAAATAACCAAAATGCAATCCAACTTTGGATTAATACGATCCACATGCCCTTCATGTACTTTCTTTTCTACCAAGGCCAATTCTTTCTCAGCTTCAGGTGATAATTCTCTTGGACTATTTAAGTCCTTGTCACCTTCTAAGGTTTTGAACAAATTATGCAGTTCATCATTTTTTACCCCAACAATAGTTCGTAGATGAGAAATAGCTCCAAATAATCTTTGAAAGTCATTAAGAGTCTGTAGTCTATCTCTCCTAATTTGCACCTTTTGGGGTCTAATTTTTTGTAGCTCTATTTTATATCCTAAATGATTAATAGAATCTCCTCTTTGTATCTTTTCAGAAGCAATTTGTAATCCCCAGCAAGGCAAATTTTTCTTTACTTCTTCAAACATTCTTTCTAAAGTATCTGCATTTGAGTCAGCTAATAAAATATCATCCATATAATGATAAATTATAGATTTAGGAAAATTTTTATGTATCACTTCCAATGGCTGTTGTGCAAAATATTGGCACAGAGTTGGGCTATTCAACATTCTCTGTGGGAGGACCCTCCATTGAAATCTTTTAACCGGTTGAGAATTATTATAAGTAGGCACTGTGAAAGCAAATCTTTCTCTGTCTTTTTCTTGTAAGGGTATTGAAAAGAAACAGTCTTTTAAATCAATAACTAGGAGAGGCCATCCTTTTGGTAACAGAGTAGGCAAAGGAATTCCAGATTGTAGAGAGCCCATTGGCTGAATTACTTTGTTAATTGCTCTAAGGTCTGTTACCATTCTCCATTTACCAGATTTCTTCTTAATAACAAATACAGGAGAATTCCAAGGGCTGGTTGATTCCTCAATATGCTGAACATTTAACTGTTCTTCTACCAGCTCTTCCAAAGCCTGGAGTTTCTCTGTTGTTAAAGGCCATTGCTGGACCCATACAGGCTTGTCTGTTAACCATTTTTTTTTTTTTTTTTTTTTTTTTTTTTTTTAAATAACATCACACTTTAATATTTACATTTTAATAACTGTTACTGTGCAAATACCCTAAAACATAAAATTAATGGTTATAAATGTCTTTAGAATATCTACATCATAAGGCAATGCATTTTTTTTTTTCCCCTTTTCTATTTTAATAAAAAGGAAAAAAAAGAAAAAGGTTATAACTAACAAAAGAAAAACTATATACAAAAGTACAATGACTATATACAATATATACAAGTAATAAATGTCTAAACAATGTCTAGTCCATTTGTATTTGACAAATTCAGAGAAAATAATTTCATTATCTATCCTATTTTGTTAAGTCCAAAATGTATCTAATTCAAGAAGCCATATATACACAGCCAAGAATGGACAGCTGAATTAAAAAATCAACAACAATTTCCAGAATTTAAAATCCTGAATCATGACATGACACTAGTGGAATTCAGGTGTTTCTGGTACATGGACTGCTCTCACCCAATGTGAGGTTGAACTGTCGACCTTGTGTACATCCTACTTCACAAATGAGTCTGTCAGATATGCTAAGCCTATAGGCTGAAGATGATGCCCCAACACTGTGGAGAAACCTCAGGTGACTGTCCAGGCAGCTGGCTGTTTCTGTCAACTCACAAATTTTTTGGAAGTTGCTTGCATGCACTTTCTGTTTTTATTTTTGTTAGCTAATATTATTTCCTTCTTGGGTCTCTGAGGGAGTTGAAGATTAGTTAGTTATAGTTGAAGGTTAGTTAGTTATAGTCTGTTAACCATTTTAAAGGTAGAGCTGTTGATGTCTTTGGAAGATCATCAGTTGTTGTGCCCTGTTCTTGTATAATATGGATGGCTGGTGACCACTCAGAATAATGCCTTCTAATATTTCTCTCAGAAACATGTGCTAGTTTATGATTTGTTTCTGAGATTGGAGGGATGTTAATCTGAGTATTCCATTGTTGCAATAAGTCTCGACCCCACAGGTTCATAGCTATGTTAGCCACATATGGTTTTAATTTTCCTCTCTGTCCTTCTGGACCTATACATTCGAGCCATCTTGCACTCTGTTTCACCTGAGATAATGTCCCAATTCCTAACAGTTGAATGTTTACCTCCTGAAGAGGCCAAGTTGGATGCCAAAATTCTGGTGCAATTATGGTAACGTACGCACCTGTGTCTACCAGACCAGACAACAAAACACCATTTATTTTTATCGATAATTTTGGTCTTTGTTCATTAATAGAAGTTTGCCAAAAAATTTTCTTTATGTTTTCTCCTGAATTTTCTATTCTCTCTGTTTCATCATCCCGACCAGCATGACTTATTCCAATAGGCATTTGGTTGTTTAATTGCTCTGAGTAGGGGTTTCCTCTATGACTGCAGGAAAGGTTTGAACTAGATTTGCTATTGGGGCCTGCATGAGGCCCCTCTGGGAGTTTCCCAAAGACTGAGGCAAAGGATTACCCTGTCTGTCCCTTGTTGATCTACACTCGTTGGTCCAGTGTTTTCCCTTACCACACCTTCTGCATACTCCAGAAGGAAGGGACAGTCTGTTGCCATTGTTCCTTGAAGAAACATTGTTTCTAGGAATGACCCGTTTACAGTCCCTTTTCAAATGTCCTTGCTTTCCACATCCAAAACATGGACAAGAAACACTTAAGGAGATATTCACATCCTTAGCCATCAGGTAAATGCAAACAAAAATAACTCTGAAATTCCTCCTTACATCTGTTAGAATGACTAAGATTAAAACAAACAAACAAACAAAATGAGAAAAAGCTCATGCTGGACAGGATGTGGAGCAAGGGGAAAACTCCTCCATTGCTAGTGGAAATGCAAATTTGTATATCCACTTTGGAAGTCAGTGTGGCAGTTTCTCAGAAAATTAGGAATCAGTCAATCAGCAGACCCAGCTATACTACTCTTGGGCATATACCAAAAGGATACTCAATCATATCACAAGGGCACAAGCTGAATTATGTTCATAACAGCTTTATTTGTAATAGCCAGAACCTGGAAACAACCTAGATGTCCATCAACTGAGGGAATGGATAAAGAAAATCGTACATTTACACAATGGAGTATTACTCAGCTGTAAAAAAAAAAAAAACAAGAACACCAGGAAATTGGAAGGCAAATGGATGGAACTTGAAAAATTTATCCTGAGTGAAGTAATCCAGACTGAGAAAGACAAACATGGTATATACTCACTCATAGGTGAATATTAGGTGCATGGACCCAGGAGGACTAGGTAACAATGAGGGTTCATGGGGAGATGCCCAGATGTCCTTGGGAAGGAGAAATAGAAGAGATTTTTTGAGTGAACTGAGGGTGGGTGGGGATGGCAATTTGATATGCCATGTTTCTTGATATTCAGACCTGTTCTTTCCTAAATAGAAATGGAGGAGGAGTGGATTGGGGATTGGAAACAGGTAGGATTAGGGGAAGGACTGGAAGGAGAGGAGGGAGGGAAAACTGTGGCCAAAATGTAAAATAAATATGCAAATAAATTTATTTAAAAAGAGAATTTTATCAATGAATACAATTGGAAATCATTTTAGACATTCATATATCAAGTGGCCTCAAATTTCAGTACTTTGACCATTTGCTATCTACAAACAACTGATTATGAGGGCTGAAATATCGTTTTCTTGTCCACTGCCCTCATAGTGTCTTTGAATATTGATGCCGTATTCTTCCCAGAAACCTCAACACACAAAGAAGAGTGAGTCTGCAGATTAGACAAAGAAGACAAAGTCTCTGATTAAGTGTGTCTGTCAGTTGAGGAGTATCTTATCAGGAGACACAACATTATCTACTACCCAACCTCCAAATATTCAAACAGTCCAATTATACATATGTGTTACAATAGAAACAAATTAATCCTTTATTTAATTACTGAATCAATGGAAAAATATACTCTACTGCTTGGATTTGATCTGTGAGATTCTAGTAAGAAATTGTATTAGTTCAATTGTGCACATCAATTCAAGGAAATTGTGCAGCATTTCAGAAGATTACAGTGTGAACATACCTTAAAACTGCTTTAAATAGCGTGTTAAGAATGTAATATTCCATCATTACAATATATTATCAGACTATTAACACTTATCTCCAACCAAGTGTTTCACACTATATTAGTATCCTTTATTACTTAATACAAAAATAGGTTCTGAGTTAAGGCATTTAGAAATCTTTTAAAATCACTTGATTTAATTTAGGTACTATTCATTTAAATCCAATGGCACATGAATGTTCCATATAGAAATGTTATATCAAAAGAACACATCAACAATTTAGTTTCCATTTTTATCATGGGCCATGAAAGTGCCTATTTAAATTTTCTGAAAGTGTGTGTGTGTGTGTGTGTGTGTGTGTGTGTGAAAGAGAGAGAGAGAGAGAGAGAGAGAGAGAGAGAGAGAGAGAGAGAGAGAGAGGAGAGTCTGTTTAATGATTTTTCTTTGTTCTTTATGTTGTTTTATTTTGTTTGTGTTTTATTTGTCTGCTTTCTAAAAAGAGAGGGAAAAACAAAGGGTGGAGTTGGGTGGATGGAGATGTGAGGGAAATCTAAGGGAAAATGAGAGATCAGAATACATTGTATGAAAAAAAGTTATTTTCAGATAAAAAGTTTGATAAAATATTCATCCAAATGCAATTTTTATTATATCATTCAAAATCTCCAATTAAGCTCCAAAAGTATTCTTAGTAAGATACCATTCCTCACTCACTGTCAAATGAGATTGACTGGATTCTCATTGTGTTAATTCTTCCTGCATTATCTTCATTACGGTTCCAATCACCTCATCTTACAAATGCAGCATGTGAACTTAAAATCTATAGGATACGGTGATCTCTTCATGAAGAAATGTCTTTTCTGATAGCACAGCTTTTACCATCGTCTTTCACAATACAAGAACATATAAGACAAGGCTAAAACAAGTGTTTTTGAATGAACAGACATATAGGATAAGTGAAAAAATAACAAAGGATATTCTGACAGATTCTCTATGTAATTTAGAGTTCAGATATCTCCTCCCCTTCTAGAAGTCATTAAATGTCTAAAGGTACTTAGCTAGTTGTGTAGCTTTGTGTGTATCCCCACACCCAGCTATATTAACTGCCTATAAATGTAAAATGACTTTGAGTCTATGCCGGGCGGTGGTGGCGCACGCCTTTAATCCCAGCACTCGGGAGGCAGAGGCAGGCGGATCTCTGTGAGTTCGAGGCCAGCCTGGGCTACCAAGTGAGTTCCAGGAAAGGCGCAAAGCTACACAGAGAAACCCTGTCTCGAAAAACCAAAAAAAAAAAAAAAAAAAAAAAAAAAAAAAAAAAAAAAAAAAAAAAAAAAAAAAAAAAAAAAATTAAAATATATGCTTTGTCTCATGTTTACAGGTTCCTGAATTACTTTTCAGAGTTTCTACTTCAAAGTGCCAATGATTTTATCTCAAAGATTTTTTGTCTTACTTTCTTATTATTCTAACATCTATAGTATCAAAAACAAAACAAAACCCACAATTGTCCAAGAATTCTATAAAGATGTCTTGTCATGAGATGGTATTAACTGTTCAGCTCCTGTGGAAGGAAATGTTCTTCTCTCTTAAGTTAATTCCGAACAATAGCACATTGCACCTAGCAAGGTTTAATGTTCTTGTTGTTATTCTATGAGTACCAACATGTTTAATTCTTCAAATGACTTTTTCTTCCCAAGTCTACAATATAAAATGTAGAAATTTTTATATCTCTTTTATAGGTACCACATATCATTAAAATCATGTTCAGCGTAAATGTTTTCTGGGCAATTTGCTTATCATGAATGTCTATTTTACTGACAGATTCAGAGGGTAATAGTGTGTGTTTATTCTCATAAACTTATGTATTTGTGAAGAACTGTTGTGATAATAAAGATAAAAAGATATTATGATGTGCAGACCTACAGATGGTGAGGTTATTTTGTTATAACTCTATATTCCAAGGTATGAACTAAATCCAAAGTTCAGAAAGAGTACTACATTGTGATTTTTGTCATGCTGGGAGTATATAACTGATTTAGAGTTAGCAAACCCATCAAAGAGTCACAGTAAAATGTTGCTTTTGTGTGTTTGAAACAGTTAGAAAATGTAAAAATGTTAAATCTAATTCAGCATGAGAAATAAATTCTACTTTTCAGCTTTTTCAGGGAGAACACCCATAAAGAAGGTAAAAAAAGAACTAACTCTTGGAAATAGAAGAGTGAAAATTAAGATAAATGAGAAATATTCATATCAAATTTGAAAGTTTTGGTGTTTTTACTGAATGGTGACATATATTTTATGACAAATAGTTACAGAAACATTACCTTTACCATATATCAAATTTTGATTTCTTTCCTATTAACCTTTGGAATTTTCTGAAGGATGCCTGAGAATCATCAGTTAGAGACTTGAGTATGAAAACAATGCCTGCTGTTTGGTATATTAGATCTTACATTTGCTAAACTGAGATAAAATTATGCAGACCATATGTTAAGTGGCACTAAACAGGAAGAAAATCATGCCTGACACTTGAAACCTAGTCATCTACCAGAGGCCACTGAGGTCATAGGTCTTAGAGGAGAAACGTCTACCCTCACTTTACTAGACCAGCATGATTCCTAAATTCATTCTGAATCCGAATACTCACAGGTAAGTGCAGCTTTCATCCATTATCAACAAAACATCTCTTTGCAACTAACATCATCGTAGAAAAACACAGTCAAATTGAGACAACAAGTAATTACAGGATTACCATTCCCAATTTACATATCCATAACAGAGGTCTTGAACCTAAAGATGAGGGAACATCATGGAAAAGTAGGCAGAAAGATTGAGCTGGAGGACCTGGAAATCTGCTTTGAGAGTGTTTCTTCTACAATTACAGGGGAGCTTTACCAATCACACCTCAACAATATTGTTGCCTAAATGCGATCTGACCAAATATAATACCAAGATATAATCTAAGGAAAGAGGAAAACTCATGGAGCTCCAACCATAGACAACTACAGGTAATTAATTAATGATGTGAGCCAGAGAAATAGTTTTCTCCATGTTTTAGCCCCTTAATAGGTTATCTAATGCCACATAATCAGAGCTAAATCATATATATATATATATATATATATATATATATATATATAATCATATACATATTATATATATGATATATATATATATATATATCACTAAATAGATCAAGCAGGTGTGTGTGTGTGTGTGTATCAATGACACAGAAAAAGGGCTCATGAGTTTGAGTGGAAGCCAGGGTGGTAGGATACATGGTCAGGGCTGCAGGGAGGTTGAAGAGGAGGAAAAATGTTAGTTATATTTTAATTAAAATAAAAGAAAAATGTAGGGCATGTATTAGCTAAATAATGGGCCTATACAAGTTATGAGTAGACATGAATTTAATTCATTTATGATGAAAACAAATGCTAGCATTGCATTTATTACTTGAATGTGAATATGTATGAAATACTTAAACATACTATATATCTTTTAAGTGATGTGAACTGAAGAGATTTTTATTCTCAATTCCAATGCGCATTAAAGAGAGAATAAAAGCCATAGAATGAACAGTAATTGATTGTGTCTAAAAAAAATTAAAAAGAGCCCTTTCTCTCGATATCAGACTAAGCTAACAAGTTTAAATTTAATGACAATTCTATATCTGCAAAACTGAGACCAGTGCTACATTGTCAATAGCAAGAAAATTAAAAACAGTGAAACTACAGTGTTTCTTCATTTAATGAAAAGTTATCACGTTTACTACATTTAATTTTTTGAAAAATGAGTATGTTTACTTCATCAGTTCAAAATAGTAATTTCAGAGCCTATTTTGTTTATAGTAAAAACTAAAAAGTCAGCACATCACACATCTGTAATAGGATAACTGTCAAAAATACCAACGTCAAATAACATCACAAATAGAAAAACGGTTGATGTTAGCGCTCTGAGTCTCTAGAATTAAATAATTGATTTATGAGTGGCCATCTTTCCTGGAGAGTATCAGAAAGTAAAGTGAAGGGCGGAAAAAAAAGTGAAGTGAAGGGCCAAATCCTCAAATGAGACAGCGGAGAAGGTGGGGGAAGTCTCTGGCTATGTGCTCTCTGAGATCAGAAATGTGTAACAGTAAATGTGAAGATCTGAGCTCTTCTAATCTAAAGACAAACTTAATATCATAGTGCAACTTAAAACTAACATTCTGAAGAAGATATCAGAATATACAGATTCCCCATGCCTATGGACACAGGATTAATATTGTGAAAATGGGCATGCTAACTAGGAAAGGTAACCTACAGATTTAACTGTATCTCCATCAAAATTTCAAAGCAATTCTTTACAGAAATTGAAAACAAAAACCCCCCAAAAAATCAAAAAAGCAACATCAACAAAAGCAAGTTGGAAAGAAAGGGTTTTATTTAGTTTCCAGGTCATGGTCCACTGAAGCAAACAAAGGCAAAAACTGTAAGTAGGATCTGAAGCAGAAGTCTGGAGGAAAACTGCTTAGTGGCTTGCTCCTTATGACTTGCTCTGTCTGTCTTCTTATATAATCCAAGACCACATTTTCAGGCTTGGCACTCCCCACCATGATCTGGGACCTCCCACATCATCCATTAATCAAGAGAATACCCCAAAAGACTTGCCTAAAAGAAAACCTTTTTTTGGAGACATTTTATCAATTAAGAACCCATCTTCCCAAAAATCTGCCTAGGTTTGTGTCAAACTGGACAAAACTGACTAGCACAGAGACTCACAATCTATTTTACTTCTCCTCCTGAGTATCCATTACTTTCTTCTGGTCTCCATGGAAATAACACTAATGTGTGCTAACCAAACGCAGACAAACACATATGCATACACATAATTTGAAAATTTTAAAAATGTGCCTTTCCCTCTCAATGAAGGCACACACACACGAAAATTAAAACAAAGAAAAAAACCATTAAAACAAAAATGCCACAGGAAATTAAGTCAAATCAAAAGTTTGAAAAATAGTAAATAAAACATGGAGTTTGTTTTGTGTTGGACAAATATTCCTGGTCATGGTCTGCCCTGGAATATGGCTGATATAACCAGTGACATTCAAGTGGAGAAAACTGCTTTTCCCTTTCACAGCATATATCAATTCAAACATTTAAGTTAAGCATGAGACCTCATGCTCACTTCCCACTTGTAGTGCTGAGATCCAATCAGGCTTTTGTACAGATTTTTGGTTGTTGCCACAGTCTATGGGTTTTGGGTGGAGATGATCTGGGAGGAGTTGAGAGAGGGGAAAACATGATCAAAATATTGCATGAAAAAACTAATTAAATGAATAAATTGAATAAAGGGGAGAAAGTAAACGAGCCAAATAAATATATAACATAAAACAGTTCACTGTAACAAACAAAAATACTGTTTTTTGTTTGTTTGTTTTAAACATTGTCAGAGACATAGCAATTTTCTATTTTGCTGGTACTGCTACAGAAGATGACTAGAGGTATTATTATGATGTATAAAGCTTAGGAGAATATCAGGCATGGTAACACATTCCTGTAACTCTAGCCCTTGGGAAGGTGAGGCAGGAAGATTACAAGTTTGATTCTACACTGGAGTACCTTGTTATTTCCAGGGCAACCTTATTTATCTAGCAAGACCCTGAAAATAAAAATGAATAGAGATAACAAATTTGGGGACAAGAAATGAACATAATATTTATTTGTGTCTTTTCATGTACAAGTAAATCCTCCTATATTAATGTAATACATTATTCTATTTAGAGTTCATCCTTTGCAATTCATTACTTTGATATTTTAGCAAAAAAACATTACGTAGAAGGTAAAAACAATTGCATCTAGTCCAGTTATTTTCTTTTGAAATTCAATTTTATGCTCATGAAACAAAATCAACAAATAGGTGACATGAAGTCTTTAATAAATCTGATAAGTGATTTTATTATACCCTAAACAAAACATATATATTATATTTCAATATGCTAAAACAAATGCTGTGACTCCTGGAGCTTCATAATAGAACATGATGGATTTTACCTCTAGGTCATTTGATGACTTTAAGTGAGCTATAAAGACCAAAACGGCTTCATACCGTTTTCCACATATGTATCAGCAGGATTAATGAGAAAATTACTAAGTCCATCCTTTATAGCTGAAAGCAATGATGACTGAGTGTAAAAGAACTGTTTAGGGAGCTGGAGAGATAGCTCAGAGGTTAAGAACACTGGCTGCTCTTCCAGAGGTCCCGAGTTCAATTCCCAGCAACCACGTAGTGGCTCACAGCCATCTGTAATGAGATCTGGTGCCCTCTTCTGGCCTGCAGGCACACATGCAGGCAGATCATTGTATACACAATAAATAAATAAATGTTAAAAAAAAAAAAAGAACTGTTTATATTCATATCTGATGGGACAGATTGTACATCTTTGTCATATCATTGAAATTTAACTAAATTTTTGAAATTCTGTTCTAGATCTCAAATATTTGACTCTGAACATGTTAACAGCTAAGCTCAATCATCAAACACAAACTCAGTAAAGTAGCTGTCACATAGAATCTTACACTGGAATCTAAAAATAAAGGACAAATTCATTAAAATTGTAATACCAAAGAAAAATCTTTAAAAGCTGAGATATGAGAATATTCAGTGTTCTTTACTTATAGTGACAGAATAAAAATTGATTCTCAATCCTTCTTTAAAATAGAGGTTAAGGGCTTGGGGGTTTAGCTCAGTGGTAGGGCGCTTGCCTAGCAAGTGCAAGGCACTGGGTTCAGTCCTCAGCTCTGAAAAAAAAAATAAAATAGAGGTTAAAATGTAACATAATTCAGGTCAAGGGGAAGTCAGCCACCAATCTATTTTCAGTTGTGTACAGGTTTATGCTTGCTTTTGTTTCAGTGAGATTTGTATTCAGAACAGTGTCTACAGGGTTACATAGCAACCATGGAGATATGACTATGATGTTAAATCTGTGATGAGTAGATCTCTTGTCCTCAACACCACTGGCCATTTTCTTTGCAAATATGTTTTAATTTTTTTGCTGCTATCAGATAATCAGGATCTAAATTCTTAAAGCTGTGGAGGCACACTCTGTCACCTTTTTTATGACTAGATAAGGTCTTCCTGCACACAAGTACTTAACACTGCAGAATATATAAGTCCTCAGATACACAAGATTTTCATCAAGTAAATCAAAACCAATATTAAAAGTTAAATGATTTTGGCTTCTTTTTCAGAGAATTTAGGTATGGTCATCCCAACTTGAGCGTGAATTTTTCTTTGTGCAATTGTAATGCCAAGATTTCTGAAAATCTCTCCATGTTCAATGTCTCCCCCTTATTTTCATTGCTACTTCTTTCTCATTTTCTCATACACATATGTGGGTATGTGTGCGTGTTTTATATACAACATATATAATGTAATTATGTGTGTAAGGTATATAGATATAAAATACATTGCACTTTGTACTTTTGAGCACTATAATAATAATTTATATTAAATGAATTAACAAATGCATAGTAGTTTCTAATAATCACATAATTATTCATATATATGAATACATATATATTTTTTTATACTATAAATATGCTAGTTATCCACAATAAAGTCTTTTTAGATCCTATAATTGACTCTCTGTTTGACTTATTTTAAAGAATTAAAAATTTAAACATTCTACTGGGACGGGTAAATATTTAAAAACTCTAAAGCCTAACATGATATAAATGAATATTGCTTCTATTTCTCTGGATTGGAAGTTTCTGGTTTAAAGTCAGGGGTCTGAGGCTGCTGAAAATTCTGAAGTGTGGTTTGTGAAAAACTCTATTCACCTGCGCACACTGAATACAGCCAGATGTTATGAAGGCACTTTTCCAGTTGAGGTTCCCTCCTTTCTTAGATAGGGTTTCTATTGCTGTGAAGAGACACTATGACCGTGGCATCTCTTATAAAGGAAAACATTTTATTGGAGCTAGCTTGAAGGCTTAGAGTTTTAGTCCACTCTCCTCATGGCAGGCAGTATGGCGACTCACAGGCAGACATAGTTCTGGAGGTGGAGACTTAGTTCTACATCTGGAGTGACAGGCAGCAGGATGAGAAAGACACTGGTCCTGGCTTGAGCATGTGAGCATCTGAAACCTCAAAGCCCACCTCTGGTGACACACTTCCTCAAACAAAGCCACACACGTTAATAGTGTCACTTGCTGGTGACCAAGCACCGAAATCTATGAGTCTATTGAGGTCATTCTTATTCAAACCACCACATGTTATACCTATATCTTTATAATAAGTCATGTATGTAAATGCTATGTGCAGTATAATATGTTATATATGTAATATATTGTATTTATAGTAGTGGGTCTAAAAAATAATTCATATTAAAAGAGTTAGTAAATGCATAGTAGTTTCTAATAATAATATATTTGTTTCTCAAACTAAAAACCAAGAGTCAAATTGTTTGTACAGAAACAGATTTGTGACTTACATTATTCATTTGTGGTGACATATTAATATAAAAATAATGAGAGACCTATAGAAACAAATTAGTTGTTGCTCGGTACCATAGATTTGCATTTCAAAATACAACAAAGTTGTAGCATTAGATTATATTTCTGAGTTGATTTCTGTATTCATATGAGTATTTAAAAACACGGGAAGTATGATATTGATATTGATTTGCATATCTTCTATATAAATACATACACACTTTAAATACATATAACCTTTATTTCTCAGGAAGAGTTGTAAAAAAATTGGAGTACAATAAAATATATGTTTAATAGAAGATACTTGGTAGTGGTATAAAATTATTAAAAGAATAAATGAGAAATTAAATACAGTTATGTGAAAAAAAGCTTGTATACATGCATATAATTACAATACATGAAAATGTAAACAGAAAATATAACTATATCCATTGAAACTATATTAAATATGTGCAACCATGATCATCAAAAGCAATTTCTTTCAACTGACATCATTTGCATATCAGGTGCCATACTAAGCTGAATATATGAATTATTCTCATGAATTTATTATTGTAAAGAATAAATTTGAATTTTTCATTGAAATTACATTGAATATGTGAATTACTAGCAATTGTATGATCATTTAGTAATTAATTATACCATTTTATTAACCTGATAGTTCTCCATGTCGTTAAGTGTTCCCAATATGTTCTCTCTTTTGTCAGCTTTTGTGCCTAAGTTTTGCTCTTGTTTGTTTGTCTTCTCTTGAGGCTATTTTGAGTGGATCGAAATTATCCTTTCATTGGAAAAAGAGAAACACATTTTTTATTGATTCTTTGGGAATTTCATATCATGCGCCCCAATCACACCCATTTCTCAATCCCTCTCTACCTACCCTTCACCTTTGTAGTGACAACCCAAAAGAAAACATAAAAAGACTTAGTAAAAATAAAATAAGAAATTAAAAATTAAAATAAAAATTTGTAATTAATATTCTTATTGGAATCAACTTTTAAAGTAAGTTCCACTGTTGATTTATAAAATACTTGCTGATTTTTATGTGACTTTGCATCTTAATGCTTTGCTGGAAGTGACTATCAGAATTGATATTTTTTGGTGGTATACTCTTTAGCTCCTTTATATCATCTATGAAAAAGCATGGGTGGATTTCATCTTTTATGTTTTTAAATCTTTTATTCCTTCCTATTGCCTTACTGTTCTGGATAAGACTTCAGTCCCCATTTATAGTAAAAATAGTAATAGAGGGACACTTCCATCATTCCCAATTTAAAGAATTTCTGGATTTCTCCGAAGCATAAAATTGGTTTTCAATCTGTCACATATAGTCTTCGTTACACTGAAGTATTGTCAATGTATTATTAGTTTCTTTGGGGATTTTAACAGGGAAGAATATTGGTTTGGGTTAAGGATTATTTTTGTCTAGATAAATGACCATGTAAATTTTGTTACTGATTCAATTTATATGGTATATTACATTTATGACCTGTGTATGCTGAAACATTCTGGAATTCCTAAATGAAGCCAATTAAATCATGGTACTATGCTCTTTTCAATTTGTTGTTAAATTTAGTTTGCAAGTATTTTACTGAGAATTTTTTGGCTATGTTTATCAAGGAAATATATCTGTTTTTATTACTGTCTGTCTCTGTCTTTGTCTCTCTCCGTGTGTGTGTGTGTGTGTGTGTGTGTGTGTGTGTGTGTGTGTGTGTGTGTGTCCCCTCATCTCTTTGTCTGACTTTGATTTTGAAATCATAGAAATGATAATGTTTAGGATTACGTTTGGAGGAATCCTCCCTATTACTTTTCTATGATACTGTTTAAGGTGCATTAAGGTGTGAAGCCCATCAGAAACTAGCAGCAAATCCATCCTGTCCTGGGTTCTCTTATTGGGATATTCATTATAACCACTTCAATCAAAATACTTGCCTCAGATCTATTTATATTTTTTCCTTATTTTAAATTTAAAAAAATTTAAATTTTTTTTATTACAGTTCACATTTGTATTGTTTCCCTTCAGTAACGTTGGTTTTATTTGCTCTAATTCTTCTATGTTTCACTTTCCTGGTTTTGAAAAACACATTTTTACTTTTTGGTGTTTATTATGACAATAAAATATGTGATTATTAAAAATGTAAACATTCACTACATCTTTTGATAAAACATATTATATAAAGACACAGCTGTATAAACACTATATATATAAAATTATGCACATATCTATGTACATAATTAGCTTACTTGAGTTCATTTTGACTTGTTAACATAGGTATTGTTATATATGTTTCCTTCTTTGAAATAATTTACCTGGATCCAGATATTTGGATACATTATTTTTATTTTTATTTAATTCTAGCACTTTTTTTAATTTCCTTATTTCTTCAGTGATCCATTGATTTTTCAAAAATGCATTTTCAATATCTATATTTTTGTGGTTTTTCTGTGCTTTCTAATGTTATTGAGTTTTAATTTTATAATACTATTATAAGATATAAGAAATTATTTCAATTTTTATATTGTTAATCTTATCTTATGACCTAATATATAATCAATCTTTTTTGGACAAAAGTGCATGGACTTCTGACAAGAAGAGGTACTATACAATTGTTGGAGTGCATATTCTAGAGTTGGTTGTTAAGTCCATTTGATGTCTGGTATGGTTTTATTGTGAAGTTTTTATTGAACTTTTGAGGAAATGATTAATCTACTGATAAGAACTGATCATTGAAATTGCTCATGTTTTTATATCTGACCATATTTAACTCTATGTTCAGAAGCATGAATTTTCTAACTAAATAGGGGATCTAGTCTTCTGCTCAAATATACCTCCAATAATTACTAGAAGTGTGTAGTAACATCTTATCTCCTTTGGATGAATTTGACTGGGTGACTACATTGCCAGATATGATGATAGCTACCTCAGCTTACTGTCAAGTTCCATTTATTTGGAATTTTCTGTCTTTTCACTTACTGTCTATGCCAGTGGAGTAGGTTTACTAGAGACGAGAAACAAGATGATGAAGTTTTATGATCAAATAAATTCTTTAATTGGGTAGTTAAGACTACTTACACTTACTATTATTTTTGAAAAATGTATGGTAATTAATATTGTTTTATGTTTTCCTGGTTCATTTCAATAATGTTTGTTTCTTTTTTCTCGTCTTTTGTCAGTAAGGTTTATTGGTTTAATAGACTGACAATGTTTTGCTTATTGCTAACTTTTGTACTCTTCTGTTGATATTCATTTTACTTTAGGTCTGGTAATTACATTTTTTGTCTTTTATGCATAAAATTCCTTTAAATGTCTTAGGCCAAGAGACTGTATGGGGCCTTATCTTATCAAGCCTTTTCTGAATTACCTTTCTGGGCAAAAATCAGTGATCTCCACATGAAGGCTTGAAACTCAGTGACAGTCCGGCGTTGGTGGCACACGCCTTTAATCCCAGCACTCGGGGGCAGAGCCAGGCGGATCTCTGTGAGTTCGAGGCCAGCCTGAGCTACCAAGTTAGTTCCAGGAAAGGTGCAAAGCTGCACAGAGAAACCCTGTCTTGGGAAGAAAAAAAAAAAAGAAACTCGGTGACTACAAAATGCTAACCCTCAAGCCGCTGCTATTTGGCCAAGAAAGTGGACCACTCGAATTAATGTTGCCTTATACTACAGGAACTCTCTCAGTGCACATAAGAATGTAAGAAATGCCTTGGAAGAGACCTTATTTCCAACAAGTATCTTTTGAGTTAGGGGAAATATTA
Organism: Peromyscus californicus insignis; assembly: GCF_007827085.1. Taxonomy (NCBI): domain Eukaryota; kingdom Metazoa; phylum Chordata; class Mammalia; order Rodentia; family Cricetidae; genus Peromyscus; species Peromyscus californicus. Next base: position 90,665,694 of record NW_026294617.1, read on the forward strand.
CACAAGCAAAGCAATAAGTCATGGGTTTGTGGTAAGGCTGTATAGACGTAGGGCAGTCTTGCCCTACTAGTCATACAGATTCCATTCTCAGTCCTTGATTTTATCTGTACAGTTGGTCTTTCTTCACTTTTCAGAGGTTAAATGGTTCTCAAAGAGATGCTTCTCCTGCTTCCAACTATAGTGTAACTCATCTTTTTCAACAGGTATCTGTGAGCCTGTGCCCAAGTTATAGCTAATTTTCTGGAACCACACTGATTTCTGGAGTGGTGATTGTTTAACCAGAAATAAGAAAGGGGTGTTGATACTTGGCAAAATAAAAATGTAGTATAGTCTGAATCCTCCAGTCATGAATAATAGAAAAACTTCTCTGAAGATAGTTCCCCACCATAAAACTAGTAGTGGTCAGGCCAGGAAATCCAAGGCCTGGAATGTTTGGTGGCTGTGCAGATAGTAGATGGCTCACAATAAACTGTAGTCTGTAGAATTCCAGATTTTGCTTGTGTGGAGCGCTTGGAAATGCTCTTTCCTTCTTTTGCTTATGGCCTTACAGAATGGGGATTTTCCCTTTGCTGTCAGGAGAGACTGTGGTCAAACATCAGGTATTAGAGGTCTGGTTTTTTTTTTTGTTTGTTATTTGTCTTTTAATTTTCTTTTTCTAAAGGCCTTTCTGTCTATGATCTACTTGGATTTCGACTACTGTTGCACTCTGTGCTTTTACATGACATTCATCTGTTCCACCAGCCATGACCTGTCATGTTGTGTTAAACTCATGGAATTAAAAAATTGTGGTGCATGACTCTAGACAGCCATCTAAAAGAATGATTTTTGAAAAACAAAACAATCTATTGATGAACCAAGGTGACCTTGCCTCCTGTGTTTTATTAAAGAAGATGGAAGGAAGGGCAAATAATTGTAATGGGCCAATTTATGGGCAAAATAAAAAGATTCCTATGGCTTGGGAAGGGAAGAGATTTAACTTAAATTTATAACTATATAAATACCAAATAAAATTTCATATTTAAGAATATATTTAGTATAACTTGTCTCATCAAGACTGCCAATACTTAACAGAAAAATGTTGTTGTAAGCTTAATTCGTAATGATTTTCCCAAGTCCATAAGCGATAGGATTTGTTTAGAAAGTCACCAGCAACAATTTACATTTAGTTAAACAATAGAATTAAAGTAGGAATCTTAGTATTACTTTTAATGTTGTAAATTTGATTCAGAGTTTACCATCAGTCTATTTATGGAATTTAGGTTGACCTTATCAATAAGCCTCATTTCTAACAAGTTGCATATTTTAGAGGGCTATGAATTCAAGCTGTAGAGCTTTCTCTAAGGGGCTTTAAAAATAGCTGTGCATCTGCAATTCTGAGCCATAAATGGCTCCAAAGAGAGCAAGCCTGTAACTGGAAGGGACAGGCTTTCTCTTGAATGTAGTTTTTGTTCTGAAAAACAAGCAGATATGAATCTTGCAATTGTAATCTCACGTTCATTTTTACTTTCCGGAACTTCTTGGCAAATCTTAATTTTATCCTTCAACTTCTCTAAATGCATCACAATAGGACAGGAACATATCTATGTGAACTAACGAAAATTTCTAATGTGATGATACTGAGTTTGAAGCAAATCTAAGCCCAGAAATACTTCATTATCTTTCTCTGTAAAGGCAACTCTAAGTCCCTGCAATTTTCCATGCATTCCATCAAATATATTAACATTCTATGGGTTAAGAAGTAATTTTCCTCTGCTTGACTTCCATTTTAAATCAATTTTAAAGTTTTAAATGATTAAACCATGAAGTAAATTATTAAATATACCTGTGATAAAATGCCTTAGAAGTGAACAAATGGCAGTTTTCCACTGAAAACTGAGAAGGCATTAACTTAACAGATATGTCATTCAAAAAAAAAATCAACAAAACACTTTTATTTTGCACAGTGGTATAGACCACCAGCATCACCTACAAGAAAAGAGTTAAATTAATTACCAACGGCATTATCCAATGTGACAGCTCGTGACCTTATTCAAAGGGTGATTCCTTTAATTTATGTATAATTCTATACAATGTTAATCTTAGTTGATCATATTAAATTCTAAAGTTGATTGCTTTTCATAGGATTCCTGACTAATAAGTAGATGATCTTTAAATACTTCTGGTGTCCATATATTGTTACATGTGTAGTATATATTATACCTGAGAAAAAATTTTGGTGCATGAATTTTCATGGAATTTCAGCCTAAACATTTCTCTAACTTGAAAGTAAATGGTATTTGAGATAAGCATAAAAATTTAATTTTCATGACTAGTACCCTGTATTCTAGATAAAACTGTTGATATGTCTTCAGTGATAACATAGCTCAAACTCAGACTGAAACACATGAACCAGAATTCCAAACTAAATCTTTCTAGTTGTTTCTACATTGGTGACTTATCCTTTATTAGATATTCTTCTTGTGTTGGCTGTTAGGTCAGTTTGCAAAGCCCCCATAGCTTAAGTATTGTGATTTCACAAAGTAATAAAAAACTAAAATATTGGTAAATTTCATAATGATGTCTACTTTGTTTTTTAATTTACACAGAAACTATGTGGAGGAAAAACTGGCAAATCTCAATACCATGTCAGAAATAATTTATTTCACATGTAAAATTGATCTGTATCCTACACTCAAATAATCCAAATAGATTTTTCATCTATAGCAATCTAGTCAAAATGTAAGAGCAATGATGATTTTTCATTGTATAGCAATTATGCAGTGAAGGGTATCAAATATCCCATTTCCTCTCCAGTAAACAACTGTAAGACGAATTGCTAAACAGTCTTATTAATAAAAAAACTGGGAGCCATATATTGGAGTTAAACCCTGAGAGATCAGAGGAATATGAAAAGCCACAGCCAACCTCACCTTACCAACTCCTCAGCTTCCAAATAGATCTACTTTCTGTATAACCATGTCTATATGCCTTTCTGTCCCTGCCATCACTTCCTCTCTCTGCCCAGCTACATCACTTCCTCTCTCTGCCCAGCTCTGTCACTTCCTGTCTGTCTGTACAGACCTCCAGACCTTTATGGTTAACTAGTGTTTGTTGCTAGAGTTTTCCTGCCTGGCCCACAGTCAAGACAAACTCTCTCACCTGCCAGTCCCACAGCCACTCATACCCGACCAAGTAAACACAGAGACTTATATTGGTTACAAACTGTATGGCCGTGGCAGGCTTCTTGCTAACTGTTCTTACAGCTTAAAATAATCCATTTCTATTAATCTATACCTTGCCACGTGGCTTGTGGCTTACCGGTACTTCACATCTTCCTTGTCCTGATGGCGGCTGGCAGTGTCTCCCTCACCCAGCTTCCTGTTCTCTCAATTCTCCTCTCTATTAGTCCCGCCTATACTTCCTGCCTGGCCACTGACCAATCAGTGATTTATTCATTGACCAATCAGCAACACATTTGACAAACAGACCATCCCACAGCAAGTGTTAGAATTCAAAGTGTGTGTCACCACTGCTGGCTCTGTTCCCAGTGTGGCCTTGAACTCACAAAGATCTGAATGGATCTCTGCCTCCAGAATGCTAGGATTAAAATGTATGTTACCATTGCCTGACTTTTATGTTTACTATAGTGGCAGGCTTTTCCTCTGATCCTCAGATAAGCTTCATTAGAGTGCACAATACATTGGGAGACACAATATATCACCACAAACAAAAGTCCCCACTTCACAACAATTTTTATGACAGTAATAGCACAGATTTGCATATTCCTTTGTATGTCTCTACACAAAACTCTAGCTGAAAAACTGGAAATGGTTTGGGGGTTGTTTGGAATATGGAGATGGTATAATACATATAGGAAGAACTTGAAGTTTCCATATAGGAAACAATGGAAACAGTATAATTCAAAAAGTAATAATATTAACCAAGTATAGAAACACAACCTTGTCATGGTCTCAACCACATGTTGTATCCAAATTAATTGTTCACAAAGAAGTAGAATGAACAATGGTGTTGTGTACCTATTTTCTCCAAAATTAAACATTCCCTTCTTGAAGGAGAAGACAGATCAATTACAGTAAGCAAGCTGAAAAAAAATATTGTAAGACTAAGGGTTAGTGAAACCCAGTAGACTGAAGAAATTCACAGTGATCCAAGAGTCACAAACTCCCTCTTCAAGACTGAATAAGCAATAACGAATGCTCAGAGGGGACAACTTTAGTCTGCCAAACTGACTGCAATTTAGAAACAGAGCTCAAGAATGCAGCTTTTGCAGGTTGCTATTCATGGAGTGGGATTTATGATAATACAACTGTGTAAGTCACCTACACTGCTCTAAGTACTCTAAGTAACCTTGATACATTCATGGATTTTCCATGCTATATTTGAAAATAAATGATCATCTTAATTAAGGTTTTTTATTTCAGTGAAGAGACACCATGACCATGGCAACTCTTACAAAGAAAACATTTAATTGGGTGGCTTGATTACAGTTTCAGAGAGATTCAGTCCATTATCATCATGACAAGGAGCATGGAGGGGTGAAGACAGACATTGTGCTGGAGCTGTCAGTGCTACATCTTGACCAGAAGGCAGAGGAGAGTCTACTGTCAGTCACACTGAGGGAAACTTGACCAAAAGAGATCTCAAAGCCAGCCCCCACAATGACAAACTTCCTCCCACAAGACCACACCTCTTAATAGTATCACTCCTTTTGGGGGGCATTTTCTTACAAACCACCACAGTGAGTTAGTGTGGCAAATAAATAGTTCATGTGAAAAATAGGTTAGTGTTCACCAGAATGTTTTATAACAAGTTACTTTTCAATTTTATTCCTAAGAAATTATTACCAATATTACAGTCAAGGAGAATAATCAAGGATTATTCAAGGACTTATCAACCAGTATAAAAATCTTTAGAAAGGATTGGTTTGGAATTTAACTTCCATGTCTCTTTTTCTGAATTTTAACCCATTATCTTTTAAGACACATTCACTTTAAAGAATACTGTGTGGGATCATTGACTCATTTACCTTGAGGACAACTTGTTCAATAACAAAAAAAGAGAAAAAAATTGAATACAAAAAAATCATAATGCACAGAACTTTTGCTTTACAAATTTACCATATAAAATTCATAGAATTCTAACAATGCTTAGTTAAATTTTAAATGTTTCTTTTTTTTTACTTTTTTAACTAAGAAATTTTTTATTCATTTTACATACCAACCACTGATCCCCCTCTCTTCTCTCCTCCCGCCCCTTCCCCAGCCTTTCCCCCAACCTATGTGCTATTCCCTCTTCCAAAAAGGTAAGGCCTCCCATTGGAGTCAGCAATGTGTGGTACATTCAGTTGAGGCAGGTCCAAGCCCCTCCTCCTTCATCAAGGCTGTGCAAGGTATCCCACCATAGGTAATGGGCTTTAAAAGGCCAGCTTATGCACCAGGGATAGACCCTGATTCTACTTCCAGGGAGTCCCTTAAGCAGATCAAGCTACACAACTGTCTTGCTTATGCAGAGGGCCTAGTCCAGTTCCATGAAGGCTCCACAGTTGTTGGTCTAAAGTTCATGAGTTCCTACTAGCTTGGTTTGGTTATCTCTGTAGGTTTCCCATCATAATCTTTTAGTCCCTTGCTCATAGAATCCCTCTTCCCTCTCTTAGACTGGACCCCTAGAGCTCAGCCATGAATCTCTGCATCTGTTTCCATCAATTTCTGGTAGGCTCAGCTCCAGAGAAGCTAGCTAACAAGGAAGACCCTAAGAGGGACACATGGACTGCCCTGGGAAGGGGAAATACATGAGATCTCCATGAGTAAACTGGGGGTGTGGGGCACAATAGGGATGGGATATGAGAAAATAAGGGAATAGAATGGTTGAGCTGGAACAAGGATAGAGTAGGAGAGCAATGTAAGAAATATTTCGATGGAGGGAGACATTATGGAGTTGGGGAAAACCAGGTGCTAGAGAAGCTCCCAGGAATTCACAAGGATGACCCCAGCTTAGACTACTAGCAATAGGGTAGAAGGTGCCTGAGCTGGCTTACCCTGGTAATCAGATCAGTGAAATGTGTATTTTTCTATAAATGCTAAACTAATGAAGATTTCTCTGTCATAGGATCAGCCTGAATCCCCTCAAGGAAAACCGTTTTATAATATGTAAATGACTTAAGCTATGTGTTATGTATTCTCTGCTTCTCCACTTTAGATTTCTTCATGGTTTAATTTTAAACATATAATCAAAATATAAATTTAGAGGGGCATCTTAAATGCTTAGAATGATTAGTTTTCTTTTTGTAATCAGATTATTAAACTTTAATATACACTAAAACCATCTGGAAAGCTTAAAAAAAGAACAGATTCCATGCTCCATGTTCAGAATGCTCATTCAGTAATTCTGGGGATATACTCAGATTTTACTGATTTATTCATTCACTTATTCCTTCTTTTTTTGTTGATAAGAAACCAGTAAACATTTTCACCATGCTCTATTCCATCTCAGATGTACACAGTAACACAGCATTACTAAATTCCAGAACTATTAATACAGCATTTCATTCAAATATGGAGTGCCATATACTATTTTTTTTAAAAACAAAAAAGCTAAGAAGAGGCCCATATATGCTCCAAATTAAACAAGATAGGTCATAAAATGGGTTGATCCCCAGAAACGTCTCCTATTTTGTGGAATATCTGTAATTATAATACACTAACAATAAATCAGAACATTTTCTTTTGGAACATAAAAACTACCTGAGTAACTTTAAGAATTTCATTCCTCATCATCATACCAATTTCTTGGGTTGATTAAAGAAGATGAGGTCCAGCAGTTCCAGTCTCCTAGGTTATTCTGATGCAGCTCCAAGGTAGAGAACCATTCTTTTCAAAGTCGTTGGCACTGGCATCTACCCATCTCTCCCTCCACTCTGTGCCAGTGCTGGCTGGCTGTGTCTGAGGGAGCCTCTTTTGGTCCATTCGATACTCTTGGTCTAATGGGAGCTCTTGGTCTAATCTGGGCTCTCAGTCCAATTGGTGCTGATGGGTTCTGTGCCTCAGGGAACAAATTTTAGTCCAACGAGCACCAGTAGGCTCTGTCTCAGGGAGGAGCTATTCCCAATCAGTGCAGGGTAGGACCTGTTCTCTGTTCCCAATCGGTCTAGGGTGGGCTTATGTCTCTAGTTTTCACTGGTGTCACGTGGGAAGGGGTTTGTTTTCTTCTCAAAGTCATTGGTAGTGATCAGACCCAACTGTAAGAGGGACAAAGAAAAGACAGCCTTTGACCTTACTTTCATTATCTATCATTGACTTAGTATAAATATGGCTTTCAACTAACTCAGTGTTTATCACAAGGGCAATCAATTCCCTTTTTGTTGTTTTTCTTTTGTAGGGTCTGATCTAGCAAAGAAGAATCTGATTTCATTTACAGCCTTATGCAATTCAAGATTGTATGATTAAATATTTCTGTACGACCACTTGCAATCAACATAAATAGATGGAGTTTTTTTTTTAATTTGTTTCTCCTTATTGTACAATGCCAACTTAGATAGCAAAAAAAAAAAAAAAACCTGTTCCTTTAGCTTAAGCAGTTAAACAGCTGGCCTCAAACTCACAGAGATCCACCTGCCTCTGCTTCCCAAATGCTAGGGTTAAAGGTGTGTGCCATGACTGCCCAGCAAACACTGCTTCTTAGCAGAGAGAATAAATCTTTCTATTTCCAAAGTTTTGAAATATCAGATAAATAATTAATAACTGGATACCAAAAATAAGAGAACGCAGACAAAAGTATATTAATTCCTTCTCAGTTACATATGAACTGTGATAGTCTCTAAAAGCCACTGAAGGTAGTTACCACTAAATTAGTAGCACAAAACAAATTTGAATCTTTCAAGTTTTGGAAGTCTAGAAGTTTCCACATTGCCAACCATGTTATTTCTTTCTAGAGACTGCAAGGAGATTCCAATCCTTCTCCCTTTCCTTGCTTCTGGTGACACTGTCAATACTTGACATCCCTTTACAGGGTACAATATCTACTTTCCATGTGTGCATTCAGGTGTCTTTGTAATTCCCCTTTTCTATTTCTTATTAGAACATCTATTAATGGACATTTCCACCTTTTCCGGCTTGACACATCTGAATCCCTACTTCGTTAATTCACAAAATCCTTTACTCTAGAGTGAGTCACATTTCAGGTTATAGAAGACAAAGATTGGGGGTAACCCCATAGAATGCTATTTTATTTCAATTCTTTTTGTATAAAAATATTTTACATAAGAATCAATTTACTTCAAGGTATTTCATGGTATAAGAATGATAGAATAAAAAAAATATAACCTTAAACAACCTGTGCTGTAGTTTCATCAGAGCCACTTTCCAGTGTCTGTGTTGTTTAGGAAATAACCTCTTAAACTGGTCTTAGTTTTTATGTGCATAGAAAAGATAATGCATGACCTCGCTTTACACAGAATTAATGAAATTAAGGCAGATGTGTGAAGGTGATTTAAGTCAGTAGAAGGAAATCCCCACAGACATTTTTAAACTTTAATTTTCACTTGAAATGTATAAGTCCTTTGCAAATCTTTGATTTATTTACTACATTCAGATTTACTTATTTGAATATTGTATTTTAAAGTGACCAAGAATATACATACAAAAGTTTGTGAGGCCATTTTTTTCTTCAACATTTTGAGATTCTTCTCCAGTCTTAAATTTAGAGCAAATTTTAGGAATTCATTGTATTGAAAGTTTTAAAAATGTTTTAATTGACTTTCATAGATACATTCTTCAATAATATATCATTATCAAGTCCTGTGAGCCTATGAACTACATAGGGAGTACATAGAACTCTAGCAAGAATTTCCTTCAATTTTTTCAAACACTATTGGAAAAACATTTCTTCTATATATTGCTAAATTTGTGGGTTGTATTTTTTTTTTTTTGTTTTTTTTTTTTTTTGGTTTTTCGAGACAGGGTTTCTCTGTGTAGCTTTGTGCCTGTCCTGGAACTCACTTGGTAGCCCAGGCTGGCCTCGAACTCACAGAGATCCACCTGGCTCTGCCTCCCGAGTGCTGGGATTAAAGGCGTGCGCCACCACCGCCCGGCGTGGGTTGTATTTTACAACTGCATTCTTTTATAATTTTAATGTTTTAAATACTTATAAATTAAGAAATTCATTTGTTAAAAAATGTATTCAAACTATGTAAGATTTAATTTTTGTATTTAGATCCATAAGTCTTTATTGAGGCCCATATTAACTTCAAGATAAGCAAATAGCAATCAAGTTAAAACAACATTCAAAATCACTACAAAGAACACTGAATCCTGGAATTAAGCTGTAACTGTAGTTTTACAGTCAAGGAAAAGTGAAAATTGCATAAGAAATTCTGTCTCTATCATTCATATCAATGAACCTAACATTTCCTAAAGCTACCAATCTGCTAAAGCTGGCTTTAAGTTATTCAGTGCTCTACGGGAGCTACCAGAATACCTGGTGTAGAATGTTCAATACTGGTTTCTGAAAAGAATGATGTATTCTGTGGTTAAAGATGAAATTACTGGAAAACAAATGGAGTTACAAGTTCTTATTATCTCATTCAAAAGTTATATTATAGGGCATTCCAAGAACACCATTTTGTTTTTATGTTTCAAGACTTAAAGTATCAGTTTTATTTTGGAATAAAGAGAAAGAACTGAAGTCTTAATAACATGCTCAAGTGTCCTGTGGCCTGACTACTTGGCAACACATTCTACCTTCTAAAGATCCCACATCTCCACAGAGTGCCACTGCATGGCAGCTAAGTCTGGATCCGTTGGGAGGAGGTGACAGATAGGATCCAGACCATCACATTAGATATGCATGTAAAGAGAAAATAGTACTGACAGGGTTCAGTATTACCCACAGTTTCAGGATTCTACCTGGGTCCTTGGGTTAGGGTGACTACTGTACATGCACATCAATTAACACTTCTGACACATTAACTGAGTTCACAAGAGAAATGTGGACACACTTTACAGAGGTGACAAGGAATGAAGATATAAATCACTCAGTGACAACTAACTTTCTAGTCTCATTACATTTTCCAGCCTTGCTTCACAAAAAACTTCTGTGGTAGTCATGTAATCAGCCAGGACATTCTTAAGCTTGTTAACAGTCTGCTCTCTCTCTCTCTCTCTCTCCCTCTCCCTCTCCCTCTCCCTCTCCCTCTCCCTCTCATTCCCTCTTTCCCTCCCTCTCTTTCTTTCTCTCTTTCTCCTGTAAAATGACAATGGCTTTTCTTGCACTAACTTGAAAAAACAAAACAAATCAACAGTAAAAAGAACGACAGCAAAACAATATCAGGAGCAATCAAGTACTGATAAAAAAAATCTATTAGGTCACACTTTGCATTCTTCCTTCTTGCATTTAAAAATATTTTATTTAAAAACTAACAAAGAAGTAGAAGTAGAAGATGATAATTAACAAAAAATTATAATATAATCTTTATGAGCTTCCCTTACTCTGTGCATTCCCACATTTGAATGGTACTGTGTAAGTGTTGCTACAACACTGATGTTTGAACCTAGCTTTACTACTGTGCTTTATTTTTCTACATTTGTGTACCTAGCATGTAATTTTCCTACCTAGCATACAATGATCAAATAATCATTCAGCAAATGCTTAGTGAACCAAAAGTGATAAATGAAAATCAATAAATATGGAATAAATAACAAAATACAAGTGAATGACTGAATGTTCCTGTAAGGTTTTACAAATTCAAAGATAAATTATAGCTATACTGAAGTAATGTATTCATTGTGCTTTGCATTAAACACATAGGATACAGAATTAATGAGTGCTGAAGCTTGACCTGGTAATAAATCCAGCTAGGCTATTTTTAAAAGTCTAGAGAAAGATGGGATAGATAATGATAAATTTGAGTACTAGTCAATAAAGTATTGAAATTAAGAGACCTTAGAAACTTCCAATGAGTCAAGTTGAAGGGGTACATGTGGATTTCACTTCATGTCGAAAGGGAAAGTTAGGGACATAAATTACAAACAGAAATAAACACTAAACAGAGAGAGAGAGGGAAAAGGGAAAGAGAGAGAGAGAGACAAAAGAGAGATAAAGAGGGGAGACTAAAAGTTTGACAGTAACCTAGATGCATCCTGTTCTTTATTTGGATTTTAACAACAAAAAGCATCCCATTCTACCTACCTACATTTACTGATGAAGAAGACATTCCAAAAACAGGCAACCTAACAAAACCTCTTCCATTTACATCATCATGCCTCACTATCTGCAGTCTAGCCATCGCCAGAATACCATTTCTCATAGGCTTCTACCCAAAAGACCTAATCATCGAAGCCGCAACCACGTGCTACCCTTTTAATTACACTAGTTGCCACCTCTCTAACAGCTGTATACAGTATGTGAATTATTTTCTTTGCCCCTATAACCAAACCTCGATTCCCCCTCTTATTATCAACGAAAACAACCCTAAACTAGTAAACCCAATTAAATGCTTAGCAATTGGAAGCATCCTAGTAGGCTTCTTTATCTCGCACAGTATCCCAACCACCACTTTTCACATTATAACAATACCATGACATCTAAAAACCACAGCCATTCTAGTTACCGTAACAGGCTTTTACCACCTCACTAGAACTTAATCATTTAACCTCCAACTTAACATTAAAAACCCTTCCCCAACCTCACTTTTCTCAACATCACTAGGCTGTTTCCCCCTAATCATCCATCGAACCTTACCTGCTCAAACTCCAATACACTTAAACACAGTCTTAAACCTCTTAGACCTTACCTGACTCAAAAAAGCTATCCCCCTATTCACCTCAACCATGCACATCTACCCTTCCAAAAATTTAAGCAATCAAAAATTCCAAATTAAACTGTGCTTCTTTTTCTTCCTAATTACACTCCTATCCATCCCATCCTACTAACTACCTAATTACCTCAAGTAATCTCAGTAATAGCAAAGATACCTATAAATAGAGTTCACACAGACACTACTATAAGCATGCAGAGCAACTATATAAAGCCTCTACCCTTGCACCCCCTCTCCCATTAACCCCAGTTCATCACCATCATAAACTACTCTACCATCCATACTATTAAATTCCAATACTATTTCTACCCCATCATAATAATTCATCACAAACAACATCCCAAGCTACATAAAAACACTTGTCACTAAATCCCTAACACCAATCAACTTGATAATCAAGTTTCAGGGTATTCCATCACAGATATAGCATTCATATACCTCAAAACAACCAACATCTCCCCTAATATATTAAAAATACTATCAACCCTAAAAATGACCCTCCAACCCCACCCCGCGCCACTAAACAACCCATACACCCAACTATTTATTGGGTTAATTTAGTTTGTCACAACAGCCCATTAAGCTGTTAAGCTGTTCTGGGAATCCCACTAATGTTCTCATATTAAATCCAAATTTCAAAAAAAAATGTTTTTGAGGAAACAGTGGCCTCCCTCCCTCAGGAAGTAAACATTCCATATCAAGATAATGTTCTTTGGATTTCACAGAAGTCCTGTGGCCAAATGTGGCTGGGAACATTCCCTAGGCAGAATGGAAAGCAAGGTGATCAGAGGCAAGCATGCATTAATTTTTCTCTACCCTTGACTGAACATGTAATATGACTAGCTGCTTCAAGTTCCTGCTGCCTTGAGTTCCCACACTAACAGAGTCCTTATAAGTAACAAAAGGGAACTAAGGACACTGACTTTCAAATTTGCCCTGAACTCTCCTGGTCAGGGAAACTGCTCACTAAGATAAAACGTTTAAACTCATCTAAAACTTTCCGTTTTAGAATGGTGATGATATCTCCCCTTTAAGCATCCTGGGAAGGCTGGCAATCTAGATACTAGAAGGCAACTTTTTTTCTCTTATTGTTCTCAGAATATATCATCCCTTTGCTTCTTAGCAAGCAAACAAAACTCAAGGCTATCAGTATCTGTTCTGTACAATTCGTAACTCTTAGTATGTATAGCAAAGAAAAGAATCATCTATTAAAAGAACTGCAAGAGTGGGTAACACATACTCAAAACAGGTGTACAGGACAGTATGTATGGGTGATATATGAAGAGGATGAAAACTTAAGAAAGAAAATTTTGATGTGGAAAATTTTCATATGCATATAGATTTATTAATAACAAAGTCTAGAGGCATTTTTTAGATCCACTGAGCTTAGAAAATTTTGTGGCACACTTAAAGTTTAGCAAAGATTCCCGAATGGCCTTGGATGACTGGAGGGAATAAAAAAGGAAGTACCTGGAAATGAAGCAATGTTAATAAGGTTTACTACATGATATCAAATACATTTAGTTCTTTGTTCTTTGGTTAGGCTAAGGTACATTCAGCTTGCCTTTGTAGTGAGGAATGTGCTGGAGAATGATGCACAGCAGCTTGTTGAGATGTTTAACAGTGGCTTTTCTCTGTAGGGTGGGGCTGATAGTAGAAGAGGTTGCTACACAATTGGACTCGTTTGGTAACAGTGAGAAAGCCAATATCTTATACAAGATCAAATTCTAAGGAGAGAAGTGCCTTTTAGGAGCAAGATAGGCAACACGGCCAGATCAACAGATTGGAAAAGATGCTAGTAATTTTAAAGTAGCAATATGCCTGGAACTATACATTATTAAAGCTTGTGCTTCACATGTCTCAAGGTACAGGAAGAAAGACTTATATGCATGGTTTCAGAGGGTCCAGTCCATCATGCTGAGGAGGGTAATGGTGGCACACACCAGTTCATATCATGGTACTCCAGAAGCAGAATGAGTAAAGTTTAGTGAATGAGCTGGAGGTACCTTATTCTTTGTTTTTTTTTTTTTCTCTTTTACCTCCAAGTTTACCCAAACCCTAAGCCAATGTGAAGTACCACCAAAATTCAAGATGTTTTCACTCTTCCCACTTAGTTAATCTTCTCTGAAAATGTCCTCAGACACAAATGCAGTGGTGTGCTTTACTGGTGGTTTATATGTGTTTCAATATCCTGGGAAACTATCATGGTCAGGAATGGTGCTGATTAATATACAGTTAAAATTGACCAAAAATAGATGAACAGGAAACTGAGGTGATCTTCCTTAAACCAATGTTATAATATCCTGATTTATTTCTCATCATAATCCTCTTTTCAAATCTAGAAACAGAAAAAGTGACCAGGTTCTTAGGCAGAAAAGTACACTTGTTACCATAAGAAACATGTAGGGTCAATTCTCCCAGTCATTCCTGGAAAGTGTCTGGCTATGTTCTGTCACAGCAACATCCTGAGGAAATAATCAGACATTTCAGGGTCTATAGGCTAATCAGTTGGTATAATAAGTTGGTTTGAACTCAGAAGAGTATCCTTGGAAGGGCATCAAATCTTGACAACAACATTAGCAAAAAGGTGCCAGCAGGACCTCAGCATCTGGTAACTTTCAATGCTAGAGTGTTGTTCCTCAGAATCCTTAGGATAAGTACCACACGGGGTTCCTAGCTATATTTTAAGTAGGCACAGGTCCTCTGTACCTGATGCTCCAGGGGGGCACATGCCAATGTATATAATACCTGATGATTCGAATTCCCAGATGGACAGAATGTCAGAGCTTTGAGATAATGACAGACCCAAGTGGATGCCAACTATGTAACTAATAGTCTTGGAGGCAAGGCAGACACCAGAAGCCAAGTCACAACAGAAAGTCCTCATTAGGGCAATAGCTAGAAGATTTGTGGGATGCCAACTGTCTCTGGGACCACCAGCATGCCACACATACTTGAGCAAGCTGTAGGCATGACTTATAAACCAAGAAAGCTTCTTGGTTGATTGAGATCAGAACAGCCATTAGGAATGCTTGGAGTAAATGGAGCCTGTGGATGTAGCTCAGTGTTAGGCTGGAGACTGCTATCATATGTCTGAATCCAGGTGAGTTCTGGAGAGTCCCTGAGTTGGATTTTGAACAGCATTATTGCACATGAACAGTGACCTTCACCACTATCTCTAAGAGTCTGCAGCAGTGACATCCTTATCACATTTCTCAACTCCATTATGGTGCCTGGGTAGTTTCATTATCCAAATTACTAGCAGAAATATGCTAACCATTTTTTAAACAATTGGTCTATCTTATAGAGAAAGCATCTCAACACTTTCAGTAAGAATATAAGGGTTTCTCTCCCAAGGCAAAGTAAAAGAAATCCAGAACAACAGTAAAACATTACATTTGTTTTAGATTTTGTTTTTGACACCAGTAAATGTTAATGGTGATTTGACTTTTTTTGACATGTCAGATTTGTCGGAGAAAGTTATTTTTTTAGATGTGAGATATTTGAGGGGGCTATTGACTTTTTCAGGGCAATTGGACTAAAATCAGCCATGTGTGAGGTTATTTATGGTGGCTATTTTATGACAAGCAATTTACTGTAACTCTAGCCTTGTTCTTTTTTTTTTTTCTAAATAACATTCATTTCTCATTTGTTTATGTGACTTCCTATTATTCCAGAATTTGCACAGAGCTAAAATATTATGCACTTTTAAAAAGTAAATGAAGTTCTTTAAAGTAATTTTAACTTTATTTTTTTGTATCAAGCTTTATTTTTCCCTTTCCTTTTTCCTCTGCCTCGGGGTCTACTGAGCTATTCCTTCATTTGAGGCACCTCTTATAGTGCAGTATCCATCTATAAGCCTGTTTCCAGAATTTCTTCCTGCTGGTTTGCTTCTATGTCTTTGTTTTAGAACACAGATCTTTGCCTTTGTGACACATAATTGGAAGGCAATGCATATGTAAAGGAAATGCATGGTAAATTACATTGCGGGGCTGGATGTCTGGATGGCATTCCAGTACTTGACTGCACCAGAGGTCAGAGCAAAGGTGTAAACCAGGATGTTTAGCAACAGAAATCTATTGATGTAGTTGTTGGGTCAGAAGTGTAAGTCAAGGCATTGGCAGGAAGAATTGCTTCTGAGCCAGCAAGATAGGTAAATTGTTTTTGCCTCTGCCCCAGACACGGACATTTTCCTTGCGTCTTTGGTGTTTCTTGGCCTCTGTTCTGTCATCACAGCCTCTGCCACTTCTTTGTATGTTTTTCCCATTTGTGCATCTTTCTGGAAACCACACATTTATGTTGATCTTTGGATCACATTCCCTACTTCATAACTATGCCAAAAATAATGACGATTAATAAATAAGTTCACTACTAGTATTAGAAATGGTTAGGGGGAGAACTTGATTCTAATTCTTACATCCCCTTACACTGACTTTCCTGAACAAAGCTTTGCATCTGCTGAGAATGGAATAACATTACTACTGATTATAGTATGTGGTTTTTTTTTTTTTTTTTTTTTTTTTTTGGAGTTGGTGGTCAAGTTTTTATTCTGCTTTGTTTCCTACAGACACATCCTCATGTTGGCCATTATTCTTACTACAGCTAAATTATTTCTAAAAATTGCTGTCATTTCAGTAAACTTTTGGGGTTTTTTTGGGTTTTTTTAGTAAGAAATTTTTTATTCGTTTTATGTACCAATCACAGATCCCCCTCTTCCATCCTCCTACCCTTCCAGCTTCCCTCCTCCAACCCACCCCCAATTCCCTTGCCTAGTACATTCAGTTGAGGCTCTTCCCCCTGCCTCAAGGCTGTGCAAGGTGTCCCACTATAGGCAGTGGGTTCCAAGAAACCAGTTCATGCACCAGGGATGGATCTTGTACCTACTGCCAGGAGAATTAATAACTAGGAAAAACTTAGATTATGTCTTGGAAATACTAATCACTACTCTTACAAAATAACTAACTTTGGATAGTTACACATTTTAATGAATGTATCAATTTATTCAAGGTGACTGTTTAATTGAAATATACCAAAATTTGTGTTGTGTTTATTTTCAATTAAGAGATTTTGACTGCCATATTTTTTTTAAGGTAAAGTCAGTTAATGAAGGGTCATGCTATTTGCTGTTACTTACATGATATTTGCTAGTACTTATTATGATGATATATGACAGTCATCTGTCACTAAAAAGAAAAAAAAATCAAGTAGACAGATAGATTCATGGAGCTGACAAGAGGCCCTAGCAGGTAAAGGTATGAGCTAATAAACCTGCTGATCTGAGTTGAATCTCCAAAGATGACCACTCCTTCAGGTTGTCTGTGGTGGTATTGTGTTCCCTGAAATATTGTACATACTAATAAACTTCTCTGGGGTCAGAGAACAGAACAGCCACAATATTAAACATAAAGGATAGGCAATGGTAGCACACGCCTTTAATCCTAGCATTCCAGAGGCAGAGATCTACCTGGATCTCTGTGTGTTCAAGGATACAGCGAAGCATAGTGACTCACGCCTTTAATCCCAGAAAGTGAACCTTTATTCCCAGGGAGTAATGGCAGAAAGCAGAAAGGTATATAAGGCGTGAAAACCAGGAACCAGAACTAGTTAAGCTTTTGGCTGGTTAAGCTTTTAGGCTTTGAGGAGCAACAGTTCAGCTGAGATTCGTTTGGATGAGGGCTCAGAGGCTTCCAGGCTGAGGAAAACAGAATGAGCTGAGGAATTGGCTAGGTGAAGAAGGTGTGGCTTGTTCTGCTTCTCTGATCTTCCAGCATTCACCCCAATAACTGGCCTCAGGTTTGCTTTTATTTATAAGACCCTTTAGAGATTCATGCTTCAGTTGTCCTCTAACATACACACACACACACACACACACACACACACACATGCACACGCACACGCACACACACACACCATACCCCCCCACTATAATAAATTAATTGATTAATTAAAATTTAGATATATTTGTGGCATATTGCCAGAAAGAATATTGTACATTCTGGTGGCTATTGGCTCTCCCACCATCTATCTCAGAAAAGTCACGTGACTCACATGCTTTATGGCTTTGTTGAAGAAATTGCTACTGTAGTTGCTTTTATGTGCTATGTTTATAGACTTTTTAGCATAAATTGTAAATTTACATTTCCATACATTACTTTAATGTAGGGGAAAAAAGAAACAGCCAGAAAATTCTCTCAGGCTGGCTAACCTAAGGAAGGAAAAGCTTCAGCATTGTTCAATGTAAATGAGTAGCATATTGCATTATGATATAGCTGTATAAATGCATGTACTTTTATAATAATAAGACTTTGAGCTTATTTTTGTACATGTACTTTCTGAAGAACCATTAACACCTTTCCACCTGGTTGCACATTGTGTTTTATAGTGTGATATTGACAAAATGATAAAATTCTTGCTGTAATTTGTTTGCACATTATTTTTAAATGTGCTTCAAGTTTATATGCATAGGGATTGTAAAGAACATTTTAAGGCAATTAAAAAGAGAACAAGAACTTAAGACTTCAAAGTAATGGAAAAATTTTAATGATATCATAAAAAATTCATACTTCCATAACTGTCTATTTTGACAAACTTGATCTCAGATTATTATGATTATTATTGTTATTATATTGTTTGATTTTTATTAACTTATTTGAGGTATAACTGCCATAAAATCAACTGCAAATAAAGTTCATAATTTGACTCATTTTGACTTACTTGATTCATATGTCACCACCTGCATGTTTACATATCCATTACCCTCAATGTTTTCTTCTAACCTTTGGCTCTATGCCTCATCCCCTGTGCTCATTATCACACTAGGTCAGATTGTATTTTTTTTTTTTTTTTGGTTTTTCGAGACAGGGTTTCTCTGTGTAGCTTTGCGCCTTTCCTGGAACTCACTTGGTAGCCCAGGCTGGCCTCGAACTCACAGAGATCCGCCTGGCTCTGCCTCCCGAGTGCTGGGATTAAAGGCGTGCGCCACCACCGCCCGGCAAAGTGTTTTTTTTTTTTGGTTTTCAGATTGTATTTTTTAAAAAACAGTATGGGAATGCAATAAAAAATAATGCACATATGTTTTTATATGGATTATGTGAGTCTATATATCTTTGTAAGAGTTATCCACATCCATGTTGATATAAATAGTTTACTGTGTTTACTGCTGAGCTGTATTACTTTGTTCGGCCATATCATAGTTCACCCATTTACCTAGTGAAAGTCAGTTAGGCTCTTTGCAGTTTTGGGTTGCTGAAAGTGAAGAATTTGTATTAGTATACTAGCTTCTTGAGAGTATTCTCAGATCACTCAAACTAAAATGTGTGAGTAAATTGACAGTATCACATACTAGATGTATATATATATGTTTTCATTTTCTAATTATATTTTTGAGATTATAATATAGGTACATTTCTCTCTTCCTTTTCATCTCTCCAAACTCTCCCATATACCCCTCTCCAATCGCCATCAAATTTATGGCTGCTTTCTTTACTAATTGTTATTGCATACATGTATGTATATGTGTATTCATATATCTTTCTAAATATAATCTGTTCAGTATATATAAGGTTGCTTTCATATGTTTTCAGAGTTGCCACTGCATAAGCAATTGGCAAGCTCTTCTGTGGGGAAGACCACTTCCCCTAACTACCAACTTACCTCAAGGACACCAATGGACACAAGAAAGCATATGAGGGAAAGCATTTGCTAACTGTCTTCTCTACTGAACTCTGTTCAAATCTTTCGTATGTTTTGTTACTTGTTCTTATATTTTTTTTGTATGGTGTACTATTTTGCTCTCAAAGATGAGTCTCTATTTTTTATGGGATTTTTAGTTTCAGATATTACAATTAGGTTTATGTTCCATTATAAGTTAATCCTTGTATGTTCTAGGAGATGTGGAATTTTTTTTAGATTATAGCATGTATGTATGCAGTTCTCTTATCTCATTATTCATAGAACAGATTTTTCTTTGCTGAACTGATTTTGGACTGTTTTAAAAGATACTTTTCTATGTATAAATATGCCTGCTTTTAGACATTTTATTCTTCTCTTTTAATCTATTTAGATAGTGTTTATGACAGTAAATCCATCTTGATTATTTTGGCTATGTAATATAATTTCAATCAACAGTAACTACTTCTGTTTTAACATGGTTGCTTTTCACAACCAAAACAAATGTTTAAGACAAGAAGGAATGCAAGAATGTAGGAGGAAACCATGAGGGTCACTTTCAATGTCTCTCCAGAACACATCAGAAACTCAAGGGGGAAAGTGGCTATAGACACCAATGGCTCCTGTGCCTGGTGGAGCCTGCTAGAGCCAAAGGATTCTGAGAAAAGCACCTTTAAACAATGCAGCAGCGCCAGCAATTTTCGCTCCAAATATTAATGCTGATCCTGAGAGAGAGAGAATCCCCAACAAAGCATTATTAGTCAGAGAACATCCTGCCCCCAAAATGCCATTGTCTGAATTTTTCACTTGCTCAAGAATGAGTTTTTAAGGTTACATAGATGTAGATTTCAAGATAACTTTTTTCAGATTGCGATACCTTACATTCTTGGTTTTCTGTTTTAGTTGTTGAACATTGGAGGTCAGGAAATATTTTCTCTTCTAGACCTTAGTTACTAATTCTTAATTAGTCAGAACTGCGAGGTGAGACCCTATCTCAAAACACAAACAAAACCTTCCTGCCTTACTCTAAGTTAATAGGTTATGATTTTGTTAGAAAGTATAATAAAATCTATGTATTTTTCCATTTTCCAGATATTCAGATAAAAGTTTTATCTGTCTTTGCATGCATTTACCACTTATTTGATTATTAAAGTCTTGAATGTGACCATTCTCTCATGGGCCAATCTTCCATTGCTTTCTGTATCCTATATTCTTTTATATTTTCAAGAATTTTATTGTATCTTAATATATATTCTCCATCGCAGCCTTATTGTCTGCAGAGAACTGCTTTGAAGAACTCTTTTTGGTAGTCCTACTGTGGCACTGTATTTCCAGTTACCACTGCATTTCTTCTTCCAGAGAAAGAGCTTTCTGTCTTTGCTTTCCTACTCCATTTACTTGCAGATCTCAGCTCAGCTTCCACCTTGGTAATTTCTGCCAGAAGGCATTGCTGGCTAATCAGAGGTTGCAATCTACCATAGCTTATCAGCTTTCTCTAAGCAGGGCAACATGGGGGACTCCCTTCTCCCAGAAAAAGCTTTCTGCTGTCTACTTAGCCTTATATGGAGGATGTCTCTAAGCCAGATGCCAGATTTATCTTTAGTGTGAATTTTGACACAGTTCCCTACAAATGCTCTTCCCCTGATGAACTACATGACAATTAGACAAATGCCCTAGCCATTTTGATAGGGCCATGCTTCCACTAATCCAGCTGTGTGATAGGAGTGTGCCACTTAATACAAACTAGGGTTTTTCCCCAGGCTTCCCAATCCTATATATTCCTTATAATCTGGAATAATGTTGAGCTGTTTTACTGAAGGCAGTCTCCCAGACGGCTGTCTCCATTCATGCTCACAGGATGCCTACAAAGCTTTCTGTAGCTGCTTCTGCCCCTTTGCCCTCAAGGACTGATGTCCAATAAGCCTAAAGGAAAGAAT
Source organism: Peromyscus californicus insignis (assembly GCF_007827085.1). Classification (NCBI taxonomy): domain Eukaryota; kingdom Metazoa; phylum Chordata; class Mammalia; order Rodentia; family Cricetidae; genus Peromyscus; species Peromyscus californicus. The sequence goes on from NW_026294617.1 coordinate 90,687,108, forward strand.
GGACCCCTCGCCATTTTTTTGAGGTTTTCGTCATTAATTCTATAGATTTCTGTAGTTATAATGCCCCTAAATCTGTTCTCATCTTGATTATCCCCAAAAAACATTCAATTCAGGCCTTACTGTATCTTTTCAAAGACAAAGTTTCTCTTATGTTGTTTTTTACATTGTTTTTCTTTACTTTGCTTTTCATATTTTCTCAGTATTCATATCTAGGTTTCCATGCTGCTTCCTTGGACAGTTCATCTAAAATATAGAGAGATGATGTAAAACCACACCCCGGGGATAGATAAATTTTTTATAATGCATTTAAAGCCCACAGCTACTCGAGTCTTTCACTTTTTCCTTAAATATTCTTTTTTTTTTCTGTTGCCAAGGTTTGCAAAGGAAGTGTTTAGAAGACATCTATTTCGTCTGTTTTCTTTGTGGCTTGATTTTTTTTTTAATTTTGTCCCCAAGGCAGTGAACCCTTGAAATTGAAAATGGATCAATGGAGTTCAAATGCCAACATTTGGCTTGCATTTTAAAAAATGAGGCTTTAAGTGGAATTTCTGTGAAGAAATTATTTTCAATTTAAATGTTTTACTTCTAGAATTTCATAAAATGGTATTAAGTAATACAGCACATGTTTTGAATATGAAGTTATTTGAGTTTGCTAACAGTTCACCACATCCAGGTCATGCTTTTGGTACATTGTCTGAGTACTAGTTCTATCCAAAAATAATATTTTTAATATTATTTAAGTGGAATTGTGTTAATTCCACTTTCCTATTGACGTTAGTGGTGGGTTTTTTTTTCAATTTTATATAATAAACCTTTTGAAACTCATTTGTTATTGCTAAAACATTGTTCAATTTGAGGAGATTATTTGTGTTTGCATGATTATGTTATCTGCCTATAAAGATAGATGTTTATTTCTTTCCAATATCAACTATTTTAATCTTCTTAACTAAGTATAGTGACTAGAATCTCAATAAAATGCTGAGTAGAAGTGATGAGGGTAGATTTCTTATATTTTTCTTTTTTAAATTTTATTTAAGAAATTTTTTAAATTATTTTACATACCAATCACAGATTCTCCTCTCATCCCTCCTCCTGTTCCCCTTCCCTAGCCTTCCTCCACAGACCCTCATCCCTTCCTCCAAAAGTGTAAGAGATTCCATGGGGAGTCAGCAAAACCTGGTACATTCAGTTGAGGAATAGTTGAGCTGGGGAAGGGATGGAGTGGGAGAGAAATAAAAGAGATTTCTTGATAGAGGGAGAGATATTATGTGGTTAAGGAGAAACCCAGTGCTAGGGAATTACCAGGAATCCAGAAGGATGACCCCAGATTAGACTACTAGCAATAGTGGAGAGGGTGCCTGAACTGGCCTACCCTAGTGATCAGATTGGTGACTACCCTAACTGTCATCATAGGACCTTCATCCAGTAACTGATGGAAGCAGATGCAGAGATCCACAGCCAAGCACCAGACCAAGCTCCAGGAGTCCAGTTGAAGAAGGGAAGAGTGATTTTATGAGTAAGGGGCTCAAGATCACAGTGGGGAAACCTACAGAGACAACTGAACCAAGATTGTATGTATTCATGAACTTTAGATTGACAGCTGTGGAACCTGCATGAGACTGGACCAGCACCTCTGCATACAGGAGACAGTTGTGTAGCTGGATCTGTTTGATGGGTTCTGAATGTGGGATGAGGATCTATCCCTGGTGCATGAGCTGTCTTTCTGGAGCCCATTACCTATGGTGAGAGTGGATTTCTTATCTCCTATACGATACTTTAGTAATGAGGATTCAGTTTTTCTACATTAATTATAATGCTGTAATGCTTTCTAGAAACAGAGTTTGAGGAAATGTTATCTTGTTCCTATTCTGTTAAACATTTTAAATCATTATAAGGTGTCTGATTTTTTTTGTCATATCTGCCTTTTGTTTCCACTGGAATAATCAATTTTAAAAATTTTAATTCTGGTCTACCCAGTCTCTGGTTCCTAGGTCTCCAGGCAGTGCCAGGAGTTGGGTCCCTCTTGTGGCATTGATCTCAAGTCGAATCAGTCATTGGTTGGCCATTCCTACAAATTCTATGCCACCTTTGTCCCATAGAATATGAAATCATGGTTATTTTATTTCTTCTCTCAAACTCCTTAATAATGTATTTATGTTTTAGTTATCAAATAACATTTATTTTTGTAGTTGTTTATAAATACATTTAAAAATTCCACATTTGTTAATTTTTAACAATGAAACAATATAGTGTCCCTATTTGCATGAAATTTTGCATGAACACATTCCAAATGCTTTTTCAGAGTTTCTTTTTAATATCTGGTTGGTAGTTAAGAGTTAATTAACTGGGGCTGGAGAGATGGCTCAGAGGTTAACAACACTGGCTGTTCTTCCAGAGGTCCTGAGTTTAATTCCCAGCACCCACATGGTGGCTCACAACCATCTGTAATGAGATCTGGTTCCCTCTTCTGGCCTGCAAGGATACATGCAGACAGAACATTGTATACATAATAAATAAATAAATCTTTAAAAAAAAAAGAGTTAATTAACTTACTTATGTTTAGGGAGTAGAGAAAGTAAGATAGAGGGAAGGCTTCAGTGCTTAGGAAATCTGAATTAATTTTAAAAAGACAGAAAAGCAAGTCATTGTCTTGTGACATAGGGTGACAGATGAAACCATGACATTTTTACCAGGGCTCATCCACTTTGCTGACATGATTCTTGTGTGTATCTGCTTGGCATGAATAGACTGTTAGTGGATTTCATATTCTAAGAAGTTCTGCTTAGTTATTCATCCTGTCAGTTCAAACTCACAAATCAGTGGATAGCTCCAAGTGAAAAGAAGCTACAGTCCTCAACTGGGGATCTATGATCTGTGTTCCCATCCAGGATCTTGAGCCCGCAAGTCCCTAGTTTATTAATGTCTGAGTTACAGTTTTCCCTTATTAGCCTCAAGAGGCTGACATAAGCTCTGATCAGGTTCTGAGCTCTCAATAGCTATTTTCTACCCAATTTCCCAGCCTCTCAACTGTACAGTTAAAATGTTAGCAAGAGCCTGAATAGCAAAAGTAAGTAAGAAGTAAGAAGTTCTAAAAAACTTCAATGAGTTTCTGTTCTATAGGGATTTTATCCCTGGTAGAGGTCTAATGCTACAAAATACATGCTTTTAAAATTCTCTATCTTTTCTTTTTTTAAAAAAATTCCATAAATAGAAAAGTCACCTAACTTAAAATGGCATTCCTTCTGAGTAAAGCTACTAAATAAAATATTTTAAAGTAGGTTTCTGAAATTGTCATTAAAGTGGCTCAAGGGCTAGGAAGATGGCTCGGTGAGTGAAGTGCTTGCTGCCCAAATCTGAGTTCTGATCCCCAGAAAACAAGTAGAATCAGAATTAGGCAGCATGGGCCAGTAACCACTGAGCTGGGATAGGGTAGAGCAAGTCTAAGCATGTCCAGGGCCTTCAACTGGACAGCCAATGTAGCTGAAAAAAGTCATCTCCAGTTTCAGTAAGAGACTATTTCACAAAATAAGATGGAATATGATAGATAAACATCGCTTAGCTCTGGCCTCTGGTCTCCACGTGTGCATTCATGAGTGAGGGAATCCATATACACATGCAAGTGCCCATGCACACACACACACACACACACACACACACACACACACACACACACACACACAGTTGCTGGAAAATCAGGTAAGAAATCCAAATTACATTGTTCAAGACAGTTATATATTATTCCAATTAAGTATATCTATCCAACCAAAGAAGAATTTTAGTTATTGTTCAAATAAATGTGCAAATGTAAAAAGATAAAATTCTCTATAGATATTTCTAGTCATAACTGCTATATATATGAATGCTAAGGATTCAAACTCAGGTCCTCAAGCTTGCAGAGCAATTCTTTTATGCAATAAGCCAACTCCTCAATCGCAAAACATCCAATTTTTCATTAAAATGCTGAGAACAACAAGGGTAAATACCATTTTAAAACAGGGATCTTATACAAACAAAATTAATTTGGTTTGTTTTAAATTTTAAATAGACTGTATCATTTCACTAGCAGAGACATCTTTGTTATTCCAGTTTCAATGACCTTTCTCCAAAGTTTTAGAAGCTGCTCAGAAATTCTATTACTCACAGGACACTTCATTGATCTCCATTGTGTGTACCAAGTCAGCCACACTGCCTAATGAGAACAAGAGAGGACAATGTGACTTGTTCTGATTAACATGCAAAAAAAACTGCAGGTATTACAGAGGTCTAGCTGTCAGCATAATAATGCATCTGACTTAGCAAATCAAGAAACCTAGAAAAAATAAAATAGAGATATTTCTAGGAGTGTTTCAACAGTAATGGACCTGTCTTGGTATGATCCTTATAAAACACTCTCCCTGACCTCTTGGTCTTGCATAGGTTGCAAGGTTGCAACTTGCAAGGTTGGGGGGCATGTTTGGTTTAGCATAAATCTTTGCCTAGATTCCTTTGTTTTTCCCTTCAGTAAAATGAATCATTAAAGACTCAATGTAAAGGGCACCGAATAACAATTTTCATTTTTTTAACATCACTGCGACATTCCAAATGGAAACGGCTTATGGAGTTAGATCTGAAGTTTCCCAAAGACAAGTTCAATCCAAATTTGGGGTTCTTACCTGTCTTTCAACTGTTACATAGAAGAAACTTTTCAAGTATGCCTGATCTAAATTTGTACCTGGCTTTAGATCACCTTCTTTCTGGGTGATGAAATCCCTGGAACCCATGTCAATAGGAAAGGAGAAAACTGAATCAACCAAGTTGTTCTGATTTCCATATGTGCACTATGGTAATCATGTTTCCTTTCCCTCTACCCTCACACATTATGCACATGCATCCTAAAGATAAATAAAATTACACCAACAATAAACTTGTCAATCAGTTCAAAAACTGCCTGCCTGTGGCTGGTACTTAAAAGCAAACCCACAGAGATTATGGGTGTGCTTTTGGATTGTGAGAATGAGGAGGAACCAACAGCAAGGCTTTACTCACCCACAGATCTGAAGGGTGAAGAAGGGTAATAATGAATGCAAATGGCTATCCAGGCTCAGATTCAAGAAATAAAGGGGAGGTAAATTTGAGTAAGACATGTAGTTAGCTGTCTCTTATCCCAAACATCCATTCTGAGTTTAAGGCCACAAGAATAGTCTTTAAGTCACCACAAAATCAAAACCAAGAGTCATTAAGAGCAGTTGCTTTTCCTTTGGTGGTCTAAGAAGGTAGATGAACTGTTTCCTACAAGGTAGGCTCACACTGTACTGGTCTGAGAGCAGGTTTCAGCCGATTCAGTAAAAGTCCCCACAATTCTAGGACTATCTCACCTGCTCCTACAGCCTTGCTGCAGTCTTCTAACCACAGATCGAGTGTTCTTGCATTAAAAGAGACAGAATCTGTGCTTTTTCCAATCATGGTCTCGATATCTCTTGCTCCCAAACTAGCGGAAACACATGAGCTGTGAACCAGTAGCTGAGGAGCCCCCATGGAACTGGACCAGACCCTCTGGATAAGTGAGACAGATGATGAGATTGAACTGTTTAGGAGGCCCCCAGGCAGTGGGACCAGGACCTGTCCTTGGTGCATGAGCTGGCTTTTTGGAACCTAGGGCCTATGCTGAGACACTTTGCTCAGCATTGGTGCAGGGAGGAGGGGACTGGACCTGCCTCAACTCAATCTACCAGACTGGGCTGAATCCCCAGGGGAGACCTTGCCTTGGAGGAGATGGGAATGGGGGGTGGATTGGGGGGAAAGGCTGGGGGGTGGGAGGAGGGAGGACGGGGGAATCCGCGGCTGATATGCAAAATTAAATTAATTATAAACTAATTATAAAATAAAAATATTTATTAAAAAGAAAAGAATCTTTGTTGAGCATAATTAATAAATGTCTCTCATAACAGAGCAAAGAAGAATAATTATGGTCAAGTTAAAAAATAAAAAAAGACAGTGTTCTAACTACCCTTCATGCTGCTGCCCAAAGAGAGAAAATTTAGATTTTAAAGTGGCATAATGTTATCAATACTCAATCTTTGATCAAATTCCAGAACTTAATTTTATATGGTATATTAAAGATTTAAAATACCACATAGGGTCAGTAAAGTATTACCATTTAAGATTTTTTTTTGGAAAATACTGTGACTTGAACCTCTGAGTACTTATTTTCAGTAGCTTTGGTAACTGAGAAATTAGCTTTTACATTTCAAATAGCTTAAGAAAAAAAGAAGGGATTGTTACAGGTAAAATTTTCTTTTTATGGGTTTTGTTTCAGACTTTCATCAGGGTCTCTTGTGTACCTCTGGCTATCTTGAAACTCACAACAGAGATCTGACTAGCCTCAGACTCACAGACATCTGCCTGTCTCTTCCTCCCAAGAGCTTGGATTAAAGGTATGTACCACAATGTTCAGCCAGGAAAAATGTTATAAATGAGGAAAAAAACATGAATGTTAAAATAGCTGCATTCCAAATTCCCATTTGGAACTACCTAATGTATAAGTAAAGGTTATTTCAATGTTAAACCATAATAATAATGTCTCTCTCCATTTTCCATCTATTCCTCTCCTCTGTCTCCATGTAAGTATATGTATACATGCATATATGTATGCATATATATATAATGCTTATGATAATGGTGACTCAGCTAATATATATTTTTTCATGTTCAGATTTTCAGCATTGAACCAAACTAAGGGAAAATGACTTATTTTCATTTAAGACTAAGCACAAAGTTTATTCCTGAAGCTACAGTGGAAATGTGTGATTAATATTTCACTATAATGGTCACATTAACAATAAAGAGGATATAATGTGGATGATGGGAAAGTTTTCAATATACAGAAAAAAATGAAGAAATAAGATAATCATGAGCAACTTAAAAATATTGCCTCTCTAACCTGGTAGTTCTGGCTAAATAAAAATTAAATGAAATAAAGATAAGACAAATGACATATGTTCCTACTTAACTTTGGTGTTCTTGAGCTAGTCTGTTGATATAGTCTCTTCTGCAATTGATATATTGACCAAAAGACCTAATAGATGTGACTCCAGATAAGAAGGCCAATAAAATAGCCAATGAAAACTGAAGACAGTGTTTGTGTGAGTGTGTGTGTGTGTGTGTGTGTGTGTGTGTGTGTGTGTGTGTGTGTGTGTATTTTTGTAGCATGTGTGTTTCTCAATGCTTTATTAAGTGCCACAAGAATTAGGCTTCTGTAATAATTACCTTTTATTTAATTCAGAGAGAGACAGAGAGGACAAGAGGGGAAGGCAGGGAGGGAGGGAGGGAAGAAGAGTGGGAAGGAGGGGAGAGAAAGAGAGAAGGAGAGCAGAGTCACTTAAGGGCGGGGGGACATTGGTAAATACTTTCACAGATTAATTTGCAGTTTCCTTCTCTACTGAAATCTGGCCATAAAACCTAAATATTTTCAAAATATGTTGTATATTACCTGTCACATGATGGGTGCAAACTGACTTTTCACTTTCCAAAGGACATAAAGTTTTTCCTTTCACACCATTCTGTTTTCATTGCTCTGTTCATCCATATACCCCAGTGGAAGTTTTTGTCTTCTAATCTATTATCCATTGGCTCAGTAATTACAAAGAATATATTTAAAAAGTATGATCATATTACCAACATAAAATTATCCACAAACTAGCATAACTAATGGTTTCCATATTTCTTAAGTTTTAGTGATTGATTTAATTTACCCCTTATTATTATCATGGTAGAAAAACTTGTGTAGTCAAGAATAACATTTTAGTCTTCTATTTCCTAACACTAAACATTTGTCCGGGTATCCATGAGTTTGGGTAACCTAGTACTACTCAGTAAATGCAGGATTGCTAATAAAATTATAAGTATGAAAATTTGTTATAAAACAGAAGACATACTTTTATAAAGCAATAAAAATATTATTATATGCATACACCTCAAATTTTAGCTTGCATGTGTTACATAGAGTGAAAAGTGAAGACTTTATCTGGAAAATTTGGTTGCAAATCCCAAATTAGATCTTTAATAAGTGTGAGTCACAAGCAAACCTCCAACCTCCCTAGAGTTAAATTCAGGTATCTGCAAAAACGTGATTGTGATTCCTGACCCAGTTTTTCCAGATGCAAGAAAAAAATCTGAGGAGTAAACCTACACTGTCACCTTTTAAAACATGAAGACATAGTTCCTAAGACTTACTCTCTGTTGTTATTAATGCTCTTGATAAATCAGCTTTACTGTTTTCTTACACAAAAAAAAGTCTAAGGTAAATTAAAAAACAGTGGCATGACAACTGAGATGGATGAACATCTTCAGGCTACAAAATGTCTCTGTAGATTGGGTAATAAATGTGGAATGAAGGAGATGATTTCAGTGTGATGATTCCTTCTGTCAAATTTTCATGTGTGTAAATGTGGTATGAGTGTGTGTGTGTGTGTGTGTGTGTGTGTGTGTGTGTGTGTATGCACATGTGTCTGTTGTTATATCTGAATGGGTACACTCACACATGTGGGCCCAAATAGAGGGCAAAGGCTGATCTTCAGATGTCTTTCTCCAATCACATGTCCACTTCAGTGAGGGATATGACCTCTCACTGAAAGCTTAGCATTTCATGGAGACTAATTGGCCAGTAATTTCCAGGCATCGTTTTCCTTCATCCCCCAGCAGTGGAGTTAGAGTCTCCCACCTCAAGGCACCGAGGCTTCCGCAGAAAGTACTTCCCTCACTTTTCTATCTCCTCAGCCCCACGGTCTGCCGATTATTTCAAAGTAATATATTATTTCAATTGCAAGATGGAGTTGAGACTTTGGAATTATACTTTTAAGTGCATGAGCACTTGCCTCATAAAGTTAATGCTACCTTTTGATAAATAGGAAAAAAAATTTAAAAATAGAAATCTAAAATATTTTTATAGATTTACACAGCAACGGTTGGAGAGTTTGTTTGAAACAACCAGATGTGCTTTGTGAAGAAATACTTAACTGAAGAATCTGTAAACTTAAAAGAATTAGTTCATGCTGTGGTTAAATATATTTAATCTGAACTATATCAGCTGTTTTCTTGCCACAGAATACTGAACACATCATTTTACTGTAACTAGAACATAAGAAAAAAAACATAAATTTACTGAATTGAACATTCTTTGCAAATAACTTAGAACATCAAATGAACACTGATATTTTTCCTTAATACTTCACTGTTTTTTAGAAAAAAGGGAAGATGTGCTTCAAAACAGATTAGACAGTCAGTAGATGGACCACATAGAACATAGTCTTCTTAAAACTGTAACATTAAATGTTAGACCTCACGAAATATAATAAAAATGTACATTTTCGATTTTATGTTGATCTAGAAACACATCAATTCATGTAAACATTCCATGATAATAATGTAAAGTATTAAATGCAGCAATAAATAATTGGAATTTAATTATCACAATTTACTTTTATTCTGTGATAGTAAAGAATTTGCTACCAAATGCTGCAAATTCTTGGGCTAAAGAGAGGAAACAGTATTGGAAATCTCTGGTGCCAACATGAACTAATAGCCTACTGTTGCATCCAGAAGAGGCAACTCCCAAAAAATACCTCATGTTGTAATGCTTTATTGTTATAAGCAAATTACAAGATCTCAGGAACTCACAGATGATTCTTTCATGGTAGGTTTGTAGCTGTCATATGGTCAGAGAAGTCAAAGGATCTTGTAGTCCTCTGTGCCCTATTAGGTCATCCATCAGTATTGATGTAGGCCAGATATTGGGTAGATAGGTGACAGAGTATGTGCTCATCTACCTTCTTGTACACAATCAGTGAGTAGTCAGATGGAAATCATCCAGAACACAACATTATAATATAATAACAGATTTTTTTATTTATTTGAAATTTACCAACCACAGATCCCCCTCTTATCCCTCCTCCTGCCCCCCTTTCCACCTCCTCCCAGACCCACCCCACCCCCATCCCATAGGGAGTCAGCAAAGCCTGGTGCATTCAGTTGAGGCAGAACTAAATCCCTCTCCCATGCATCAAGGCTGAGCAAGGCATCGTGCCATAGAGAATGGGCTCCAAAACCCAACTCATGCACCACGGATAGATCTTGATACCACTCCCAGGGGCCCTTCAAATAGACCAAGCTACACAACTGTCTCGTACATGCAGAGGGCCTAGTTTGATCCCGTGCAGGCTCCACAACTGCCGCTCTACAGTTCGTGAGTTCCCATGAGCTTGGTTCAGTTGTCTCTGTAGATTTCCCCAATATGATTTTGACCCCTCTTGCTCATATGATCCCTCCTCCCTCTCTTTGACTGGACCTCTGGAGCTCGACCTGGTACTTGGCTGTGGATCTCTGCACCTGCTTTCATCAGTTACTGCATGAAGGCTCTATGATGACAGGGTACTCACCAATCTGATTACAGGGGAAGGACAATTAAGGAACCCTCTCCACTATTGCTAGTGGTTTTAAAACTAGTAACAGTAATTTCACTTCTGGCTGATGATCATGGCATAATCCAGAAGCTTTGGCTATTCCACCATGATATGCATAAACATATGAAAATATTGAGGCACAAATGGAATGGCAGGGCATTCCACTAGGACTCACAAACACCTACAATTCAGCTCATGGGAAAATCATTAGGATTTCTGTAGCATCATTTTTGTTTTCTTGGCAATAAATAAAAAGCTACTCATTGTATGATTAATACTGATACTTAAATCCATTTTTATTCATTAGAAATCAATAGCTATGGAATTTTAGAGACAGATAAGTCAGTAAAATGCTTACATCACAAGCTTGGGAGCTGAGTTCTTATTCACAGCCTTCACCTAAAAAGCTTGTCATGGAATATCCTAATTCCATGATAGAAAGACAGAGATGAGCAGAGCCCTGGAGATTGCTGGTCAGGCAGCCTGAGTAGATGACCTCTAGGTTCAACAGGAGTCTTTGTTGTAGGATATTTGAGCAAACAGCATTTTACCTTGCCTGCCTAAGATACCTGATTGATTTAATAAAGAGAGGAATGGCCAATGGCTAGGCAGGAGAGGTTAGGGGGTGATTCCTAGCAAAGACAGGAACTCAGGATGTATCTAGGTACAGGAGGGAGACACCAACAAGACACAGAAGGAATTGAACATACAAAATGGAAGAGAGGTAAAAAGCTATGTGGCAAAACAAAGATACTAGAAGCAGGTTAATTATGTTATAAGAGCTAGTTGGGAACAATTCCAAGCTAAAGACCAAACTTTCATAATTAAAAATAAGTTTTTGTGTTATTATTTGTGATCTAGTGGTCCCCAAGAGAAGTCCAACAAGAAAGTCCTACCCCAAGTCTTTGCCTCAAAAACAAATGAATAGTTGAAAAAAACTCCAAACGTAAATTTCTGTCCTCAACACATGCACCCATATTCCAAATGCCAACACACACATGTGTCACTGCAACCTCTTCCCCCAACAGACACACACCACCACCACCACCACCACCACCACCACTACCAGAGCCAATACACAAAATAAGCAGCTACAAATCATCTTAAACATTTTAACTTATTCCAGAAAAAAAATATAGAAATTATTCTTCATTGGTTCTCTAGCTTCATAAATATCTTGTTTCCTCATAGACCTTTTATTCCCATGTGTTTTTCTAGCATAGCCAGGGACTTATTTACTACCAATATTCTTTCAAATTTATTCACAACTGAGTTGTCAATGACCAATTTAATTTAGGAGCGAAAGTGTTTGATATCATCACTACTCTTCTACTTTAAAGAACAAAAATAAACTTTCAGTATCCATGTCATTTTGTCCAAAAAACATGTCAGGATACATTTCCAATGTGAATCAGTGTGCTAAAACTTATCAGAAGCCACTTGTGGAAAGACTATATAGTGACCTTCAAAGTAAAGAAAACATATTTCCACTAATAATTTTCTTGATTTGTATGAAATGTCAAATATTTCACCCGTCTGTAATTTGTTCAATTTACAAAAGCCTGTATAGACAGAAACACTGAACATGATTTCTGTTCAAGATCATCAAATACTGGAAGCATGGCATTGCCACACATTCAAGACAAAATGTAAGCCCCATTGACAAATGTGCACCCTAGCAGAGGCTGAGATACAAAATAAGCAAAATTCAAGTTGGGTCTGCTCCCTGGGGTCAGTTGATATCCATATTTCTTGCTGATTTTGCTAATAATTTAACTGTAAAATTAAATGTGTCTTCCTCAGAAAATCTTCATCCTTTCTGTGAGCCCCTTCTAAGGTACTTAATATTGTTAGAAACAACTATTTTAATTCATAATGCCACTTATTTTTCATTTCTATTTTATTATTTTTATGTTTATCAGTATTTTGCGTACATGTTGACTGTGTATCATGTGGCTGACTGTTGTCAACTGAGACCAGGAGATGTTTTCAGATACCCTGGAACTGGAGTTACAAATGGTTATGAGCAGCCGTGTGAGTACTGGGAGTCAACCATGGGTCCTTTGCAAGAGTAGGCAGTGTTCTTAACAGTGAGTCATTGTCCCAGTCTCCTAGAAGAGTAATAACTTCAAGTTAATTGTAGTTCCTTCAGATTCTAGCAAGGTCAATACACATTCTAAAAGAACAGCAAATATGTAGGACAAACATATGCACCAAAAGAGCTATCCTTATGTCTGGAGAGGGAGTTTCTCACTGCTTCAGTGCAAGACTAAGAGCAAAATTGAGATATAAGGGCAGACTTCAGTGAAGCATGTTAGCTATTGAATTTGTAGAAGAGTTCTAACATTAAATGAAGTGTCTGTCTATTTGTGGGAAACAAAGGCTCACACCTGGTGTGAGAATGTGCCCAGCATTTTCCTTAGGCTAACTTCATTTTACTTCAAGACAAAATAGAATGTACCCTTAGTCCAGAATGGACAATGAAACCAGAGGGAATGGTGTCACATCCCTTTGCCCTCCATTTTATCTTCTTTCCATCATTGGGAACAGGGATATTTGAGATTACAAAAGAATAAGAATTTAGAGTTTTTTGCTGAATTTCAAAGGGGCCTTTCAGATTTCTGAGAACAGAAGGCTTCATGAAAACTTTCTAGAGTATTCATTATGTATAGGCATCCATAGCCAGAAATTCCTATCAGTTGTACTGCTTGGACTTTGATGTAACAGAAAAGCTGTTTTGCATGACAAATTACACTGTTGTAACTAATTGTAATTAGGATAGAAAGAAGATACATTAGGTTCACAGTTACCAAAAGAGCTACAGAAGATTAATTTCAGTCCATTAAAATTCTAAGTTCATCATAATTTGTTTTTTTTTCACTTGATACCAGAATGGAAGAATTCCAATATGTTGGTGAGATGAAACTTGCACACACTAATCTACCACGCTAAACCCATTCAAATTTAAAGACCCAAATGTGTTATAAAGCATAATTACTTGAGAGTTAAAATCTTTAGCAAGACTAAATTCTAAATTAAAGTTGCCAAGGAACATGTATAAATAGATAATAAAATCTATGAGAACCCATACCAAAAAGACTTTGTCTTTAGTACAAAGTCAAAAAAATTATAAAATTACATGATTTATGTTGCCTACTACAGTTTAACATGCATTTTTTGAATTAATTTTAAGACATTGAAAGTTAAATTAATCTTCATGTATTTAAACTGATTCATTTTATATTAGCTTTTATATTAGCTGGCAGATGTCACAATAGAGTGTCATCCAAGTTTTCTATCCAATTATGCATGCAAATGCAGGGAATGTACAAGAGTATTTTTAATGTCATATCTTGATGGTGCTCTTAGAGTTTTATTAGACAAATCTATATAATTGCATACAATACTATTCATGAATAAATTCCAAGTAACAAGCTGTCAATCTTTTAAATATAACAATGTTGTTAATAAATTTTATTTTATATTTTCCAAAAGTTAAATCTTAAATGCCCACTTGTTTACTTTTTTAGTAATAGATCTATATTTCGTTTCATGGTTAGGCATAAAATTCTCTTTTAAATGAACATGACCCAAACTATTTGGGTCAAAACTGACAATGATCATAGCATGTTATTATCAAGAAAGCTACTTTGAGGTAAAACATTTACTTTCAGCTAAACTTCCTAGGTTTAGTTTTGGAAATTATTGTCAGCTTCCTTAATAGAATCAGAAGATCATATCAGACTTATGCTGTACTTCCAAGTTGGATGAGCTGCTTATATAAAATTCTCTCTGATGCTAATACTTCAATAATTTGCTTGCCTTTAATACTTGCTTATCTTTAATACCCGTAACTTTATTTATCCCACAGTAATTATAGTTCAATGATCAGCTAATTAGTGATAGCCTTTATCACTTTTGTAGACATGTCCAACTGATGAGACTTTGCTTTAGGAACATCCTCTTCTAGTATACTACAAACAAAGCCGCAAGATTGTGAAAGCCAATGTCATTTCATGGCCATGAAAATCCATTTAGTTACTAACCAGCATCATTAGTATAAGTAAATTTACATATGCTAGAACAAAAAAGAAAATAAAAAAGTCTTTAATCTACAATACTATATCTGTATTTATATGTGATATTGTTGGTTCCCCATAGACTTTATCTTGGTGCATACTCCTTTTTGCTTTTCAAGTGCTAAAACGCCCAGATGTTAAACTTTCATGAAATGTCAGCCATGACAATATGATGTTGTAGAAAAAATTCTGAGTGTTTTTAGAAAGACTGGCTGAGAATTGGTAGCTTTAAGAAAAGAAACGAGCCGGGCGGTGGTGGCGCACGCCTTTAATCCCAGCACTCGGGAGGCAGAGCCAGGCGGATCTCTGTGAGTTCGAGGTCAGCCTGGGCTACCAAGTGAGTTCCAGGAAAGGCGCAAAGCTACACAGAGAAACCCTGTCTCGAAAAACCAAAAAAAAAAAAAAAAGAAAAGAAACGACTTAATATCTTTTTTATTAAGAATTTTTTTTATTCATTTTACATACCAATCACAGATACCCCTCTTCTTGCCTACAAGAAGGTAAGACCTCCCATGGGGAGTCAGCAGAGCCTGTTACATTCGGTAGCAGTAGGTCCAAGCCCCTCCTCCTGCCTCAAGGCTGTGCAAAGTGTCCTAGCATAGGTAGTGGGCTCCCAAAAGCCAGCACATTCACTAGGGATAGACACTGAATCTACTGTCAGGGGCCTCTTAAGCAAATCAAGCTACACAATTGTCTCACTTATGCAGTGGACCAACTCCACAGGTATTGTTCTAAATTTCATTAGTTCCCACTAGCTTGGTTTGCTTGTCTCTGAGGTTTCTCCATCATGATCTTGATGCCCCTTGTTCATAGAATCCGTTTTCTCTCACCTGGACTGGACTCCTGTAGGTTGACCTAGTGTTTGGCTGTGGATCTTTGCATCTGTTTCCATCAGAGATGGAAAGGCTGGAGAACGGCTCTATAATGACAGTTAGGGTAAACACTGATTTGATTTACTGGTGTAGGCCAGTTCATGCACCCTCTCCACTATTGCTAGTAGTCTAAACTGGGGTCATCACAGCGGATTCTTGGGAACTTCTCTAGCACCAGGTTTCTCCCTATCTCCATGATGTTTCCCTCTATCAATGAAAAAGAAACTATTTAATATCTTGACAATAATCACTTCATCTAAAAATGTATATGTGTATGTGTATGTTTGCTTGCATGTGTGTATAAACAAATTTATTTTATTATTTTAGTAAAAGTATTTATATAAATCAGTAGGCTCAATATCTAGTCTGATATTAAAGCAAATGTCAGCTTACTGTTTTGATACCTACACACACACACACACACATACACACACACCTGCATGTGTACAGACTTTTGTTGTTTGTCTTTCAAGACAGGATTTCTCTGTGTAAGATCCCTCACTGTGGAACTCACTCTGTAGACCAGGCTGTCCCTGGACTCACAGAGATACACATGCTTTTGCCTCCTGAGTGTGTGCAGACTTTTAAACAGCTCATAAAGTATAGCATTGCTGAAGGTTTTGTGAAAGAGATCAAATGTTTTTGCACAAATATTCTAAAATATTTTAATTCCATCAAGAGCTTCTTTTCATGGCTCCTCCCCCTTGTTGGTACCACGAATGACAATGTGCTGTGGAAAGACTTTTTTCTCAACCATGTTTTTTTCATCAGTGTGATGCAATCCCCTCCTCCTATCTTTTTTTAGTGCTTTTTTCCAATTCCAGTTTACATCCTTCTTCTCAAGATAAAAATCTGTAACACTATTTGTTTTCTTTCAAATCATTCTCATTTAAAGTATCTAAAATAAAATTTGGGGGAACTTTTTATAAAGATGGCAGACACAGAATAATTAGCTTCCTCCTATCTTATGACTGGTTCTAAGAGAGAACAAAAACAAAGGCAGTTAAAATATTATGCATAATTTTCTGCTTTTTCACATAACCCTAATAGCCCCCCACAAAATTCTAATTTTCCACAACAGTGCCAATATTTGTGTATTTTACAAGTTAGTTTTAATAAGGGGTGCACTAATAAATAAAATAAATAATTCAAGGTAATTTTGGAGATTTGAAAACCACCTTTTCACAAATTGATATGTAAAACAAATAGTAAATAACCCCATGTAGATGCATACAATTTAAACAAAAAAAACTTGCTTTAATTAGAATACATAGAATTTTGACAGAATAACACAAAGAAACACATCATTAACAATTTTCATAAAATACCAAAGTTGAAGATGTTGCTAAAAATAATAATGTGTAAATCTTCAATAACCAAACTGTTAGAAATAAATTTTAATACTTTACTAAATATCAAGGCAATATTTTAAATAAGAATAAAATTTAGAAATCTGTTGTGAATTACTATTAGCATATGAAATACCATGGCATATAAACTGAAGATAAAGACATACACAAAAAATATACAAAGCATTAAACACATCTATTAGGAATAAAGAAGATTCAAAACACTCAAGATGAAAGGATAACTGTTTTGTTGTATGTAATTTTACTATGTTAAGGTTAAAACTGTCCTGTTTGATTAGACAGAAAAGGGAAAATGCTGTGGGATAATGCCCTTGTGCACTGGTTTAATAAAATGCTGATTGGCACACAGAAAGTATAGGCAGGATAAGCAGACAAGGAGAATTCTGGGAAGAGGAAGGGCTGAGTCAGGAGTTGCCAGCCAGATACAAAGGAAGCAAGATGTGAAGGCAGAACTGAGAAAAGGTCCCAAGCCATGTGGCTAAACATAAATAAGAATTATGCATTACTTTAAGTGTAAGAGCTAGTCAATAATAAGTCTGAGCTAATAGCTAAGCAGTTATAATTAATAAAAGCCTCTGAATGATTATTTTATAAGCAGCTGAGGGACCACACGGCTGGACGGGACACAGGAAATCTTTTACCTACAGTCTATCTTAGTTATTTTTCCCATTCCCAAACATATATCAGAAATAAGTTAAGGCATAATTTATTTTAGTTCACAATGTCAGAGTTTTCACTTCATGTTTGCTTGGCCTTTGTGATGATTTGAAAGAAAATGGTCCCCATAGGGAGTGGCACTATTGGAGGTGTGGCATTGCTGGATTTGGAATGGTCTCGTTGGCGGAAGTGTGTCCCTGTGAGGGTGGGCTTTGAGGTCTCCTGTGTTCAAGCTATGCCCATTAACAGAGTTCACTTCCTGTTGCCTGCAGATCAAGATGTAGAACTACCAGCTCCTTCTCTAGCACTATGTCTGCCTGCATGTTGCCATGCTTCCTGCCATGATGACAATGGACTAAACCTCTGATCTGTAAGCCACCCCAATTAAATGTTCTCCTTTATAAGAGTTGCTGTGGTGGTCATGGTGTCTCTTGACAGCAATAGAAACCCTAAAACTGACTTGTATGTTTGGACAGAATGCCATAGCAGCAGAAAGTGTGAGAGAAGACAGATGTCCATGCCACGGAGAAGAGAAAGTAGAGAAAACACAGAAAGAGGTTATGCATAATTCTCTGTGGAGGATTTTTCCCCCAGTGACTTAGTTCCTTCAGTCAGAGATCTAACTTCCTCATCTCATCTTTCCACCCCATTTCAAAATATTGCCACCAGTTGTAATAAAGCCTTCAACACATGAAGTTGAAGTGGACATTTTCAAAATACAATAGCATGCAACATAAAATTGACCCTGAAACCACTTACAAGTATTCAGTAAAGAATATTTGAATATCCACATGATCTGTAGATCTCTAGAACTTGTTAATACAGCAAAACTGAAACAATCAAACAAGTATTTTCCCCACTTTTCCCACTTTCTGCTAATTGCTACCTTTAATCCCTACTTTTATGAAATTGAAAATTTTTGATTTTCAAGTGAAAGTATACAGTCCTTGCCCTTTATGACAGGGTCTGTTATTCTCAAGATTCATCCATATTTCCCCACATGAAAATATTTCCTCCCTATTAAAATCTGAAAATTCTCCATTGTTTTCATATATATCATGTTATTTGTGTATACTCATTTATTCATAGTTGACATATGTTATTAGGTATATTATCTATTATAGAATCATGCTACTATCAACACAGATATGAATATAACCCTTTAAGATGCCCATTTTCTGTTATTCTGGGTAGATGCAGAAGTACAAATATTGACTCACAGAGTGATTTTTTATTTTTTGGTTTTCTTTTTTTGTTTGTTTTGTTTTGGGTTTCTCTGTGTAGCCCTGGCTGTCCAGGAACTCACTCTGTCATCCAACTCACAAAGATCCACCTGGCTCTGCCTTCCAAGTGCTGGGATTAAAGATGTGCACCATCACCTCCCAGCAGTGATTTTTTTATTATAATTTGGGAGTAATTGCAAAGAACTGTCATGACAATGATGACATCTTGCTAAATTTCAATCACAGTAAGCAAAAGTCCTGTTTTTCCCAAATGGCTATGTTCTTGTTAGTTTGTTTGCTTTTTAATATTGGTCATCTTGGTATGCTAGAATTTCAAATCCATTGATGGGAGGTTGTTAATGACTGAATCAATTTTCTTACTAATTATTGATTCTTCTACTGGTTTGATTCTTTATGATTCAGTTGTGTAGGCTTTATTATGTTTCTATAAATTATTTCTTCCAGCTTGCCCAACAGGTAGTTCATTTTGTCATTATTTTAAAATCATTTAACTTGGTCTATGGTAGATTTATCTTTACTTATTCAAGAATCCTCCATATTGATTTCCAAAGTGAATGCAATAATCTTAATTTCTACTAACAGTTACTGAGAGTTTCTTCTTTTACCACAACTTCATCTGTGTTGTTTTCAATTGTTTGTTAAACTTATCCACTCCAACTGGAGAGGGATTAAATCTCAAAGTTGTTTTAATTTGCATTCTATAATTACTGAGGATGGGAACATTGTTTTTGTTGAACATAGTTTGTTTAGATTCCTAAACCATTTAGAATTCTGTTGTTTCTTTGACTCTGTTTTTCCTTGTTTGTTTGTTTATTTTCTGTGCCTTAAACATTCTGACTGTTAATCCTCTGTCAGATGGATAGCTGGCAAAGATTCTTTCCTGTCCTTGATGGTAATATCCTGTCTTCATATTGGGTTTGGGTTATTTGAATCCTCTCATTATTTTTGTTAGTGATCATTACCTAAAGTGGTTATCCTCAAATCTAATTCTTAATTTTATTATATTTTTGTATTATCTCTTGTCTTTATGTCTAATCTTTGCTGCTTTATATATATATAAAGCTTTGAGGTTTACTTCAAACTTCTATTTTAACTAAACAAGATTTAAAACTACATTGCTAATTTGAAATATCCCTTTTTGTATCCCACATCCTCCTATTCACTCTCCTTCCCCTGCTCCTCTTCTACTTCTCATTTTTAAAGGGTCTCACTAAGTAGGTCAGGGTGGCCTCAAACTCATGGTCCTCACACATTTAAGCTGTAAGTACTGTGATTACAAGAATGAACAACCACACCCAGCTTCTGCTTCCTCTGTGTGCATATTTGTGGAATCTGAATTTGTTTTTAGCACTGTGCTCAATTCACTCCATATGTCTTGTGTTTCAGTTATAATTTCTTTCAAAATATTTTGTAATCTTTCTTGTGATCTACTGTACTCCACATTGTTTAAAAACATGTAGTTTAATTCAGTATATTCATACACTTTCCATTTTAACTTCCACTGTGGCTCCCTAGTTAATTTCATTGTCACCAGAAAGACACTTGGAATAATTACAGATTCTTAACATTTTGGAGGACTGTCACCATTTCCCCTGTTTCCAAGTTCATTAACATATGAGTAGCAGCCTGTGCCAAGGTTCCAGAAAGCTGCTTGGGTTCAGCACCATATAAAAGAGGCAGATTCTTGCCGGGCGGTGGTGGCCCATGCCTTTAATCCCAGCACTCGGGAGGCAGAGCCAGGCGGATGTCTGTGAGTTCGAGGCCAGCCTGGACTACCAAGTGAGTTCCAGGAAAAGGAGCAAAGCTACACAGAGAAAGCCTGTCTCGAAAAACCAAAAAAAAAAAAAAAGACAAGAGTCTTGCATCCGTGCTGTCTGTTGATCCTGATCCAGCTGAAAATGGCACAAGGCCAAGAGCACAGATAGTCACTTCCAGTCCCAATGTCCTGTCTTGTACCAAGATGAGCTTTTCCTAGGCTACATTTACTCATTTCTTGTGCTTTCAACCACTGAGGAAACATAGAATGAGTCTTCTCCATCTTCTGCATAAAATCATCCAGTGTTGAAGCTGCTTTGAAAACAATGAATGCATCCTTCTAAGGCTTTTCTCCATGCTGGCGAGGTTACCAGTGGCTCTCCTGGGTCTTTGCTTTCCAGACGCTCACTACTTAGACATTTCCTGGCTTGATGTATTTACTCTTGAAGAGTTTTTTGTTTTGGTTTGGTTTTCTCCAGAAGATAAATGAGCTATCCTAGGTTGCAGATGCCTAAAAAGATCTGAAAACTAAATGCTACATAAGTGTCTGGGTTAAGATTCTGGGGCAGAGCCGGGTGGTGGTGGCGCACGCCTTTAATCCCAGCACTCGGGAGGCAGAGCCAGGCGGATCTCTGTGAGTTCGAGGCCAGCCTGGGCTACCAAGTGAGTTCCAGGAAAGGCGCAAAGCTACACAGAGAAACCCTGTCTCGAAAAACCAAAAAAAAAAAAAAAAAAAAAAAAAGAGACAGATTCCCTGTATGGAACTCATTAATTAGGCTGTACTTAGAACTGTGAAAGTAAGCCCTGAGGTTTAGTGGAGATCCTAGGATGCTAGAAATTCCAACAATGTGGAGCAGTGAACGAAAAAGAGCTGCAAGCACCAAGTGGAGCTAGTTCAAGCCTGGGTAAGGTGTGATGTAGGCAACAGAGTTTGACGGAATGGGCTACCCACCAAGTACAAAATAGTTAACATCACTCAGCAAACAGACACGGGACCTAGACCTGGAGAATTTGGTGTTGGCTTTGCTTTGTTTCAGTCTTGATTTGATATGGTCATTCCTTGCTGTGTGTCACTCTTCCGTTTTAAAATAGAAATGTTTGTGACACTGAACACTGATAATATGTAGTTTTTATGTTATAAGTGAATATTTGTACATACAAGATTGTTTTGAGTATCTCTAAAGACTACCAAATAGGCTTTCAAACAGTGTTGAAACTGTTAGACTTAATCTTTTACTATGGGGTAGATAAACTGGATGCTATGGCTAAAATGATGTGTTAGGGTATGTTGACAAGAAGTGTATGTAATAAGGTTGATGAAGATTGACAATGCAATTGTATTAAGAAAAACCTGAGACAAAGAAACTCTAAAGATTCCATTCTGTTCATTTTTGTGTTGGCCAACTACTGCTTGGCATGTGTCCTGGACCTGAGAATGATTTGTATCCCAAGTAAGACTCAATTGAAGAAAACTAATTTTCATCTGTGAGTGTTTATCAATTGGGGATAGATTCTGAGTTAGGAATGGAGGCTTGAGTCCACTTTCCACCTCAGCATAAGGACCCCATCTGTCCTAGACCTATATAAGCCCTGTGTGTGCTGCCAAGTCTTCCTGAGTTCCTCTGTGTGTCAGTAGGCGCCCATGTTTCCTTGATGTCTTCCATTCCTTCAGGTTCTTACATTCTTTCTGCCTCCTCTTCCACAGGGTTCCCTGAGCTATTAGGGGAGAGATTTGTTGGAGAAATCCCATTTAGAACTGGGTTTGGAAAACTTTCCTCACATTGTCAGGTTGTCCATCTGTGAGTTTCTGCGTTTGTTACCATCTGCTCTAAGAGGAATTTTCTCTGACTATGGCTGAGCAAGGCATTAGTCTTCTTTTTAACTTTACAGATTCTTTGTATATATATATTGTGGTTTCTTGTTTTGTGTTTTTAAGGGATTTCTGGGGCATACATATATATGCTTCTGTGACTTCACTTGCATATCATGCTTTTTCTTCGGCTCCCTTTCTTCTGTTAGTTTGTTTACTTTCTTGCTTTGTCTTCTAGTTTACTTGTTTTTGTTTGATTTCATTTTATTGTTATTCTTTATGTGTCTGTTTGTTTTTTAATGAGAGACAGAAAGGGTATAGATGCAATGGAACAGGAGGTGGGGAGAACATTGTGGAACTTGGGAGAGGGGAATCAAAATCAGAATCTGATGCATGAAAAATAGATATTTTATATGGTTTATTTTAGTGTGTGTGTGTGTGTGTATATATATATATATATATATATATATATATATATTTGATAAAAAAAAAGACCTAGGGAAGCAATAAATGTGCCTGTTGCCCAGCCTGACAGCCTAGGTTAGAACCTTGGGACTCAAAAGGTAAAAGGAGAGAATTGACTCCTACAAGTTGTCTTGACTACTACAAGCCAACTGTGGCTAACAATCACACACTCACATAGACACACACAGATTCACACAAACAAATATATTCCAAATCTTTAAAAGAAACACCTTGGATGTCAGTGAGACATGCTCTTGGGTGTGTCTCTGAGGGTCTTTATTGGAAGAACTAACTGAAGGGGAAAGGAAGTGTTAAGACCCATACTTCAGGTAGGTAATACCATCCCATGGTCTGGGGCCCAACACTGAATGTTTCAAAAGAGAAATCCAGCCCAATGACAGCATTCTTTTCTCTGTTTACTGGTTTACAGAAATGTGAGAAAGGAGTTTCATGTTCCTTCTATCACAGCCATGAGCTATCTCATAAGGAAGCACATTCTGTAGATTTTGTAACTCATTCTTTTTTTGCATTTCAGCGATTTTCTGTGACGGCATATTTTTGGCTTTCTTTGTATCTATAAATATTTTATTTGTTATCATTGCAAATGCATAATACTTAATAAAGTTTTATGCAGTTCATAAAGATAAAACACAGACTTGTTACTGAATTGACAATTTCAGTCATATAAAAAGCCTGCTTCTACACAGTTTCTAAACCCACTATATATTTGCCAATGTCACAAATTGTATCTTAGTGTTTTTATGGTTTTATCAGTTGAACTACAGAGAATATTTGCAGCTTAATCTATATATCCAATATAATAACATAGGTTACTATAATTGCTAGTATATATATCTATAGTCATGTCATCTTCTCGGTTTTCTTTTTTATTTCATGAAAGTCTCTTCTTTCATAATTTCAGTTCCTTTAAGGATTGATTTTTTTCCCCACGCTTTCTTGTTTAGTTCTCATTGAAATACCTGAGAATAACTTTAGTCCTTAATTAAGAGTCCAACTAATACATCCCATTTCAAAAGATTATATGAGCCAGAGGTTGGAGAATATTGGGACCAAACAGTGTCTACTATTTATGACAGAACCAAGATGCTCACACATTCAGAGCAGCTATGATCACCTGTTCAGGACTAAACTAACCAATACAGCCCCAACCATTGTTGAGGGGCTATTGACAGATGACGGCTGCTAAGAGAGAGGGAATTAGTTTTGTCTATTGGAGTGATCACTGGTAGGTCAATCATGTCCTGGTAAATGGCCCCATATTCATAAACATATAGGCAGCATAAATTGGATTTAGTAAGTAATTAAAATCTTAAAGCAGAATATGAAATTAAGAAGGGTGGCAGGCTTCAGAGGAATTTTGATAGTTATTGGGGAATAAATGGGTTTGAGATGATCAAAATACATTTCATTCATGTTGTGAATTTCCAAAGAATAAAATGTTTTTATAAAAATAAGATGATTCTTAGTATAACATGTTTCCAAGAGACTTGTTTTAAAAGAAATAAATTATATAATTATACAAGTTTTCTTCTATGTTCACCATGATAGATAATGATTTTGCTCTAATTTAAAAACTCAATCCATTGAAATATCATAGCCTTTGAGAATAAATAAAAATGAGTCCATATTTTAGAAGATTTTTCTTTAAAAAAAGGAAGAAGAAGAAATGATCATAATTCACATCTTAGGTAAGAAGCTTCGGGGCTGGTTTCACATAAGGTATATGCTCTGATATCGAGTCTTAACATGGGAGAGCTTTGAAAAAGAGAGCTGAGAAGACTTTAATGTACAGTGACCAATTCTAGAAGAAAAATCTGAGTGCACTATTGGAGATTTTGCTGGTAGCAAGAAGTGAATCTGTGATTTCGAAAAATCAACTTATGTAACTACTTTTTAAATTTGTATTAATTTTGTTTTTATAGTCTCCTTTGAAAATGAAGAATGCCCTTGGAACACTATAATTTATTTAAGTTAATTGGATTTTTCAGTATAGCATTCAGAGGACAAAGTCTTGAAAATAAATTTTTATTCAGAATGGTCATCTTCCAAGTGGAAAATTAAAAGTAAGTAATTGAGAAATAAAACTTCCATGAATAATTACGCTAAAACATCCCCCATCTATTTTTTTAAATGAACCTTCTGCTTGAAAGATTAATGTGCATGCTAGTGATCTGACTTCTAGAGAATCAACTGGTTTGGCTTAAATGCCTAAATTTCTTAACTTTCAATTTTGATCATCTTCAGGTGATCCAAACAAACTGAATAGAACTTTAGATCTAAAAGCTGTGAAATAATTTACTTTCATGTTTCAGCACAAAAAAAAATGAACATTTATAGAATAGACCAATTAAAATGGAAGGGAAATTATGTGAGCAAAACCCATACTTCCTAAGACTAGCAGTCTTTAAAAAGAGCACGTTTTCTATGTGCTGCATTGCACTTATGGTTTTCTCATGTCTGAGACAAAGGGATGAGAGAATGGGACAGGAGAAATGCCCAGTTTATTGAATAAATTAAGTCCATATGAGTCTACAAATTGTAAATGTTTTACATTTAAATTTGTGAAACTATGACTTTATTCTCAAATAAGAATATTTGTCAAGATCAAATAAAAGGAAAAGAAAGTCAGTCCAAGTGGGAACCCCTGTTACCAGGAGTTAGCAGCATGGGCTTCAGTGAGGCAAGTGACAGACAATAGCACTGTTCTGGGTTTAACCCACAGTGACATAGTCACTGAACTTGATGAATCTGAGCTATAAAAGGCAATCTAGCCTTCTGCACTAGAGGTGACTGTCTTTTCTCCCAATTGACAATTTCATAGAACAGTGCTGGTATAAGACCCTTCACAGAGCAAAAGTAGCTATTCCTGATGCTTAAACACCCGAGTTAATTAAAAAAGCAAACTTTCATTTCAAATACATCACCTTCCAAAGAAGCAAGTAATTCCAAAAATGTTAATTGCCTAAGTATCAGTTGTTAATGGGATTTATGAGGTCAAATCCTGGCCTTGGGTGGCCTTAATAAGCTAGGCATGGACACCCATCTCCAGCATACAAATTCAAGTAATAATGAGGGTACAGAAAGAAGAATTATTCATTGTGGCCATACTGGGAAAAAAAACAGAGTTCAGTGTGACACCCACCCCAAGTCCATCTTCAGGGTCATAACATGACATGTTGACTTAAATAGAGAGAAAGAGATGTATATAACTACACAGTCTTGATCAAGGTATGTCCATTGACTGTTGCTAGAGTTTTCCTGCCTGGCCCACAGTCAGGACAAATCTCTCTCACCTGCCAGTCCCACAGCCTTTCAAACCCGACCAAGTAAACACAGAGACTTATTTTGCTTACAAACTGTATGGCCGTGGCAGGCTTCTTGCTAACTGTTCTTACAGCTTAAATTAACCCATTTCTATTAATCTATACCTTGCCACGTGGCTCGTGGCTTACCGGCATCTTCACATGCTGTTTCTCATCGTGGCAGCTGGCAGTGTCTCTCTGACTCAGCCTTCCACTTCCCAGCTTTATTCTCCTCCTTGTCCCGCCTACACTTCCTGCCTAGCCAATGGCCAATCAGTGTTTTAATTATTGACTAATCAGCAACACATTTGACATACAGAACATCCCACAGCAATTGACTCAGCAGCATCTTGGTTCCTGTGCCTCTGCAAATATAGACTTACACGTTGCCAGACTGTATGAAATCTTGGCCTGGAAGCCAACTACCTCTTCTGGCTGGCATTAAGGCTTTAGTCTTTCCCTTTCCTAATCATGAGGTTCCTAGGGAAATTCAACTTTCTTGCAATACATTGTTTGAATAGTCCTGTAACCCGAGGGAGAGGCATGAATGTGTCTTTAGAACATCTCATCTCTGTCAGATTATGCCATGGGTATCTATGAGTCAGTAAGAATAAGCTGCTATTCTGCTTTGGGACAGCACATAGTCAAAGAAACTTAATATTTTACCCAAAGTGATGAAAAAAGTGAACAAAATCATAATTGACAAGGTCTTGGAGATCAGATAAGGCACAACAAGGCCCAAGAGGGACAGCATAGTGACTGTTATGATCATCACTGCATACTGCATTTGTGTTTTAGGATATAGCCAATGCCAAAAGAAGAAGCAGGAAAGAGACCAACAGCTTCCAGACACAGAGATGATAATTAGGGAAGACCTAAAGACTAGAGCACAGGTAAGAATCTCAGGAAAGTAGTAAGTGAAAATAGAAAAGTGAAGTATTGTAGTGTTTCTTATGGTAGTCACCTGGGATTTGCTCAGTCCATGTCTGTTAGTAAACTATCCCAAGAAAGAATTGCCTAAAGGAATTAGCAGGAATGAACAATGAGGTTCAGATCAACAGCCAAGAGTTCCTGTTCTCAGAACCAGTCTAGAAAATCTACTATGTAAAATATACAAGAATGTGTGTATGCTTGTGTGTATGTGTGCATGTGCATGTCTGTGTGTGTGTTCATAATCTAATGTAATCTAGAAAAACAGTCTGAAAATAAAACTTAGTGATGTTTGTTAAAACTTCAAAAGTGCAACTATATATGTAGCCAAAGACTATAATTTTGGAGAGGAAGGAGATGAAAACAATTGAGGGGCAGGAGATGTAGCTCATTTGATACAGTACTTTTTTAACCACACAAAATACATAGATGCAGTCTGCAACATCACATTAAACCAGGCCTTGTGCTGCACCCCAAAATCCCAGTCCTTGGGAAGTGAGGTCTGATGATCAAAACTTTAAGGCCATCCTTGGCTACATAGCAAATTTGAGGTCAGCCTTTGATATTTGAGATCCTGTCTTAAATAAATACATGAACAGACTGATTAATCAAATAATATTTTTAAGAAAATGAAGAAACAATGACCCAACAGTTTTCAAAAAAATGAGAATGCATAGAGCCAAAGAAGTCAACAGAGAAAATATTATGTACATTTTTGGAAGTATGAGGGGAAACATCACATGAAGGGATAAAAGTGAGGCTGGAAACCAAGTTTTTCTCACAGCAACACCCTCCAGAACAAAAACCATCAGCATCTTTAGAGTGACAGGAGAAAAAGCTGTGGATTCGGGATCCAGTACAATATTTAGAATACCTGATGCCAAAAAGAGATGTTCACAGCACAAGAAGTGCTCAACAGCTTCATTATTAACAGAGCTTTACTAGAGCAATTATTAATACTTAGGTATGGGCAGCTGGAAAATGATAGAAGATGAAGAGTTGGTACCATGACTGAGTTACACAGCCCCTACCTAGTATGTGCTGGGTTCCATCCACATGAGTATCAAAAATAAAAGAAGATAAAAATATAAATGATAAGGTATAGAAATGTAGATCAACATATGGCACAAGGAATATCAGAGAGTTTCATGCAAAGATATTATCATGAATGAAAGATGTCAAGCACAGTTATATATTTTAAGTGGCTGTAATATCCTGTTTGTACCCCTTATCTTAGATAAAACTACAAGATGAATGAAAAATCAAGCAGCTTGAACTAATAGATTTTTTGTAGAATATGCTACTTACAAATAGAAAAATGAACATTCTTATCCAGTACAATATTGTTTGCTATGATAGACCATCTTCTGGATGCAAAATATGTTTCCCTAATTTAAAAATTACTCAAAAGATCAAGTGTCGGGGCACAAGTTTTTAATCCCAACACTTAGGAGGCAGAATCAGACACAACTCTGATTTCAAAGCCTGCCTGGTCTACACAGAAAGTTCCAGTTCAGCCAGGAATACGTAATAAGACCTGTCTCAAGAAGTCATTCAAAGGATTTTATATTCTACTACAGAGATACTTCCTTTTTCATGTTCATTGCAGCTTTATTCCAAAATATGAAACAGCCTAGATGTCCATCAACTGATGAATGGATAAAAAATAAAATATATCTATACAGAATGGGGAATTATTCAACTGTAAGAAAAATCAAATCAGAATATTCACTGGAAAAAATAAAATTCACAGATAAACAAATGAAGCTGGAAATACTCTGAGTGAAGTAACAGATCAGAAAGAGAAATGCCACATGTAATATGAGAGATATAAATTTTTGAATTTGTTATTGTGTGTGTGTGAGTGTGTATGTGTGTGTGTGTGATTTTGTGTGTGTATGAGTGTGTGTAAACTGAAATATCCTTAGGGATCAGAAAACTAGTGAGGAACCATGGGGTAGGATTTTTAGGGAAGAGGAACATAACACAATGATATGAGGGAGGTAAGCGGGACAATGAAGCAGGTGGGGCCAGAGGAGAGGACAGAATACTGGGAGGAAGAAATAACACTAACGACCATTGGAAACGCCTTTTGGAAAACTCCTGCAGAAGCTTCCTAAGAAGTCTCCCGTGTCGTCTGTGTCTGTGTCTGCATCTGTGTCTCATTTAAGCACATGTGCACATGCACCTACACATACACACAGGTCATGTGTATACATGCACCTCCACACAGATCAGCACATCTATGCACATTCAAATCCACCACATACACATAAACACTCAAATCCCAAAATAACTTTTATGAATAAAGAAAATAGATTTTTAAAAATATAATAAGTTGATTCAAATGAAATCAAAACATTTAGTATACAATATGTAGCTAAAATTGTACAGAGGAAAATTTATAATATTAAATGTACATAATAAAACCAAAAAAGGGATAGATTGCAACCTAATATACAGCCTCAGAAACTAAAAATGAACTGAAACACAACCTAATTTTAATGAAATCTTGAAGTTAATAACAATCCATGTCTATCATCTTTGGATGTAGTAGACTGAGTCAGAAGGAATGGGAATTTCAGGCTGGTTTAGGTTACTTAGTAAGATTGCATCTGAAATGAATGGAATAGATCAAAGAAAACTACAGCATAACCAATTGACACAAATGGCCTTATGAGAGAAGTGAATTTACCTGTATGTATATACAACAATAAAGAAAGACAGTATATAAATTTGAAAGAGAGCAAGGCAAGGGGTGAAGGATTAAAGAAAGGAAAGAAAATGGAAAATGATATAATTATATTTGAATTTCAAACATTTTAAAGCATTGAAATAAAAAAAATAAAAGAATATCAGTAAGGACAAGCAAGGTGACTCATCAGATATGGGTACTAGATGAAAAGCCAGACAGCCTGAGTTTGATCCACAGAATTCATGAAATGGGAGGAGAGAATTAGTTCTTGCCAGTTGTCCTCTGACTACCACACAGGCACTATAAAGCATGTTGCACATGCACACACACACACACACACACACACACACACAATGCATACACACACTAAACAAACAACAAAACAAAGATCAGTAAAATTGAAATGATATAACCAGAGCCATCGACAGACAATGTAAGGTGACAACCAATGCCACAAATGATAGGTTATCATCCTAGATGCTACAGAAATAAAATGGATAATAAAGGAATCATTCAAGTAGGTAATAGAAATAGATTTTAAAAATTAGAAAAAAAAATGACATATTACTTGAAATATATAACTATCCAAAGCCTGCTTAAAAAGAAAGAACCCAAAGGGCTGGGCAAATATTAAAGCCGTTGCATTTGTTTTTATATTTTGTCACATAGAAAACTCTAGGGCCAGATCATTTCATTACATAATTCTATTAAACAAAAATCTACCTAATTTATCCATGAGATTGCAGAAGAGTCAGTGCTTCCTGTCCCATAAATAAAATTACAGGCCAGTTCTTCTCATCAGCATAAGCAAAATATTCCCAGCAGAAACATAGCAATTAAGCTTAGTATTATACAAAATAATAATGCATTATATTTGAGGGGAATGTATTCCAAGTAAACAAGATTAACATAATGTTTAAAAACCATTGGATGTAATCAAGGTACCCAAACTTCTTCAAGAAAGTATTTGTAACTTTTGGTTAGGCAAAAATATTTTTAACCATGACACCTAAAGTAGGATTCACAGAGTAAATTGTGATAAATTGGATTTCAGAACTCTAGGTCTCCTAAAGTGACTTTCAAAAGAGACAAACCATAGATATCATAGATACCAATTTGATATTTTAGATATATGATAAGGAATAAGTATCAAGATTGCATGAAGATATTTCAAAGCTAAAATAAAAATAGTGCAATTTAAAACTCTGCAAACAATTTTGAGAGGAACAAAACAGTTCCCTGGAACCTGTTTTAGAAAACAAAATGTTTATTTGGTCTTTGAGACCTCTACAAGAGAAACCACTTATTTTGGGAGCAGAACATTCTGTTTTGGGGGACCTAGCAACATCCTTGGTATTCAAATGCAACTGCCTCTATTCTGCAACTGCCTCTCTTCTTTTCAGTTATTGCATAGTTCTTATTAAAAATGAGAGCTGGCCAACATCCAACAGCTGTTGAGGCTATAAACCCAATGGGAGAACTCACTACTGCCACTTTGCTAAACCAGTATCATTTCCTAATCTCATACTAAATACGTATCATACAACCACAGATAAGTGTAGCTCTCACCTCTGATCAAAGAAGCTTCTCTTTGGAGCAGAAATAGAACCATTATAGAAAGCTACAACTAGTCAAAATACAGAGGACAACTAACTATAGGGTGCTCAGCTCCAATGGAAACATCTAAAAATACAACTGCTTCAACTAAGGCTCAGAAGACATCATGAAAGAAAGCTGGGAAAGACTCTAAGAGTCAAAGGACCAGGAAGTCTGATGAGAGACTCTTGTATCTGATAGGAAGACTACACCCATGAAATTTCAACAATGTGATTGCCTAATGAAGATTCAAACAGTTCTAACACAAATCATATTCCAAGGTAGATAGGGGAAATCTCACAGAGCCCCATCCCTAGATGATAAGCAATTAATGACTGCTGAGAGATGGAAGAATTAGTCTTTCCCCAGGGATAAGGACCCTGGTTATCCAATTCTAAGTATTTATCCATAGAAACATTTATATGCAGGCAACATTGAATAGTCTCAGCAGGTTGTATTTATATACTGAATTTTTATTTATATGTAACAAAAATGATTGAAGAGTAAGTTTATGAATTTGGGAAGGAGTGCAGGCAGGCATATATGAGAAGGATAGGAAGGAGGAGAGAGGATAAAGTAATATGAGGTTGAGCCTATAGAGGACTCCTAGTAATGGAAGCTATGGAGCCTGAACCAGCCATCTTCTGTAAACAGGCTAGGCTCCCAGGGGTGGGACTGGGATACAAAATCAGCCATAAAATCTGACATACTCCTGCCCTGCCTGCAAGGTGCACTGAGGCAATGGTGCTCAGAACTTGTGGGAGTGCCCAATCAATGACTGATCTAACGTGAGACCCATACTGTGAAAGGGAGCCTATGCTTAACACTGCTTAGATGGCCAGTATCTGGAAGCTGGATGGCTCAGAGACCCTAGGATAGAACCTAACATGACTGACAAAAAAATGAAAGAAAGAAAAGAAAGGGAAAGAAATGAAATGATTCCTAATGATATTTTGCTAAACTCATAGACCAAAGCCTAGCCCACTTGTCATCAGAGAGGCTTCATCCAGCAAATGATGCAGATAGAGAGACCCACAGGCAAACATTAACAGGGTTTGTGGAACTCTGCAGAAAAGGAGGAGGAAGGCTTGCAGGACCCAGAAGGGTCAAGGATGCCAGGAGAACAAGGCCTGCAGAATCAACTAACCAGAGCTCATTGGGGCTCACACAGACTGAAGCAAAAATCAGGGAGCCTGTATGGGTCTGACTTAGGTCTTTTACATTTAGGTTATGGTTGTGTAGCGTGGTGTTCTTGTGGGACTCCAAATAGTGGGAGGCAGAAGGCAGGCCATCTCTGACTCATTTGCCTGCTCTTAGGACCCTTTTCCTCCTACTGGGTAGCCTCATCCAGCCTTGATATGACAGTTTGTGCCAAGTGTTATTGCATCTTGTAATGCCAAGTTTGATTGATATCCTTGGGAGGCGTACTCTTTCCTGAAGGAAAAGAAGGAGTAGTGGATCTGAGGGCAGATAGGAGGTGGGTGGCTTGAAAGGAGGGAGCGAGGAGAGGCTGCAGTTGGGATTTACTGCATGAAAGAAGTAGATTTTTTTTAAAAGATTAAGTTAAAAAATAATAATGTGACAGGCAGCAGTGGTACACATCTTTAATCTCAGATCTCAGGAGGCAGGGGCAGATGGATCTTTGTGAGTTCAATCGAGGTCAGCCTGGTATACAGAACAAATTTCAGGACAGCCAGGACTACACAGAGAAAATACCAAAATAATAGTAATAATAATAATGCAATAATATTTCCATTAAATTTTAAAAGAGAATAGGTAGGTGGGAAAGGAGGGGTTGATAGATGTTGGAGTGATAGGGAGATTTTGGTTGGATATGATTAAGTTATATGGCATAATATATATGAGACTATCAGAGTTAAGTAGATTGATGGCATCCTTTGGTTCTTATAGAGGCAGTGTAAAGTATGCACAGCAGAGGTTAACCATGCTGGATGGAGGATTCTGTTTTAGTTATCATTTTTCAGGTTACCAGGAAAAAGATACACTCAGGCTATTTTCAGTGATGAGGGTTATGTGCAGAGAAATATGAAAATGTAAGGACACAAAGAAAAGTATGTCCAGGGCTAAAGAATGAGTTCTCATAAAGAACCAAAGTAATAGTCATTGCTATTTTGGTTTAGCTATAGTTGTAGAGCCTCAGCAGTAATTTCCCTAGCTCAGCAGCAGATCTTGTGACCCACTCCATTTGTCAAGGGGACATGTAGTTCTTACTGCTCCAGTGACTTCATGACCCAGCTTTCTCAGGTTTTTCCTAAATGCGCCTCTTCAATATCTCAATGTATTTCCTCTGTCTCAATGTTCAGTATTTCTTTATTCTATTTGCATGTTGTGTGTGTGTGTGTGTGTGTGTGTGTGTGTGTGTGTGTGTGATCTTATGTGCATCTGTACTTTAAATTACTTAATACTATTTTACATAATTCCTCTAATCATATCAGGGAATCAGAGTGCTACTATTATTTTATGAATCAGTGATGGGATTTTTACTTATTGGGTAAATAAGTGATGTTTAAAAGTAAAATAGAGGTACTCCGAATGGAAAACTTAAGCAAGAGTTTAAGTTGAGTGTAGACCTCACTAAGAGATTCCTTGCACCTAGTTTCTGGTTGGTTCTGTTTCCAACATAATTATCTCTGCTTTATTTAATATAGCAAAGCCATTGAAAAAGAAGTATGCAAAATGAATAAATCGTTTGTATCTGCATATGTTAGAATCTATGAGTAAAACATTTAGACTGATGGAATATCCATAAGCATGTAAAGTAATAGAAACTTACTCATTCTTTTCCACGATAAGCCCCTGCTGCTGCCTTTTGGATAGGTCAAATTTTTATACAATTCAGTATAATTATACAATTTTCTGAGTGAACATGACAGAAAAGAGTAAATGTGTGACAATCATATGCTCTACCCTCTCCCTTTCTAGTCATTTTTTTCGTTTATTTTTAACCTTTGACCTTATAATTTAATTATATTTCTCCCTTTTCTTCATTCCAAACATTTCTATATACTACCCACCATTCTCCTTCAAATTTATGACTGCTTTTTTCACTATTGATATTGCATGATTATAGATGCATATGATGTATATGTATATACACACACATATATATATTCCTTTATATAACAATTTTCAATCTACTTTTAAAGCCTATCCCATATTCAAGAAGACAATAATGAGACTTCACCTTTTGTACTAATGTTTGTGGAAGAATTTTCAGATGTGCTTTAATACATGTAACCCATTTAATATGGATCTGATTTGTTAGCTTAGTGATGAAGTGAATAATACCAACCAGGAAATATGTTTAGCAAAGTTATTGGCTCTGCAAGTTTCAGACATGATTTGAAGGGAAACATTATTGAACAATAACACAAGGAAATATTAAGCCATTTATAAAATGTAGGGCAGTCTAGCCCTATTAGGCTACACTCCTTTTTAAGATGACATAATTTAAACAAACGATTGGCATACCATATGATCCAGGTGAGCAAACCCAGCACTTCAGAAGCTGCAGCAGGGAGATCGCATGTTCAATGCCAGCTTGAGCTATAGAATGAGACCCTGTTAAAGTTATATGGTTATGAAAGTATAGTTATGTTAGAGAATTTTATTTTTGGAAAGGTTTACTGAAGTTTTAAAAGCACAAAGATTTAAGTTTATAATAGTTTAAAATATATTAGCAAGTGATTTGTAGACATGGTTTAAACATATAGATACATCTAAACAAACCAAAATGTTAAAAATTGTCTAAGTAGGAGGTGAACTACAGGGTATATCCTTTAATTAATGGGCTTCCATGTGTTTTTTTATATTTAAATAGTTGTGTAATAAGCAGAAAAAACTTAAACTTAAGGATAGAGAACTAATCTTGACTTCTTTCATACGAACATTTTATGAAGAATTTCTACTGTAGTTTGGTACACATTTATAAACAAATGAAAAGAAAATTGAAGAATTGCAAACTTCTATTTCCTGATTTCTTATATGAATTTCAGTTGTTATATTATTTGTTTTAAATATTAAATATTTGCTATTGTCTGTGACAAACAGCATCTACATAATTCTCCCAAATTCTACATATGCAGCAGTACTGTACACTTAAAAAATTCTTACTGCAATATACTCATCATCACTAACCTTCTATTGTACATGATACAGAAAAATGCTTCACAAACATTTTTATTAGGCATTATTAATGTCCTTTCCCAGGTGTATTTCAAGTCGATTAAGCACATTTCTCTCCAGACTGACCTATTTATAAGCAAGATTTTTTCTCTTTATTTAATTACAATTTATAGCTTTAAGCTTTCCAATTTTTTTAAACCTAGATATTTTCTGAAGTTATCTTTGAGATAAAAATACTTTCAAGTAATGCTACTTTATTCTCTAACAGATTTGAGAACATAGAGTTATTATTTTCACTCAAAGAAATGATCTTTATACTATTCACTTTATGAAGAAAATTTCCAAATTGGATACATATTTATATTTCATTCACTTTCCAAATCAGTTGTTTCTACAGTTATCACCAGGGTCAAAATTTTAGATTATTCCATTTATTGCTAAGTCTTTAAATTTTGCTTGCATAGAGGCAAAAATTCAAAGAATAATATCTTTGATGTAAGAGAATTGGTTGGGACTCCAAACACTAATCTTTAATTGAAGCATATAATATTTGTACATGGCCCTCAATTTTCTCATCTGTAAAAATGGAGAGATTCTTGTGAGGATTTAATGAAGTCTCCATTGTGACTCATCCATCTCAGTATCTGGTTGATAGTAAGCACACATTTATAACATGCCCGGTTTTTCATTCTTGCCATACACGTTTGTGACCACCTTTCAAGTGAAATTCAAGAATATCACTCGACTGTTTAACATAAGAATGAAGACTCATTCAGTTTTAGAACAGGACACAGAGGCATTAGAGTTTTTATGAACATTAAATGTTACTATTTCTGCTTATTTATTTTCAGTGTTGCTGAGTGCTACATGAAACAAATATGTGCACCCTCCTCACAGTCATGCTATTTCTCTCAGCATTTAATTAACTTTGGGAAAAGTCACTCTTGCACTTAAATGTCACCTTGAGCCAAAGATGTTCTTGGTAGTTTCTTTCTTCATGACATCTCCCAAATTTCTTTTTCTTGTTTGTTTTTTAATTGACAATAGATTTTTCTTTCTCATACAATATATTCTGATTACGGTTTCCCCTACCCCTACCCCTTCTACTTTCTCCCCATTTCCCCCAACCAGATCCACACCCATTCTATCTCTCATTAGAAAATAAACAAGTATCTAAAAATAATAATAAAATAAAACCAGATAATTCAAAACAAGACAATAGGAATATTTCTAACAACCAAGCCAAAAAAAAAAAAAAGAGTTAAAGAAAAAAGCACAAGAAATGCATATAGATGCAGAGACACAAACATTCACACACTCATGAATCTCATTAAAACCCAAACTGGAAAACTGAAAGACCTACTATGAATGCAAAAAAAAAAAAAAGTAAAGTAGAAAAAATAAAACAAACAAACAAAAGCAAAGAACCTCAAAGATACTATTGAGTTTGTTTTATGTTGATTGCCTTAAGAGTGATGTTTTTCCCAGTGAAATCCCTTGGAAAAAACTATCTTTATATTTGCAAGTCTCTATACAGAAAGCTATTAAATAGCTTTCTATTTCTCAAAAAAAAAAAGTCCAACTCAGAAATCCACCTGCCTCTGCCTCTCAAGTTCTGGGTTAGAGATGGGAGTGTGTGTCCACTTCTTTCAGCTCTAGGACCCCATCTGGTGCAGACCCTACAGGACCTGTGCATGCTGCCACATCCCTACATTACACTCTTTTAACATCCCCTTCTGCAGGGCTCCTTGAGGTCTGAAGGAGGGATTTGATGGATACATCATCTCATTGAGAACTGAGTGTTCCAAAATCTCTCACTTTCTGCACATTGTCTGGCTGTGGGTATCTGTATTTGTTCCTGTGTGCTGCAGGAAGAAACTTCCCTGATAACAGCTAGGCAAGACACTGATCTATGTGTATAGCAGAGTGTTGTTAGGAGTCATTTTATTGCTACCTTCCTTCAGCAGAACAGTAGTATTTGATTTTTTTTCCCTAGGTACCTGGCCTATCTAGTCTCAGGTTCCTGGCCATCCAAGCAGAGTTGAGTATGGTCTTCTTCTCGTGGAGTGAGCCTTAGCTCAAATCAGAAAGTAGTTCATTACTCCCATACATTGTGTACCACTATTGCATCACTGGATCTTACAGACAAGTCATTCTCACAGGTTGAAGAGTTTGTAGATGAGTTGGTGTTTACCATCCTCCCTTGATAACTTGCAGAGTATCTTCCAGTGCCATGGATATCATTCTGTAGGGGTGATGGTTCTAGGTGGGCACAAGCTCAGCTTCTCTGAGTTGAATGAGTTGTGTAGGTGTTGCCTTCAGCAACAGGGCCTTACTGTCAGTTTGTATAGAGCCACAAAGAGCCTTGGCAATCGCCTGGGTGCTTTGGGGTTCCCATACAAACTCCTTTGGCCAAAAATTCCATTAGATACAACCCATTCTCAGCATTAGAATCTTCATTTGGTGGCAAGAGATGTCCAGTTGGGCCTCTGTCTCCCCTGTTGTTTGGTAATTTCATTTAGATCATCATATATATGTGTGTGTATACATATATAATGCATATGTATATATACATATATACATGTATATGATGTATATATGGAAGCATCTACTTTATTAGACCTTCATATAGCCCTCAGTTTCAACTACCCCTCTCTATATTCCCTCCCTCTTCCCCCTCTTCCCCCTCTTCCCCCTCTTCCCTCACTTTCTGTTTGATCCCCTATTCCAGCCCCTGCCCATCTATCGAATCCATAATTATCTATTCTATTTTCCCTTCCTAGAGAAATTCATCCATCCAAATTTCTATAGACTGCTGTCTTTTGTCTTTTTTTCTTTTCTTCACTATTACAGAGTCTCTGAAATTGTAAAAGCTATGTTATGTAAAGTCTCTTTTATCAAAATGTTTTCTAGTAAATTCTTGATATGTAATGTAGTTGTCAAAAAATGCATTGTAAGCACCATGATCAATTTTTGTCTCAAAATATCTTCTACATTGAGATTAGATCATAGTGTATTTATTTTCCATTTTACTTGCAGGTTAAAACAATGATTCCATTGATCAAAATGTGACATTTCTTAGGAATAGAATTTTAATATGCTACAGAATATTGCATGATGTGTTTCATTTCTGACACTGACTCCATCTCCAAGTATTTTTTTCTTTTTTTATTTAATTTACTTATCTTACATCCAGATTGCTAATTTTGACATAATGACCATTTATGATCTGAAAAGACAGAGATATTATCCCTAAATCCAGAGCAAGGTACAAGAAAGACAATTTTAAATAGAGAAAAGAACTATAAAAGTTGTAACATATACAGTCTGAACAGGTAACACTTAAGAATAAATATATGCAGGGGATAATAATTAATGAAAAAAGAGGTGATGAATCTTAAAGAAAACAATGATGGGTACATAGCAGTGCTTGAATGGAGGAAAGAGAAGTGAGAAGTGTTGTAATTATATTTTATATATATATATTATATCTCATAAATAAAAGAAAAAGTAAGATAGTACAATATATTTTGTGTACAATATTCTCACAGACTCTGCACCTTCTGTGGTCAGTGTTCAAAGGGTGGAAGACAGGATGTCAGGGTGGGTGGTAATCACCCTTATCCACTGAGTCATCTGACTGCAAATGTCCCTGCTCCTTTAATTTTTCATCTTGAGCTATTACTATGTAACTTTCAATCATCCATCTTCATTCATATCTGTCCATTTTCTCAAAAGCTTCTTAAAACCCAGCAGCACAATCTTATTCATTTTATTTTGTTCAATGTGAAAAGGTGACAACTTGCTTATAGAAATAGCTAGATCATTCTTGAAAAAAATAGAAGAGGGGGATCAGTTACCAATTGCAGTCAGGCATCGTGGCACATACTTACTAATGTTATAAAACAATAAGAATACATGCATTAATACTACAGTACAATAAGAATATTTATGTATCCATAGGTTATTATTTCAGTAGAGAAAATCCAAGAAACAACTCAGTGGTTCATTCATTTTAAAGGTCCTCTGTGATGAAAATGATTATTTTCAATTTCAGATTAAATGGTGGCAAAGAAACTATATTACCTACAACATGGCATTAAACATTAGCACAAAAATGAGTATACTTACAAAATATTTATAACTCTTAGAGGAAAATGTGAACAGATTTAGACAATCCATGATTATATTGAATTATTCTGATTTTCTATAATTCTTTTTACTAATGACCTACTTTGAAGCAAAATTATAAAAATTCAAGGACATTAAATAATTTCCTTTTTCTTTCTTTAACTAGGATTTTCTCAAAGTAAAAGAACTGTAGTGTGAGACTCAAAACTCTTGTCCTCTAAATTCCATAGTCCATAGTGTATCAGACTTTTTTGATGCAGAAATCAAGTCTAGCTGACATGCTGGTGAGATCAACACAGGTACATCACTTCAACAAATAATGAAGACAGAGTTTAATAGACCTCTATTCCATCCATGGGGAAGTTTCCCTTCATTCTGGAGAAAACAGTGAAAATTATCATAAGCAGATGTTTTAATTATCAGAGTATATGAGAAATGCTTATTTTGTTTTATCTTCTTTATAGATTTATTTATTTTTATGTGTATGAGTGTTCGCCTGCATGTATGTTTGTATACCATGTTCATGCCTGCTGCCCAAAGATGCCAGAAGAGTGTATTAAACCCTCTGGAACTAGTTACAGATATTTGTGAGCCACTATGTGAGTGCTAGAATCCTTTGCAAGAGCAGCAAGTGCTCTTAACTTCTGAGCCTTCTTTCCAAACTTGCACCTATTTTATGCACTTATGGGTCTTATGGAAAATGACTAGAACATTACATCTGCCCTCCCCTGCACTAGTCCTTTCCCTCCCTGATCCCCTTCTCCTCCATTGTCTCAGAGGTCTGTAAAATCATTTTATTTTGTTACTAGAATCCCATAACACCAAGATACTGTTGCATATGCTTAGGAATAGAAATAGGATTTACTGACATAAGTCCCTTCCTCTCAGACCTCGATTTTATTATATTTTCCGGTGACATATTATAAGCAACATACTGCTTTCCACACTTGTTTCTTCTTTCTGGACTATCTTCCAATATTTGTTCCAGCTTATTTTATTTTATTATTTCTTTTGATTCAGTGAATTTATTTTTTTTGAAGCACTTTCCCAATCCTTTGCATTTTTGTTTAATACTGTATTAGTCTCACGGTACCATCTCTCAGAATATAACTAATTATTTTAAGGCAAAACTACAA
This sequence comes from Peromyscus californicus insignis, assembly GCF_007827085.1. NCBI lineage: Eukaryota > Metazoa > Chordata > Mammalia > Rodentia > Cricetidae > Peromyscus > Peromyscus californicus. The sequence goes on from NW_026294617.1 coordinate 90,727,753, forward strand.
AATATTTCTGGTAAATACTTTCATTAACTGTTATATTGCTTTTCCACTCAGTGCCAAAATTCCTCTTAGGTATATTTCTGACTACAGATTAGATTGTGACACAAAATTTAGTTTTATGAAATGTGAGGGCAATTGTAATAGAAAAATCATCTTTATGTCTCCTTCAGTATTTACTACTGGCCGGCAAGGAGTATTAACATCGCAGTGTTTGTGTTGAGTCTTTATCTTTGCAAGTGTTGAGATATGATGAGAGGCTGAAGCCAGAGCATATGTCCCTGTGGGAAGGCGTCAACCTCATGACTTTGAAGTACAGTCACAGCAGAATTACCATGGTTTCGTGATTGCAATGTCTGATCCCTGACTCGCAGTTGCAGCCAGGGTGTCTGAACTCATTGTGGCTGGTTTCTGTTCCCCACTTTGCTGATTATGCAGGGTTAGCTTCCTGTCAGCCCAGATCTGCACTTTTCTGGGAATCATGGCCAGTTAAACCAGAATCTACTCCTCCTTATTCTCCCATGACTCTGTATGCATCGGATTCCCTATATTAGGCTTCCTTTTGTGCACAGAATATCTAGAGTTGCTTATGTTTTCTGGGGTGTAGCTTGAAGGAGTTTTTAAATGGAGACTAGTAGAGAACACGTTAAGTATGTTTTTTGTTATCTGGTTACATGAGGTGAGAGAATGGCAGGGAAATGGTTTCTGGTGGCTGATAAAAGGCAAGATGGGTGAGAAATAGGTCACCCGATACCTTCTTAATATGAAGGCTATCAATTCTGAAGAAAATCCTAGGTAATACAAAATTCTAAAGGCAAAGGCTGTGCCGTTGTCACATTATACTCACAGATCCAATAAAGTCTGGCCTAGAGATGCACGGCATGTGAATGCACATGCCTGAAATGTGTGATGCATTCTGACCTTGGGAACTTAATCATATCCATGAAGAAAGTCACATTTAACTTGAATTTTGAAACACTATAATTAACATTTCAGACATAGGACAATAGTATCACAGGCAGAGAAATAAATGATTTAACAGAAGACAACTTTTAGAAATAGGAAGTTCAATACTGCTTTTAACCAGTAGATCTTTGAAAAGTGAAGTGAGACTCTGGGAAAATGAAGACAAGGAAAACTTAGAATACCTTTATTTAAATTAATCTTACCTAGAAATATTTATCATTCTTTTATCTTAGATAAAATACCCATACCCATTTTTACTATGTTTTTTTCCAACTGGTAAATAAGAAATTATGTCTTCCCTCTACATCTGTGATCCCTTTTCCAATGTACATTCGATATTAACCTTCCAAACGTCAGAGAATTGAATTTCAAACATTTATATTTTCTTTCACTTATTAATTATAATATTGAACAGTTCCACAGAATGGAAGCTTAATTTAAATTTAAATAAAAGTGATGATTTTCAAGAAGTGTTTAGGATTACTTTTCTTGTTCTGCAAGAAGTACAATAAATCAAGTGAAGCATTTTAAATACTTAATTTTAAAATATCTAATCCTTGTAGAGACTGGGACTGACCTTCAACATTACTGCAGCAAATCAATATTACCCAGAGAAGTATTTTATCAGGTGGTGTGTTTACAGATAATAAAATTCAGTTTTTATGCAAAAAACTGATGAAACTTTAATATCCACTCTGGCAGGGTAGTGGTCTCAAGCAACCTTTTCCATTTATTCATTAATAACAAAGATTACAAGCTTAGTATATGAGTGGAAATATCCACAAATGAAACAAACACCTGTTCCTGTCTATTGAGTGAACATTTCAATGTGACAAGACACATATAAAAATTACTGTAAAATGCTACTTGTCTTGTTAATTATAGTGGCAGAGATTTCTATGAAAGTATCTTCATTCTTAGTAAAGAAAATATAACTGTATCTCATTGGTGACCTCTGAAATTTTCAATATTTGCGATTCATTTTACTGAGTGAATATAATACAATAATAACAAACACAGTGGTATAATTGCAGAAATCTGCTAAAATACATGTTGCATTAATTGCAGCTATTGCTATCAGACACTATATATCAGTGAGTTAATCATGATATATATATATATATATATATATATATATATATCACTATTTAACAAATCTCTTCAGCTACTTATTTTTTAAATTTCCATGATTGCATATATTTATATGAATTAGTATATAATATGCAATAGCATTGTTATATTATATATTAGTATATAATATTATAGTGTATACTACTCTATTGTATATATGCAATACTAAAGTCAGGCTAATTAGCAGTTTCATCTTTTCTCACATTTACCATTATTCCACGGTGATAAAATGCATGAATGTTCCTTGATTCTTGAACATTCTTTGTTGATGACGTTTTTCAGATTTTCTACACATAATTGGAAAGTTCACAATATCTTATAGGTAAGTGTGATCTTACCTGTAGGGTTTCTCTATAGGTGTTTCTTCAACTTGAAGAACATTTGCATACATTGTTCTTATGCTAAAAGTTATTGTTACATATTTTGACAATCAATAATGGGTACTGAGTTGGGCATTATGGCTTCTCCCTATAATCCTATCCATTCAAATCGTAGCACTCATGATGTTCTTTCAATAATATTTTATTCACAGACACTCAAGGTACCCCATATATGCAAAATCTACCAAACCCATATTGCATTCAGAGTTAAGCACAACCTGTCTCCCACATGAGACAATCCCATTGCTGTATTCCCTGTATTTATTACAATGGCACCTTGCTTCCCCTTGGAATAATGTCTTTAGTTATTCAATAGGTGTCAGTGAACAGTGTTTTGTTCGTAAGTGAAGAAAACTGTGCATTCTAAATCCATGTTCAAAATTATCCATCACAATTACAAAGAAGGTACTGTCTTTCCTAATAGTCTATAAATATAAGCTGAAATTTTATAACATTCGAGTAATATTCAGGAAAATACACTAAATGGTGATAAATATAGTCCATGATACAAGCTTTTCGATATGTTCTAGCCAGAATTTTATGGCTATCTATGACAAAATATCTGAGAAAGGCAACTAAAAGAAGGGGAGAAATAACTGAACTCATGGATTCTCAGTTTTCAGTCCATGGCTGGCTGACCCCATTACCATTAGAAAGATCTGGGAGGAGAGATGTTGGTATTAGGGAGTATGGTATTGTTACGACAGGCCTGGCTATGCTGCTGCTGGTGCAATGTGGACTGTGTGTTAGGAAAGCAGTTGAACACTTGAAGCAGGGCTTAATGGGCCATACTAGTAGAAACATAAAAGATAGTGGTGCTGAAAACAATGTAGATTATGAGCACACAGCAAAAGAGTTTTCAGAGAAGAGGAATATTCATAAGTGGCCTAGAGATATTTCTTGTGATATTTTGGTGAACTGTGTGACTGCTTTTTGTCCTTGTCCAAAAAAAAAAAAAAATTACCTGAGGCTAAACTGAAGGGTTTTGGATTAATGGTATTGGCAGAGATTTCAAATTAGTCTAGTACTGATCTTGTTATGTAGTTACTAGTGGTCACTCTTGTGCAGATCGATAATGAAAAGGAGCAAGATAAGCAAGTGAAAATGTATAGTTTGAAGAGAAAAGGGGCACCAGGAAGTATAATGGAGCTAAGACCAGTGCTCCAGGAGATAAAAGGCTCACAGAAAAGCCTGATGCTAAACGGCATAAAGGGAATGGTGACCTCAGGGCAAGACCCTCCTGCTCCCCAACTAAGCTTCCAACTTGTGAAAAGGAATTAAAGAAAAGCTTAACCAATGAAGGAAACCATCGATAACAGAAAGTTGATACAGTTGAAATTGAATGAGAGGGCCATGTTCCAACCCTAGTAAGCAACAGAACTTGGTGACTTTTGAGGTAAAGAATTCAAGAAAGAGGTTGTGAAATTTCCCTCTAGGAATAAGGAAAGTTGCTGAGCCCAGGTGTGTATCAATGGTGTCTCTGCATTAAGACCCAGAAAGGCATTGTTAAAGCTGTGAAAGTGAAGCCTGGATTTTGTTGGAGACCCAAAGATGTTGGAGATATCAGAGTTGTGGGATACCTGCCAAGAAGAGCTGTAGGCTAGCTGTGGATCTAGCCCAACAGAGATAAATATGTTGCAGTCAACAACATTGAAAGGAGTTGGAGATCTGAAGAACACTTTGATATCAGACATTGAGATGCAGAATTTGGAGTTTTCCCTGCTGGTTTGGGGTCTCATTTTGTGCCATTGTATGTTGGACGTGTGAGATCTGCTTTTTGATTTTGGTTTTCCAGGGGGAGGGAGGGGTTAGAGTTAAGAGATAGCCATAAGTCTCAGAAGAGACTTTAAACTTTGGATTTTTAAACAGTGTTGATAGACTATGTGAACTTTTTAAGCTAAACTGAATGCATTTTTGCATTATGATATTGTTACTAGCCTACAGAGGCTGGGGCACAGAGAGTGGAATGTGGTGGTTTGAATAAGAATGACTTTCATCCAGTCATATATTTGAATGCTTAGTCACCAGGAAGTGGCACTATTATTTTAAGTGAGATTACAAGGATTTGGAGGTGTGGTCTTGTTGGAGGAAGTATGTCATTGGAGGTGAGCTTTGAGGTTTCAAAAGGCCAGTTCTCTCTTCTCTCTCTCTCTCTCTCTCTCTCTCTCTCTCTCTCTCTCTCTCTCTCTCTCTCTCTCTCTCTCTCTCTCTCTCTCTCCCCTTCAGATCGTGATGCAGCTCTCAGTTACTGCTCCAATCCCTGTATGCCATTTTCTCCACCATGATGATAATGGACTAAACCTCTAGAATTGTAAGCAAGCCCCCAGTCAAATGTTGTCTTTTATAAAGCTACCTTGGTCATGATGTGTCTTCTCACCAATAGCGTATTGACGAAGACAAGGCACATTCAAAGGAAAAGTGTTCAAATCACTTGGGCACTTGCAAGATGTGTTCCTTGTTCTTCAATGGCATTTTCCAAATGTTTGTGGACCATTTTCAAACTCTAGATTTGACTTTATAATGCTACTTAACATTCTCTAAATATCTTGGCTTGGTTTTTATTTCTCTGGATACATTTTCTTATATACTGATAATAGTGTTTCTCTTCCTTCTTAGAATCCTGATACCACTTTAGTAATGTCAACATCCAATTGAGTACTTCACCCAATATGCTCATAGTCTTGATCCCACATCTGTCCTCTTTTTCTACCATAAGCAGCACATTGGTCCATCCCTTATTGATCCATTTAGAACTGAAATATCTCTAAATTTTTAATCCCCTGTTCTTGGTCATCTGTTATTTGGATGATCATATAATATGATACTTTCATTCAAATTATTTATTGATCTTATTTCCAGCCTATTGAAATAATCTTTCCTTCACTTTTAAATTTTGCTTTTCTGGATTATATTCTGTTAAGGACCATTACCCACTCTTACCAACCTTTTTTTAATGAAAATAGATTTTTTTCCATAAAATATGTTATGATTATGGTTTCTCCTTCTCCAATACTCCCAGATCTCCCTGACCTCCTCACCTGCCCCAAACCATACCTTTTTATTTTTTCTCTCACTAGAATACAAACAAGAATCTTAAAAATAATAATAAAATAAAATAAAAAAACAAACCAGAATAGTACAAAACAAACAGAAAAAAAATGAGCCAAGAAAAAAACACAGTACACATAAATAGACCCAGAGACAAACACATTTGCACACACAGAAACCCTACATAAGCACAACACTGGAAAGCATAATATGTATGCAAAAAGACCAATATGGGAAAAAACAAAAAACAGTACCCAGAAAAATCATTATGAGAGGAAAAAAAAAAAAAAACCCTCTAAAGATGTCATTGAGTTCAGTTCATTTTTGGGTATGTGGTCTTTCCTTAAGAAGGTTTATATACCCAGTAAGATTCCTTTGGAGGAAAACATGTGCAAGTAGTTATCAATAGGAGACAGCTTATGGGTCAGGGATGAGAGTTTGTGTCTGCTTTCCCTCTCAGAGCTGGATCCCATCTGCCTTAGACCTCTGCAGGCCCTGTGTATGCTACCACAGACTCTGTGAGCTCAAATGTCTCATTGTCCTCCTGTATTTAGAAGAACTTGTTTTCTTGGTGTCTTCCAATCCCTCCGGCTCTTACAATCTTTCTGTCTTCTCTTCTGCAGAGTTACCTGTGCTCTAAGGAGAAGTATTTAATGGAAACATCCCATTTAGGACCCAGTGTTCCAAGGTCTCTCACTCTCTGAATGCTGTCAGGCTGTAGGTCTCTGTATTTGCTCCCATATACTGCAGAAGGTAGCTTCTCTGATGACGGCTGGGGTGGTAAAGACAGTGATCTATAAAGATGGCCGAATATCATTAGTAGTCATTTTATTTCCATGTTCTTAAAGTTTAGCAGAAGTGGTATTTGACTTTTCCCCCAAAGTCCCTGGCCTACCTAGTCCCAGGTTCATGGTTACCAAGCAGCATTGTATATGGCTACCATGTCATAGAGTAGGTCTTAACTCAAATCATATAAATTTTGTTACTCCCACAGGTTTGAGCCACTATTGTACTAGTGCATCTGGCAGGCATGTCACCATTGTGAGTCAAAGGGTTTATAGCTGGGTTGGTGTTTACCTTTCTCCTCTAGTTGAATACAAAATACCTTCCAACACCATGAACAGTAGTCAATAGGGGCAAAGACTAGTTAAGCACAAACTTGACTTTTCTAGTTGTTGTTTTCAGCAAAAGAAACTTACCATGAGCTTCTGGAGAACAGCAAATAGCCTTGACAATGGCCTGGGTTGCTTAGGAATTTCCATGGAACTCCTTTGTCCAACAACTTGATTAGATGTAACCCATTTCTGGAACTGGAGATATCATTTACTAATGAGAGCTGTCTAGCTCTGGCTTTGTCTACCCTGTTATTTAGTTACTCCATTTAAATCTCACTCACAATTGTATATATTTTAATAAGCTTCTACTATATTAGGTTTCCATACAACCCCTCAAATAGCCCAGAGTTTTAGCTCTGCCTCCTGTGTTCCCTCCCTTATTGCCCTCTTCTCTCCCCCCACCTCCATATTTGAGCCTCCTGTTCTAGCTCTCTCACTCCCTGTACATCTAGCTAACATTTTGTGTCCTGATAACATCTGTTTGTCAGTCTTAATCACCCCAGTAATCTGTCAATATGACCTTTATTTTTACAAAAGCAGAAATAAGGAAAAATATGGAAAATCATAAACCGTGTATCAAACCTTTCAAAATCAAATGTACTTAATACTTACTATTTGTCTACAGTGTTATTAGTACTGTAGATGAGAAACTATCCAATGGTCCTAAATACATCCCTACTAAAGCACACATTGATACATATGCTTTTGGCATGCATATTTCTACATATGTACACACACTGAGACATAGTATTCTCTGTGATTTTCTCTCAATTCACATCTACAAAATTCAAACTTTTGTTGTTAATATGTTTCCTTTTATACACTTGAAAAACACTATCTCATGCCTTTCTTCTCAATACAACATTTTATTAGTATGTAATGAAACTGTTTCCTGTATGCATCAGCTTATATTTTCAGGGACAAAGTTTATAGAACAAAATATAAATAAAATGAAACCCATCACCTCACCTCTCATTGTTTTCCCCATATAAAATATATTAATACATACACACTTGAACCTTCAGATTCAGAGTAAACAAAAATTACATCAACAGCCATGAAAAACCTACATAATCTTATTTTACTTTCTCTCTAAATTCTGGATAGCCCAGAATGCCCAGATTTCAGAAAATAATGTGTATTGAAGTTCTACTTTGAAATATAATGAGTTCCAAGCTATCCTGTGCTACAAAGTAAGTCTCTGTCATAAACACACTCACAGACATAGACCCAGACACAGACACACACACAGACACACACACACACACACACACACACACACACACACACACACACACACACACATACACACACACACACACACACACGAAGGGAGGGAGAGAGAACCTATACATCATAAAGACAGTGATCTATGTTATTATAGTCATTTGAATAGGAATGACCCCCACAGGCTCAGGTATTTTAATGCTTGGTCACTAGGGAGTGGTGGTAAGGTACGTGAGGGGGATTAGAAGGTTCAGCTTTGTTGGAGCAGGCATGGCCATGTTGAAGAAAATGAGTCACTGGAGGTGGGCTTTGGGGTTTCAAAAGCTCAAGCCAAACCTAATGTCTTACTCTTTCTTCCTGCTAACTCCAGATCCTGGTATAGAATTCTCAAGGTCCCAAGCATCAAGTCTGCCTGCATGCTGCCATGCTGGTAATGGACTGGATTTCTATACTCTAAGCAAGTCCCAATTAAATGTTTTCCTTCATAAGAGTTGCCGTGGTCTTGATGTGTCTTCACAGTAATAGAACACTGACTAAGGCACATAAAATAACAACTGTCCTAAAGGTATATCACATCACTTGACCCTGCTTAATTTGTCTACATAGTAATTATCATCACTGATGATTCTGCTTAGTTTTATCAATCTTCCTTTGTTTGCTTTCTTTTTTTATTTTTATTTTTTTAATTTATTTTAATTTATTTTGCAATACAATTCAGTTCTACATATCGGTCACGGATTCCCTTGTTCTCCCCCCTCCCGTCCCCCTCACCTTCCCCCCAACGCCCCCCCCCCCCCATTCCCATCTCCTCCAGGGCAAAGCCTTCCCCACAGACTGAGGTCAACCTGGTAGACTCAGTCCAGGTAGGTCTAGTACCCTCCTCCCCGGCCAAGCCAAACAATCCTGCATAGGCCCCAGGTTTCAAACAGCCAACTCATGCAATGAGCACAAGATCTGGTCCCACTGCCTGGATGCCTCACAAACAGATCAAGCCAATCAACTGTCTCACCCATTCGGAGGGCCTAATCCAGTGTGGACCCCTCAGCCATTGGTTCATAGTTCATGTGTTTCCATTCATTTGGCTATTTGTCCCTGTGCTTTATCCAACATTGGTCTCAACAATTCTCGCTCATCTAAACCCTCCTCATTCTCGTTGATTGGACTCCCAGAGATCCACCCAGGGCCTAGTCATGGATCTCTGCATCCAGATCCCTCAGTAGTTGGATGAGGTTTCTAGCACAACAATTAGGGTGTTTGGCCATCCCATCACCAGAGTAGGTCAGTTCGGGCTGTCTCTCGACCATTGCCGGCAGTCTGTTGTGTGGGTATCTTTGTGGATTTCTGTGGGCCTCTCTAGCACTTTGCTTCTTCCTGTTCTCATGTGGTCTTCATTTACCATGGTCTCCTATTCCTTGTTCTCCCTCTCTGTTGTTGATCCAGCTGGGATCTCCCGCTCCCCCAAGCTCTCTTTCCCTTGACCCTCGCCTTTCATTACCCCCACTCATGTCCAGGCTGTTCATGTAGATCTCATTCCATTTCTCTGTCATTGGGCGATCCCTGTGTCTTTCTTGGGGTCCTGTTTTCCGGGTAGCCTCCCTGGTGATGTGAGTAGCAGACAATTCATCCTTGTTTCATGTCTAGTATCCTGCTATGAGTGAGTACATACCATGTTTGTCTTTCTGAGTCTGGGTTACCTCACTCAGGATGATTTTTTCTAGATCCATCCATTTGTCTGCAAACCTCATGATGCCATTGTTTTTTTCTGCTGAGTAGTATTCCATTGTGTATATGTACCACATTTTGTTTATCCATTACTTTCCTCCCTGCTATGAATAAATACTTGACAATAAGTAAATTTAGAGAGAGGAAGGGCTTATTCAAGACAATGATTTGTGAGCAATACATATTATTCTAACAGGAAAATTATCATGGTAAGAAATAGAATAGTCTGGACACACTGGATCTGCAGTTGTTGTTGGAGTTTTCCTTTTAACAACATGCTTGAGTTTAAAGAAGGAGAGAGCCATTCTCCAACTCCAAAGTCAGCTTTAAATTTTAATTGAACTGGGACTATTAGAAGACCAATAGTGTTAAATTTTTAGAGAAAAGCAGAAACAAACATTTAGGAAGACATAAAATTTTTTAGATAATATATACCCATGCGCCGTTTCACTCTGTTTCCTGGGATAGATGATTTGTCCCTTTTCTCAGTTGTCTCATTTGTCCGGTGTTCTTCAGATTCCTTAACCTTCATTCTCCTAAAAGACAAAAACAAAAACCTTTCCCCAAGACTAATTTTGGGGATGTTCCTTTTTGGCAAGTTATTATCTGATTAAATGAAAAGACATGTGTTACTGGTATAAGTTAGTTTAAATTGGATGTTCATGCTTGTTGAAGAACTATCACCTCCTCTAATTAAGAGGTTTCTCTTGTTCAAATCGAACCTTTATCAATTTTGATGGTACCCACAGTTTATCTTCTCCTGTAGAAACAAAAGCAAAACCTCGTCCCCAACGTAACACATACCCTGGTTTCCATTCTGAGGTCAGCACATCCTTAAAGTATATAGGCTGATTTAATTCTGTAGTTTTTTCTATTATCCAATGTCTCTCTGCAGCTGTTGTTCCTTTCTCATTGGCATTAAGAAAATTCAAAGTTAATAGAGCATTATGCAGTCTGTTTCTGGGGGTTTTTGTTACCCCTTTTTGTTTATTTAGCATATCCTTTAGAGTTCTGTTTGATCTTTCTACAATTGCTTGACCTGTAGGATTATGTGGTATGCCTGTAATATGCTTTATATTGTAATGAGCAAAAAACTGTTTCATTTTAATAGAGAAATATGATGGAGCATTATCAGTTTTGATTTGTGCAGGTATACCCATGATGGCCATAACTTCGAGCAAATGAGTGATTACAGAATCAGCTTTTTCAGAACTCAAAGCAGTTGCCCACTGAAATCCTGAATAAGTATCGATAGTGTGATGTACATATTTCAGTTTTCCAAATTCTGCAAAGTGAAACACGTCCATCTGCCAGATTTCATTCCTTTGAGTACCTTTTGGGTTACATCCAGCTGGTAATGGTGTTTGATTGTAGAAGGAACAAGTAGGACATTTCTTTACTATTTCTTTGGCTTGTTGCCAGGTTATGGAAAAATCCTTTTTTAAACCTTTACTATTGACATGATGTTTTTTATGAAATTCTGAGGCCTCCAGCACATTTCCTATCAATAATTTATCAATCTCATCATTGCCTTGTGCTAGAGGGCCTGGCAGACCAGTATGGGATCGAATGTGAGTTATATATAAAGGATGACTCCTTTTCCTGATTGTATCTTGTAATTGAATAAATAGTGAAGTTAATTCTGAAGCATCAGGGATAAATTCTGCAGTTTCAATATGTAATACTACTCTTTCAGCATACTGAGAGTCAGTTACTATGTTGAGAGGTTCTGAAAAATCCATTAATAACAACAGAATAGCATACAATTCTGATTTTTGAACTGAATTATAAGGACTTTGAACCACTTTACTTAAATTTTCTGATTTGTAACCTGCCTTTCCTTGTTTGTTGGCATCTGTATAAAATGTACGAACTCCAGATATGGGTTTTTCCCGTACAATTCGAGGCAAGATCCAATCAGCTCTCTTTATAAGATCAATTCTATCGCTTTGGGGATATTTGCTGTTAATTTCTCCCAAAAAATTACTGCAAGCTCTTTGCCAAGGTTCACTTTCTGTCCATAATTTTTCAATATCCTCCTTAGTTAAAGGTACGACAATTTCTGCTGGGTCTATTCCTGCTAATTGACGAAGTCTCAATTTTCCTTTCCAAATCAAGTCAGAGATTTTTTTCACATAAGTTTTTAATTTTTTATTTGGTTTATTTGGTAAAAATATCCATTCTAATATAATATCTTCCCTCTGCATTAATATTCCTGTTGGAGAATGCCTAGAAGGTAAAATAACCAAAACGCAATCCAGCTTTGGATCAATACGATCCACGTGTCCTTCATGTACTTTCTTTTCTACCAAGGCCAATTCTTTCTCAGCTTCAGGTGATAATTCTCTTGGACTATTTAAGTCCTTGTCACCTTCTAAGGTTTTGAACAAATTATGCAGTTCATCATTTTTTACCCCAACAATAGTTCTTAGATGAGAAATATCTCCAAATAATCTTTGAAAGTCATTAAGAGTCTGTAGTCGATCTCTCCTAATTTGCACCTTTTGGGGTCTAATTTTTGTAGCTCTATTTTATATCCTAAGTAATTAATAGAATCTCCTCTTTGTATCTTTTCAGGAGCAATTTGTAATCCCCAGCAAGGCAAAATTTTCTTTACTTCTTCAAACATTCTTTCTAAAGTATCTGCATTTGAGTCAGCTAGTAAAATATCATCCATATAATGATAAATTATAGATTTAGGAAATTTTTTACGTATCACTTCCAATGGCTGTTGTACAAAATATTGACACAGAGTTGGGCTATTCAACATTCCTTGTGGGAGGACTCTCCATTGAAATCTTTTAACCGGTTGAGAATTATTGTAAGTAGGTACTGTGAAAGCAAATCTTTCTCTGTCTTTTTCTTGTAAGGGTATTGAAAAGAAACAGTCTTTTAAATCAATAACTATGAGAGGCCATCCTTTTGGTAACAGAGTAGGCAAAGGAATTCCAGATTGTAGAGAGCCCATTGGCTGAATTACTTTGTTAATTGCTCTAAGGTCTGTTACCATTCTCCATTTACCAGATTTCTTCTTAATAACAAATACAGGAGAATTCCAAGGGCTGGTTGATTCTTCAATATGCTGAGCATTTAACTGTTCTTCTACCAGCTCTTCTAAAGCCTGGAGTTTCTCTGTTGTTAAAGGCCATTGCTGGACCCATACAGGCTTGTCTGTTAGCCATTTTAAAGGTAGAGCTGTTGATGTCTTTGGAAGATCATCAGTTGTTGTGCCCTGGTGCTGTGGGATGGTCTGTATGTCAAATGTGTTGCTGATTGGTCAATGAATAAATCACTGATTGGCCCGTGGCCAGGTAGGAAGTGTAGGCGGGACAAGGAGGAGAATAGAGCTGGGAAGTGGAAGGCTGAGGAAGAGACACTGCCAGCTCTATTCTCCTCCTTGTCCCGCCTACACTTCCTGCCTGGCCACGGGCCAATCAGTGATTTATTCATTGACCAATCAGCAACACATTTGACATACAGACCATCCCACAGCATGCAGTCAAGAAGCAAAATGGACAGGAAGTGGGGCCATGGTATCAAATCTCAAGATCGATTCCCAGAGTCTCACTTCCTCCAGTGAGGCTTCAGTTCATAAATGTTCTACAGCCGTCTAAGACAGTCCTAGCAACTGAAGACAAAGTGTTCAAATCCATGAGTCTGAGAGTGACTCTATACTCATACCACAATAATGCTTATGTATAGGGCTCAGAAGAAAAAAATGAACAAGATAACTCTCTGTGCATCCACTAGGAATACACACAGTCCTTAGAGACATATTCACTACCACTCAAATGATTCTTGAGAAATGCAGTGCATTAGCTTTACTGTTTCAGTGATGTTAAAAACAGCTTGTTTCTCCAAACTGCCACAAACTTTTTTAAAAAGTTGCTACTTCTGAAGCTAGGAGGGCGACTTTTAAGAATAGTAAAGTTGAGTGTTGTTAGACAATAACTGATTTCTTTTATGCTAGAATTCATATTTATACTAAATGTTTAATTCCCTCCAGAATTATTTTTCAGATAATTTAAGAATGAAACAAGAATCAATACATGTAGTGAAGGAAAAGATACTCTTAAAAGGTTTATTCTGTATTTGAAAGCTGGAAAAAAAAAATTAAACAGGTGACAATAATCATTTGACAAAAAATATTTACCAAACAAATTTATTTAATTGAATATCTTTATAAATGCTGCTAACTACTTATAATTTGGTTCATAAATAAGTCCCTCTGACTGAAAATTACATTTCTGTCAATGCTACCACTTAGCATAAATTTCTGTTTTAGAAAAAGTCATCAAAATATTATTAAAATTGGGAAGATTTGAAGGGGTGGAATAGGAGGTAGATTCAAAACACACTGCTTGCATATGTGAAACCCTTAAAGAACAATTTAAAATTATCTTTAAAGGATGAAAACTAAGGCTAATGTACATTCAATGTGAGGTTTATATTATACCCTACATAGATTTTCCATTTGTATCTTGGAAGTACTGTTGTAAGTTAGTATAATTATTTTTTACTTCAAACAAAAATAGTATATTTTCTCAGTGCTTTTTATCAATATTTGCATCTGTTACAGGCCCTTCCTCAGGATTCTCTAATGAAAACTCCATCCCTTGTCTCTCTCATCTCAGCAACTTCAGAATCACTAACCTGGACCTGGAGATTGTCAAGCTCTTACATAATCTCTTTTTTAATATAGATTGGGTAAATAGTTGCATCTACTGATATTTTTAAAAATATGATTTTCATGGGCATTCTGTATTTAATTAATTTCTAAAATTGTCATAGTGAATTGATATTTTCATGACTTATTTATTTTACTTTTGTGTGTTTGACTAGATTTGTTCACATGTATGTGCATTAAATGGCTGTCTAGTGCTCACAGAGTTCACAAGAGGCATCTGATCCCCAGAAACTGGGTTCACAGATAGTTATGAGCCACGACGTAGACAGTAGGATTCAAACCCAGGTCCACTGCAAGAGTTACAAGTGCTCTTGACCACTCAGTCATCTTTTCAGTCCCTGATATCTATATTTTATCAATTCAATTTGACTGTTTTTTTTCCTAGAGAAAAGGGAGAGCATATTTGAACTCCAAGTTTTAGCTCCTCATCATCAAACTTCAGCCATAAGATAAATTTCTAACACCATAAAATAAACTAAGCAAAACATTTTTATATTACATTATACAATAGAAAACTGGGTTAAAATCTAATGAGATTTTGTTAAGTGGGCTTGTTGTAATTTTCTATCTCTCACATATACACACATATACATGTATACATGTACATGCACACACAAGAATGTGGATAATTTAACCGAGGGAATTTTAATTTAGTTTTTCTATAGTGTAAGTGACAGGACTAATTATTCTTATTATATATCTACAGGTAGGATTCTGGTATTGAAGGGGATAAATACTTCTTTTTCTTTGAGTAACAGCCAGAATTTTTAAGTATATTTCAGTCTTTGGCAACCAATTCCATTTTTAAATTCCACAATAAAAGTAGCTAATATAGAACATAAACACAGAACAATGAACAGAATGCCAACATAAGCACAATTAGGGTAACATTGAAAGATTCATAGTGGAACAATCAAATAGAAAAGTACAATTGAACTAGAAAAAAAACTTTAATGTGCAAAAAAGTTTTCTTACTGAGATAGCAAAATCCAGTGAACCTGTAAAGGCCTGTGATAAAATGAGTGGGAACTGGCCAAAATGCCTCCAAGATATCTGTCTTCAAAGATAGCTGTCCTCTGGGCTCTGTAACCCTGAAAAGAATATTGGCTTTATTCTAAATGTAATGCTGTGCTATTAGCAAATTCTAAGTATACAAGTATTGTTATCTAACTTACATTTTTGGAAAATCATCTAGCTGAGTACAGAAGGCCATGACTGTAACAGTAAATTAAATCAAAATTAGCATTCCTATCAATTTTTTAAATTAAGTATGCAGTCAATATACTTAGAGAAATAATGAAACTTTATTAAAGAGTGACTATAATAAAATATGAGTTGTACTTCTCAAGGATAAGCAAAGCACACCAAAACCATGTCTAACTATAATCTAAAATGATTCCATGAAACATTATAGAGAAGCACAAATCAGTGTTCATTTATACTATTCATTTAAAAATGAAATTACAACAATTTAAGTAAACTTGTAGTAGAATGCTTCATTCTAAGGGTATGTGCTGAGGATTACGGATTGCTAGAAAAGGTGCCATATTTTCTAGGATTTTTTTAAATAACTTGATATTTCATACATCTATCCAATATACTTTGGTTATCTTTACCACCACCCCCTTCTACCTCCCTGAAGCTATCCCGGGGACCCGCAAACCACATCTCCCTCCCTACTTTTGGTCTTATTTCAAAAGTCAACTTGTTTAGCTATTTATACGTAACCCTGTACTTTAGAAATTAAATGACTTGAAAAACAGCGCACAGTTGTTTGTAAGAGGAGCTGAGTATAAAAACAGATATCTTCATTTGGTGCTTTATACAGATTGAACAGTTATATTTATGTACTTAAAATATATGTACATGGGCTGGAGAGATGGCTCAGAGGTTAAGCACACTGGCTGCTCTTCCAAAGGTCCTGAGTTCAATTCCCAGCAACCACATGGTGGTTCACAACCATCTATAATGAGATCTGGTGCCCTCTTCTGACCTGCAGGTATACATGCAGGCAGAACACTGTATACATAAATAAATAAATCTTAAAAAAAGAACCTAATTGTCGTGCTAGTAACATCATCCAATGACTGAGGGAACCAGATGCAGAAATCCATGGCTAGGCCCCAGGTAGAGCTCCAGGAGCCCAGTTGGTGAGAAAGAGGAGGGTTTGTATGAGTGAGAATTGTTGAGACCAAGATTGGAAAAAGCACAGGGACAAATAGCCAAACGAATGGAAACACATGAACTGTGAACCAATAGCTGAGGAGCCCCCAACTGGATCAGGCCCTCTGGATAAGTAAGACAGTTGATTAGCTTGATCTGATTGGGAGGCATCCAGGCACTGGGACGGACCTGTTCTCAGTGCATGAGCTGGCTGTTTGGAACCTGGGGGTTATACAAGGACATTTGGCTCAGCCTGGGAGGAGGGGACTGGACCTGCCTGAACTGAATCTACCAGGTTAAACTCAATCCCCAGAGGAGTCTTTGCCCTGGAGGAGATGGGAATGGGGGTTGGGTGGGAGGGGGGATGACAAGGGAATCCGTGACTGATATGTAAAATTAAATTAAATTATAAAATAAAATTAAAAAATAAATAATAAAATAAAATATATGTATGTAAAAACAATTAATGTAAAAGAGGTCATGAATCTGAAAGAGAGCAAGAGAGGACATATGGGAAGAATCAGAGGGAAGAAAAGAGATTTTACGCAATTTTGTAATCTCAAAAATAAAACAAATAATAAAGAGGTACTAATTTCAGAAAAGAAATATCTACTTTAACACCAATGCTTTTTAGTTCAGCAGTTTGTAAACTTTGAAAAGATGTTATACACATTAAAACAATGTTTAAAATTAAGTGTTTCATTAGAACATCATCACAGGGTTCTTACACATGCTTTATAAAGAACTGTCAATTTTTAAATAGGGGTGCTATTTGTTTCTGTGTTTGAAAAACCTGATAACGAAAAAGAATTATTAAATCGGTTAAAAGAACACTAGAGTGAAAAATTTTAGCAACGCAATGGGGAGACACAGAACATTACTAAGCAAGAAGATCAGAATAAAAATAATAATAATAGGCTGAATAAATGAGAGAGCTCAGCAGGTACGGTTCTTGGCGCCCAGCCCAGAATCCTGAGTTTAATTTCCAGAACCCACATAGTGAAATCAGGAAACTATGTCCCATTTTTTTTTCTGTGACTTCCACAAGCATGCCATGGCATTAATACACACACAAACATGCATCCTCCCTCCCTCTCTCTCTCTCTCTCTCTCTCTCTCTCTCTCTCTCTCTCTCTCTCTCTCTCTCTCTCTCTCGTAATGCAAATTCTTAAAAAGTATATCATATTCTTGAATGAATAAATCACAACAGAAACCCTATTTACTCAAAGACAAACAGGACAATGGCCTAAAAAAAAAAATTAATGCTTTTCTAGAATTGTGTATACGAATCAGTGGCATGGCCTTCTGTATCATTATTATTACCATTGACTTGTTTGATGATGTTTCATTTCTTTTAACTCTTCCAAAAATGTAGCTTTTATGAATGTACTGCATGAATGTTGATCATGATGTGTATGCTTGCTACAACTGGAGTCAGAAAACATGAGAAAAACAGTGCACAGGATGTAACAGGAAACTCCTTGACACTTGAATACAAGCAATGCAGCTCTTGTCAGGGAAAGGAAGTGGTTCAAGAAGACAATGAATTGGTTGCTTGTTTTAAGAAAATTTACTTTTATGACTATAAGTGAAGAAACAGCAGCCGCAGGGATGTGGGCAAAGGGCCCAGTAGGTAAAATGTTGGCTGAGCAAGCATGGGACCCCGGGGTTGAGCCCTCTGTGCTCCAATAAAGGCCACGCGTGACGTCATGCATCTGTAAAATCCCAGTGTTGAGAGGATAGAGGCAGGAGGATCTTGGAGCTCACTGACAAGTCAGCCTTGTGGAACTGGGAGCTCGCAGTTCAGAGCAAGTGCCTTTCTTAAAACAAGAATGTGGAGAACCATATGAGGAGGACATTCTGACAGGAATTTCATATGATCGTGCACAATCACATGCACACAAAGACATACACCACACATATTCATATACCACACTCCATAATGTAGCTTAACATTTTACAAAACTGACTTTTCAAAGTAAAAAATTTTTCAGGATAAAGACACAAACTCATTTTGGAAAACATACTGTTTGTGTATAGAGCCTCAATATTATAATAATGTATAAAACAATCAACAGAATTAAAGACAGAAGGAAAGATTTCCACAAACACCATAGGATGTTCTACATCTTACTCCTTGAAATTGAGTAGTAAATAACAAAATGTAGTTGAAAATAATCATTAATACTTCTTTATAATACAGAATTAATATTTATGAAAGGCTGTTTCAGACAATTTCTACACAGAATGTGTCATTTTCTGTTTTAAAATATTTATGTTTACTTACACGTATGTGTGTGAGCAAGTACATATGCGTGCATTTGTGCTTGTGTGTGTGTGTGTGTGTGTGTGTGTGTGTGTGTATGTGTGTGTGTGTTCCATGGTGTACAGGAGCTCTCAGTAGTCAAAAAAGGCTGGGGATTACAGGTGGTTGTGAGCCACCTGACTTGAGTGCAAGGAATGGAACTTGGGTTCTCTGAAGGACAGTAAGTGCTGAGACAGTCTACAGCCACATTGTCCTAGTCTGCTTTCTATAGTTATGATAAAGACCATGATCAAGAGTGACTTGGGGAGGATAGAGTTTACTTATTCCTTACTCTCCATCATAAAGGGAAGTCAGTGAGGAGCTCAAGACAGGAACTTGGAGGCAGGAACTGAAGCAGGGGCCATGGAGAATTGCTGCTTACTGGCTTGCTTCTTCACTTACATTCAGCTGCTTTTCCTATACCTCCCAGCATATTTTCCCTCTGGTGGCACTGCTCATAGTTGTCTGGGCCATCCCACATCAATCATTAATCATAAAACTTGCCTACTGCATAATCTGATGGAGGCAAATTGTAAGGTGAGGTTTCTTTTTCCTAGATGACTCCAACCACTCAAGTTAACAAAGTGACCAGTACAACCAGTATATATATATATTTGCAAGATGGGTTATAAAGGTGGGCATTACATCTCACTGAATCATAGAATATCAATATCATAAAGAAAAAATACCTTACACCATAAGAATAAAAACTGAAAATCAAAATAATGACATACTGAGAGGAAAAGTCAAGCATTTGAAACATAACAAGACATTTCTCCATAATACATGGGTTAAAGACAAAAATAAACCATTTTGAGCTAAATTAAAATGAAGTTTAGAAATTATTTCAAATAAATGGTAATGTATCCTACAAAAAACTAAAATTCAGATAAAAGAGCAATGAAATAAAACACATACTTTTAAATGTTTATATTAAACTTTAAATATCTAGATACAAATATCCTGAGATTTTATTTATTCACTTTTTATCACTGATGTAAGACAATGTAATTCAATTAACATGTTTTTATTCATTTCTAAGTAAGAAGATTAATAGACTGAAGATTATGAAAAATAAAAATCTTCATCCCTGGTATCACAAATAGCCCACTTCCAAGAAGAGACAAATCAGTTATTTGGCTCCATGATCATGTTTGAATAGAATTTTCAAGGCCTTGAGTATAATCTTCAACAACCCTCTATGCCACAAAGGATTAGAATAAAATTAAAAGAACAGTCTCCAAATTAACAAATAAAATAAATTGTTTTAATTTTTCAGACAATATACTTTTACAGTGTGAAATCATAGAATGGCAGGTCAGGATCTTTAAAAAATATTTTGAGCCTATGCAATATTATCTCAGGAAAATGTTCATTGCATTCTTTATTCAAAAAAACTTTTTTTGCTTTTATATCCATTCCTTCTCTTACAATTTATCATTCATTTCTGATATTTGAAAGGCTTTCCCTGGGACGGACTCCACATTAGCAACAAGACACTTTTGTGCAATCACTTTAAAGGCTGGTGATCTAATTTTTGGTTATAAAACTTTGATATTTTCTAAAGTATTGTCAACTCTCAAAGAAATAATCTTTTGCTCCACTCTGGCGTGTGGTACCAGGGGAATCATTTGAGAAATTAAAAGTATAATAACTTCAAATGAAACTGAAAATGACAGCTTTCTGTAACATGGAAATACATAATTTGGGAAGAATTTGGGTTTTTTTTTAAATATTCATCCTAACACTGCTAAAATGTAATGTGCACAATCATTAAATCATTGTTAAAATATAACAGCTGCATTTGATCTATATGTAATCTTTTACATTTTGTGAATTATATATTTATACATGATATGTACTCTCTTATGAATAGCATTTATAAAATATACTTCTTATAATATAGTAAAAGAAAAGTGATTTTTTAATATTTAAGGAATTTTAGTTTTGAACTGGTGGGAAGCTCAGTGTAGTAGCCATAACCTACATTGTACATGGCCTAAATTTGATCCTCAGCACCCAACACAAAAAAATGGTAGCTTCATTTATGTATTTTATACAGATAATATCTTGATTTTAAAATTGATAAGTATGTTACTTGTATAGTATCAAAGATAATTTGGCATAAGAGTCAAATTTGATGCTTGTAACTGGTAAAAGGAAAAAAATAATGAAGCTCTCTGAATATAAGTGTTTTTCTTTGTGAGGAACATACTCCTGCCCTGTTACTGCTGATCTGAAGAAGGCTTAAATCACATAGGCTGGGAGCGTGTCCATTGAAGGAAAGCAGATCTGCTCCTTATTACCTGTGAAGCCAGGAGCAAGCTTTACTTGAAACTTTCTTATTCTTCATCTGCAGGTGAGAAACAATATTTTATGCCCTGGGGGCATTCTACAGACATTTGGGGACATGGCAAGGAGATTTTCCAAAGCTGAAGCACAGGAACTATCATGTATAAATGTTTAATAAATAATGACTTTCTTTATAACAAGTCACTTTCTTTACAAAATTTTGAACTGTTTCTAAAATGTGCTTGAATAAAAAGGCTTTCAGGGACAGCCTTTTATATGTATTCACAGCTGAAAGTAAGGAGCCCTTTAACTTTGTATTTGATTAGATTAAAAACAGTGTAACACCAGGCAGTGGCATCACACACCTTTAATCCCGGGACTTGGGAGGTAGTGGCAAGCAGTTCTCTGAGTTCAAGACCAGCATCCCCTTCAGAGCTAGTTCCAGAACAGCCAGGGTTACACAGAGAAACCCCGTCTTGAAAAACCAAAAAATTTAACAAAAAAAGTGTAACTTTATTTGAATTACTTTAACTAACCATCCTTACTCTGCTACATTCTCTAATTTAGCTTCACATTAAGAATGTTTTTTCTGTGAATGTTCAATAAGTGGGAATATAGTCTCACATGGCTGAAGTTCCAAAGCATATTGCTTATCCCTAACCTAAGGCTAAAAGCCCTGAAAGAAAATAAATTCAGTTGCTAATAAAGCAAATAACTAAGCTATTTGCATTTTCTGTGTATTGATGCATAAAAGATTTCAGTTAGAAAAAAAAAAAGGGGAGTAGTGAAGGTAGAGTTCAGAAAAGCCAGGAAAAGAATTTTAAATGTCTTTAAACCACATGACAAACATCACTAACCTGGTATAAAATCAAATGGGAGGTAGGGTGAAAGTGGGTACAGGCACAAAGAATTGAGTTTGATCCCTAAAACATAGGTGTAAAACAGAAGAAGCAAAGTGTGATGGCTCATACCTTACCATTGTAAAGAGAGAATCTGGAGGATACCTGAGACTTGCTGGCCAGCCTGACTAGCCTGGTTAGAAAGCTACAGGCCAGTCAGAGTCTCATTCCCCAAATCAAGTGGGAGACTGGGGAGATGATTCAGTAAGTTAAGTCTCTGTGCGAGTAAGAAGACTTGAGTCAGATCTTAAGCATCTTCACAAAAAACAGGCATGGCAGAATACACCTGTAACCCCAGCACTGTGGGTGGAGTAGAGTGGCGAGTGGAAACAAGTACATTTCTGGGTCTGATAGCCAACCAGTCAGTATAGCCAAGTAGATGAGCTCCAGTTCAATGAGTATACATAAAAAATAAGTGTCTTAATTAGGGTTTTATTGTTGAAGATAGATGCCATGACCAGGCAACTCTTATAAAGGAAGACACTTAATTGGGGTGGCTTACAGGTTCAAAGGTCTAGTCCAAATTATCATCATGGCAGGAAGCATGGCGGCATGCAGACAGACATGGTGCTGGAGAAGCAGCTGAGACTTTTATGTCTTGATCTGTAGAAAGCAGGAAGGGACAGTGACATTGAGCCTGACTTGAGCTTCTGAGAACTCAAAGCCCAACTCCTGTGACACACTTCCCCCAACAAGGCAGCACCTAGTCCAACAAGGTCATACTTCCAATAATGCCACTCCAGATGAGTCTATTTGAGCCGTTCAAAATAGCACAGTAAGTAAGTGGAAAATGCATAATTCCTAGCTTCCACATGCACATATGCACACACTCAAACATGTACACATGCCACACAGAAACATAAACTGGGCAGTCGCTACTTGAATAATCTGAAGACCAACAGTTGGAATTGTTCTTTGTCTTCCTTGTACATGCCCACCTGAACATATATAAACATGCAATAAACATCAAAGGAATGAGAAATGGGAAATTTTCGTACATGGCAGGTGAGATCCAAAAAGGAAAAGGGAGCATTCTAAGATAATACTTTGTCCTGGAAAGCTGAAATATTATTGGAGTGATATTATCAGTTCATATTGATGTAGCCGAAAGTCAACAGATGACTCTTTCCAGAGAAAAGTGGATAGCTGTTCCAAGGATAAACCTTAAATATCTTCCAGGCCCCCATACTGACAAAAACAAAGCTTGACTCTTTTTATTCCTCTTGTGTTAGAGTTCCTATTGCTGTGATGAAACATCATAAAAAAATAAAATTGGTAAGGAAAGGGTGTATTTGCCTTACATTTCCATATCATAGTCCATCATTGAAGGAAATCAGGACAGGAACTCAAACAGGGCAGGAACCTGAAGCAGGAACTGATGCAGAGACCATGGAATGTTGCTGCTGGTTCCTCATGTCTTACTCTGCCTCCTATTTCATAGAATCTAGAACCACCAGCCTAAGGATGGCACCACTCATGATAGGCTGGGGCCTCATCCATCAATCACTAATTAAGAAAATGTCCTACAGTCTTTCCCTATAGCCCAATATTGTGGATTCATTTTCTCAAAGGAGGCTCCCTCCTCTCTGATGACTCTAGCTTGTGTGGAGTTGACATAAAATTAACCAGCACACCTCTATAAAATATTAATGATAAAGCACAACAGAAATTACCAATTAAAATCAAAATGTCAATGTGGACCTTCAATTTCACATCTACCAAAAGCAAAAATAATATTAAAGATCACATTTCCTCCCAGTTAGGACTTATTCCTCAACCCACTGAAATCCTGAGAGAATGATCTCTATTGTTACTTACTTAACTGTTGGCAGAATCATCTAAAGATATTTCCTCAGTAGGGCTGAATATTAACAGTTTACTCTGATCATGTCATCTAACTTCTAGGTTTATAATTTATGCATTTTGTGCCACACTATAGTGTGTGCATAGGAAATTTCAGGTATTTGTTCATAAGTTTGCTTTTAAGTACTCAGGCAAATATAGTTAACTTCTCAATTTAACATAAGCAATCTCATTTAATTTTCTTCATCTTACTTTACTATTTAGTAGTATCATTTTTAAATGTTGTTTAATCTACTTTGTGTTAATTTTTTTGGAGAACTATAACAAACTAACATAGATACAATGCATTTCTAGAACAAGTCACAAGATACTTTTATCAAAATTAATGTTTTTATATAGCATATAGGTAGACTTTACAGCCTCATGAAGTCTTTTGTTATCAAATGATTCTTCAGTAAAATGCTGACTTCATACATAGAAATATCACTTTAAATTGTGAAGATGCTTTAAAATGCATTTATTGTCATTCTTTGAAACGTTTCCAGCTTGTGTTAGGCAATCCAACTTGTTTCCTTTATTTTTCTTTTTAAAACATTCTTCGTGGCACTTCACAGCCATTCTGTTTTTCAAGAGAAAAATAACAGTATTTGTAATTGAAGTAGGGTTAACATTTATAGTAGTCAGTCCAAGCAGATAAAATCTACATGATTGGCTCAATGCTGTGAAATGTAGTCTTGACAAATGATGAAGAAATTTAAATTAGAGAAGTCATTGAATCCTATGACTTAACGGCAAACAACTTGGGATCTATACTCTGTAGCTTTTCACAGAGTGTGAGGCAATATCAGCACATGCATTGTCATGAACTTTTAGAGACACTCTTTACTCGTCTGACATGTACAATGAGCACAGGATTACTGTTGGACCCAAAAGGAGCCATTTAGGATTTTACTATTAAGTTATAATAACCAGAAAATCACAGTCCTTTTCCTCTGCATGTTTATGTAAAATCTTTGCCTTTATCTTGTTCACTTCTCAGAGATAACCTGCATTATGGCCCTTTCATAAGCCCTCCTCTGACTTGATCAATATATAAAAGGATCTGTACATTCATATAGCACCCTGGAAATGGCAGCTAAGGGCTCTGACTGGTTGTAAACTCTTACAATGTTGGATGCTTATCCATAGCTCCATTTAAACTACAATGGTATTTGGATTTTGCAGATGTTAAACATTAAATTTTAGAATAAACTTCTGATGTAAAGAGCTTGGAGATCCCCAGCCATGTATAGAACAATTAAACAAACACCTGAAAATTCAACAACACTTCTTACTGCTCTAAGAAACATGGACTTCCCACCTCCCCCAAGCAACATAGGCAGGTAAATAGAGTGAACAGTAACTATAAAGTTAGACACAAAGCCTTATATATTGTACAGCACTGGAAATAAAATATGAGGGGTAAAATCTTCAAAAAATGGTGGAGGATAAAACACCTTACCTTTGACACTGTAGAGATGGTTCAGGTTTTTTTTGTTTTTTTGGTTTTTTTTTTTTTTTTTTTTTTTTTTTTTTTTTTTTTTTTTTTTTGGTCTTTTTGAGACAGGGTTTCTCTGTGTAGCTTTGTGCTTTTCCTGGAACTCACTCTTTAGCCCAGGCTAGCCTGGAACTCACAGAGACCCACCTGCCTCTGTGTCCCGAGTGCTGGGATTAAAGGCGTGTTGTTAAGAGTACATGTTCTAGCAGAGGACCAGGATTCAGATCCCAGAACATATGTGGAAGCTAAAACCTGCCTTCAACTCCAGTTACAGAGGATCTGATGCCCTTTATACATTTGGTGGGTACTGGATGCATGTGGTGCACAAACATGCATGTAGGTAAAAATATCCATGTACATAAAATAAAGTTAAAATTTTTTTTTACTTTTTTAAAATCTTACCTTTAGAGAACTAAAAATTTTAAATATTCTACAGAGAAATGATATAAGGAAAATGTATGATATGTAAAATGATTAGAAATACAAAAAGAAAAATAGAATTTGTTACTCTATACTATCTATGAAAACAGACATATGCAGATATTCTTAGATAAAATACATTATATAGTTTCAATTATGTTTCACTTGCAAGTTGTATTGAAAAATATTAATTAGAAAATAATAACAATTCTTCACAAACCTCAAAAGCACAATATTCAACTTCATATGGAAAAACAAAAAAAAACAGGATAGCTAAAACAATCTTTTACAATGAAAGAACTTCTGAAGGCAGCACCATTCCTGACTTCAAGCTCTACTATAGAGCCACAGTAATAAAAACAGCTTGGTATTAGCATAAAAACCAACATTTGTACCAATGGAATCGAACTGAAGATCCTGACATTAATCCACACACCTATGAACACTTGATTCTTGACCAAAAAAAAAAGCCAAAACTGTACAATGGAAAAAAGAAAGTATCTTCAACAAATGGTGCTGGCATCACTGGATGTCAACATGTATAAGATTGCAAATAGATCCATATTCATCTCCATGCACAAAACTCAAGTCCAAGTAGATCAAAGCTCAACATAGCTCCAGTACACTGAACCTGATAGAAGAGAAAGTAGGATGTAGTCTGAATGCATTGGCACCGGAGGTTACTTCCTAAATATAACACCAGTAGCACAGACACTGAGAACAACAATTAACAAATGGGACCTCCTGAAAAGGAGAAGCTTCTGTAAGGCAAAGGATAAAGTAAATAAGACAAAACAACAGCCTACAGAATGGGAAAAGATTTTCACCAACCTCACATCTGACAGACGGCTGATCTTCAAAATATATAAAGAACTCAAGAAAGTAGACATCAAAATACCAAACAATCCAATTAATAATTGGGCTATAGATATAAACAGAGAGTTCTTCACAGAAAAATCTCAAAGGGTCAAAAGATATTTAAGGAATTGTTCTACATCCTTAGTCATCAATGCAAATCAAATCAAATGCAAAATGACTCTGAGATAGCATTTTACACCTGTCAGAATGGCTAAGATCAAAAACACTGAAGACAGCTTATTTTGGAGGATGTGGAGCAAGGGGAACACTCCTCCACTGTTGGTGGTTGTACAAACTTGTACAGTTATTTTGGAAATCAGCATGGTGACTTCTCAGAAAATTGGGAATCAATCAACCTCAAGACTCAATGATACCACTCGAGTATATATCCAAGGAATGCTCAATCATTCCACAAGGACACTTGCTCAACTATGTTCAGAGCATCATTGTTTTTAATATCCAGATATGGAAACAATCTAGATGCCCCTCAACTGAAGAACTGATAAAGAAAATGTGGTACATATACACAATGGAGTATTACTCAGCTGTAAGAAACAGTGACATCATGAAATTTGCAGACAAATGGATGGAACTAGAAAATATCATCCTGAGTGAGGTAACCCAGACTCAGAAAGACAAACATGGTATGTACTCACTCATAAGTAGATACTAGATGTAAAGCAAAGGGTAACCAAAGTACAACCCACAGCTCCAGAGAAACAAGGTAACAAGGAGGACCCTAACAAGGATGCATGGATCACCCTGTGAAAGGAAAATAGATAAGATCTCCATGAGTAAACTAGGGATGAAGGGCACAACAGAGGGGAGAGGATGTGGGGGGTGAGAACATGAGGGAACTGGAAAGTTGAACTGGGTTTGGGACAGAATGGAAGAGCAATGAAAGAGATATCTTGATAAAGGGAGACATTATGGGAATAGCAAGAAACCTTGTGCTAGGGAAATTCCCAGGAATCCAAAGGGCAACCTCAGATTAGACTACTAGCAATAGTGGAGTAGGTGCCTGTCCTGTCCTACCCTAGTAATCAGGTGGGTGAATACCTTAACTGCCATCATAGAGCCTTTATCCAGTAACTAATGGAAGCAGATGCAGAGATCCACAGCCAAGCACCAGGCCCAGCTCTGGGAGTCCATTTGAAGAGAGGGAAGAGTGAATATATGAGTAAAAGGGGTCAAGACCTTGATGGGTAAATCTACAGAGGCAACTGAACCAAACTGGTAGGAGCTCACAAACTTTAAACTGACAGCTGTGGAACCTTCATGGGACCAGACTAGACCCTCTGCATACAGGAGACAGTTGTATATCTGGGTCTGTTTGAGGAGCCCCTGGCAGTGAGATCAGACTCTATCCCTGGTGCATTGTAGTATGACAGGCCCATAGAGTCGAGGAAATTGGCTTAAACCAATTGCTAAGACATGCACATAACGTACTTCCTTATGAGCTAACCTGGTGTCCGCTGAGGGCCTAGCAACAGGTGCTGTCAAATCTCTTGATCATGCCCAGCCAATGAGGGACAACCGCTCAGTATCACCAGATCATCACACAGCTGGGTGCTGGGAAGAGGGTATATGAGGCCTTTCTCATTACTGAATAAGCAAGTCTGTTGTTTGCCTTTCATCTGACTACTTGTGTCTGTGTTGTTGATGCCATGCCCTCTCACACCCTCCCACGAAGGAGCCATTATGACCCAGCAACCATGCATGAGCTGGCTTCCTGGAGCCCATTACCTATGGTGGGATGCCTCGATGCAAGGGGGAGGGGCTTTGTCCTGCATCAACTGAATGTCCTAGGTTTTATTGACTCCCATGGGAGCCCTTACCCTTTTGGAGGAGGGGATGGGGGTAGGGGGTGGGGGCCAAGTCTAGGGGAAGCTGGTGGAGGAATAAGAGGGGATTTGTGGTTGGTATATAAAATGAATAAAAAATTTCTTAAATAAAAAAGAAAATAATGATAATATTGATCAGAATGACAGACAAATGTAAAAATGGGAAATACATATGTAAAAGAATAAGTAAAATAACATAAAAGTTATTTTTAGCCTCAGTGAATCAAGCACAATTTATTCAAAACTGCAGCACCATCTGTGTATTCAATAACACATAATTATATATAAAATCAGTATATAAATTTTTATATAATAAGATGACTTATAAATACAGTAATAAAAATATATTATGCATGTGAAAAACCAACAAATTCCACTGGATATTTAAGAAAGAAATTATACCATCTATTGCAATCTTCTTCAGAATATGAAACAAGAGAAATAATTCTTTCATTCTATGATGACAGACTACAGTATTCTTTAAAGGCAAAGAAAATTAAAAGAAGCCACAATTTCTTGTTAATATAGAATCAAAACATTAACAGAAAGTTAGCAACTTAAAACAGGCATGAAGATCAGGCCTGTAATCCCAGTACTGTACTTGGGAAATATATGGATGGATAAGGAGACTTAAGGACACATATCAAGAGCGATACACAGATTGAAATAAATACTCATCAATATATCAATGACATTCTTCCCAGAACTATGAAAAAAATCTAAAATTTATATGGAAATACTCAGGAGCCCAAATAGCAAAAACAGTTCCAAAACTGAAAATATTTTGACACAAAAACAAATGTATAGAGCAATGGAATAAAATAGAAGAAAGAAAAATAAGCCCATACACCTGTAGTTGCTTAATGTTAAACAAAATCATACAGTGGAAATAAGCCTCTTAAAGAAATAGTGCTAGGAAACTGAGTTGTCCTGATTTAAAAGAATGTAATTAGATCTATATTGTTCACTTCGCTGAAAAATCATTCATAAATGAATTGAAAACTGCACTTGATACTGTGAAAATGTAGAGAAAAGTATAGCTAAAATACCTTAAGGTATGCACATAGACAAAGGCTTTCTGAAAACAATTCCCAAAGCACATGAAATATTTCCAGTAATAAGGCATCAGGAAAATACTAATTAAAATTGTTTTGGGATTCCATCTTACCTACGTTAGAATGGCTCTCATCAAGAACAAGACTGAGGACTTGCAAGAAAGATCAGTGGATGAAAGCACCTGGTGCCAAGCCAGAAGACCTGTGTAATCCTGAGACCTGCATGGTGAAAAGTCAGGACTGACTCCATTACTTGCTCTGAAACCTTCATATGTCATGGTAGTGAACACAGAGGCACATGTACATGCACACATACATATAAAATAAATAAAAGGGTAAAAAAGAAGACAAATATTCACAAATGCTAGTGTAGAAGTGGAGAAGAGGAACCAAAACATTTTTGCTGTTGGAAATATGAATAGGTGCAGTCACGTGAAGGTCAGTGAGGGTCTTCCTCTAAAACTAGAACTTTCATTGATCCAGCTACTCTTTCTAGTCGTGAGCATATACTCAAAAGACCCCAAGTCAAGAAACTATAGACTACTTTCACACACATGTTTATTGTTTCACTATTAATAACAATCAGTTAGGAAATGGAACTAGCTGACATTTCAGGTACAGTTGATGAAATTCGCAATCACTATGGCTAAAAAAAAAAGCCATACTAGACGTAAAACAAAGATGACTAGACTGCTACTCACAACTCCAGGGAGGCTACCTAGAAAACAGGACCCCAAGAAAGACACAGGGATCACCCAATGACAGAGAAATGGATGAGATCTACATGAACAACATGGACGTGAGTGGGGGTAATGAAGGGCAAGGGTCAAGGGAAAGAGAGCTTGGGGGAGCGGGAGATCCCAGCTGGATCAAGAACAGAGAGGGAGAACAAGGAATAAAAGACCATGATAAATGAAGACCACATGAGAGTAGGAAGAAGCAAAGTGCTAGAGAGGCCCACAGAAATTCACAAAGATATCCCCACAATAGACTGCTGGCAATGGTCGAGAGACAGCCTGAACTGACCTACTCTGGTGATAAGATGGCCAAACACCCTAAATGTTGTGCTAGAAACCCCATCCGATGACTGAGGGAACCAGATGCAGAGATCCACGGCCAGGCCCCAGGTGGAGCTCCAGGAGTCCAATTGGCAAGAAAGAAGAGGGTTTGTATGAGCAAGAACTGTTGAGACCAAGGTTGGATAAAGCACACGGACAAATAGCCAAACGAATGGAAACACATGAACTACGAACCAATAGCTGAGGAGCCCCCAACTGGATAAGGCCCTCTGGATAAGTGAGACAGTTGATTAGCTTGATCTGTTTGGGAGGCATCCAGGCAGTGGGACCGGGTCCTGTACTCAGTGCATGAGCTGGCTGTTTGAAACCTGGGGCTTATACAAGGACACTTGGCTCAGCCTTGGAGGAGGGGACTAGACATGCTAGGACTGAATCAACTAGGTTGAACTCAATCCTCAGGGGAGTCTTTGCCCTGGAGGAGATGGGAATGGGGGGTGGGCTGGGGTGTAGGGGGGAGAACAAGGGAATCTGTGGCTGATATGTGAAACTAAATTAAATTATCAAATTAAAAAAACAATTAAATTAAATTTAAAAAAAAGCCAACCTAGGATTGCAGAATGGAAGCATGTTCAGGGAGATGAGTGGGAGAGAACAAAAGGAGAGACATAGGACAAAGAAGGGCAGTGAGGGAGAGCGATGAATAAGAACTCAGAATAATCACATATTTGTATTAAAATGTCGGAATGAAATTTATGGGCTTTTATGTTATTTTAAAAATTTAAATTTAAAAAAGTATTGTCTTTGTCACATTTATCAGGTGACTCTAGAGATAATACAGAATGGTAAAATACTTGGAATGAATATCAAACATAGAAATGATGGAAATGAACAAAGTTGGATTCATACTACTCATATTCAATATGAAAAATGGGAAAATCAAAACAAGTTAGTGTTTTCAAAGGATAAATGGATAAGTCATTAGTTAGAGTATAGAAATCAAGAAACAGACCCACATAAATATAAACAGTGATCTTTGTAAAAGAAACAAATCAGTCTTGTGGGAGATTTGTTTGTGTTGTTGCTTCCAGACAGCCAATGAAGTTGGGCCTTGGTTCAGAAGGTAGAGTCCACATTCAGCTGGCCAGAGTGGACCCTGGAATTTTCTGGCAAACTTGGAGGAGGTAGACAGACAAAGAAGAGTAATAAGGAGGGGCCAAAGGACATGCACAGCCCTTTTGAGCAAGGAAGTATGGAGAGTAGAGTTCACTAATCATTTTCTCCATTGCGCTGTAGAACATGTTTTACCCTAATATTTGACTCCCAACCATATTTTATTGTTAAAACAATAAAAGAACTGTTCTCCAGTAGCTCAGCCCTGTGATTGGCTATAATCATTGCATCTGATTCCATCAGTTACTGGATATAGGTTCTATGATGATAATTATGGTAGTCACTAATCTGATTACAGGGGAAGGCCAGTTCAAGCACCCTCTCCAATGTTGCTAGAAGTCTTAACTGGGGCCATCTTTGTGTATCCTGAGAATTTCCCTTGCACCAGGTTTCTCCCTTGCCCATAATGGCTCCTTCTCCATCACTCCCCCAAGTTGGCATATGAGGGTGGGGGGGAGGTCAAGATCATGATGGGGAAAACCACAGAGACAGCTGACCCCAGCTATTGGAGCTCGGAGACACTGGACTGAAAGCTAAGGAACCTGCATGGGGCCCAACTAGGCCCTCTGAATGTGGGTGACAGTTGTGAGGGTTGATCTGTTTGTGGGAGCCCTAGCAGTGGGACTATGATTTATTCCTGGTTCATGAACTGACTAATTGGAGCCCATTCCATATGGTGGGATACCTTGCTCAGCCTTGATACAGAGGGGTGGAGCTAGGCCCTGCCTCAACTTGGTATGCCAGATTTTGTTGTCTACCCAAAGGAGGCCTTACCCTCTCTGAGGAGTGCATGGCGGGGTAGATTGGGGAGACTAGGGGGAGGAGAAGGGGAGGGAAGAGGAACTGGGGATGGTATGTAAAATGAAAAAAAAACTTGAAGAAAAAAAACAATAAAAGAAGCCACTTTTTCTGATACACATCTTGGGGTGAGATCGCACAGTGGCTTTCAAAGCTGACATGTGGACAGGGATTACTAATAAAAGCTTTTCCTGATGTGATCTCCCTATCACAGAACCCAACCCCCAAACACATTCGCAGCAACTACTACTCTCAAATATTTTATGTTGGTATGGATTTTTGCATATTGATACAAATTTAAAGTTATTTTTGTTATATATGTTGTTGTTTGTGTTTGCTCTTCTTCTCTTTGGGAAGCCCACCATCCAACTCCCACATAAATCAGACATGGAGGCTTACTGTTAATTATAAATGTCCTTCTTTAGCTTGGCTTGTTTCTCACCAACATTCCTTAACTTTAAATTATCCCATCTACCTTTTGCCTCTGGGCTTTTCCCATTCTCTTACTTCTGTAAATCTACTTTTACTCTCACTCTGTGGCTTGCTGTGTAGCTGGCCAGCTGGCCCCTGGAGTCTTCCTCCTTCTCTGGCTCCTTCTTTCTTTTTTCCTCCCAGATTTCTCCTTCTATATATTCTTTCTACCTGCCAGCCCAACCTATCCTTTCTCCTGAATTGCCATTGGTTGCTCAGTTCCTTATTAGACCATCAGGAGTATTTAGAAAGGCACAGTAACACAGCTTCACAGAGTTAAACAAATGCAACATAAACAAAAGTAACACACCTTAAAATAATATCCTATAACAATACTACATATATGTTTCTACCTTATTTAAGATATTTTTGTATATTGCTTCAAACTTAAGGTTATTTTTGTTATAATGCATATATGTTTCTATTCTTATTTAATGTATTGTACCTATGCAGTTCATTTTAAAATGTAATATAAAGTTCTAGTAACTGAAAGCTATTAGGAAAATAAAGACATTTTAGTAGTTAGTCATCTATAACAATCAAACTTATGTTCTTGTTAGGCATATTTTCAAGGTCAAACAGAGACATATTTAAAATAGATGGTTTTCAAATAATTCAGAGATTTACAGAATATGACACTTAAAATATTTTAATATTTTAATAACATAAGGCTTTTCAAAACAGTGAGACACATCTGCTTCTGATGACACCAACAGCCCTTGCTTCAAATGCTGACACTATGCTGTCCAAACTGGGCAAGGAAGACATAAAAAAGGTGACTGCCAAGACAAGGTAGGACAGCCCTTCAAAATTTCCTGCTTCACAAAAAAGTCTGCCATTTTCTATGCCTGCAGGGTGAAGATGGATACCCCAAAGTTACAGAGGAATCTTGGCCTGATTGTCCAGGTAGCTAAATGTCTCTGTCATTCCTATAGTTTTGGATGTTATTTCTCTGCACTTCCTGTTTACTCAGGCAATGTATCCTTTTTGGGTCTCTGATAGGGTTGTGGATGAAGATGAGATAGTTATTGTTACTGTTTTTCTAAGTTATGATATAAAGTAAATTAGGTACAAAACTTTGGACTCACCCAGAAAGGTTAGATAATGGAATATTTTCTCTGAATTTGCCAAATATGAATTGACTGAACATTGTGAATATAAGTTTTACCTGATAATTGTTCTTATTGTATAAATGTCTATGATGTTAGGGTTAAAAATCTTTCCTTTTATTTAGACAAAATGAGGGAACTGTTGCAGGAGATTTATTGATGTTATTGCTCCAAGACTGACCATGGAGTCGGGCATTGGTTCAGATGGCAGGGTCCACATCCAGCTGGCCAGAGTGGACCATAAAATTTTCTGGTGGACTCAAAGGAGATAGATGGACACAGAAAATGAATAAGGAGGGGTAAAAGGAGATGTGAGGCTCTTTCAAGTGTGGAAGCAGGGAGAGTAGACGTTGCTGATCATTTTCTCCATCGCTCTATGTATCTATCACATTTTACCCTAATGTCTAAGTCCCAACCAATTTTCATTAATAAAACAATTAAATAAGCTGCCTTAATCGTTACAGTGAAAACTGTTTATTCAGATAATGAAAACATTTTTGCAGTTTACACACTTCACAGAAGACAATATAAGCATAGATATAACCATACAGGAAAACTAGCAAGCAAGCCCCCAAACCAAAGTCCTTAGGTTTAGCAATAAGTTTTTAGAAACAGCAATGCTTGATACAGTAAGCTACATAAAAATTGATTCTCTGTTATTAGGTGAATAGAAAGGTTACCCATAGACTGCAGGAAATACCCAGGCAAGAAGGACTGGCATTGAAATTTACAAAGAACCTTTAAAGTTCTACAGGAAAATAAATAGCCTGATTCTAAAATGGGCAAACAAAGAA